>NC_091986.1:199659269-200259269 GCF_044704955.1 Pristiophorus japonicus
CTCCTTCCCCCCCCCCTCCCCCTCCCCTCCCCTCTCTCTCTCTGAGACACACTGGAAGGGTGGGTGGGGGAACATCCCAGCACGCTGTTGGAGGACTCCCGGTGCTGCAGTCGGTAAGTAGAAAAAGTTTTGTTTTATTAATTTTTTTAATTTTTTTGATTGATTTATTATTGATTATATCTCTTTATTTGTAAAACTGGTGTTTAATGTTTGTAAACTTCCCTTTTAACCCCCCTGATTCCTTACGCCTGATTTGTAACCTACGCCTGATTTTCTAAATGTAGGCAAGGTTTTTCTGAGCGTACAAAAATCTTCACTTACTCGATTCTAAGTTAGTTTGGAGTAAGTTTTCACTGCCTGAACTTTGAAAACGGGCGTAAGTGGCCGGACACTCCCCCTTTTGGTAAAAAATCTGTTCCAAACTGAAACTGTCCTAACTGACTAGAATTGGAGCAAACTAAATGCTGAGAATTGCAATTTCTAAGATACTCCATTCTAAACCAGTTGCTCCAAAAAAACAGGAGCAACTCAGGCCGAAACTTGGCCCATCAAGAGGTGTTTGCTGTTGCACAAAATCTACGTGCCCATGTTTGACCCCTGTGTAGAGTCAAGTAGGTTACTTCAGTTGTCGTTTTCTACCTGCGCGCTAATTCTCACTGGTTTTACTATCTTGGAGTAGAAGTCACTTATTGTTTCACTTGATCCTCCTTGAATTTTGTGAGTGGATGGTGATCCTATTAAATCCATCTGTTTAGGATGGAAGAGATTATCTTTTAGGTGCTTTGTAGGTTTTTGACTTGTGCTGATGAATTGTGATTGAGAAATGTGATTTTGTTGTATTTTAAGGAAGGGACTTAATCCGGTTGTAACTTACAACTGTGTTGCGCTGACCAACCACTTGTTATTAATTAGGAATTTATACTTGAGCATAACTAAATTATCCTTGCATTTTGCAAAATATGCAGTATCAAGCACAAGTTCCATAAAACTCATATTTTATCAATTTTGAATGCTAAATATGTTGGAATTATGCATGTCTGGTTTTTGCTTCCCCTGAATAAAATCAAACACTACGTTTTCATCTCCATTATGTTTGTTTTTAAATGTTTTTCAGCTGTTTACTGAAAAATGAATGCCATTGAGGATTCCCACCCAATAAATGGGTTGTTTGGCTTTTTTTTTTAAGGAGGATGTTGTTTGTTTCAAAAATCTGACTTTCCATACTGCTATTCTTTCATTAATCTCATTGAGGACTCTTTGCTGAGAATTGACACAATTGGTCGGTGTGTTTATACACGCCATTGCTGAAAAAGATCAAGCTGCTCCACTTCAGAGGCTAACCCACTAAAACTGCACATGGGAACAGGAGTAGGCCATTGAGCCCCTCGAGCCTGTTCCGCCATTCAATGAGATCATGGCTGATCTGCGACTGAACCTCATATACCTTCGGCCCATATCCCACAATACCTTTGATTAACAGAAAGCTATCAATCTCCAATTTAAAATGAACAATTGTTATAGCATCAATTTGCGGAAGACAGTTGCAAACCTCTACCACCCTTTGTGTGTAGGCGATTCCTAATTTCACTATAAAAAGGCCTGGCTCTAATCTTTAGACTATGCATCTGAATCCTCAACCAGCGGAAATAGTTTATCTCTCTCTACCCCATCTGCTCCTCTTAATATCTTAAACTTCTATCAGATCACCCCATAACCGCCTAAATTCCAGGGAATACAACCTTACAAACAGAATCCCCAAATCAGGATTAGCTACTTGATGGTCTTTTTTCAATTTGGGGAAATGTTTAATCTATTCTATTATGACCATAGGTCAGTATTGCCTGCCCTGAAAGAATGGAACCAATTACAAAAGTGTCTCATATTCCACCCAGTCGATGGTCATTAGTCTGCAGCCTTTGCAAATTGAAGACTGGTGCCTGCATTCAGGTAAGCCTCTCCCAGGAGACTCTTGGGTAAATGATGGGTGTGGTTCCATTGTATCGACGGAAAGGGCCTAATAGTCCTTTCCTGCCCTTTTCATATGTATGTACATATCCAGCTGCTGCAACATTCATTTTAACTGCTTTGGCCAATTGTCTTTGACTGAATTCGAAGAGCTTAACTAGGCATTTGTGTCGCGGAGCTGTAATATTGTGAAACCAAATCTGTTTATAGTGAAGTTGTTATCTTCAAATAAATACACGTCTGTTTATAAGGGTGATACAGTCAGTTGTAGTCACTGAAGCTGCTTAAGGGTACTCGGGGAACTATGTTCTCAGCTGCTATTTCCAAGTGTAGTTTAATTTCCTGTTTACAAATCACATTTTAAAAAAAAAATTAATGTTTTTATTGCAACCGTCCAATTTTTTAAAACCAGCTCGATAATGCAGACGTTAAATTTTGATTAGGCAAAAAGCATGAAAAATTAAGAGCAGCATTTTCTAACAAAGATTCATCTGGATTTCTCAGGATACTTGGAACAGCGATAATGAAAAGTCAACACATTTTACTCTTGCCACGGCTGTCCTGTCCCATTCATAAAACATTGGTACTGCAGAACTATTTCCAGTGGAAGTGATTCTACAAGCTGGATCGGTTTCCTGTGGTCTAACTGTGCCCCATTTATATAGACTCTGCGATTTGGAGACTCGTGGTAAAGTCACAACTTGAGCATGATTCTAACCAGACCTCCTTAAATGTTAGCTGTGCTTAAAAACATTGTTTTAATCTTTTGTGCACCTGAGAGATTCCATCCAATTTCAAGACGAGCCTGTATTTTCTGAACAGTTTCATAAATCTTCTATAAATTGAGGTGATTGTCACACTAAATTAAAGAACATTGTCATGGACGGAAGTGGTACAGGATTAAAAATTCTAAAAACGTGAAAATAATTAGAAGTATATAAACATTAATCAAAGCTCTTGTGGGTAAATAGATTATTACCTGGAATTTGGGTATTTTTCTACATTACAACAGTGATGCACTCCAAAAAATAATTGACTGCTTTGAGATGTCTGCTTCACTTAAATATTTTGACCAACTGGGTGTTTATCACAAGCTCTTGAGTGTATTGTTTTCTTTCATTTGTTTGTTTTCTCACTATTTCATACTTTAATCCTCAGTGCTCAGTGAAGAGCTGCATCACCGCCTTTCACGTAACTTGTGCTTTTGAACACAGTCTGGAGATGAAGACCATCCTGGATGATGGCGACGAGGTGAAGTTCAAGTCTTATTGTCTGAAGCACAGTAAAAACAGGCAGAATCAAGAAGGTGACTGTGAGCCGAGTGCAAAAATCAGCGAGCAAAAGCAGAAACAGACTGAAACTGAGAAGAAGGGCTTGCGTGCACAGAAGCTTCAGGAGCTGGAGGAAGAATTTTACACCTTGGTAAAGGTTGCCGACGTGGCTGGTGAACTGCATCTCTCCGCGCAGGTGGTCGAATATATATTTGAGTACTGGAAGCTGAAGCGGAAAAGCAATTTCAGCAAACCACTGCTACCTCCGAAGGAAGATGAAGAGAATTGCTTGGGTCAACAGAAGGAGGACCGGATCCATTCCAGAATGAAGATGTTTATGCATCTACGCCAAGACTTAGAAAGGGTTTGAATTCTTAGTTTTTTGTTGCTCATCTACAATTTTTTTAACAAGCAGTAATTTGGGGTTTGCTACAACAACTTGTATTTATATAGCACCTTTAACGTAGTAAAATATCCCAAGGCGCTACAGCGGGAATTCAGAGCTTGGAGTCGAGGCAACAGTAGCCACAGCCACCAATGATTGAGTGACTTTAATCCGGGATGTTCAAGAGGACAGAATTAGAGGAGCGCAGATATCTTGGGGGAGGGTGGTGGGGGAGCTGGAGGAGATTGCAGAGATGGGGAGGGGCGAGGTCATGGATGGATTTGAAATCGAGGCCTTGCTTAACCGGGAGTCAATGTAGGTCAGCGAGCACAGGGGTGATGGTGAATGGGACTTGGTGCGTTAAGACACGGGCAGCTGAGTTTTGGATGACCTCCAGTTTGCATCGGGTAGAACGTGGGAGGCCAGCCAGGAGTGCGTTGGAAAGTCAAGTCTGGAGAATGAAGGCATGGATGAGGGTTTCAGCAGATGATGAGCTGAGGCAGGGGCAGAGACGGGCGATGTTACGGAGGTGGAAATAGACGGTTTTATGCCGCGGATATGTGGTCAAAAGCCCATTTCAGGGTCAAATATGACAACGGTTGCGAACCGTCTGATTCAACCTCTGACAGATGCTAGGGAGAGGGATGGCTAGGGAATAGAGTTTGTGGCGGGGCCTGAAGACAATGACTTCAATCTTCCCAATATTTAATTGGAAAAAATCTCTGCTCATCCAGTATTGGATGTCGGACAAGCAGTGTGTCAATTGAGCGATCCTGGAGGGCCGAGCGAAGTGGTGGTGAGGTAGAGCTGGGTGTCGTCAACGTACATGTGGAAACTGACGCTGTGTTTTCGGATGATGTCACCAAGGGGTAGCATATAGATGAGAAATAAGAGGGGGCAAAGGATAGATCCTTGGGGAACACCAGAGGTAGCAATGAGGGAGTGGGAAGGGAAGCCAGTGGAGGTAATTTTCTGGCTAGAATTGGATAGATAAGAATGGAATCAAGAGTGCAGTCCCACCCAGCTGGATGACGGCGGAGAAGCATTGGAGGAGGATGGAGTGGTCAACCATGTCAAAGGCTGCAGACTGGTCGAGAAGGACGAGGAGTGATAGTTTACCGTTGTCAGTCACAAAGGATGTCATTTGTGACTTTGAGAGCCGTTTTGGTACTTTGGCGGGATTTGGAACGTAGAAGGAATACTTAAAAACTGATATTACTGTCCCATTGTCTTTAGGTGAGGAATCTTTGCTACATGGTGAGCAGAAGAGAGAAACTGAAGTTGTCGCAGAGTAAAGTGCAAGAACAACTTTTCAACTTGCATATTCAGCTGATGAATCAGCAAATTGCTGCAGGTAAATATGCATCAGTACTTCTTGTGCGTTCCCGGGATCCTCTCTGGTTCCCCTTGCATTGCAGCGGTTTGTGTTGCATCGGATAAGATTGCAGATTAGGCAGTCCTTCAACTTTTTATTTTAAGAGTAGTAAACATGTGGAACACACTCCGAAAAGGTAGCTGATATCTTTAAAAGGGACCTGGACCAATAACTGTTGAGGATTAAGAATTATAGAGATAGTAATAGCACAGCTAGTGATGGGGAAGGAAGTTCCTTTTAAACTAGGAACTAAAGAGACAATGGTGGCAGGAGGAGTCCATGATCAAGATATTATATTAAGACACTGCACAGAGTGGGTCATTGTTGCTGATGGGCCAAATGGCATTTTCTTTCTCCAGACTTTTATGTTTTGTTTATTTCAACTTCAAAACATTTTAAAGAAGCTTTTTGGACATTCAGATTTAACATTATAGGCACATCTCAATGGTTACAAGATTAAAGCAAAATTGATTTTAAGGCCATAAAACTTGACCCGTTTTCTCTCTCTCTCTCATTACCATAATATATATTTTCTACACCATCTTATCCTACATTTCTTTATTATGGTTGAAGCATTTTTCTCTTCTGTGTCTTTCCGACCTCCTGATCTATTCATTTGGTTGTAGGTGTTGCATTAAAGAAAGGAGGCAGACAGAAAGCAAGAAACTATAGACCAGTTAGCCCAACATCTGCCATTGGGAAAATGCTGGAGTCCATTATTAAGGAAGTTGTAGCAGGACATTTAGAAAATCATAATAGTCAAGCAGAGTCAGCATGAAAGGGAAATCATGTTTGACAAATTTGCTAGAGTTCTTTGAGGATGTAATGAGCAGGGTGAATATTTGTATTTCCAGAAGGCATTCGATAAGGTGCCATATAAAAGATTTCGGCACAAGATAAGAGCTCAAGGGGTTGGGGGTAATATATTAGCATGGATAGAGGATTGGCTAACTAACAGAAAACAGAGTCGGGATAAATGGGTCATTTTCCGGTTGGCAAACTAACTAGTGGGGTACCACAGGGATCAGTGCTGGGGCCTCAACTATTTACAATTCTATATTAATGACTTGGATGAAGGGACAGAGTGTAATGTAGCCAAATTTGCTGATGATACAAAGATAGGTGGGAAAGCAAGTTGTGAGAAGGACACACAAAATCTGCATTGGGATATAGACAGGCTCAGTGAGTAGGCAAAAATTTGGCCGATGGAGTATAATGTGGGAAATTGAGAGATTATCCACTTTAGTAGGAAAAATAAAAAAGCAAATTATTATTTAATTAGGGAGATTACAAAATGCTGAGGTACAGAGGGGATCTGGGAGCCCTTGTACATGAAACACACAAAGTTAGCATGCAGGTACAAGAAGTAATTAGCAAAGCAAATGGAATGTTGGCGTTTATTGCAAAGGGGATGAAGTATAAAGGTAGGGAGGTCCTGCTACAACTATACGTTGGTGAGGACCTGGAGTACTGCGTAAGTTTTGGTCTCCTTTATTTAAGGAGGGATATACTTGCGTTGAAGGTAGTTCGGAGAAGGTTCACGAGGTTGATTTCTGAGATGAAGGGGTTGTCATATGGAGAAAGGTTGGGCCTATAATTGTAGTTTAGAAGAGGGGGCTTGATAGGGTCGATGCAGAGAGGATGTTTCTCCTCATGGGGAATCTAGAACTCGGTCATAGTTTCAGAATAAGGGGTGGCCCATTTAAAATGGAAATGAGGAGGAATTTCTTCTGAGGGTCGTGAATCTTTGGAATTCTCTACCTCAGAGTTATGGAGGCTGGGTCATTGAATATATTTAAGGTGTAGATGGACTGAAATTTGAACAATAAGGAAGTCCAGGGTTATGGTGAAATGGGCAGGGAAGTGGAGTTGAGGCCAAGTTCAGATGAGCCCAAATAGCCTGCTCCTGCTCCTATTTCTCTTATGTTATCCTCAAACTTCCACAAGCTATAAATTTAATTTCCATCTTCACTATATTCAACTTTGTTTAACTTTCCATTTCTTCTCCTTCCGTTTTCTTTTCAGAATTTGAATTCCCCAGTTTTTACAAAATGTCTTATCAGCTCTCCTGACACATCCATTGTGCTTATTGTCCCTTGCTCCCACATGTGCCAAGAATCAATTCTTTCACTGTTTTGTCAGCTTTTTCCTCCAATTGATATTCTATTGACTGACATCCTAGAAAACACTTCAGTCAATTAACTACTTTTGTTGTAATGCAGGCAAAAGTGCCAAATAAATACTGCATCTTTTGATTATTGAAATCTTTGTGTTGAGCCCTGCGAAAAAAAATACTGGTCAAGGTCAGGTGAATAGGAAGTTACACCCTCACAGAAGGCATTGTCTCTTTATAAAGAGTTACGAGAGGAAATATGTTGAGGGTTTACATACTGGTAGAACATGGGAACACAAGAAATAGAAGTCGGACATAATGGCAGCTCAAGCCTGCTCCACCATTCAATAAGATCATGGCTGGTCTTCGACTTCTATTCCACTTTCCCGCCCGATCTCCATATCCCTTGATTATTTCCTTCGAGTCAAAAATTCTTCGATCTCAGCCTTGAATATACTCAGCGATTCAGCATCTTCAGTCCTTTGGGGTAGAGAATTCCTAAGATTTACAACCCTCTGATGAAGTTGCTACTTATTTCAGTCTTAAATGGCCAGCCCCTTTTTCCTGAGACTCTACCACCTAGTTCTACACTCTCCAGCCAGGGGAAACAACCTCTCGGCAGCTGCCCTGTCAATCCCCTTCAGAATCTTGTATGCATCAATGAGATCATCTCTCATTCTTCTAAACTCGAGGGTATAGGCTCAGTCTTTTGTTGTTGGACAATCCTCTGATCCTAATGACATTGATTCCTGATGTGATGATTGTACTGTAAATCTTGCATCAATGGGCAGTTTTTGCTGTGGTCTCCTAATTTTCTGCTAGTTCTTGGAGCACTTGAACCTGGACATAAAAGCACGGAGTTGGATTCTGCACACCTGAGGGACTATGTCCATTATTAAGGAAGCAGTAGTGGGACATTTGGAAAAGCATGATTCAATCAAGCAGAGTCAGCATGGTTTTATGAAAGGGAAATCATGTTTGACAAATTTGCTGGAGTTTTTTGAGAATGTAACAGGCAGGGTGGATAAGGGGGATCCAGTGGATGTGGTGTATTTGGATTTCCAGAAGGCATTTGATAAGGTGCCACATAAGAGGTTCCTGCACAAGATAAAAGCTCACTGGGTTGGGCTATATTAGCATGAGTAGAGGATTTGTTAACTAACACAAGAGTTGGGATAAATGGGTCATTTTCCGGTTGGCAAACAGTGACTAGTGGGGTGCTGCAGGGATCGGTGCTGGGTTCTCAACTATTTACAATCTATATTAATGACTTGGATGAAGGGACCAAGTGCGATGTAGCTGCAATGTAGCCAAGTTTGCTGATGATACGAAGATGGGTCGGAAAGCAAATTGTGAGGAGGATGCAAAAAATCTACAAAGGGATATAGACAGGCTAAGTGAGCGGACAAAAATTTGGCAGATGGAGTATATTGTGGGAAAATGTGAGGTTATCCACTTTGGCAGAAATAAATTTAAATGGAGAAAAATTGCTAAGTGCTGCAGTACAGAGAGACCTGGGATTCCTTGTGCATGAAACACAAAAAGTTAGTATGCAGGTACAGCAAGTAATCAGGAAGGCAAATGGAATGTTGGCCTTTATTGCAAAGGGGATCGAGTATAAAAGCAGACAAGTCCTGCTACAACTGTAGAGGGTGAGGTCACACCTGGAGTACTGTGTACAGTTTTGGTCTATGTATTTAAGGAAGGATATACTTGCATTGGAGGCTGTTCGGAGAAGGTTCACTAGTTTGATTCCGGAGATGAGGGGGTTGACTTATGGGGATAGGTTGAGTAGGTTGGGCCTATCCACATTGGAGTTCAAAAGAATGAGAGGTACTCTTATTGAAACATATAAGGTAATGAGGGGGGTCGACAAGGTGGATGTAGAGAGGATATTTCCACTCATGTAGGGGGAACTAAAACTAGGGGAGATAGTCTTAGAATAAGGGGCTGACCATTTAAAACTGAGATGAGGAGAAATTTCCTCTCTCAGGGTTGTAAATCTTTGGAATTCTCTGCCCCAGAGAGCTGTGGAGGCTAGGTCATTGAATATATTTAAGGTGGGGGTAGACAGATTTTTCAGCGATAAGGGAGTAAAGGGTTATGGGGAGCAGGCAGGAAAGTGGAGCTGAGTCAATGATCAGATCAGCCGTGATCTTATCGAATGGCGGAGCAGGCTGGAGGGGCCAAATGACCTACCTCCTGCTCCTATTTCTTATGATCTTATGTATGTCACCATATTAATACTTGTCATGTGCACGGTCCTCACTCTGCACATGACAAGTATTAATATTGCGTGCATGATTAAATGACTTCAGATTCCAGAACTGACCCAAGTGAAGGCGGTATATGGTCCATACCGGTCGTTTCCCAAAAGCCAGATTTCGACAAAACAGATTCTGATGTGTGCTCTCGAGCTTGATTTATACCAGTAGCTGAGTGTCCTGGTAGATTGGAGAATTGCACATTGATCTTTCCTGTCTGTCTTCAACGACTTGAGAGTCCCAGTGCAGGTTAAACTTGTGGTATATAAAATTCATCCAAGTAGTTCTTCATTGTTTCATAATTCCTAGCCAAACAATGGAAGGACTTCTTCCGGGTCTGGTACTCGGTGTGGGGTTTTGGTAAAGACAGTTCCTGCCACAAAGCTGATTCCCTCTACAGGATTGGTCAGCATAGACTGGAGCCCTCCCTTCCTGCAATCGATTTCCCCTTTTTGCCACAAATTAATCTGACGGCCTGGTCCTAGATTAAACAGTTATAATACAGCGTTAGACTTGGAGACCTGCAATATCCAGATGGTGGGTTGTTACAAACTGCCCCACATGGGTCCTTCCACCATTCTAAAGGTTTGTATATATGTCATGCAGCTGAGGAGAAAACACTGACTTGGGACCACACCTGCTGGAATACTTAGCTGGAAGCTACTTATGAGATCAGACTTGTATCCAGGGTTCAGTGTAGACCGTAGTTGTGTTGTAGAAAAAGGCAAGAAGCTGCTATTGATGTTGCGTACTTCATACCCCACTATTTGCAGTAAGATATGCCTCCATGTTATGGTCAGGAGGATTGTAGCACTTGATTTGCGTATTTTATGGGGAGGTGTGCTGCTCACCATGACACCCTGGAGCTTAGTATCTGCGGCCTGCATAGTGAGGTCTCGAGCTTGCTTTTTAGCAGTCAGTTGTTTTGTGGTCAACTAGTAACTATCATCCTCAGGAGAGGGAGTGGATGGAGAGTGGTTTGCAAGGTCTCTTGAGATTAAGGGTGGCTCCAAAATGATGCACCTGGTAATGGAAGTTCAGAAAAGTCATCTCCCTCCCCCGCCTGTGGCAGATTTGACAATGAAGTACCTGAGCCAGGCAAGTCCGCAACACCGCAGCTTGTCTCACCAATGGCATTTCAAGGGCTAAACCTGTTGCAGGGGACTGAGAATCTTCACACTCTGCTCCAGATAACCCGGCAAACTAATGTCCTAATAGGTGGTCCTGGCTGAGTTGAGAACAGGAAGTTTACCAACATTCTATGTTTAGGTGCTGTGTGGTTTTAACCAATTTAAATTCCTGTGGGCTAAGCTCTCAACTTGGGTAAGTGGGGTGTTGTCCCTACAGTGAGTGCGTACTGATCATTGGATGAATGGACTTCTCAGTTACATTTGTTAAATCTTAAACAAGGTGTTGGGTTCCCATGTACCAGGCAAAAGAAATGTGAACATGGAAACATAGAAAATTGGTGCAGGAGTAGGCCATTCGGCCCTTCGAGTCTGCACCGCCATTCAATAAGATCATGGCTGACCATTTCTTCAGTACTCCTTTCCTGCTTTCTCTCCTTGATCCCCTTAACCGTAAGGACTATATCTAACTCCCTGTTGAATATATCCAGTGAGCTGGCATCAACAACTCTCTGCGGCAGGGAATTCCACAGGTTAACAACTCTGAGTGAAGAAGTTTCTCCTCATCTCAGTTCTAAATGGCCTACCCCTTATCCTAAGACTATGTCCCCTGGTTCTGCACTTCCCCAACATCGGGAACATTCTTCCCGCATCTATCCTGTCCAGTCCCGTCAGAATCTTATACGTTTCTATGATATCCCCTCTCATCCTTCTAAACTCCAGTGAATAAAGACCCAGTTGATCCAGTCTCTCCTCGTATGACAGCCCAGCCATCCCTGGAATCAGTCTGGTGAACCTTCGCTGCACTCCCTCAATAGCAAGAACGTCCTTCCTCAGATTAGGAGACCAAAACTGAACACAATATTCCAGGTGAGGCCTCACTAAGGCTCTGTACAGCTGCATTAAGACCTCCCTGCTTCTATATTCAAATCCCCTAGCTATGAAGGCCAACATACCATTTGCCTTCTTTACCGCCTGCTGTACCTGCGTGCCCACTTTCAGTGACTGATAAACCATGACACCCAGATCTCGTTGCACCTCCCCTTTTCCTAGTCTGCCGCCATTCAGATAATATTCTGCCTTCGTGTTTTTGCCCCCAAAATGGATAACCTCACATTTATCCACATTATACTGCAACTTCCATGTATTTGCCCACTCACCTAACATGTCTAAGTCACCCTGCAGCCTCTTAGCGTCCTCCTCACAGCTCACACCGCCACCCAGTTTAGTGTCTTCCGCAAACTTGTTGATATTGCACACTCTTCCTTCATCTAAATCGTTAATGTACATTGTAAAGAGCTGGGGTCCCAGCACTGAGCCCTGTGGCACCCCACTAGTCACTGCCTGCCATTCTGAAAAGGACCCGTTTATCCTGACTCTCTGCTTCCTGTCTGCCAACCAGTTCTCTATCCAAGTCAGTACATTATCCCCAATACCATGTGCTTTAATTTTGCACACCAATCTCTTGTGTGGGACCTTGTCAAAAGCCTTTTGAAAGTCCAAATATACCACATCCACTGGTTCTCCCATGTCCACTCTGCTAGTTACATCCTCAAAAAATTCCAGAAGATTTGTCAAGCATGATTTCCCTTTCATAAATCCATGCTGACTTGGTCCGATCCTGTCACTGCTTTCCGAATGCGCTGCTATTTCATCCTTAATGATTGATTTCCAGCATTTTCCCCACTACTGATGTCAGGCTAACCGGTCTATAATTATCCGTTTTCTCTCTCCCTCCTATTTTTAAAAAGTGGTGTTACATTAGCTACCCTCCAGTCCATAGGAACTGATCCAGAGTCGATAGACTGTTGGAAAATGATCACCAATGCATCCAGTATTTCTAGGGCCACTTCCTTGAGTACTCTGGGATGCAGACTATCAGGCCCCGGGGATTTATCGGACTTCAATCCCATCAATTTCCCTAACACAATTTCCCGCCTAATAAGGATATCCTTCAGTTCCTCCTTCTCACTAGATCCACTGTCCCCTAGTACCTTCGGAAGATTATTTGTATCTTCCTTCGTGAAGGAATTGGTCTGCCATTTCTTTGTTCCCCATTATAAATTCACCTGAATCCGACTGCAAGGGACCTATGCTTGTCTTTACTAATCTTTTTCTCTTCACATATATTTATAGAAGCTTTTGCAGTCAGTTTTTATATTCCCTGCAAGCTTCCTCTCATACTCTATTTTCCCCCTCCTAATTAAACCCTTAGTCGTCCTCTGTTGAATTTTAAATTTCTCCCAGTCCTCAGGTTTGTTGCTTTTTCTAGCCAATTTATATGCCTCTTCCTTGGCTTTTACACTATCCTTAATTTCCTTTGTTAGCCATGGTTGAACCACCTTCCCAGTTTTATTTTTACGCCAGACAGGGATGAACAATTGCTGAAGTGCATCCATGTGATCTTTAAATGTTTGCCATTGCTTATCCACCGTCAACCCTTTGAGTATCCTTTGCCAGTCTAATCTAGCCAATTCATGCCTCATACCGTCGAAGTTATCTTTCTTTAAGTTCAGGACCCTAGTTTCTGAATTAACTTTGTCACTCTCCATCTTAATAAGGAATTCTACCATATTATGGTCACTTCCCCAAGGGGCCTCGCACAACAAGATTGCTAATTAGTCCTTTCTCATTACACACCACCCAGTCTAGGATGGCCAGCTCCCTGGTTGGTTCCTCGACATATTGGTCGAGAAAACCATCCCTAATACACTCCAGGAAATCCTCCTCCACCGCATTGCTACCAGTTAGGTTAGCCCAATCAATATGTAGATTAAAGTCGCCCATGATTACTGCTGTACCTTTATTGCACATCTCCATTATTTCTTCTTTGATGCTGTCCCCAACCTCTCTACTACTATTTGGTGGCCTGTACACAACTCCCACTAGCGTTTTCTGCCCTTTGGAATTCCGCAGCTCCACCCATAGCGATTCCACATCATCCAGGCTAATGTCCTTCCTTACAATTGCATTGATTTCTTCTTTAACCATCAACGCCACCACGCCTCCTTTTCCTTTCTGTCTATCCTTCCTAAATGTTGAATACCCCTGGATGTTGAGTTCCCAGCCTTGGTCATGGAGCCATGTCTCCGTGATGCCAATCACATTGTATCCGTTAACTGCTATCTGCACAGTTAATTCATCCACCTTATTCCGAATACTCCTCGCATTGAGGCATCGAATTGTGAATCCAGTGATGGCGGAATTGTTGTCATCAGCGATAATACTACAAATGAGAATAAAGCAACTTTTATCCAATGGCTTGGATCTTGATCCTCACAGAAATATAACTGAATAACTTCAGCGTCAATTTGAATAAATTTAGACAACGTGTCAGTTAACCGTACCCTAACTATGGAAAGGTTGCTACCTTTTATTTTTTTTTTAGGGTGCAAGTCTTTTTCTCTCTCTCCTTCCCCTACCCCTCTCCCACACCATCTGTAGCCCAGCAAGCAAATTACTTTCTCGCAGATCTTCAGTGTTACTTTGATCCACTAGGAGACCAGGTATGACTCCATCTCCTCCCCACCCCCATTTTGTACTTCCCTCACAACAGTATGACAAGTTGTATGGGGATGCAGGCAATGTTCCCCTAATTTTTTGGGGGGGAGGGCCTCATTAACGGGCTGCGCAGCCCATTTAAAGTTTTGCGCATGCGCAAATTTCACATTTGGAAAGTTGCGCAGGACCGGCAGATGGAGAGCGTTGGTTGCAGTTATGATATGGTGCACTGTAGATTGGAAGCCAGTATTCAGCATTTATATATATATATATATTCTTTTAACATCATTCTTTGAAGTCTTTTAACGTATAGTGCTTCTTGCCTTTTGGTTTTGGAATGATTGGAGATGGGTTAGAGTTCGATTAGTTCCAAATTTCTGCTAGCCATAGATCGCTGATGTACATACCTCTTTTAATATCTTGAGATATTTTGTTTTCGCTTTTTGGGGGTGTGGGTTTGCAAAACTAGCTTCGCGATTCAAAATGTTTTTTTTCGTATTTTAAGGGCTACCCTTATCATTCCCACGGGAAGGTTTGATGTTCCAGGACCCTCCACGGATCACAATAAAGCTGAAAACAACTACAAAACCCTCACACAATGTCAACAGTAATTCCGACACTGCTGCCAACGGCCCACTTTCCCTCACCATGGATGGTAGCTTGTACAGCAAGAACAATCGGTCAACGCCACAAGGCTCCAGAACTAGTGAAAAGAAGTTGCAGTCTCATCACTGGCTCAGACACGAGGACCGAAGCAATGGACTGTTGCTGACTGGCCACCACAGGCAGGATGTTCAGGCAGGTAGTTCACTGCTACCCGCTGAATGTCATGTGGAGCAGGCATCCGGCAAGCCGTCGGCGCTCCATCTGTCGCTACGTGGACAATCGGCTAATGCCAACGGAAAGACCCGAGACAACAATAATCCAGGGTTACTTAAATCAAATGGCCTAACGGGCAGGTCAGGCATTGTAATTCAGAGAGACTGTTCCAGTCAGACCACCTATGACAAAGTGACGACGCTTACAAACCATTTTGCCAACCAGGGCACTTTCAGAAAATCAAAGCTGGGAGAATTTGGCCAGCCTTGCAAAGACAGGCTGGACAGTTTAGTGAGGACTTCAGAAGACTTCCGAAACTGTGAAAGGCCTTTACGAAGGGGATCAGCCAAGGATCGCTTGTGGAGCAAGCAGCTTTCCGAGCACCAAGCGACGGCAGCGTACCAGGATAACGACGGGTACTGTCCCGATGTTGAGTTGAGCGACTCTGAGACCGAGACTGACATTAGACAAGAGAGGAGCAGGCTACGGAAAAGAAACTCTGATGAAGAAAACCCTGGCCAAGACTATGGGAGAGATTCTCGGTCACAGCAACACAAGGACAGCAGAACTAGGTTAAACATGCTTTGCCACATCAGTTCAGTACCGAGGTGATCAATACTTGAATGAGCGAGGACATTGTGCTATATGTAATTGAGCCAATATTAGTCCATTTTTTAATAGCTCTGTATGGGTAGCAATTTTTGAACTTGTTGTAGATTGCACTCCAGAATGACCTGCTCCCTGAACAGAGTGTGTTTCTATCAAGATTTTTAAAGATGCAAGTTTTACTTTAAAATTGAATGCCTTATAGTGGTCTGGGGTGTTCTAACAACTGAACTATTAAGGAACCTTTTAATTATTTTTCCTGGTGACTGGCGGTTTCATTATTTGCAGCATGTTTTCAGACACAACCAGCTGTATTAAAAGTTTTTGATAATCTTGTGTGAAGAAAACACGATCCAGCTACTAATTGCCTCCAAGAAGTGTGAAGGTTTTCCCAAACTGAAAGCACTTGGCTCAGTGTCTTGCAATTGCAAATCGTGTCGAAAATATATGTATGTCCTGAAAAATTCTGCATTGCCAGCCAGTCTTTTTTTTAATTATTGTGCTGTATAAAATATCTTGTTTTTTGCCTTCTAGACCAACCTTTATCTTTATTTGAGTCACAAACTTCTCATTCTACATCTTAAACCTCTTCTGTTGATGAGGTACACTGCGATTTTTTTTTTTTTTCCCCCCCCATCCCACCCACCACCTCCCCCCTCGAGAGGCTCTGGCCAACTCCGCAGTGGCCTCCGCTTTTCTTTGCCAGTTATAACTAATTACAAATTTCAACTTCACTAATGTAAAGCAACACCTCGTGTTCTAGTTAAAATGTCCTGAAGTAGTTAGGTTCTCGCGTAGCTTGATGGTTTCAGACTAATAAGAGTTGCAGTGAACTGCTGCCTTGTCCTGTGGGGGAAGGATTATCAGAAAGTGGGAGGGAGGATGTGAAAGCATCATTCATTTTGCTAAGGAGAGGAAGCACTTAAATAATTTTTTTAAACACAGAAAAAGGTTTAGGGTGTCCTTGTGTTGGGAAGGATTATGACAATACATTAATGCCACTTCTGTCCCAATACCCAAATGGTTAAAACATATAATTCCTGTTGTCACTTTTCTTGAGTTAACTACATGGAATATTACCTCAAATTTTCAGCTTTCTATGCTGATGTATCTATTTTTTTTTTCACTGTCCACTCTGGTAGTCTTTAATCTTGTGTTTTGTTAGGAGTGTGCACAGCTTTTTTGTGTAATGTTCGTGTACTTTATATTTCTGGTCCCCCCCCCCCCCCCAACATTGCATCAAAGAATATATTTTGCCTCAGCCGCTCCTTTAAAAGTAAACGGAGAAATCAGATTTGCCATTACTCAGTTCTTCTGCCTTCAGTATTTGTATTGGACGCATACAACCAAAAGTTCAATGTTTACCCAAAAAAAGTACATGTTGGAAGAGCATGATAATAAACCTGCTTAATAGTCATTACCGATGCTAGAAAATGCTAATTTAGTTCTACTAGTTAAGCACTAAACTACAGTGAATTTGCACAAGTTATTATATAATCTAGAAGAGATGAAGCGTACCCCTGCCCTTTTCACCCCCTCCCCCTATTGTCATGTGTAGTGGAATATGTTTTCACTTTGGGAAAGTAAATTCATGCCACAAGCTTCATCCCATGTAATTTATTGTATTTGCAGGCTAAACATTCCCATAGCTGTTTGTCTCTTCCAACTATCTTTTTCTTTTCACAGGTGTACGAAACATTGCAAGGGGGAACCGGGTTGTTAACATCCCTCCCCGGATGTCTTTTCCCCCACCTATAAACTTGAGATTTCTGGCAACCCCTTCTCCCCCAATTCTTTTTCTTGCTCCGTACACCATTCTATTCGTTCTATGTTTAATGTTCTGTGAGTATTTCTTTTTGAAAAAGGTTTCATAGTTGTACTTAATTATGCACATTTCATGGGACAAAAGAAACAGCAGTTCCCTTTATAAATAGCGGGTTTTAGGTGCTCTGTGCAGCAGAAGCAGTTGTGTAACTTTTGCTCCCTCTGCCTCTGGTGAATAATATGCATGAAACGTTTTGTGGTGCTGCCATAATAAATTCTGCTGCAAGTTATCACCATAAAGCTCTTGGTGCTATTTCTTGCCTTCAGTTGAGGCAATTTTTTTTTTCTTTATTTTTGAAGAGAGTTTGACATCCTTCTCTAGAAATGAAGGAGTGCATAAAATGTTACTGCTGTGTTTAAAAACACGAATCATTCTAAGTAATGGGAGAAAGGAAAGAAAACGGGCTGTCCTTGAGACGTGTATAATAGTTCATGTGTTCAGATTCACTGATAATTGTCTTTAAAGTATGAATCTTATTTGTTACCTGAATTTTGTGTTTATGTATTTCAATTGTTTTATATATTGATATTTCTGGAGTTTTGTCACTGACATTTTTTCCGGAGCATCCTCTTTTACAGGTAGTTTTCTGATTAAAAAAACAAACAAAAGAATACATAAAATGCTCTGTGTAGTATTTCTTTGCGTATTCTAGAGACATTCGCACTAAATGTGCATTTATATATCCTTGAACACAAGTCCTAAACCAAAAGTGTGGTTGAAATGAGATCTGGTTCACACATTGTGCCCAGTTTACGCCTGTACAATGAGTGCCAATTTCAGGAGTAGCTTTCTACGGCCGATCAGCGCCAGGGTTATGGCGCCATCATACTGGTACAGGTGGCTGCTCTGGCGCTCGCATGAAACGGGTGTTGAGGCCCCCTTGCGTAGGCTGCACATTTACACAACGCATGTTTTGGGAATCTGGCGCTAAATTGGTTGGTGACAAGCGGAGCATGCTTCGTGCCTTTCAGTAATTTTCAGTGGCTGCCACCAAACATGTAAACTTCTTTTTAAATGTGCCTGTGGAGCCGGATTTCTGCTCCAAAGGGGTGTGACTGGCCCGCTACCAGTTGTCCCTGCATCCCTTTCCTGGAACTTGGGGTCGCTGCCAGCAAAGCTGGTTGCCTGAATTTGAAATCCTTACAAAATGCGAGCTGTGTCTAGATATGTAACGAGCGTAGGCAAATTAGGTTTGAGACCCAACTTTGGGGAGCCTTGGGCCTTCTGGTTGGTGAACGCTGTCTGCACCCAAAAATGGGCCATAACCAATTCTTACCGATGTGGCTCATCCCCTGTTCTTCCTCATTCTAATTTAAACTCATCCAATGTAATGGCACTGGTCTGATTATCCAATTGGTGTGACTTGGGTAACTCTAGTATTGTATACTAATTGGGTAAGTTTCTCAACCAATTTTGAACAAAAGGATTTCTTGACGGGAATTTATATTTATAGATTCTCCCCTTGGTTGTTCAGCCCCTGAAGCTAGCTAGCTTGTGAATCAATGATTCAGTCAGCCATCATCTGTTTATAATAGATTCTCTGATTTCCCCCAAAAAACACACACCTGTATTCCCCTCTGCCTTGAATATCATGTTTTATCCTACAAATAGAAAGTCGCATTCTCTTTGTGGAAAATCTCTACATGCCCAGCGTTCATTGTAACACACGGATAGTTAATAACTAATCCCATGATGGTCTTCCAGCTAAAATGTTGTTCGTTTTCTCTACTGGCGTAACATTTTTTTGAACAGATATTCTTGATTAATTTCAAAGTATTTATTTGCCTATATTTTATCTATACTTTTTGTTGGTGTGCTATCTGCAGCACTGAGAAGCTCGAGTCAATAACTATTTTCTTTGTTCTGTAATGGTTGTGAACTCTCTCCTGTTTTACCCATTCTATGTCAGTGGGTAGCACACTTGTCCCTGAGTCAGAAGGTTGTGGGTTCAAGTCCCACTCCAGGAACTTGAGCACTAGGCTGACGCTCCAGTGCAGTGCTGAGGGAGTGCTGCACTGTCGGATGTGCCGCCTTTCAGATGAGACGTTAAACAGAGGCCCTGTCTGCCCCCTCGGGTAAAAGATCCCATGGCACTATTGTGAAGAAGAGCAGGGGAGTTATGCCAGGTGTCCTGGCCAGCATTATCCCTCAATCAACATAACAAAAACAGATTATCTGGTCATTATCACATTGCTGTTTGTGGGAGTTTGCTGTGTGCAAGTTGGTTGCCGCGTTTCCCACATTACAACAGTGACTACACTTCATTGGCTGTAAAGCGCTTGTGAGACGTCCGGTAGTTGTGAAAGGCGCTATATAAATGCAAGCCGTTTCTTTCATTCAGCTTAATGGGCTGGTAATGGCCTGTGTTGGAGTGAACAAGTGATGAAGCTAATTGAAAAAAGCTTTAAGAAGCAGCCCATGATGGGACTTGGAAAGCTTACTGATTGGGCTGACAAAGTGGCAGGTAACACTTTCACCACGTAACTGCCAGGCAATGACCACCGACAACAAGAAATGTTCAAAACTCATCTCGCTGAGTCCCCCGCCATCAGCATTCAAAGAGCTGTCACTGGCCTGAAGCTGGTCACTATCCAGGACACCGAGGCAGTCAGGACCCGCTGGAAGGAGCACTTTTCGAAGATCTCTTTAACCGAGATTCTGCCTTTGACTCGAGTGTCCTCGACTCCATCCCGCAGCATGCTACCCGCCACCATCTCAGCAAAACCCGAGCCCTGCACGAGATAGAAAAGGCCATCCACCAGCTTAAGAACAAGGCAAAGGGAGTGGATGAAAATCCACTGAGGCACTAAAGTATGGCGGAGGGACACTATTGGCGCGAATGCACAACCTCGTCTATCTCCTCCAGAAAGAGGAGAGCACGCTGGGAGATTGGAGATGCAGTAATCGTAAAGGGGACAAGTCTGACTGCGGCAGCTACAGAGAAATCTCCCTGTTAGCAGCTACTGGGCAAGTTGTCGCTAGAATCCTCCTCAACCACCACCTCCCCATGGCTGAGGAGCTCCTCCCAGAGTCGCAGTGCGGATTTCGTCTTCGACGGGGTACAACGGACGTGATTTTTACAGCGAGACAGCTGCAAGACCAATGCAGGGAACGGCACCAACTCTTGTACATGGCCGCCTTTGACCTTACAAAGGCCTTGGACACTGTCAACCGCGAGCGGCTATGGAGTGTTCTCCGTTTTGGGTGCTCGCAAAAGTTCGTCACCATTCTCTGCCTGCTCCACGACGATATGCAAGCCGTGATCCTGACCAATGGATCCGTTACAGATCCAATCCATGTCCGGACCGGGGTCAAGCAGGGTTGTGTCATCGCATCAACCCTCTTCTCAATCTTCCTCGTTGCAATGCTTCACCTCACACTCAACAAGCTCCCCACTGGAGTGGAACTAAACTACAGAACCAGTGGGAACCTGTTCAACCTTCGTCGCCTCCAGGCCAGATCCAAGGCCGTCCCAACCTCTGTCGTCGAACTGCAGTATGTGGACGACGCATGCGTCTGCGCACATTGAGTCTGAATTCCAAGTCATAGTCACTGAGGCGTATGAAAGCATAGGCCTTGCATGAAACATCCGTAAGACAAAGGTCCTCCACCAGCCTGTCCTCGCCGCACAGCACTGCCCCCCCCAGTCATCAAGATCCACTGCGCGACCCAGGACAACGTGGACCACTTTCCATGCCTCGGGAGCCTGTTATCAACAAGGACAGACATTGATGACAAGATTCAACACCGCCTCCAGTGCAGCCTTCGGCCGCCTGAGGAAAAGAGTGTTCGAAGATCAGGCCCTCAAATCTGCCACCAAGCTCATGGTCTACAGAGCTGATACCCACCCTCCTGTATGGCTCAGACGTGGACCATATACAATAGACACCTCAAATCGCTGGAGAAAGACCACCAGCGATGTCTCTGCAAGATCCTGCAAATCCCCTGGGAGGACAGATGCTCCAATGTTGGCGTCCTCAACCAGGCCAACATCCCTAGCATTGAAGCGCTGACCACACTTGACCAGCTCCGCTGGGCAGGCCACATTGTTCGCATGCCTGACACTACTCCCAAAGCAAGCGCTCTAGTCTGAACTCGTACACGGCAAGCGAGCCCAAGGTGGGCAGAGGAAACGTTTCAAGGATACGCTCAAAGCCTCCTTGATAAAATGCAACATCCCCATCGACACCTGGGAGTCCCTGGCCAAAGACCGCCCTAAATGGAGGAAGTGCATCCGGGAGGGCGCTGAGCACCTCAAGTCTCATCGTCGAGAGCATGCAGAAACCAGGCGCAGGCAACGGAAGGAGCGTGTGGCAAACTAGTCCCACATACCCTTTCCTTCGACTGTCTGTCCCACCTGTGACCGAGACTGTAATTCCCATATTGGACTGTTCAGTCACCTAAGAACTCACTTTGAGTGGAAGCAAGTGTTCCTCGATTTCGAGGGACTGCCTATGATGATGACTGGCCTGAAGCTTAATTGGATCAGGCATATCAACGCCCTGGTTACAACAGAAATTCAAATCATTGAGGGAAATTTTTAGTCAAATAATTTTTGGTGAGGTTTCCATCTAGATCAACCCTATTCAAGAAGATATCGGGTGATTGACCCGCTTTGCCCAAAGATTTGGAGTAGGTTCGGAAAGCAGCCCTGCAACTCGCCCATATTGAAATAATTTTAATTTTTCTTAATGGTGCCTGGGTAAGATGTGTTGTGTTTGGAAGTGCAAAGCACTCTATTCCCCTTGGTCTTTAATCATTTTAGTTTGGTCTAAAACTTTATTAATTTGGGTTGCATGAACTGTGAACTTCTGCACCAGCAACTGAGGCTTACACTCATCTCAGGTAGTAGGGGAGGTTTTTGTCTGCACTTGTGCCTTCAGGAGCTTTTAAAAAAAATTTGTTCATGAGATGTGGCGTCACTGGCAAGGCCAGTATTTATTGCCCATCCCAAATTGCCCTCCTAGGTGGTAAGCTGCCACCTTGAACCGCTGCAGTACGTGTGGTGAAGGTACTCCCACAGTGCTGACTTTGTCGTTGTGGTTTGGGACAACTGAGTGACTTGCTAGGCCATTTCAGAGGGCAGTTCAGAGTCAACCACATTGCTATGGGCCTGGAGTCATATATAGACCAGACCGGGTAAGGACGGCAGATTTTCTTCCCTAAAGGACATTAGTGAACCAGTTGGGTTTTTCCTGACAATCTGGTGGTTTCATGGTCACCAGTACTGATGCTAGCTTTTTATTTCCAGATTAATTAACTGAATTTAAATTCCCCTGTTGCCGTGGTGGGATTTGAATTCGCTTCTCCAGATGATTACTACAGGCCTCTGGATTACTAGTCCAGGAACATAACCACACTGTTACCGTACCTCTAATCTGCCTATCATCTAATGTGAAGCCTGGCAAGAAGGATTGAGAGAGAATCAGCTTGAAAAATTAAAGAGTTCATAAAATGCAAGATTTAAGCGTTGATATCTGATACTTTCAGGTTGGCAAATACTTTTACATCCCATTAATAGCAATTACAGAGGAAATCGGTGGAGGATTGTACAGAACGAGCTCTAATTGAACTATCCTGATTGTTTTTGCTCTCTTTTGAAGACCTCTGATTAGAATGCAAATCCAATTTTCTTGTGTGCAGTCCCTCCACTGAGCAGATGAGATAACATTGAGACAGTGCCAGAAGAAAGTGCTGATTATTGAAACACACATCAGACTTATCAAAAACAAAATGCTGTTCATTGATTGTTTAAACTTGAGAACGAGAGAGATTTGGAAGTTGACTGTAAGCCCATCCTTGCCTCTGATACCGTGTGAAGTACTCATATAAATGTATTTGTTTCCCAATATAGTCCCATCAGCTCAGCTGTCTTGACCTCTTGCCCTCAATCGGACTCCTCTCCTTCATAAAACACATCACTTGCTACCTTGACCTCAAACTGATCCAGATCCTTGTCACTCAACTAATTGTCCTTAGCCAGTGCTCTCTGACATTAATTGTTTTCTTTCCTCCAAGACTGCCCTTGTCTTCAAAACTTCTCTTTTCACCCTCTTCCCTAGCCTTGACTTCTGTTCTGCTCAGCTACACCCTATTTCCAACCTCATTTCTTCAAACGGTCCTTGCATGCCAACCCAACTCACCGTCTAAAAATAAAGACTTGTATTTATATAGCGCCTTTTATGACCTCAGGATGTTGAAAGCACTTTACAGCCAGTGAAGTACTTTTTAAAAGTGTAGTTACTGTTGGAATGTAGAAACTGAGGTAGCTAATTCATGCGCAGCAAACTCCCACAAACAGCAATGTGATGATGACCAGATAATCTGTGTTTTAGTGATATTGGTTGAGGGATAAATAATGGCTATGACACCAGCGATAGCTCCCCTCGTCTTCAAAATAGTGCCATGGGATCCTTTACATCCACCTGAGAGCAGACAGGGTCTCGGTTTAACGTCTCATCCAAAAAACAGCATTTTGACCATACCGCATTCCCTCAGTACTGCACTGCAGTGTCAGCCGAGATTTTTGTGCTCGAGTATCTGAACTGGGATTTGAACCTTCTGACTTCAAGGTGGAGTATTGGCCACTGATCCACAGCTGACATTCCTATCTAACTGCTTCCGGTCTGAATTCCTTCAGTCTGGATTTCACGCTGACCACAACACAAAAACCACCTCAGTCAAGGTTTCCGGCCATACCCAATTATGCTGGTGCATTATCTCTCCTGTTCAACCTCTTCTCAGCCTACCATACAGTTGATCACTCTATCCTTCATTGCCTCTACTTGATACTGCCCTTTCATGGTTCCATTGTTGCCCGTCCCTACATAGTCTGCAAATCACTGTTCTTCTCATCCCTACAAAGTTACCTGCAGAATGCCCAAAGGTTCCATCCTTGGCTCCGTCCTAATCATTATTTATGTTGTCTTGTAATACTATCATAAAGAAGAACAGCTTTCATTTATATAGCTGCTTTCACAACCTCCGGATGTCACAAAACACTTTACAGCCAATGAAGTACCTTTTGAAGTATAGTCACTGTTGAAACGCGGCAGCCAATTTGCGCACAGCTATCTCCCACAAACAGCAATGTGATGATGATCAGATAATCTGTTTTTAGTGAAGTTGGTTGAGGGATAAATATTGGCCAGGGCACTGGGGATAACTCCCCTGCTCTTTTTCAAAATAGCGCCATGGGATTCTTTACACCACCTGAGAGAGCAAACGGGGCCTCAGTTTAATGTCTCATCTGAAATATGACAACTTAAATTTTTGTGCTCAAGCCTCTGGAGTGTCACAACATTCAGAAATGGGGTACTGAAGTTGCATGATCAGCCATGATCACATTGAATGGTGGTGCAGGCTCGAAGGGCCAAATGGCCTCCTCCTGCACCTATTTTCTATGTTTCTGACTCCCGAGGCGAGAGTGCGACCAACTGAGCCACATTATTTCTGTTATTGTAAGCATGAGGTATGATGCAATATGTATGCTGAGGACAGTTCCAGCTTTTCTCTATATTTTGCCTGTGCATGATAGTGCCTAAAATAAAAATGTCACATTTTCCTTAGCTAAAATTCCTCTTTTTTTTTTTTACGAGCTTAAGAATTCACCGAAAGGTTTGGTTGAAGACCCATCTTTGCACATTGCACAGAATGTCGCATAAACAGAGACACGAGCACAGACTGAAACTGGGTGGGGGGTGACATTACTGTGGCAATGCTGACATCTGGAGTCTGGTTCGATTACTACAGCTTTAACTGGATGGTGATGGGCACAATACATTCATTCATTCGTTCGTAATGGGGGACCTTGCTAAAAACCTTTTTATTCACTCTCCTATTTTTCTTTTCAGCTGTATGATTGGAGGATTTTAAGATAAGCTCGAATGGGGTAGTTGGTAAGTGTACTATGTGATAGGAACTGATCTAAACAGGTTCAAAACCTGATCGGAGCTGAGTTATCTGATCACAGTGGGATAGTTAATATTCGCCTCCGTGTCGCTGGATGAAAGAGGAAAAACGAGCCATGGTTCCTGCTCCTGAGCTATGCAGGTACCTGCTCCTACTGAGTGCACCTATATGCATGTTGAATGAGCAAACCCAGTGATCAGAGCAGTGGGTAGCACCCTCGCCTCTGAGTCAGAACGTTGTGGCTTCAAGTCTCACTCCAGAGACTTGAGCAGAAAAATCTGGGCTGACACGCCAGTGCAGTACTGAGGAAGTATTTCGGACGAGGCGTTAAACCGAGGCCCTGTCTTCCAAGCGGATGTAAAAGATCCTATGGCACTATTTTGAAGAAGGGCAGTGAAGTTATCTCCGGTGTCCTGGGCCAATATTTTATCCCTCAATCAACATCACTAAAAAACAGATTATCTGGTTATCACCTTGCTGTTTGTGGGAGCTTGCTGTGCGCAAATTGGCTGCTGGGTTTCCTGCAAAACAATAGTGGCTACAATTCAAAAGTGGTTGTGATGTCCTAAGGTCATGAAAGGCGCTATATAAATGCAATTTTTTTTGTTCTCCTGCTGACGTTGCCCGCCTAGACTCGCATATGGAGAATGAATGGTTGGGTGCAGTATCAACGTTCTGTTGGCTCCTCTGGAACTGCAGCTGACCATTAACAAGCTGAAGCGTGCAGGGGCAAGTCCAACTAATAGCAAGCATGGTTAGATGCCCTGCTGTGGCAAATTCTGGCCCGTTATTTCACTTGGGGAGTTTTTCCTCTTGAAAATGCAGACTTGTGATGGGTTGCACTCTAATACTGCAACTAAGCGCCCATCCTTCATATGTCATCATAGGCAGTGCCCTCGAAATCGAGGAAGACTTGCTTCCATTCTAAAAGTGAGTTCTTGGGTAACTGTACAGTCCAATACGGGAATTACAGTCTCTGTCACAGGTGGGACAGACAGCGGTTGAAGGAAAGGGTGGGTGGGGAGTCTGGTTTGCCGCACGCTCCTTCCACTGCCTGCGCTTGCTTTCTGTATGCTCTCGGTGACGAGACTCGAGGTGCTCAGCGCCCTCCTGGATGCACTTCCTCCGTTTAGGGTGGTCTTTGACCAAGGACTCCCAGGTGCCGGCGGGGATGTTGCATTTTATCGAGGAGGCTTTGAGGGTGTCCTTGAAACGTTTCCTCTAAACCTAAGCAGTGACAGCAGGCTATTTGACCAGTGGGCTTTCCCAACTAAGCGCAATCCTGTTCTCATTCATAGTCATTTCCCCCACTACCCGCTGCCAGTTGGTCCCTCTTCAGTCTAGCTCATGTTCCACACAGGTAGCTGCTGTTTCTCTGTGTTTGCCATTCAGCTTCCTCTGCTCTAAATTGAAATTATGTTTAAATCTTTTAACTCTGTGTACAACATAGGTTAGGTATATATGAATTCAGTTAGCTCTTGTCTAGACATTTTTCATTTTAAAAGCAGTTTTATACCAGGGACCCGAGTACCAAAAAATCTAGGATGACACTCCAGTGCCATGCTGAGGGAGTGTTGCGCTGTCGGAGGTGCCATCTTTTGGATGAGACATTAAACTGAGGCCCCGTCTGCTCTCAAGTGGACGTAAACAATCCCATGGCACTATTTTGAAGAAGAGATGTGGAGTTATCCCTGGTGCCCTGGCCAATATTTATTCCTCAATCAACAAAGCAAAAAACAGATTATCTGATCATTATCACATTGCTGTTTGTGGGAACTTGCTGTGTGCAACTTGGCTGCTGCGTTTCCCACATTACAACAGTGACTGCACTCCAAAAGTATTTTATTGGCTATTAAGCACTTTGAGACGTCCAGTGGTCGTGAAAGGCGCTATATAAATGTAAGTCTTTCATTGGGAGCGCATGTCCCTTTTTATATCACGAACTCCTTCGTGAAATCCGCAATACTTGCGATCAACGTTCCCGTTAAGCTGTGTGGCTGTGCAGCGGTCTGGAGGTCCCATGCAGGCCGATCATTGGCTTTTCACTGTGAGAAACTGCACCTACGCGAAAATTTGTGTGGGTCGCACCGCCAGTTAAAGGGACCGTGCACCAAAAAACAAAGAAAGAAAAAAAAAACTTGCTCTTTCAGGTGGACGTAAAATATTCCATAGCACTATTTCAAAGAGCAGGGGAATTTATCCCTGGTGTCCTGGCCAATATTTATCCCTCAATCAACATAAGAAAAAAAACAGATTTAGCTGGTCATTATCACATTGCTGTTTGTGGGAGCTTGCTGTGCACAAATTGGCTGCCGTGTTTCCCACAGTACAACAGTGACTGCGCTCCTAAAAATGTACTTCATTGGCTGTAAAAGCACTTTGAGACCAGAGTGAGACTTGAACTCACAAACTTCTGACTCCGAGGCAAGAGTGCTACCCACTGAGCCACAGCACACAAGTGATAGAGGGCAAGGCTGAGTATAATCCATAGTAACAGGTTAATGCAATTACTGAACATGTTGGTAGAATATGTGAACAATATTAGGGTAAAAAGACATGCATTTATATAGTGCAACCTTATGTCTCATAAATGTCTTGGACCACTTCACATGCAATATTATGCAGACATTTTGAGCATAGCAAGATCCTGGAACCGGAATGAGCTGAATGACCAGCTGTTTTGGAGGAGTAAACGGGTCCTTTTCAGAATGACAGGCAGTGACTAGTTGGGTACCGCAAGGTTCAGTGCTGGGACCCCAGCTATTTACAATTTACATTAATGATTTAGACGAAGGAATTGAATGTAATATCTCCAAGTTTGCAGATGACACTAAGCTGGGTGGTAGTGTGAGCTGCGAGGAGGATGCTAAGAGGCTGCAGGGTGACTTGGACAGGTTAGGTGAGTGGGCAAATGCATAGCAGATGCAGTATAATGTGGATAAATGTGAGGTTATCCATTTTGGTGGCAAAAACAGGAAGGCAGAATATTATCTGAATGGTGACAGATTAGGAAAAGGGGAGGTGCAACGAGACCTGGGTGTCATGGAAAGTTGGCATGCAGGTGCAGCAGGTGGTGAAGAAGGCAAATGGCATGTTGGCCTTCAGAGCAAGAGGATTTGATATAGGAGCAGGGAGGTCTTACTGCAGTTGTACAGGGCTTCGGCGAGGCCACACCTTGAGTATTGTGTACAGTTTTGGTCTCCTAATTTGAGAAAGGACATTCTTGCTATTGAGGGAGTGCAGTGAAGGTTCACCAGACTGATTCCCGGGATGGCAGGACTGACATATGAAGAAAGACTGGATCGACTAGGCTTATATTCACTGGAATTTAGAAGAATGAGAGGGGATCTCATAGAAACATATAAAATTCTGACAGGATTGGACAGGTTAGATGCAGGAAGAATGTTCCCGATGTTGAGGAAGTCTAGAACCAGGAGTCACAGTCTAAGGATAAGGAGTAAGCCATTTAGGACCGAGATGAGGAGAAACTTCTTCACTCAGAAAATTGTGAACCTGTGGAATTCTCTACCACAGAAAGTTGTTGGGGCCAGTTTGTTAGATATATTCATAAGGGAGTTAGATGTGGCCCTTATGGCTAAAGGGATCAAGGGGTATGGAGAGAAAGAAATGGGGTACTGAAGTTGCATGATCAGATATGATCATATTGAATGGTGGTGCAGGCTCGAAGGACTGAATGGCCTACTCCTACACCTATTTTCTAAGTTTCTATGTATTGATTAAGAAAGGAGTGTTGTGGGACGAGCTCCATGCTTTGAACAGTGTAATTGGAATTTAATATCCGCCTGACTGGAATAGGGTGACTTGGCCTAAGTTTGCCATCTCACCTGAAGGGTGGCACCGCCAACAATGAAGTATCAGCCTTCTGACTGAGGCGAATGTACTACCAACTAAACTAAAGCTGACTAGTCTGAGTCAAGTATACTTTTTCATAAGTTACTAGCAGTTCTCCTGCGGCGTTGCTGACAGTAAATTGGGAGATGTGCTATTTTGTAATGACTGGAGCATTAGTCCACGTAATGGGCAGAGTTTTATGCATGTAATCGAACAATGTAATATTCTGTTGCTAAAGCGGAGCTGTATGTAAATCAGTCTGTCCTGTTAAGGCAGCATGCCTTGCATCTGAGTCAAAAGATTGTGGGTTCAAGTCCCACTCCAGACACGGCTGACATTTCACTGTAATATGGAGGAAATGATGCATTGTCAGAGGTGTTTCTTTTGAGGCATTAAATCCTCAACTGCCTGACTGCCCTCCTCAATGGATGTAAAATATCCCTTTGCATGATTTGAATAAGAGCGAGTACATTCTCCTATTGTCCTGGACAACGTTTATCCTTCAACCAACAGTACTATCTGGTCTAAAAACAAACTGCTAGAAATGCTCAGCAGGTCAGGCAGCATCTGTACAGAGAGAAACAGAAACGGTGACTTTTTATCAGTTCTGACGAAGGGTCATCGACCAGAAACATTAACTCTGTTTCCCTCTCCACAGATGCTGCCTGACCCAGTCCAGCATTTTCTGTTTTTATTTCAGATTCCAGCATCCGCAGTATTTTGCTTTTGTATTAGTACTATCTGGCCATTTGCCTCATTGCTGTATGTGGGACCTTGCTGTGCTGCTACATTGGCTGCCACATTTCCCGATGTCACAACAGTGGTGACACTTCAAAAGTATTTAATTGGCCGTGAATTGCTTTAGAACACCCCGAGGATGTGAAAAGCACCTGCCAGTTCTTTCTTTATATACCAGTGGGATTAACAGTAAAAGATCTATCACTGCTCATGACAGTCACAAAAACATAAGAAGCAGGAGCAGGCCATTCGGCCCCTCGAGCCTGCTCGATTTTATTTCAATAAAATCATGGCTGATCTTCGACCTCAACTCAGATATATCACAGAAGTCAGTTGCACATTAAGTATAGAAGTTTTACGTATCACTTTTATTTTCTCTGCGATGTATTGATGCCAGTAACCTAAATACACGTAGTGACAACATTAATCACATGGCCGTACATTAAAAACCCAAAGACTGAACTAACTGTGAACGGGGTACAATTTTACATGACTGCTGAACAGGTTCGGGCTCTTTTTGCTAGAAAAGCGAAGACTGAGAGATGACCTGCTAGAGGTCTGTACACCTCCGTCACGGAAAACGAGCCAAAAGTGGGCAGAGGAAACATTACAGGAACACCCTGAAAACCTCCCTGATAAAGTGCAACATCCCCACCGACACCTGGGAGTCCCTGGCCAAAGACCGCCCTAAGTGCATCCGGGAAGGCACTGAGCACCTCGAGTCTCATCGCTGAGAGCATGCAGAAATCAAGTGCAGGCAGCGGAAGGAGCGTGCGGAAAACCAGACTCCTCACCCACCCTTTCCTTCAACGACTGTCTGTCCCACCTGTGACAGGAATTGCGGTTCTCATATTGGACTGTTCAGCCACCTAAGGACTTATTTTAAGAGTGGAAGCAAGTCTTCCTCGAGGTCATAAATATAACATGGTTACTAATAAGGAATTCAGGGGTCTTAGCAGTCAACCTTCTTCTTCCCCTAGTTCACAACAACCGAGTAAGCACGAGACACTTTGTCGTGGAGTAGACGGAACAGACTTTATTGTTACACAGTAAAGATGATCAATCTAACTGTATACAGAGTGACTTTTCGGTTGCAAGTTCTATCTTTTGACCCCTCTGAATTACTGTTGAAAACAATACTCCTCTGTACACCATATTTTGACTATATCAAAGGAAAATGTCAGAGATAAGACTGCATGACGTATCTATTCCTAAACCCTATGAAGACAGACTATTCATGTAGACAGCTGCTGTTGTTTATCACAAAACTCCTCCCCTTAAACAAAACTTCCTGATGTAACGGTCCCTAAACCCTTTGAAGAGAAAGCTTTACCGACTGTTATCAGCAGCTAATGGATTCTCTATCCATGTTTTATTATCCTAGCCCCTAAAGTTACATTTTGTTAACCTTAAAACTAAACCTTAATCGCTCATGGGTGACGTCATTACTAACACTTATTTCCTTACACAAGCACTTTACATATCAGAAGACAAGCAATGCATTCTTTGCATGACATTTCAAAGTCATCCTGTTTATATTAGGAAGTTTATTACTTCATGATATGAAGAAGTTCGACTGTTAAAACTTTTAACTCTCACAATGTCCCATAAGGGGCAACTTCTTTACTCAGAGAGTGGTGAGAATGTGGAACTCGCTACCACATGAGTCTGAGGCGCCTAGCACAGATGCATTTAAGGGGAAGCTAGCTAAGTATATGAGCGAGAAAGAAATAGAAGGGTATGTTGGTAGGGTGGGAGGAAGTCTGTGTGGATCAAAAACACCGGCATAGATCAGTTGGGCCAATTGGCCTGTTTCTGTGCAGTGAAACCTCAGGTAATTCTATGTAATATGCAATAGTTCATTCTGACAGTGAAATGTGCCACATCGAACAAAAGATCAAATGCTACAGTGCGCTTGAGGCTGGACATTCCTGAAGTGAAAACCATCATCTGAGTGGACATTCTCCTAACTACAGCCTGATGTTGCATCATATCGAGCTAGCTTCGGGCGGATTCACCCCAACCCATACTGAGTCAACGTCGGTTGAATCATTACGGAAAATTGTCTAGTCTGAAAAATATAACGTACACACTGAGACTGAATCAAAAGGAACCCTAGCCTAATATTAGCAACCGTGACATTCCCAACATAGCACACACGCCACAGACCAGATAGCAAACTGTCTGGCCAAGGAAAACCCCAGAGGTATAACAGAGGCAAAACTATCCATAACAAGCCACTCCCAGGACAAACACAGCAAAATACCCAAACCCTTACTGAAACACACCTATTAGCTCCTCTATTTTATTTATCCCCGTCAGTGAGGATGTACCTGACCCACCTTCAATCGGTGCCTCTTCACGTGAGCCATTGGAAACGAAAAATTTAAATGGGGATATCCCAGATGCCTACCTTAATTTGCAGGAGGTCACATCCAAGTCAGCCAAAGTAAGCTTAAATCTGACCAAGCCACTTCCCGGGAAAAGGAAAAGATCTGGGGTGCAGGGAAAATATTAACATCAAGCTGATGTAATTAAGGAAAAACATTTTTGGGGGTGGGGGTCATACATATTTCTATTTGTTCCTGTGAGGCGGGGCATCACTGGTAAAGCCAGCATTTATTGCCCATCCCTAATTGCCCTTGAGAAGTTGGTGGTGAGCCGCCTTCTTGAACTGCTGCAGTCCGTGTGGTGAAGATTCTCCCACAGTGCTGTTAGGGAGGGAGTTCCAGGATTTTGACCCAGCCACAACGAAGGAACGGCGATATACTTCCAAGTCAGGAAATCTTCCATGAATGGTATTGAAATAACTATGGATGAAGTGGAAAGGGTTGGAGAAGTCTTAGTAGGCCCGATGCTCAACATGTCCAACCAATGTGAGTAACATTCAGCCAAGCCAGCAGATTGTTGAACCAATACAAAAGTGCAATACTGTGGATGTTGGAAATCTGAAATAAAAACAGAAATGTGCTGGAAGCACTCAACAGGTCAGGCTGCATCTGTGCAGAGAGGAACAGAGTTAACGTTTCAGGTTGATGACCTTTCATCAAAACTGGAAAAAGTTGGCGATGATACCGGTTTTAAGGAAGTGCAGGGGCAGGGGAAGGAGGAGGGAAGGAAAGAACAAAAAGGAAGGTCTGTGATAGGGCGGAAGGCAGGAGAGATTACATGACAAAGGTAGTGATGGTGGAAGGCAAAAGGGGGTGGTAATGGGACAAATAAAGATACAAAAGATGGGTCTAGAGCATGTGTAAATGGGAATAGCAGAATCATTAGCAACAGCTGCCGTCTAAAACAATAGGGATAGGGGTTATGATCTGTATTAAGTATGGAAGAACTCCACAAGACTGAGTACTGTGAGCTAAAACTGATGTGACCTTAGTCTCTTTAATACAACTCCAGAGTGCCTAAGCAGCATGGCAGACAACCTTTTATACTCCCTTACACGAGGTATGCAGGTGACCCTTGGGCCTCCAACAGTTGCGCCCTCTGGTGGCAAGTCTTACATAGTTACAATGTTTACATACATAACAATCTGAAATTGCTGAATCATAGGGCCCGAACTTGGTAGCCTCATCACCCACTGCTGCCGCCGAGTTTTTTGGGCGGTCTCCCTCGGTGACAGTTTCCTCTAGGCCTCCCGCCAGCGGGAGGGGAGGACCGCTGGGAACCGGCCGCTGGCGCGCAAGGCACGTAAGTGACCTCACGTCATTGGCTGTAAAGTGCTTTGGAACATCCTGAGTGTGTGAGAGGCGCTATAGAAATGCAAGTCCCTTCTTTCATTCTTTCTTTCAAATGAGCTGACCCAAGATAATCGAAGGTTCTGCTCTGCAGAACATCGCTGGGCACAACTCAGGATTCATAGGCACAAATCAGGTGTGTAATGTATGACCTGTGAGCATGCTCACAGGCTGGGAGAGCTGTTGAGTTGTGAGTGGCTTAGCCAGTCACTTGATGTACACAAGACTCAATAAAACCCCAGTCAGTTGGGTTCAGGGTGTCCAGGATGAGCCAGGTGGTTGTGAGCCTGGTGCATGAACTGGTAATGTGCAGTGTGATCGTTAAACCTTTGTTAATAAGCCAACTAGTTCTTAATAGCAATGTGTTGCTATGAATCCTTAAGCAAAGAACCCATGAAGCAAATACGTTACAGGTGTAAGTCATTGCGTGATAATGAAGGCCCAGCATCTTTAAATGGATTAATGCCACCATCAAAACAGCAGATGAAGGAATTTGATACAAATTGTTACAAATTGTTACGCGTTGATACAATTTTCAGGCTGATGTTTTGCTTTCAATTACAAAGCACTACAAAGTATTTACAACACAGAAACAGTCCTTTCGGCTCAGCTGGTCCATGACGGTGTTTATGCTCCACACGAGCTTCCTCCCACCCTTCTTCATCTCACCCCATCAACATATCCTTCCATTCCTTTCTCCCTCATCTGTATATCTAGCTTCCCTTTGAATGCATCTAAGCTATTCGCCTCAACTACACTTAAAGGTAAGGAAGTTCATCCTGAATTCCCTGATGGATTTATTAGTGACTATCTTATATTTATGGCCCCTAGTTCAGGTCTCGCCAACATCTTCTCTACGGCTACCCTATCAAACCCTTTCATAATCTTAAAGACCTCTATCAGATCACCCCTCAGTCATCTGTTTTCCAGAGAAAAGAGCCGATCATAGAATCAGAAAAATTACAACACAGAATGAGGCCATTCGGCCCATTGTGTCCGTGCCTGTTGACTTTTTCCTGATCGATATAACCTCTCAGTTCTGGTATCATTCTAGTAAATCTGTATTGCACCTTCTCCAGTGCCTCAATGTCCTTTTTATAAGAACATAAGAAGAATTTAAGAAATAGGAACAGAAGTAGGCCACCTGGCCCCTTGAGCCTGCTGCCCCATTCAATAAGATCATGGCTGATCTGATCATGGACTCAACTCCACTTCCCTGCCCGCTCCCCATAACCCTTTACTCCCTTATCATTCAAAAATCTGTCTATCTCTGCCTTAAATATATTCAATGACCCAGCAGAGAATTCCACAAATTTACAACCCTCTGAGAGAAGAAATTCCTCCTCATCTCAGTTTTAAATGGGCGGCCCCTGTGATGTATGTAGCACTCAAATCACTGACTCCACAGAGTCTGGTGCTGTAGTCCTTTATTGTGTAACTCCAGAATGACTCTCAGGTGTGGTGGGCAGCCTTATATACTCTGTCTTGCAGGTACTTTTGGATCTCCCACCACAGCGCCCCCTGTGGTGCCCCATTGTAACTATACATTTAATGTACCTGCACAATACATAACATCTCACTCCCCCACCAGTTCCAAAAGCACATTGCCGGTAGCCTCGGCCTTGATCGTCCTGGTTGATTTGTGAGTGTGAGTCCATGACCATCCACTTCCCTCTTCTCCCCCCATGTGGAGATTATGTTTGCGATCGGATGCAAGCACGTGGTAGTTGCAGTCCTTACATGGGTGATGAAGTACATGAGCATAACCTCCAACAGAAAGCAGGTATACATAAACAGTGTATTTGTATGGTATATATAGATGCATTGAAGAATTACAACAAAAGGTTGCAGGTACACTGAACAGTTATTTAATCCCAGCTCCACTGGGTGAGGTACGGTGGCAGCATACAGCCCCTTTTTGCCCGAGGTAAGGCTGCGCTGAGACAGGGTATCGCAACTAGTGCGTTGCCTCTGTTCTCAGAAAGTAGTCACCTTTGCGGCTCATCTGCCGCCGCTGAACCATTGCATGAATCACATAAAATCTGCAATCGCATTAGTCCATTAGTCATGTTAGTCACAGATCCATTAACCCTTTTACTTGTACCTCGTGGTATGAACTCTTTTCGTAAATCACCCATCATTTTAAACACAGTAATCATTTCAGCATCAAAATATTAACTCCTGTCTTAAATCACGTCATCATACAAATCACATTAATCATTTAGACTCGCTCTTGCCTTACAAAAGTCTCTTTGTGGGGACCGCCAACGGTGTGAGGCCCTCTTAAGACTCCCGGATACATTTCCCTTTTAAGACGCCACCTTGTTGTTCCCATGAGGCTTCCACTGGGTGCCGCCATTTTAGTTGCTCTGCTTGCCTTTCTCTGCAGACTTCTGCTGCCACGAGGCTCGCCAACATCTTGAGCTCGCTGTGCCCCTTTACATTGAAACAACTCCGCCAACAGTTGCAGCCGATTACAGAAAAGGAGGTTCCAAGCCAAAAGAAATGTAGCGTGCCTGAAGAAATGGTACAGAAAAGGCGTAGATTAAACGCTCATTTTGTTGAGGAGGAGCTTCCTGCAATGACTGAACCAATTGAGGATGTGAGTGGCTTGACTGCACTGCTGAGCGAGTTTGAGAAGAGCAATTGTGCTGAAGCCGAAACCGCAGGACGCTTGGGTGTCCTTGATCACTCGCACCTCAGAGATCTGCCCGTACATGGAGAGCACTTCTTCCAGGGCCTGCTCGTCTGTCTCGAGATTTAGACCGCCGATGAACAGCTTTCCTTCTCCAGACACTTTTGCGAGGTTGGTTTCCCTGCTGAACTCTAGCCTGCTGCTGCCTAACAGTTCGCTCTCGACTCTCTCTCGGGACCCACCACACTTCGACCGTACCCGGGAGCCGCAAGACACCGGCCCCCGCACCGCCGCATCCTCCGGAGCCGGCCTCTGCCTGTGGGCTGACGGTGCCTGCTGGAGCAGCCCGTCGAAGCCCTTCTTTCTCCTCCAGCTCAGTCGGCACTGCTCTTTGTGAACCCGAGGGACAGCGGTCTGTGGAGGAATGAAGTCTTCCCAGCTCCCACGGACCTTCCCCATCCACCTCCTGCCGAGTAGCGTCGGCCCATCGCCTGCAATGATCCACAAAGGTAAACCATGCGTCTCGCCCCCGTGAGATACCTGCACATCCGCTCTGCCAAGAACAGGTATCAGTTCCTTGGTGTAGGTACGCAGCTTCGCCGTGACCGGGACCAGCTTGAGTCGTGCAGCTGGGTTGATCCACAGTTTATCAAAAGTTTCCTGATTCATCAGCAACTGACCCGATTCAGTGTCCATTTCCATACTCACTGGGACTCCGTTAATCTTGACTTCCAAAACCACTAGGGCTGAATCGTCGGCACATGTATACAGTCCGAACGCCTCATCTTCTTCTGCCTGCTCCTCGCTGGATAGTGGATCATCTACCATCTCCTCAGCCACATAGTGAGTCAGATTTCTTTTGCACATACGCTGAAGGTGGCCTTTCGTGTATACTCTGCAAACCTGCACCGGTGAGCCCCATGGCTTCCTCCGCAGCACCAGCATGGTGCTACTCGATTAGCCCCCCTCGGCGGACTCTGAGTTCCAGGACCCCAAGGTCCGTGCTCTCTGCCCTGGGCAGAGCCACGTTCTGCAGTTTTGTCCGTGACAGGCGCTATCCTGTGGACAGTGCCTGCCGGGTTCGAGACTGTGTGGATCATCTGCTTGGTGCTGCAAGTCGAGGTCATAAGTGCCCGGCTGATGTTGATGGCTTGCTTCAGGGTGACTGTAGGTTCAGTGGATAGCAGCTTGTGAAGGAGACCCTCATGGCCAATCCCCATAACAAAGACGTCTCGCAACGCCTCGTCAAGGTGTGTGCCAAAATCGCACGGCACCACGAGTCTCCTGAGGTCCGCAGCATATTTGGTGACATCCTGGCCCTCAGGTCTGCAGTGGTGGTAGAATTTGTTCCTGGTCGTGAGGATGCTCTCCTTCGGTTTCAGTTGGTCACAAATGAGTTCAATCAGCTCCTCATATGACTTGTACTTGGCGCTCGCGGGTGCCAGCAAATCCCTGACGAGACGGTAAACCTCATCGCCACAATTGGACAGCAATATCGCCTTAAGCTTCTCTTTCAGTGCGTTCATGTCCCCCGTCAGATCATTTGCTATAAAGTAGTACTCGAGCCTTTCCGTAAAGGCCTCCCAATCATTACCCACTGTAAAATCCTTTAGCGAGGCCAGAGTAGCCATGGTTGCGTGAAGCTCGTCCGTGTTCTCGTTGCCAATGTGATGTATGTAGCACTCAAATCACTGACTCCACATAATCTGGTGTTGTAGTCACTGCTGTGACCTTAGTCCTTTATTGTGTAACCCCAGAGAGCCTCTCAGGTGTGGTGGGCAGCCTTTTATATTCTGTCTTGCAGGTACTTCCAGGTCTCCCACCACAGCGCCCTCTGTGGCGCCCCATTGTAATCATACATTTAATGTACCTGGGCAATACATAACAGCCCCTTATTCTGAGACTATGCCCCTCCTAGTTTTAGTTTCCCCTATGAGTGAAAACATCCTCTCTGCATCCACCTTGTCGAGCCCCCTCATTATCTTATATGTTTCGATAAGATCATCTCTCATTCTTCTGAACTCCAATGTGTAGAGGCCCAACCTACTCAACCTATCTTCATAAGTCAACCCCTCATCTCCAGAATCAACCTAGTGAACCTTCACTGAACAGCCTCCAAAGCAAGTATATCCTTCCTTAAATACGGAGACCAGAACTGTATGCAGTACTCTAGGTGTGGCCTCACCAAAGTTCCATAGAAATTTAACATAACTTCTCCACTTTTCAATTCTATCCCTCTAGAAATGAACTGCAGCACTTTGCTTTTCTATGGCCGTGTTAACCTGCTTCGCTACTTGTAGTGATTTGTGTATCTGTACCTCCAGATCCCGCTGTTCCGCTATTCCATGTAGACACTGAGGCCGGAATTTTCAGAGGGAGGAACAAATGGGGTGAAGGCAATGGTTGGAAGTGAATGTTGGAAAAATGTCAACCCCGACCTCCTCCCATGCGCTTTCACCTTTCACTCAGGCGGGACGGGCGGGGGGGGGGGGGCGGTGGGGGGATGCCAACCCGTTGCCAGGAGGCGGGTTGGCAATTTACATATTATAACAAGGCCTGACGCCTCTGCTTTAACCTGCTGTGCAGCTTTTACTGCAGGCTACTGGGGATCCCGGGGCTCCAGATTCCCGGTGCGAGGTGGCCTCAGCCTCGGGGAGCAATCCTTGTGGGCCGGGAGGAGCAGGCGTGCTTCCTTCTGGCCCCCCCCCCCCCCCAACGTTCCCCCACCATCAGCCCCTACCCCTCTGGGGTTGTGGATCCGACCTCTGCAGGGATCGGACCCATCCTGGGCCTGGCAAGTCTTTCTTCTTCTATTTTGAGATTGGACTTCCGATTCCTGAGTCCAGATCGTTTATGTAAATGGTGAACAACAGTGGTCCCAGCACCCATCCCTGTGGAACACCACTCCCCACCATTTGCCAATCTGAGTAACTAACTTCAGCTGCTACTTTCCGTTTACTATTTTGGAGCCAGCTTACGATCTATTCTGTTACTTATCCCCTGATTCCACGTGTTCTGACCTCAGTCATAAATCCAATAGGGAATGCGGTATCTTAGCCAGAGCTTATAAATAAAACATAGTCCATTTGTATCAAATTTCTTTATCTGCTATCTAGCAGAAGACAATGACTATTCAGGCCAAAAACAGTTTTTTGCACAATTTATCAATTTGACTGGTGTTAAAAGTTCAGATTTAGAATGGAAATGTACACATAAGAGTAAATTCGATTCAGAATAAAAGCGTAATCATAAGACACACTTCCTTTTTTTTATATGCATGCATGTGTCAGCAGTGATTCAATGGGTAGCACTTTTGCCTGTGAGTCACAAGGTTGTGGGTTCAAGTCCCACTCCTGGGACTTGAGAATATAGATCTAAGCTGACACTCTAGTGCAGCTCTGAGGGAATGCTGCACTGTTGGAGGTAATGTATTTCAGATGAGATGTTAAACCTGTCTGATCTCTCAGGTGGATGGATGTGAGAGACCCTATGGCTTTGTTTCAATGAAAAGTATGGGAGTTTAAAAAAAAATTGTTCATGGGATGTGGGTGTCACTGGCAAGGCCAGCATTTCACTGTCCATCCCGAATTGCCCTTGAGAAGGTGGTGGTGAGTCTGGCTCGGCCATTTCAGAGGGCAGTTAAGAGTCAACCACATTGTTGTGGTTCTGGAGTCACATATAGGCCAGACCGGGTAAGGACGGCAGATTTCCTTCCCAAAAGGACATTAGTGAACCAGATGGGTTTTTATGACAATCCGGTAGTTTTATGGTGACCAACGATGTCTCCGCAAGATCCTGCAAATCCCTTGGGAGGACTGGCACACCAATATCAGTGTCCTCGCCCAGGCCAACATCCCCAGCATTGAAGCACTGACCACACTCAATCAGCTCCGCTGGGTAGGCCACATAGTTCGCATGCCAAACATGAGACTCCCTGAACAAATGCTCTATGCGGAACTCCTTCATGGCAAATGAGCCAAAAGTGGGCAGCGGAAACGTTACAAGGACACCCTCAAAGCCTCCCTGATAAAGTGCGACATCACCACTGACACCTGGGAGTCCTTGGCCGAAGACCGCCCTAGATGGAGAAAGTGCATCCGTAGAGCGTTGAGCTCTTCGAATCTCAACGCCGAGAGCGTGAGCAGGCAGCGGAAGGAGCGTGTGGCAGACCCGTCCCACACACCCCTTCCCTCGGCGAAGATCTGTGCCACCTGTGACAGAGTCTGTGGCACTTGTATTGGATTGTTCAGCACCAAAGAACACACTTCAGGAGTGGAAACAAGTCTTCCTCGATTCCGAGGGACTGCCTATGATGATGAATACTGATACCAGCTTTCTAAAATAAATTCCAGATATATTTAATTAACTGAATGTAAATTCTCCAGCTCTCATGGTGGGATTTGAACTCATGTCTCTGGATTTTTAGTCCAGGAACATAACCACTATGCTACTGAACCACCTCGTTATTCCTAGTATCCTGGGGAAAATGTTGAAATCAATTATTAAAGATGAAATAGCAGCGCATTTGGAAAGCAGTGACAGGATTGGTCCAAGTCAGCATGGATTTATGAAAAGGAAATCATGCTTGATAAATCTAGAATTTTTTGAGGATGTAACTATTAGAGTGGACAAGGGAGAACCAGTGGATGTGGTGTATTTGGACTTTCAAAAGGCTTTTGACAAGGTCCCACACAAGAGATTGGTGTGCAAAATTAAAGCACATGGTATTGGGGGTAATGTATTGACATGGATAGAGAACTGGTTGGCAGACAGGAAGCAGAGAGTCGGGATAAACAGGTCCTTTTCAGAATGGCAGGCAGTGACTAGTGGGGTGCCGCAGGGCTCAGTGCTGGGACCCCAGCTATTTACAATATACATCAATGATTTAGATGAAGGAATTGAGTGTAATATCTCCAAGTTTGCAGATGACACTAAGCTGGGTGGGTGTGTGAGCTGTGAGGTGGATGCTTAGAGGCTGCAGGGTGACTTGGACAGGTTAGGTGAGTGGGCAAATGCATGGCAGATGCAGTATAATGTGGATAAATGTGAGGTTATCCACTTTGGTGGCAAAAACAGGAAGGCAGAATATTATCTGAATGGCGGGAGATTAGGAAAGGGGGAGGTGCAACGAGACCTGGGTGTCATGGTACATCAGTCATTGAAAGTTGGCATGCAGGTACAGCAGGTGGTGAAGAAGACAAATGGTATGTTGGCCTTCATAGCTAGGGGGTTTGAGTATAGGAGCAGGGAGGTCTTACTGCAGCTGTACAGGGCCTTAGGTGAGGCCTCACGTGGAATATTGTGTTCAGTTTTGGTCTCCTAATCTGAGGAAGGACGTTCTTGCTATTGAGGGAGTGCAGCGGAGGTTCACCAGACTGATTCCCGGGATGGCAGGTCTGACATATGAGGAGAGACAGGATCAACTGGGCCTGTATTCACTGGAGTTTAGAAGGATGAGAGGGGATCTCATAGAAACATATAAAATTCTAACGGGACTGGACAGGTTAGATGCAGGAAGAATGTTCCTGACGTTGGGGGAAGTCCAGAACCAGGGGACACAGTCTAAGGATAAGGGGTAAGCCATTTAGGATTGAGATGAGGAGAAACTTCTTCACTCAGAGAGTTGTTAACCTGTGGAATTCCTTACCGCAGGAAGTTGTTGATGCCAGTTCATTGGATATATGCAAGAGGGAGTTAGATATGGCCCTTACGGCTAAAAGGATCAAGGCGTATGGAGAGAAAGCAGGAAAGGGGTACTGAGGTGACTGATCAGCCATGATCTTATTGAATGGTGGTGCAGGCTCGAAGGGCCAAATGGGATACTCCTGCACCTATTTTCTATGATTCTATGTTTCTATTAAAGGAGAAGTTACAAGTTCAAAGGGGCATTGCGCGCACCATGACTCCATTGTCTGGAGGAAATGGAGACGAAAGTGATGAGGTTAATTCCGAGTGGAAACCAGGAGGCATCCTGTCGGAAGAACTCCAGCCGCCACCCATCAATCCGATGCCACAAGGGCGGCGCTTAGCCGATGCCAGCGGGGCCCAGGGCACACTAGACCAGGAGTTTGAGGTACCGTTTAATACAGAGGAGTTCAGGAAAATATCCAGTCACGTGAGAAAGTTAGATCGGGGAGTGGGGGGCATTTCCCGGAAATAGCCCAATTAGCCGCTTTTAATGGCCTGGATGAGGCCGAAAGGAAGCGCTCACTGCTAGTTACTTTGAGCCCTGGCGTTTTTGCTGGTCTCCCACAGGAGGTCAAAAAAGGAGCGGGTAATTATGGCACACTAAAGATGAAGGCAATGGGGCAGGGAAAGGGAGACGCTTTCCAGGCTTTGGCGGAGGTAACACAAGGCCCGTGCAAGTTGCCGGCGGCGTTCGCCGATAGATTATGGCCGACTTATAACGTGGCCATGGGAGGAAGGACAGAGAGGAGGGCTGGATGGGCAGCCGCGCAGTCACTGGTTGAGCACCCTGATCTCTCACAGTCTGCCCCATTTTCCAGCCGCTCTGGCGGATTTCAACCCAGCGGATAGGGTACTACGGAACATGACACAGCCGGTGAGTAAAAAGCACATTGGGGTGATAAATAAACTAATGGGCAAGGTCTGTGAAATGAAGAGGAAGGGACCCGACGCTGGGTCACCTCGAGGGTGGCAACAGGAGGGGGGGGGGGGACAACAAAAGGGACGAGAGTGCTACAATTGTGGAGTTATAAGACATTTTGCGCGCAATTGCCGACTCCCAAAGAGAGGCCCCCAAATCAGCGGGACCCAAGCCAAGCACCCTTTATTTATTTATTTATCAAGTGCGTGAAAGAACTCGGTTATGTCTTTAGATGCTCTGATAATGACTCCACAAGGCAAAGTATTGTACTTGAACTGTAGTGACCTTAGTCCATTTAATATAACTCCAGAGTGAGGATACCATATAATGGACTCCCTTTTATACCTGGGTACCTGTAGTGTACAGGTGACCCCTGGGCCTCCACCAGTTGCACCTTCTGGTGGTGCCAGCATAGTGTATACAGTGTGAACCTTGTTGATGGTACCTCCGGTAAACAAGTCTCCATCTTATGCAACTATACAGTGACTACACAGAGAGTATATCTATAGTATACATATATAACACTCGAGACACCCCAGGGGAAAATCCATGCGGCACAGGGGAAAGGTAGCGTGGAACCCCAAGCATGAAGGGGTCGTGCCCAGCCTGGGTATCTGTGTCCACTCAGGTACGATGATTGGGGGAGACTGTGTATAGATATCACTGTAGAGGGAGAGAGAAGGGGCTGTTTAGTAGACACTGGAGCATCGAGTACAATAGTCTACTCTCTCTCCCCGATGAGGTCTCCCTGATAAAGTGGAACCCCCTACGTTCTAGGAGGTGTCACGGGAGATTCAGCGGCTGGGGCAGTGTCAAAACCTTTGCGTTTTAAGGTAGGGCCCCTCCAAACAAAGTGGACATGTATATTAATGAAATGGGATCAGCCAGGGCTGGGAGTGTTAGGGCTCAGAGTGGATGCTGGCCCACAACGTTATAGTGGACATGGGTAACAATTGCCTGTGGGCTGGGGTGGACAATAATCAGGACAATAGTTGTAATACCCCCGCGGCACGGGTGGTAGAGCCCACCCTACGACTTGGAAACATGGACTGCCAGGGACCCCGAAAGGTACCAAGTCATAGTGGAGAATGCAGAGGAAGCTTTTGCTACCCACAAACATGACGGAGGCAGGGTGGCAGGAGTAGGAGTGGGTGCGGGGAGAGCGGAGAACCAATGTCCAGGACGCAAACACGATGCACTTTCCCCAAGGAAGCAGAGAGAGATTTGGAAAAGGCCGTTGCGTCCTTGGTGGAACATTGGGTACTGAAACCCCTCGCCACGCATGTTAACTCTACTATTTGGCCAGTAACGAAGCCAGACAACTCTTGGCGAATGACCAAAGATGCTAGAGACCTGGATAAAAACATCTCTGCCTGCGCTCCCACTGTAGCTGCCGTGGTTGGTCTGATCGGCAATATTCCCACCTCCGCCATTGTGTTCACGGTGTGAGACATATACAACGGATTCTGGTCGATCCCCTTACATCCAGAGGATCAATATAAGGTTGCCTTTATCTTCAACGGGTAATAATATGCATGGACTTGCCGGACACAAGGTTTCCACTCAGGTACGATGATTGGGGGAGACTGTGTATAGATGTCACTGTAGAGGGAGAGAGAGGGGGCTATTTAGTAGACACTGGAGCGTCGAGTACAGTAATCCACTCTCCATCCCCGATGAGGTCTCCCTGGTCAAGTGGAACCCCCTACGTCTATTTTTCACCAGTGAATGGCTAAGTGCCTGACAGAGTTCAGTCAGCCAGACCTGCTTGTTCAATATGTGGACGACTTTTGCTATTGTTGGATAGTGAACAACAACAACAACAACAGCAACAATTAACAATTTGTATTTATATAGCGCCTTTAACGTAGTAAAATGTCCCAAGGCGCTTCACAGGAGCGTTTTAAGACAAAACAGATAACTTTGACACCGAGCCACATAAGAAGAAATTACAGCAGATGACCAAAAGCTTGGTCAAAGAGGTAGGTTTTAAGGAGCGTCTTAAAGGAGGAAAGAGAGGTAGAGAGGTTTAGGGAGGGAGTTCCAGAGCTTAGGGCCTAGGTAGCTGAAGGCACGGCCACTGATGCTTGAGCAGTTATAATCAGGGATGCTCAAGAGGGCAGAATTAGAGGGGCGCAGATATCTCGGGGGGTTGTGAGGCTGGAGGAGATTACAGAGATAGGGAGGGCGAGGCCATGGAGGGATTTGTAAACAAGGATGAGAATTTTGAAATTGAGGTGTTGCTTAACCGGGAGCCAATGTAGGCTAGCGAGCACAGGGGTGATGGGAGAGCAGGACTTAGTGCGAGTTAGGACACGGGCTGCCGGGTTTTGGATCACCTCTAGTTTACGTAGGGTAGAATGTGGGAGGCCAGCAAGGCGTACGTAGGAATAGTCAAGTCTAGAGGTAACAAAGGCATGGATGAGGGCTTCAACAGCGGGTGAGCTGGAGCAAGGGCAGAGACGGGCAATGTTACGGAGGTGGAAATAGGCGGTTTTAGTTATGCCGCGGATATATGGCCGGAAGCTCATTTCAGGGTCAAATATAACACCTAGGTTGACGGGGAACATGAGGAATTGCTGGAGGAGTTGTTAGGATTGCTCAAAGCAGCAAGTTTTAAAGTAAACCCCAAGAAAGCTCAGGTAGGGCAGGAAGAGATCCAGTTCCTCGGACTGACTCTTAAGAACATAAGAAATAGGAGCAGGAGTAGGCCATACGGCCCCTCGAGCCTGCTCCGCCATTCAATAAGATCATGGCTGATGCGATCATGGACTCAAGTCCACTTCCCTGCCCTCTCCCCATAACCCCTTATTCCCTTATTGTTTAAGAAACTGTATTTCTGTCTTAAATTTATTCAATGTCCCAGGTTCCACAGCTGTCTGAGGCAGCGAATTCTACAGATTTACAACCTTCTGAGAGAAGAAATTTCTCCTCATCTCAGTTTTAAATGGGCAGCCCCTTATTCTAAGATCATGCTCTCTAGTTCTAGTCTCCCCCATCAGTGGAAACATTCTCTCTGCATCCACCTTGTCAAGCCTCCTCATAATCTTATATTTTTCGATAAGATCACCTCTCATTCTTCTGAACTCCAATGTGTAGAGGCTCAACCTACTCAACCTTTCCTCATAAGTCAACCCCCTCATCTCTGGAATCAACCTAGTGAACCTTCTCTGAACTGCCTCCAAAGCAAGTATATCCTTTTGTAAATATGGAAACCAAAACTGCACGCAGTATTCCAGGTGTGGCCTCACCAATACCTTGTATAGCTGTAGCAAGACTTCCTTGCTTGTATACTGCATCCCTTCTGCAATAAAGGCCAGGATTCCATTGACCTTCCTGATCACTTTTATGTTTCATGCACAAGCACACCCAGGTCCCGCTGTACTGCAGCACTTTGCAATCTTTCTCCATTTAAATAATAACTTGCTCTTTGATTTTCTCTGCCAAAGTGCATGACCTCACACTTTCCAACATTATACTCCATCTGCCAAATTTTTGCCTACTCACTTAGCCTGTCTATGTCCTTTTGCAGATTTTTTGTGTCCTCCTCACACATTACTTTTCTTCCCATCTTTGTATCGTCAGCAAACATGGCTACGTTACACTCAGTCCCTTCTTCCAAGTCGTTAATATAGATTGTAAATAGTTGGGGTTCCAGCACTGATCCCTGCGGCTCACCACTAATTACTGATTGCTAACCCGAGAATGAATCGTTTATCCCGACTCTCTGTTCTCTGTTAGTTAAGCAATCCTCTATCTATGTTAATATATTACCCCCAATCCCGTGAACTTTTATCTTGTGCAGTAACCTTTTATGTGGCACCTTGTCAAATGCCTTCTGGAAGTCCAAATACACCACATCCATTGGTTCCCCTTTATCCACCCTGTTCGTTACATCCTCAAAGAATTCCAGAAAATTTGTCAAACATGACTTCCGCTTCATAAATCCATGCTGACTCTGCCTGACCGAATTTTGCTTTTCCAAATGTCCTGCTACTGCTTCTTTAATAATGGACTCCAGCATTTTCCAAACCACAGATGTTAGACTAACTGGTCTATAGTTTCCTGCTTTTTGTCTGCCTCCTTTTTTAAGTAGGGGTGTTACAGTTGCGGTTTTCCAATCTGCTGGGACCTCCCCAGAATCCAGGGAATTTTAGTAAATTAACCGGGAGAGCGTGCGATAGATGAGGCAAAGCGTGAAGTGTTCCGGGAATTACACTATCAGGGTTCGGTACTGCTCTTAGGTCATTCCTGGGTCTGACAGATCCCTGTAGAGAGCTTATCGACAATTATGCTGCCCCGGTAGCTCCCTGATTAAGATTATTAAGGAAAGTAGTTGAATGGGAGTGGAGTGAGAACTGCAAGGAAGCATTTGTGCAGCTGAAGAGGGACTTACAGACAGCATTGGCCCATGGAGCTGTAAGAAGGGCCAGTTTGAGTGCAGTCCTTATGCAGGAAACTAATGGGCTTTTAAAACCTGTAGCTTCCGCCCCCAAGGTATTATCCGAAGTAGAAAAAGGGCGATTCGACCTGTGAGCAGCACTTGCTCGCCACCTTCTGGATAGTAAAGCATTTTGCGGTATTCATTGGAACATAGTCCATCACCCTCCTTACACATAAGAAATAGGAGCAGGAGTAGGCCACCTGGCCCCTCGAGCCTGCTCCGCCATTCAATAAGATCATGACTGATCTGATCATAGCTCCGCTTCCCTGCCCGCTCCCCATAGCAAGTCTGACCTCAACGGTAAGTATGAAGACCTGCAAAAAAAGGTTAATAACTTCTTTCCTTTTTATTTTGCAGGGATTCAGGTGGATGGGGACCCCTGAAGGATAACTAGTGTTTTTTTATTTTTTTATTTAATCAGTTCACCCTCCACCCCCCCCCCCGCCCCTGGGCCCGACTCAATCCTCAGCGGTACTTTGCCGAGGATTGCATTGCCGCCGAGAATGGGAACTACCGCCCGCTGCCGTCCAGATTCAGGGCGTATGTCCCATTTTTGCCACCGGACGGTCTTTCCAAAATTTTTCCATGAAACCTCTGCCCAAAGTACCATCAGGATCTCAGCGGTCCTTTGGGGGGCACTTGGGCGGAACTTAGCTTCCACCAAATTCCGGCCCTATATCCCCTAGTTTTAATTTCCCCTATGAGTGGAAATATCCTCTCTGCATCCACTTTGTCGAGCCCCCTCGTTATTTTATATGTTTCGATATTCTTCTGAACTCCAATGAGTATAGGCCCAACCTACTCAATCTTTTTTCATAACTCAACCCCCTCATCCCCGGAATCAACCTAGTGAACCTTTTCTGAACAGCCTCCAATGCAAGTATATCCTTCCTTAAATGCGGAGACCAAAACTGTACACAGTACTCCAGGTGTGGTCTCACCAATACCCTGTACAGTTGTAGCAGGACTTTTCTGGAAGGGATGGACTTGAGGGTAAAGATAATAAACGACCTGAAATTAGCGGGTAACCTCAAGGGGAACCCCACACCTGTAAGGTCGAAGGGGTGTGGGAGGCAAGTGGCGGATTAACCCCAGCATCCACCCAGAGGGATGAGACATGGATGGGTCCAGTTTTGTGGAGAAAGGGAACGCAAAACCGGATGCGGGATCTATGACCCATGAAAGGGGGTGGAACTGGCGATCTCGCTGCCCACCGCCCTTTGTGCTCAATGGGCAGAGTTGGCAGCAGTAACCTATAGGGTAACACATCCCCAGCGTATACGATCTGTTCCGACTCTATGTTTACATGTAACTCTTGCACGGAGGACCTGGCGATTTGGGCCAGGAAGGGTTTTAAGTCAGCAGATGGCAAACCATTGGTCACTGCACCAATGTTGGCAACCTCTTGTTGGCTGGCGCTGATAGAAACACAGAAACTAGGAGCAGGAGTAGGCCATTCGGCCCTTCAAATCTGCACCGCCATTCAATATGATCATGGCTGTTCCTCTATCTCAACACCATATTCCTGTTTTTTCCCCATACCCCTTGATGTCTTTTGTTTCTAGAAATCTATCTATCTCCCTCTTAAATATATTCAGTGACTTGGCCTTTACGATGGTAAGTACTGCAGGGAATCGAATGCGGCCAGGGTGATCTCTTGGACTAGTTTCGATCGCCTGGATGGATCGGAGAGGAATTTTCCCAGATTTTTTCCCCCAATTGGCTTGAGTTTTTTATCGGCTTTTTTGCCTCTCGCAGGAAATCACATGGCTCCGGTTGGGGTGGAGCAATACAAGGTGTGTCGCAGTTGTGTGGGGTGGACTGGTTGGGCCGGATGCTCCTTACCTTTCCGCCATTGTTCATTGTTCATAGGTTTATATATAACCTTTAGGGCTGCTAACCGAGGGCCGTATGGCTCCTTGTCGGCCGGCGCCGAAGTGGCCTCCTTCTGCGCTGTAGATTTCTATATTTCTATGTTTAATCACAGTGCAAGCTGTAGAAAGGGGAGGTGAAGAATATTACATCCATAAGGTCAAAGCCCATTCTAAAGCAGAACCCAAATGGGAGGGAAATAGGAAGGGGGACAAGTTGGCGAGGATGGGAGCCTAGGAAGGGGTCCCGTGGAACCCGTACCAACCGGGAGCTGTGCCGGCCACCATTCCAGCGCCTGTTACTATTCCGCCTCCCCTGGATCTTAAAACGATACAATTGAAGGATGCAGTATTAAGAGCAGTCCTCGAGGACAAGGAAACAGGCCAGCCTGTGGAAAGGCCCTAGGTGTGGAAGCCAGGGAAAGCATGTTGTTTAAACGAGATAGGTGGATTGAGCCTGAAGGATACCGAGAGGATTTCATTCAGCTTTCTCACGAGGAATCGGGGGCTGGACATCCCGGCCCAGAGACAGACCTGGAAATGGGCAGAGGAGGTGGGAGGACGTAGAGGACTTTTGTAAAAGCTGTCCGATATGCGCAGCCCATAATCCCGACCCACACAAGAAAAAAGCTCCTTTGGGGCACATACATCAGTCCGAGGGACCATAGCAGTGGTTAAAACATTTTTTAAAAATCCATTCGAGGGATATGGGCGTCACTGGAAAAGCCAGCATTTATTGCCCATTCCTAATTGCCCTCGAGAAGTTGGTGGTGAGCCACCTTCTTGAACCATTGCAGTCCGTGTGGTGAAGGTAGTCCCACAGCGCTGTTAGGGAGGAGTTCCAGGATTTTGACACAGCGATGATGAACATAAGAACATAAGAAATAGGAGCAGAAGTAGGCCATACAGCCCCTCGAGCCTGCTCCGCCATTTAATGCAATCATGGCTGATCTGATCACGGGCTCAGGTCCACTTCCCTGCCCGCTCCCCATAACCCCTTATTCCCTTTAGATGAAGGAACGTTGATATACTTCCAAGTCAGGATGGTGTGTGACTTGGAGGGGAATTTGCAGGTGGTGGTGTTACCATGCTCCTGCTGCCCTTGTCCTTCTAGGTTGCAGAGGTCGCGGGTTTGGGAGGTGCTGCCGAAGAAGCCTTGGCAAGTTGTTGCAGTGCATCTTGTAGATGCAGCCACAGTGCGCCGGTGATGGAGGAAGTGAATGTTTGTGGTGGATGGGGTGCCAATCAAGCCAGCTGCTTTGTCCTGGATAGAGTCGAGCTTTTTGAGTGTTGTTGGAGCTGCACTCATCCAGGCAAGTGGAGAGTATTCCATCATACTACTGACTTGTGCCTTGTAGATGGTGGAAAGGCTATCCAAATAAATTTTATTGAGCCCCTGCCCAGCACCAAGAGAGGCAACAGGGATTGTCTGGTTGTAGTGAACAACTAAATGGATGTAAGACGGCCACAGCATTATGGACAGCCAGGACCTCGGTTAGGGGGGTATTCTCCAGATGAGGACTTCCTCGGGTGGTGGAATCGGATCAGGGAAGTCACTTCACGGGTCGAGTGATGCAGGTTGCCCTAAAGTTGCTTGGGATTGAGGGGAAATGGCACGTGGCTCACAACCCACAGTCGTGGCCAGAAGTAACACTCCGTTTTTGTTCCCTTCTCTCACAGGCCCAACCAAGGCAAAAGGAGAAATGGGGAAACTATTTTGGTTGTTGTGCGGCATAATACTCGACGTCGAGATGGCGGCAGTGACGAGAACACGTCGACGGTCCAGAGGCTCAGGATATACAAGCCAGATCACCCATGTCCCAGCAACTGTGCCCCAAGGCACCGCACGGGAAGTCACTCTCCGATCCTTCTCGGGTTTCGTGCGAAACGATTTGCTCGGGGACAGTGCGGGCGACTACATACGAGGTCTGGTAATGATGAGGAGTAGGCATAAAGTATAGAAACGGGACCACCAGCCAGCCATGATTGTGTGGTTCATCCAAGCAAAAAACAGGCAATAATACATACCAGTTGCCGCCAGATGGGGGACCCCCGGGGAAACGTAGGACGTCCAACTCAATCGGGAGGCGTGGGGGAAACTATGTTGTGCTGGCGGGTACGTGAGGGGAGATAGGGATGTGTGAATCCTCGGCCAGACCCAATGAAGAATTGGGAGAGTTTTCGGTCCGAATCACCGATTTGTGTCTTTCCCCTGAGTTCATGTATGGCGCGAGGACTTGGTTGGTGGGCCAAACCCGGGAAAACCTACATCGTGTTGCTGAGGGGAAGCTCCCCTCGTGGGTGACTGATTGGCATTTAACGGCAATGTCCACCTACCAACTTAATATGACTATGTATCAGGTCAGAAGGTTGGTACAGGTAAACCCGATGAAACATGAATGTAGTTTTGAAAAGCAAAGAGACATCACCCTATTCGGGATGATGCTGTACTATCCTGTCCTGCCCTATAAAACGACCCAAGCCCCTTATTCCGCATGGAGAACACAGGGGTGCGTCGGAGTGATCATTTGGCCAAGTATGACGAACCTCCAGAAGTATGTGGATGGAACCGGATGGGCCCAGATATGGCTGTATGTCCTTACAATGTGACATAAAACGCAGCCTCCGCTTGTGGGTTCACTTGGGCTAGGACAGAGTGGAATTGTACCATGAAAATAACTCCAGGGTGGCACTCCACCGTAAGGTCAGCAGACCGAGGGAAAGGTGTCACCACTGTGCACCAGGAATATCAGTACAATGTCGACCTGACCTGTCCTGTTGCGGCGGGAATGTTTTGTTTTACCCCAGTCAGACCTGTTAGACTTGGGGTGCAGGTGTTGTTAAGCATTTATTCGCATGAGCAAGTGAATATTACTGTAAAGGATGAGCTAAAAGAACAAATAGGTATGTGATCCGGTTTGGCGACTACATCCCATCAGTGCAAGGAAAATTGGCACAATATTCCAACAGTGAATAGTTAAGGGGCTATAGGAGGGGAGGAACTTAACACAATCACAATCACTAAAGAGGTGGTACTCAGTAAGATAATGGGACTAAAGGCAGATAAATTCTTTGGACTTGATGGCTTGCATCCTAGGGTCTTAAGAGAAGTAGCGGCAGGGATTGTGGATGCATTGGTTATAATTTACCAAAATTCCCTGGATACTGGGGAGGTCCCAGCAGATTGGAAAACTGCAAATGTAATGCCCCTATTTAAAAAAAAGGAGGCAGACAAAAAGAAAACAACTATAGACCAGTTAGCCTAACATTTGTGGCTGGGAAAATGTTGGGAGTCCATTATTAAAGAAGCAGTAGCAGGACATTTGGAAAAGCAAAATTCGGTCAGGCAGAGTCAGCATGGATTTATGAAGGGGAAGTCATTTTGACAAATTTGATGGAGTTCTTTGAGGATGTAACGAACAGAATGGATAAAGGGGAACCAGTGGAAGTGGTGTATTTGAACTTCCAGAAAACATTTGACAAGGTGCCATATAAAAGGTTACTGCACAAGATAAAAGTTCACAGGGTTGGGAGTACTATATTAGCATGGATAGAGGATTGGCTAACTAACAGAAAACAGAGAGTCGGGATAAATGGTTCATTCTCTGGTTGGCAATCAGTAACTAGTGGGGTGCCGCAGGGATCAGTGCTGAGACCCCAACTATTTACAATCTATATTAATGACTTGGAAGAAGGGACCGGGTGTAACATAGCCAAGTTTGCTGATGAGACAAAGATGGGAGGAAAAGCAATGTGTGAGGAGAACACAAAAAATCTGCAAAAGGACATAGACAGGCTAAGTGAGTGGGCAAACATTTGGCAGATGGAGTATAATGTTGGAAAGAGTGAGGTCATGCACTTTGGCAGAAAAAAATCAAAGAGCAGGTTATTATTTAAATGGAGAAAGATTGCAAAGTGCTGCGCTACAGCGGGACCTGGGGGTACTTGTGCAAGAAACACAAAAGGTTAGTATGAAGGTACAGCAAGTGATCAGGAAGGCCAATGGAATCTTGGCCTTTATCGCAAAAGGGATGAAATATAAAAGCAGGGAAGTCTTGCTACAGTTGTAGAGTATCGGTGAGGCCACACCTGGAATACTGCGTGCAGTTTTGGTTTCCATATTTATGAAAGGATATATTTGCTTTGGAAGCAGTTCAGAGAAGGTTCACAAGGTTGGTTTTGGAGATGAGGGGGTTGACTTATGAGGAAAGGTTGAGTAGGTTAGGCCTCTACTCATTGGAATTCAGAAGAATGAGAGGTGATCTTATCGAAACGTATTAGATTATGAGGGGGCTTGACAAGAGAGGATGTTTCCACTGATAGGAGAGACTAGAACTAGAGGGAAAAATCTTAGAACTGAGATGAGGAGACATTTCTTCTCTCAGAGGGTTGTGGATCTGTGGAACTCACTGCCTCAGAGAGCTATGGAAGCTGGGACATTGAAGCTGGGACAGTTTCTTAAACGATAAGGGAATAAGGGGTTATCGGGAGCGGGCAGGGAGGTGGGCCTGAGTCCATGATTGGATCAGCCATGATGGCATTGAATGGCGGAGCAGGCGCGAGGGGCCGTGTGGCCTATTCTTGCTCCTATTTCTTATGTTCTTATGTAATTGATGAGGCGCACCTGTCAGTCCCAGAAGTATTATCATATCGTGGCCCAGGAGAACTGCAAGTTATGAAAAGAAATACCTAAGGTTGGGGATGATTCGTCCTGGTGGGATATCGGTAGGAATATCCAGATCCGCCCATGAATAAGGATCTTCTCCTATGTCTTGGTCATGGTCATTGTTCAGCTGGTGATTGTGGTATACCTGCTAGTGATATCTTGCCGTGTTAAGCGGCGACGTAAATAGTGAAAGTTGGTCAAGTTGCTACAGAAGACACGAAAAGAAGAAGACGACAAGGGAATGTAAGTGCCCATGACCCAATGAGTCGGGCACTCAGCCACCTGAGGGTGGATTCTGAAAGAAGTGCGCTGTTTATTGTAACTTGACTGAATTTGATGTACCAGCATGCTTTGAGAGACCAAAAGCCATGTTACTGGGAAAACGCAGTAAAGGTAGAACTGCTCCGGTTTACAAATCTCCAGTTGGGACAATCGACATGACCTTGAGAGTTCCGCAAAATAAACCTTTAAGCTGTTGTAAAATGATTGAACAATAGTCAACGTGGTCTGAGACAGAAGAGATACCAATGATTGAACAATAGTCTGAGACCATTGGGAGGCCCACCAAGTGTTGAGTATAAAGGACACAGTTAGAAAAACGCTTGGAGCTGCTGCAGTAAGTCAGGTGATTTGACTGGTTACACAGGAAGCAGGGCCGACTAGTCACCGCCGAACTGGCCACTCGCTGGTGTTAGCACGTACGTATGCTTGTACTTACTTGTAATCAGAGATTGATTTGAAGTAAAGAAAAGTTACCCGGAAGTCTTCTGTCTCGTGCTGTCTGTTCCACTATGGGTCCGAACTCTCTATATTGTTAGACGGAGGCAACGTCTTACAGATATAAGTACCTTTCACAACCACACGACGTCCCAAAGCACTTTACAGCCAATGAAGTACTTTTCATGAAGTGTAGTCACGGTTGTAATGTAGGAAACACGGCAGCCAATTTGCCAGACAGAAAGTGCCCACAAATAGCAATGTGATGATGACCAGATAATCTGTTTTTAGTGATGTTGACTGAGGGATAAATAGCCAGGATACCCAGGATACCTCCCTGCTCTTCTTTGAAATAGTGCCAAGAGATCTTTAATATCCACCTGAGCGAGCAGATGGGGCCTCAGTTTAGCATCTCATCTGAAAGCACTCCCTCAGCATTGCACTGGAGTGTCAGCCGGGATTTTTGTGCTCAAGTCTCTGGAAGTGAGAATTAAACCCACAACTTTGGGACGCAGAAGTGAAAGTGCTGCCCACTGAGCCACGGCTGACACTAAAAATAAAGCCTGACCTCAGGGGAATAAGGTGTGCAGAGTGATTCATTGATTGTCTCGAACTAAAGCTAGAAATAAGTAAATAGCTTAAAATTGGGCTAATTTTAGTACCTTTTTAAATCTCAAAATTTGGCCCCTCAAATGTCCAAGGTTTTTTTCTAATAGATTATTTGAAGGGAGATTAAATGGAGCCTACTGGTATTTGGATAACAGTTTTTAAAACTCATTCAATAATTAATCACTTAACGAGTTTTTTAGTCACTTTCAGTCAGACATTACTGCAGTCTTAGATGTAAGTTACTGCGCAGGAGTTCACAAATTGTTCTAAGCTTGTTAATATTTGAGAGTATTAAATGAGTTATTTTGTAATCGAAAAAGGACTTAGTTCCCTGTGGAACAACTTTAAACTTTACCAACAATGACATAGTTCAAAGAAAACTCTCCTTATTGCAGTCACTGCTCTTTTCCACCTCTTTAAATTCTCCAATCAGGTTGCCTCAGCTCATTTACAGTTACATTTTAGAACAGGCATAGACTAATAATGGGTGTCAATGTGCTAAAATCAAAGATTACGGAAAGCTTGGAAGTGCAATGAGATTTTTCCAGTAAGGGAGTTCTCTGAGACATTTTAGCGTTGTTGTTTTTGGCTCTCATCTAGGAGACTTGAATGAGATCTCGGACTCGACACCTTTGCACCCAACCTTTCCCCAGAGGATGTATTTTATAAGAAAGGTCTGGCTCTTCAATTCACACTGAAGCATCATTGTTAAGTCCTGACTCTAATGTACTGACTTACACGAGGCACATGCTGAAGTCACGGTCACTCAGGACCTGCACCTTTAATTCCAGCTCTCCAGTGCTGCACTTGCCTGAGACCTCCCTTTATATACCACAGTGGGACAGGTATGGAGTGTCTCCTGCAAGTGCACCCCTGATGGTAAGGTATGCTTATTGTTACAGGTCATATCCAGTTACAGTCATGTATAGCATGGTAAGATACAGTTATATACAGTAATGTGAGATACATGACATCACCCTCCCCCAAGGTCTTATTGCCTTTATAGATTCAGTCTCTCAGGTGGTCTGCGCTCTCGCGTGGAGCATCTTAGTTGTGGTTCAGTAGTTTGCCTTGGTGCCTGTTTTTTGTTCGGTGTGATTGCTGGTATCTCGCCTGGGCTGTCTGTTTCGTTCGGTGTGATTGCTGGTATCTCGCCTGGGATGTCTGTTGAGACTGCCCTTTCCTCAGGTTGTTCCACCTGTCTGTCCACCAGGTGTGGTGTGAGTTCCACATTGTAGTCTGCCTCTGGTTCTTCAGTGTTATCAGTGAATCTACTTTTTACTTGGTCTACATGCCTCCAGCAGGTTTGGCCATTGTCCATTTGTAGAACCAGTAGCCTGTTTCCCTCTTTGTCTGTTACTGTCCCTGCAAGCCATTTGGGACCCCGGCCATAGTTTAGCACAAATACTTTGTCCCGTATCTCATTCCACCTCCCCCTCGAATTTCGGTCATGGTACTCAGTTAGCTTTTGACGCTTAGCCTCAACAATTTCATGCATGACTGGGAGGATTAACGAGAGCCTGGTCTTTAAGGTTCATTTCATCAATAGTTGCGCGGGGGGAACCCCAGTCAACGAATGCGGATGAGATCTGTATGCCAGCAGCAGTCGCGACAGGCGGCTCTGCAGCGTGGGACCTTGGATTCTGAGCATGCCTTGTTTAATGATCTGCACTGCTCGCTCCGCCTGGCCATTGGAGGCCGGCTTGAAAGGTGCCGTCTTAATGTGATTTATACTGTGGTCAACTATAAAATCGTGAAATTCTGCGCTGGTGAAACACGGACCATTATCACTGACCAATATGTCAGGAATGCCGTGCGTTGCAAATATGGTTCTAATGCTCTCCACAGTGGTGGAGGTGGTGCTCGAGTTTAAAATGGTGCACTCGATCCATTTTGAAAATGCATCAACGACTACGAGGAACATTTTGCCCATGAATGGGCCTGCATAGTCTACATGAACCCGCAACCACGGTTTGGTGGGCCAGAGCCAGGGGCTTGGGGGGGCTCCCTGGGGGCATTACTGAGTTGGGCACAAATTGTGCACCGACGGACGCAGAGCTCCAAGTCCGCGTCAATGCCAGGCCACCAGACATGAGATCTGGCTATGGCCTTCATAAGGACGATCCCCAGGTGCTCGCGATGGAGCTCCCGGACAAACGCCTCCCTGCCTCGTAAGGGCATAACTACTCGGCTGCCCCACATCAGACAGTCTGCCTGTAGTGAGAGTTCATGCATGCGCTTATGGAAGGATTTGACCTCCTCGGGGCAGGCATTGCAAGCCTCTGCCCAGTCACCGGTTAAAACACATCTTTTAACTAGAGCTAATGTGGGGTCGCTGGTCGTCCATGCACTGATTTGGCATTGATTGCCATGACCATCTCACTGTCCTGTTCGTTGGACCCTTCTGTGGTCGCCAGGGGTAGCCTGCTAAGCGCGTTGGCACAGTTGTCTGTGCCACATTGTGTAGTCGTAAGCCGCCAGCTGAATGCGTGCCGAGGTGTTGGCATTGATTGCCTTGCACTCGGATAGTAGGGACGTGAGGGGTTTGTGGTTGGTTTCTAACGCAAACTTGGCCCCGAAAAGGTATTGGTGCATCTTTTTGACACCGTACACGCACGCGAGCACCTCCTTCTCAACCCTTGAAAGTGACCTGGAGGCATAAGCAATGGGCTACAATTTACCCGCATCATTGACGTGTTGTAAAACGCACCTGACCCCGTACGCTGATGCATCACACATAAGGACTAACTTTTTACCTGGGTCAAAAAAGGCTAAAACATTCTTGGAACATAGAAGGTTGCGTGCCTTATTGAAGGTGCGTTCTTGGGCATCCCCCCAAAACCAATCGCACCCCTTTCTGAGTAGCACGTGGAGAGGCTCCAGCAGCATGCTCAAGTTCTGCATAAAGTTCCCAAAGTAATTGAGTAGCCCGAGAAAGGAGCGCAGTTCCGAGACATTTCGGGGCCTGTGTGCCAGGCGAATCGCTTCGGTTTTGGATTCGGTTGGGCAGATTCCATCAGCGGCAATCCTTCTGCCCAAAAATTCAACCTCAGGCACGAGAAACAGACACTTGGATTTCTTAACACTTAGGCCTACCCGATCCAATCGACTTCGTACTTCCTCAAGATTGCGGAGATGAGAGTCGGTGTCCCTGCCCGTGATAAATATGTCATCTTGAAATACAACCGTCCCCGGGATGGACTTGAGCAGACTTTCCATGTTGCGCTGGAATATAGCAGCTGCTGACCTGATGGCGAATGGGCATCAATTGTACACAAAAAGGCCTCGATGTGTGTTGATGGTGGTGAGTAGCTGAGACTCTTCGGTCAGTTCTTGCGTCATATATGCAGATGTGAGGTCAAGTTTTGAGAAAAGCTTTCCTCCAGCCAATGTGGCAAATAGATCCTCCGCTCTGGGCAGCGGGTATTGGTCCTGTAGGGAGACTCTGTTTATGGTAGATTTGTAATCCCCACAGATTCGCATGGATCCATCAGGCTTCATGACGGGGATGATGGGACTTGCCCAGTCGCTGAATTCCACGGGAGAAATTATGCCTTCCCGCAGAAGCCGGTCCAGTTCGTTTTCAATCTTTTCCCTCATCACATAAGGCACAGCTCTAGCTTTGTGATGGACCGGTCTGGTATTCTGTGTGATGTAGATTCGAACTTTAGCCCCTTTGAAGGTGCCCACACCTGGCTGAAAGAGATGTTCAAAACGGCTTAGAACTGTTGAGCAGGAGGTCCATTTCTCTGACGACATGGCGTGAACATCATCCCATTTCCAATTAAGTTCTGCTAGCCAGCTTCTCCCCAACAGGGCTGGGAGATCCCTGGGGACAATCCACAGGGAAAGTCATTTCACCATCCCTTTGTGTGTGACTGAGAGCATGGTGCTGCCAAAGACTGGGACGATTTCTTTAGTATAGGTCCTTAGTTTGGTGTCGATCTTTGTGAGTTTGGTCTGTTGCTTTTGTGCGGCCACAGCTGTTCAAATTGTTGAGCACTCATGAGGGATTGACTGGCCCCCGTGTCCAGTTCCATATTGACGGGTATCCCGTTGAGTAGAACCCTCATCATAATTGGAGGCGTCTTGGTGTAAGAACAGTGGACATTGATCGTGTTAACCCGCTGTACCTTGGCATCCCGTGCACTGTTCCAACCGTCTTCTGGTCCGCTTTCCGACCCTTCCGATTCATATACCAGCCGAGCTGCTGTTTTTCTGCACATGCGACCCTGTGTAGTTGCAGTTTCTGCAAACGGCATGCTGAAATCGACACACCCTGGTTGAGTGCCTTCCCCCACATCTCCAACACAGACCGTTTCCATTGTTTCCGAAGGATGAGCTGCGTCTGGCTGATCTCCCTTGAGCTTCTCTCAATCTGTTGTTGATTGCTCGCATTGTGGGTTGATGAGGTGTGATCGGCCGTTCATGTGGCCCTTAATTTTGATGGCTTCTGGCGCCACTGTCTGCTGTTGAAGTTCTGCTCTCCTGCCTTTGTCTGTGGGTAGCGGTTTGTTTCACAATGTGAACCCCTTGTTCCGATGCCTCGTTGGTTGTCGTACCCGAAGTATAGATCAGTCTCGTTTCTTCTTCGCCTGCCAAGAACGTGTGTGCGACCAGTGCTGCTGCCTCTAGAGTCAAGTTCTTAGTCTCTATAAGCTTTCGGAATATGCTTGCATGGCCTATTCCTTCAATAAAAAAGTCTCTCAGTACTTCTCTCCTTAGTTCATCAGGGAACTCACATGAACTAGCCAGCCTCCGATGTTCCGCCACGAAGTTGGGTATGCTTTGGCCCACACAGCGTCTGTAGTTGTAGAACCTGTGTCTGGCCATGTGAAGGCTGCTCGCTGGATTCAGGTGGTCTCTCACCAGTGTGCTCAACTCCTCAAACGACTTGCTTGCTGGTTACTCGGGTGCCAGCAGGTCTTTCATTAAAGCGTATGTTTTCGAGCCACAGCTGGTCAAGAGATGGGCTCTTCTCTTGTCTGCCTTATCGTTGCCCAGCCAGTCTTTGGTCACAAAGCTTTGCTGGAGCCTTTCTATAAAGTCATCCCAATTGTCTCCAGCATTGTATTTCTCATCTGAGCTGTTGGTAGCCATTCTGTGGATTCTGTGATCCTGTAACTCGTCACCACTGTTAAGTCCTGACTCTAATGTACTGACTTACACGAGATACAAGCTGAAATCAAGATCACTCAGGACCTGCACCTTTAATTCCAGCTCTCCAGTGCTGCATTTGCCTGAGACCTCCCTTTATATACCTCAGTGGGACAGGTATGGAGTGTCTCCTGCAAGTGCACCCCTGGTGGTAAGGTATGCTTATTGTTGTAGGTCATATCCAGTTACAGTCATGTATAGCATGGTAAGATACAGTTATATACAGTAATGTGAGATACATGACAATCATCATCATAGGCAGTCCCTCGGAATCGAGGAAGACTTGCTTCCACTCCCAAAATGAGTTCTTTGATGGCTGATCAGTCCAATATAAGAGTCACAGACCCTGTTACAGGTGGGACAGACGTTCGTCGAGGGAAGGGGTGGGTGGGGCTGGTTTGCTGCGCGCTCCTTCCGCTGTCTGTGCCTGACCTCTTCACACTGAAGCACTTAAGTGTTGAGCCAATTATGCTGCTGTCAAGAAAGGCCCACCCCTTGATATCTGCTGGTTCCCTTGATTCCATGCCAACTGGCAGTTCACCGTGACTGTGAACAAGGACAAAATATACTGATACAGACATGAGATTTGCAATGAAACCCAACCGTGAGGGGAGAGGATGTGAAACCAATGGAAAATAAAAACTCTGAAATAATGCTACTGCCAGGTGTCAGCTGTGGCTCAGTGGGTCGCACTCTCACCTCAGGGTCAGAAAATTGTGGGTTCAAGTCCCATTCCGGGGACTTGAGGACAAATTCTAGGCAGACATCCCAGTGCAGAACGGAGGGAGTGCTCTGTCGGAGGTGCCATCTTTCAGCTGAGATGTTAAACTGAGATCTGCCCTCTCAGGTTGATAGAAACATAGAAACATAGAAAATAGGTGCAGGAATAGGCCATTTGGCCCTTCGAGCCTGCACCGCCATTCAATAAGATCATGGCTGATCATTCCCTCAGTACCCCTTTCCTGCTTTCTCTCCATATCCCTTGATCCCCTTAGCCGTAAGGGCCATATCTAACTCCCTCTTGAATATATCCAATGAACTGGCATCAACAACTCTCTGCGGCAGGGAATTCCACAGGTTAACAACTCTGTGAGTGAAGAAGTTTCTCCTCATCTCAGTCCTAAATGACCTACCCCTTATCCTAAGACTATGTCCCCTGGTTTTGGACTTCCCCAACATCGGGAACATTCTTCCTGCATCTAACCTGTCCAGTCCCGTCAGAATCTTATACGTTTCTATGAGATCCCCTCTCATTCTTCTAAACTCCAGTGAATAAAGGCCCAATTGATCTAGTCTCTCCTCATATGACAGTCCAACCATCCCTGGAATCAGTCTGGTGAACCTTCGCTGCACTCCCTCAATAGCAAGAATGTCCTTCTTTAGATTAGGAGACCAAAACTGAACACAGTATTCCAGGTAAGGCCTCACTAAGGCCCTGTACAACTGCAGTAAGACCTCCCTGATCCTGTATTCAAATCTCCCAGCTCTGAAGGCCAACATACCATTTGCCTTCTTCACCGCCTGCTGTACCTGCATGCCCACTTTCAGTGACTGATGAACCTTGACACCCAGGTCTTGTTGCACCTCCCCTTTTCCTAATCTGCCTCCATTCAGATAATATTCTGCCTTCTTGTTTTTGCCCCCAAAGTGGATAACTGTACATTTATCCACATTATACTGCATCTGCCATGTATTTGCCCACTCACCTAACCTGTCCAAGTCACCCTGCAGCCTCTTAGCGACCTCCTTACAGCTCACACCGCCACCCAGCTTAGTGTCATCAGATCCCATGGCACTATTTCGAAGAAGAGCAGGGGAGTTATCCCTGGTGACCTACTCAATATTTATCCCTCAATAAACATCACTAAAACGGATGATCTGATCATCACCACATTGTTGTTTGTTTGACCTTGCTGTCTGTAAAAAGACTGCCATTTTTCCGACAGTGACTATGGCCGGTATTTTACTCACCTCGGTGGGTCCGGGGCGGGCGACGTCCGTGGAGGGTCGCAACCCCGCTGCCTAAAATGAATTTACATGACAGGGCTTGTTAAGCCTGGCCAGTGCATTTCCTGGCCCAATTAGAGGAAGCGGGTCTGGTGATGTCATTCCTTAAAGGGACCATGCCACCTTACTTTTGACGGTTGTGCTGGCAGTGTTCCACAGCATTCTGCACATTGCACAGGAGGTCACCAGCAGGGATGGGATCAGGAGGACCTGGGTGCAGTGGCGCAAACCTTTCAATGATCTCATTAGATCACAAAACGTTAGTACAAAGCCACACACACCTTCATCCTCCTGTGCCTCTCATCATATGCCCATCACTCTGCCTTCCCTACCCTACTCCTGCACATTCTTACTCACACCAACTTACCTTGCACCTCCACCCATCCCCCTCTATCTATGTTATCACATCCCTCACACTCACCCTCATCCTAGTCCAATCATACCTACTAACAACACACAAGGGTAGGCACTTGGGTGTTTTTTCCAATGTTTATGTAAAGTTTCTGTTAATGTGGTGCCAAACATTGAAACCTTTATTTTCAACATTTTGCATTAAGAACGTAAGAAATAGGAACAGGAGTAGACCATACGGCCCCTCGAGCCTGCTCCGCCATTCAATAAGATCATGGCTGATCTGATCATGGGCTCAGCTCCACTTCGCTGACCGCTCCACATAACCCCTTATTGTTTAAGAAACTGTCTATTTCTGTCTTAAATTTATTCAATGTCCCAGCTTCCACAGCTCTCTGAGCCAGCGAATTCCACAGATTTACAACCTTCTGAGATCATGCCCTCTAGTTCTAGTCTCTCCCATCAGTGGAAACATCCTCTCTGCATCCACCTTGTCAAGCCCCCTCATAATCTTATACGTTTCGATAAGATCACCTCTCATTCTTCTGAATTCCACTGAGTAGAGGCCCAACCTACTCAACCTTTCCTCATAATTCAACCCCCTCATCCCCGTAATGAACCCAGTGAACCTTCTCTGAACTGCCTCCAAAGCAAGTATATCCTTTCGTAAATATGGAAACCAAAACTGCATGCAGTATTCCAGGTGTGGCCTCACCAATACCCTGTATAGCTGTAGCAAGACTTCCCTGCTTTGCTCCATCTCCTTTGCAATAAAGCCCAAGATTCCACTGGCCTTCCTGATCACTTGCTGTACCTGCATACTATCCTTTTGTGTTTCATGCACAAGTAACCCCAAGTCCCGCTGCACTGCAGCACTTTGCAATCTTTTTCCATTTAAATAATAACTTGCTCTTTGATTTTTTTTCTGCCAAAGTGCATGACCTCACACTTTCCAACATTATACTCCATCTGCCAAATTTTTGCCCACTCAGTTAGCCTGTCTATGTCCTTTTGCAGATTTTTTTGTATCCTCCTCACACATTGTTTTTCCTCCCATCTTTCTATTGTCAGCAAACTTGGCTACGTTACACTCAGTCCCTTCTTCCAAGTCGTTAATATAGATTGTAAATAGTTGGGGTCCCAGCACTGATCCCTACGGCACCCCACTAGTTACTGGTTGCCAAACAGAGAATGAACCATTTAGCCCGACTCTCTGTTTTCTGTTAGTTAGCCAATCCTCTATCCATGCTAATATATTACCCCCAACCCCGTGATCTTTTATCTTGTGCAGTAACCTTTTATGTGGCACCTTGTCAAATTGGACATAAGAACATAAGAAATAGGAGCAGAAGTAGGCTAAACGGCTCCTCGAGCCTGCTCCGCCATTTAATACGATCATAGCTGATCTGATCATGGACTCAGGTCCACTACCCTGCCCGCTCCCCATAACCCCTTATTCCCTTATTGGTTAAGAAACTGTCTATCTCTGTCTTAAATTTATTCAATGACCCAGCTTCCACAGCTCTCTGAGGCAGCAAATTCCGCAGATTTACAACCCTTTGAGAGAAGAAATTCCTCCTCATCTCAGTTTTAAATGGGCGGCCCCTTATTCTAAGATTATGCCCTCTAGGTCTAGTCTCCCCCATCAGTTGAAGCATCCTCTCTGCATCCACCTTGTCAAGCCCCCTCATAATCTTATACGTTTCGATAAGATCATCTTTCTTTCTTCTGAATTCCAATGAGTAGAGGCCCAACCTACTCAACCTTTCCTCATAAGTCAACCCCCTCATCTCCGGAATCAACCTAGTGAACCTTCTCTGAACTACCTCCAAAGCAAATATATCCTTTCGTAAATATGGAAACCCAAGCTGCACGCAGTATTCCAGGTGTGGCCTCACCAATAACCTGTATAACTGCAGCAAGACTTCTTTGCTTTTATAAGAACATAAGAAATAGGAGCATGAGTAGATCATACGGGCCTTCGAGCCTGCTCCGCCAGTTAATACGATCATGGCTGATACTATCATGGACTCAGGTCCACTATCCTGCCCGCTCTCCATAACCCCTTATTCCCTTATTGTTTAAGAAACTGTCTATTTCTGTCTTACATTTATTCAATGTCCCAGCTTCCACAGCTCTCTGAGGCAGCGATTATACTCCATCCCCTTTGCAATAAAAGCCAAGATTCCATTGGCCTCCCTGATCACTTGCTTTACCTACATACTAACCTTTTGTTTTTCATGCACAAGTAACCCCAGATCCCTCTGTACTGCAGCACTTTGCAATTTTTCTCCATTTAAATAATAACTTGCTCTTTGATTTTTTTCTGCCAAAGTGCATAACCTCATACTTTCCGACATTATACTCCATCTGTCAAATTTTTGCCCACTCACTTAGTCTGTCTATGTCCTTTTTCAGATTTTTTTGTGTCCTACTCACACATTACTTTTCCTCCCATCTTTGTATCGTCAGCAAACTTGGCTACGTTACACTCGGTCCCTTCTTCCAAGTCGTTAATATAGATTGTAAATAGTTGGAGTCCCAGCATTGATCCCTCGCCACCCCACTAGTTACTGGTTGCCAACCAGAGAATTAACCATTTATCCCGACTCTCTGTTTTCTGTTAGTTAGCCAATCCTCTATCCATGCTACTATATTACCTCCAACCCCGTGAACTTTTATCTTATGCATTAACCTTTTATGTGGCACCTTATCAAATGCCTTCTGTACGTCCAAATACACCGCATCCACTGGTTCCTCTTCATCCATCCTGTTCGTTACATCCTCAAAGAACTCCAGGAAATTTGTCAAACATGACTTCCCTTTCATAAATTCATGCTAACTCTGCCTGCCTGAATTATGTTTTTCCAAATGTCCTGCTACTGCTTCTTTAATAATGGACTCCAACAAGTTCCCAACCACAGATGTCAAGCTAATTGGTCTATAGTTTCCTGCTTTTTGTCTACCTCCTTTTTTAAATATGGGGTGTTACATTTGCAGTTTTCCAATCTGCTGCGACCTCCCCAGAATCTGGGGAATGTTGGTAAATTACAACCAATGCATCCATTATCCCTGCCACCATTTTTCTTAAGGCCTTAGAATGCAAGCCATCAGGTCCAGGGGATTTATCTGTCTTTAGTCCCATTACCTTACTGAGTATCACCTCCTTAGTGATTGTGATTGTGTTAAGTTCCTCCCCCCCACAGCCCCTTGACTATCCACTGTTGGGATAGTGTTAGTGTCCTCTACCGTAATGATACAAAATATTTGTTCAGAGTTTCTGCCACCTCCATGTTCCCCATTACTAATTCCCCGGTCTCGTTCTCTAAGGGACCAACTTTAGCCACTCTTTTCCTTTTTATATACCTATAGAAACTCTTGCTATTTGTTTTTATATTTCATGCTAGTTTATTATCATAGTCAATCTTCCCTTTCTTCATCATTTTTTTAGTCATTCTTTGCTGGCTTTTAAAAGCTTCCCAATCTTCTGTCCTCCCACTAGTTTTGGCCACTTTGTATGCCCTTGTTTTTAATTGGATACCATCCTTTATTTCTTTAGTTAGCCACGGATGGCTATCTTTTCTCTTACATCCTTTCCTCCTCACTGGAATATATTTTTCTTGAGAGTTGTGAAATATGTCCTTAAATGTACACCACTGTTCATCAACCGTCCTACACTTTAATCTATTTTCCCAGTCTACTTTAGCCAGTTCTGCCCTCATACCTTTGTAGTCTCCTTTATTTAAGCTGGTTTGAGATCCACCTTTTTCACCCTCCATCTGAATATGAAATTCAATCATGCTATGATCACTCATTCCAAGAGGATCCTTTACTAGGAGATTGTTTATTAATCCCGCCTCATTTCACAGGACCAGATCTAAAATAGCCTGACCTCTGGTTGGTTCCATTACATACTGCTCAAGGAACCCGTCCCTTATGCACTCTATGAACTCTTCCTCACGGCTACCCTGACCAATTTGATTTGTCCAATTTGTGTGCACCTTTGGAAGTGGCTTAGTGAGTTGCAGTGAATGGTGAGACATAAGGATACCCCGCACAATGCTGGTGAGTGTGAAAGGAATGGCTTTATGGTGTTAGCGTGGGGTGGTGCCAACCTGGCACATCATGTGGCAGACAGGGTGCACAGCATCAAGTGAAATGAATGTGGCCATTCCTGGCCTTCTATGCTGCAATGTGGCCGGGTGCTGATGCCCTCTGACCTGTGCAGCATCAGTTGATTGTGGAGATGGTTGGTGGTGTTGTTGGTGCTGCTGGTGTGCCCAGTGCTGCTGGTGTTGGGGATGATTGTTGTCCGTTTCTGAGGACCAAGGTGAGAGAGTATAAAGGGCACCCATGTCGTTGGAATAGATGGCAGGTGAAGTAGAAATGACAGGAACATTCTGTCAATGGTGAGAGAGTTCTTCCAATGAGGTGAGAGCGGATGGAGAGTGGAAAGTGGAAAGCCTGCAGAACCTGTGCTGGAAATGAACTGAGAAGCAGCTTGTGGCAGAGGAATGTGGTGATCTATCAGGTGGGAGCTTTTACTGTACATTTGAAGCTGTCAAGGAATCAGCTGGAGCAATGGCTACCAAACTCCCGCTTCAGGTTGACAGATGTGGTCCTCAAACAGCATGGTTCCCTTGGCCATGAAGTTAATGTTAAAAAATAAATTACAAAAGCCTGTTAAGGGCCTGTTAAGTAAATTATAATTAGTTTAATTGGGTCACCCACTGCTGCCTGTTGGGTCTGCTCAGAGCCGACGGACCCAAAATTGGGAAAGGCGCGTTGTGGCAGGTTGACAGCGGGGTCCCAACCCGCTGTCAATAAAAAACACTTTCCCACCTGACAAGCCACAGTTTATGTCCACTGACACCCTGGAAAATGATGGCCTATGTTTCAAAAGCGCTTTGGGACATCATGAGGCCATGAAAGGCGCTATATAAATATTTCTATATGTTATTTGTAAAACTATTATGATAAGTGTTCCTTTTGTTCGTACTTTTTCTAATGCTATATAATATATGTGTGGAGAGTATTTATCGATACATTTATAACCTCAACGTATTATTGTGTACAGTCCCTCCACTTGCATAAACCTTAGGACACTGGCCAGTAAACTCTGCCAGCAGTGGACATCTCTTGTTGTTTTCCCAATCCTATTAGGTAAATCAAGCAGCCTGAGGCTCGTCTGAAAATTCCATTTCTTACTCTATTTCTTTCCTTTTCCATATACCATCAGAGTTATAAAGAGCCCTCAAATTATAGAGCTAAATTCATTTAATTGATACAGCAGTGTGATTTGAGGTTGTTCTTGCAGTGTCAGCTTGCTAAGTAAAGTAACACAAACAGAACACCCAAGAGATTTCTTAACTATGGCCTCGGTGTCTGGATAACGTTTAGTACACAGGTGCTGATTTATGAACAGTACACAAGCAAGCTGACCTTCCCAGATATGAGAAGAGAAAGAGTGAGAAATTTATAGAGCTACGTAATGGACGATTACAATTTCTAGGACATATTTAAAGAAAAAGAAAGACTTGGATTTATATAAGAACATAAGAACATAAGAATTAGGAACAGGAGTAGGCCATCTAGCCCCTCGAGCCTGCTCCGCCATTCAAAAAGATCATGGCTGATCTGGCCGTGGACTCAGCTCCACCCACCGGCTCCCCGTAACCCTTAATTCCCTTATTGGTTAAAAATCTATCTATCTGTGACTTGAATACATTCAATGAGCTAGCCTCAACTGCTTCCTTGGGCAGAGAATTCCACAGATTCACAACCCTCTGGGAGAAGAAATTCCTTCTCAACTCGGTTTTAAATTGGCTCCCCCATATTTTGAGGCTGTGCCCCCTAGTTCGAGTCTCCCCGACCAGTGGAAACAACCTCTCTGCCTCTATCTTGTCTATCCCTTTCATTATTTTAAATGTTTCTATAAGATCACCCCTCATCCTTCTGAACTCCAACGAGTAAAGACCCTGTCTACTCAATCTATCATCATAAGGTAACCCCCTCATCTCCAGAATCAGCCTAGTGAATCGTCTCTGTACCCCCTCCAAAGCTAGTATATCCTTCCTTAAGTAAGGTGACCAAAACTGCACGCAGTACTCCAGGTGCGGCCTCACAAATACCCTATACAGTTGCAGTAGGACCTCCCTGCTTTTGTACTCCATCCCTCTCGCAATGAAGGCCAACATTCTATTCGCCTTCCTGATTACCTGCTGCACCTGCGAACTAACTTTTTGGGATTATGCACAAGGACCCCCAGGTCCCTCTGCATCGCAGCATGTTGTAATTTCTCCCCATTCAAATAATATTCCCTTTTACTGTTTTTTTTCCCAAGGTGGATGACCTCACATTGTATTCCATCTGCCAAACCTTAGCCCATTCGCTTAACCTATCTAAATCTCTTTGCAGCCTTTCTGTGTCCTCTACACAACCCGCTTTCCCACTAATCTTTGTGTCATCTGCAAATTTTGTTACACTACACTCTGTCCCCTCTTCCAGGTCATCTATGTATATTGTAAACAGTTGTGGTCCCAGCACCGATCCCTGTGGCATACCACTAACCATCGATTTCCAACCCGAAAAGGACCCATTTATCCTGACTCTCTGCTTTCTGTTCTCCAGCCAATTCTCTATCCATGCTAATACATTTCCTCTGACTCCGCGTACCTTTATCTTCTGCAGTAACCTTTTTGTGTGGCACCTTATCGAATGCCTTTTGAAAATCTAAATACACCACATCCATCGGTACACCTCTATCCACCATGCTCGTTATATCCTCAAAGAATTCCAGTAAATTAGTTAAACATGATTTCCCGTCATGAATCCATGCTGCGTCTGCTTGATTGCACTATTCCTATCTGGATGTCCCGCTATTTCTTCCTTAATGATAGTTTTAAGCATTTTCCCCACTACAGATGTTAAACTAACCGGCCTATAGTTATCTGCCTTTTGTCTGCCCCCTTTGTTAAGCGCCTTTCACGACCATCGGGCGTCTCAAAGCGCTTTACAGCCAATGAAATACTTTGGGAGTGTATTCAGTTGTAATGTAGGAAACATGGCAGCCAATTTGCACACAGCAAGCTCCCACAAACAGCAACGTGACAATGTTCAAATAATCTGGTTTTTTTTTTGTTATGTTGATTGAGAGATAAATTTTGGCCAGGACACTGGGGATAACTCCCCTGCTCTTCTTCGAAATAGTGCCATGGGATCTTTTACATCCACTTGAGAGGGCAGACGTGGCCTCGGTTTAACATCTGATCCAAAAAACGGCACCTCTGACAGTGCAGCACTCCCTCAGCACAGCCGTGGAGTGTCGGCCTAGATTTTTGTGCTCAAGTTTCTGGAGTGTGACTTGAACCCACAACCTTCCGACTCAGAGGCAAGTGTGCTGCTCACTGAGCCACAGCTGACACTTAAAGGGGGTTAAATCAGATAACCTTCCGTAAACGGGTGCAGGGATCGCGTTTTAGGTTATTTATATTAAAAAATCACAACAGGGATACACCTATACTTCAGGCAGGAAATGTGTTCCTTTATTTCTAATGGTGCTTATATAAAGCACTGAGATCAAAATTAGTTTATTTCACTCAACCCTTTTTATATCGCAAACTCCTTTGTGAAATCCACAATACTTGCGATCAACGTGCCCGTTAAGCTGTGCGGCTGTGCAGCAGTCTGGAGGTCCCGCGCAGTTCGCTCACCGGCTTTTCAGTGCAAGCAACCACGCATGCGCAAATATTTAAGGCTAGTTAAAGGGACCGCGCACCCAATAAACAATTAGAGGGAACATTACTTGCGATTCCCATTCCCAAAACAATCGGGTGACTGTGACGAACTGATGATCCACTTCTCTCTTGAGGTGCTCCTCACTGCTGCTGCCACCCTGCTCTTTGAGGCACCTTCTCTTCCCCTCAGGTGGTCCTCCCAGTCAACTTACTTCCTTGCTGTTGGTTCTGGCTCCTACTTTAGCTGTAGTGTCACCTGTGGCTCAGTGGGTAGCACCATCGCCTCCTAGTCAGAAGGTTGTGGGTTCAAGTTCTACTCTAGGGACTCGAGCACAAAAAAAATCTAGGTTGACACTCCAGTGCAGTGCTGAGGGAGTGTTGCACTGTCAGAGGTGTCATCTTTCTGCTGAGATGGTGAACTGACAAAGGTCCTCCACCAGCCTGTCTGCGCTGTGCAGCACTGTCCTCCAGTCATCAAGATCCACGACGCGGCCCTGGAAAACGTGGACCACATCCCTTATCTTGGGAGCCTCCTATCAACAAGAGCAGGCATTGACGACGAGATCCAACACCGGCTCCATAGAAACATAGAAAATAGGTGCAGGAGTAGGCCATTCGGCCCTTCGAGCCTGCACCACCATTCAATAAGATAATGGCTGATCATTCCCTCAGTACCCCTTTCCTGTTTTCTCTCCATATCCCTTGATCCCTTTAGCTGTAAGAGCCATATCTAACTCCCTCTTGAATATATCCAATGAACTGGCATCAACAACTCTCTGCGGTAGGGAATTCCACAGGTTAACAACTCTCTGAGTGAAGAAGTTTCTCCTAATCTCGGTCCTAAATGGCTTACCCCTTATCCTTAGACTATGTCCCCTGTTTCTGGACATCCCCAACATCAGGAACATTCTTCCTGCATCTAACCTGTCCAGTCCCATCAGAATGTTATATATTTCTATGAGATCCCCTCTCATCCTTCTAAACTCCAGTGAATAAAGGCCCAGTCGATCCTGTCTCTCCTCATATGTCAGATCTGCCATCCCTGGAATCAGTCTGCTGAACATTCGCTGCACTCCCTCAATAGCAAGAACATCCTTCCTCAGATTAGGAGACCAAAACTGAACACAATATTCCAGGTGAAGCCTCACCAAGGCCCTGTACAGCTGCAGTAAGACCTCCCTGCTCCTATACTCAAACCTCCTAGCTATGAAGGCCAACATGCCATTTGTCTTCTTCACCGCCTGCTGTACCTGCATGCCAACTTTCAATGATTGATGAACCATGATACCCAGGTCTCGTTGCACCTCCCCCTTTACCTAATCTGCCGCCATTCAGATAATATTCTGCCTTCGTGATTTGCCCCCAAAGTGGATAACCTCACATTTATCCACATTATACTGCATCTGCCATGCGTTTGCCCACTCACTTAACCTGTCCAAGTCACCCTGCAGCTCTTAGCGTCCTCCTCACAGCTCACACCGCCACTCAGCTTAGTGTCATCTGCAAACTTGGAGATATTACACTCAATTCCTTCATCTAAATCATGAATGTATATTGTAAATAGCTGGGGTCCCAACACTGAGCCCTGCGGCACCCCACTAGTCACTGCCTGCCATTCTGAAAAGGACCCGTTTATCCCGACTCTCTGCTTCCTGTCTGCCAACCAGTTCTCTATCCACATCAGTACATTATCCCCAATACCATATGCTTTAATTTTGCACACCGATCTCCTGTGTGGGACCTTGTTAAAAGCCTTTTGAAAGTCTAAATTCACCACATCCACTCATTCTCCCTTGTCCACTCTACCAGTTACATCCTCAAAAAATTCTAGAAGATTTGTCAAGCACAATTTCCCTTTCATAAATCCATGCTGACTTGGACTGATCTTGTTGTGTATCTGTAAAGCATGCACTCCCATGTTTCGCCACCAGGGAGCGCATCCCCTGAAGTCCCAAGGCATCCCAGCGTCCCTTGGGAGCACTGTATATAAGTTGGCCCCTAAGGCCTGTTCCTCACTCTGGAGTGTCTTATTAAAGACTGAGGTCACTGTTACTTTAACCTCCCTGTGTGCAGCCTCATCTGTGTTAGGAACACAATAGATCCTGTCACTGCTTTCCAAATGCGCTGCTATTTCATCTTTAATAATAGATTAAAGCATTTTCCCCACTGCTGATGTCAGGCTAACTGGTCTATAATTACCCGTTTTCTCTCTCCCTCCCTTTTTAAAAAGTGGTGTTACATTAGCTACCCTCCAGTCCATAGGAACTGATCCAGAGTCGATAGACTGATGGAAAATGATCACCAATACATCCACTATTTCTAGGACCAGTGTGCCAGTGCAGCCTTCGGCTGCCTGAAGAAAAGAGTGTTTGAAGACCAGGCCCTCAAAACTGCCACCAAGCTCATGGCTGTAGTAATACCCGCCCTCCTGTATGGCTCAGAAACATGGACCATGTACAGTAGACACCAGAAGTCGCTGGAGAAATACCACCAACGATGTCGCTGCAAGATCCTGCAAATCCCCTGGGAGGACAGACGCACCAACGTTAGCGTCCTTGTCCAGGCCAACATCCCCAGCATTGAAGCACTGACCACACTTGATCAGCTCTGCTGGGCAGGCCACATAGTTCGCATGCCAGACACGAGACTCCCAAAGCAAGCGCTCTACTCGGAACTCCTTCACGGAAAACGAGCCAAAGGTGGGCAGAGGAAACGTTACAAGGACACCCTCAAAGCCTCCCTGATAAAGTGCAATATTCTGACTGACACCTGGGAGTCCCTGACTAAAGACCGCCCTAAGTGGAGGAAGTGCATCCGGGAGGGTGCTGAGCACCTTGAGTCTCGTCATGAAGCAGAAAGAGCGTGTGGCAAACCAGTCCCACCCACCCCTTCCCTCAACGACTATCTGCCCCACCTGTGACAGAGACGTTGGTTCTCGTATTGTACTGTACAGCCAGCAAAGAACTCATGTTAAGAGTGGAAGCAAGTCTTCCTCGATTCTGAGGGACTGCCTATGATAAACTGAGGCCCCGTCTGCTCTCTCAGGTGGATGTAAAAGATCAAATGCCACTATTTCGAAGAAGAACAGGGGCGTTATCCCTGGTGTCCTGGCCAATATCTCTCAATCAACATAGCCAAAAAAAAACAGATTCACTGGTCATTATCACATTGCTGTTTGTGGGAGCTTGCTGTACGCAAATTGGCTGCCGTGTTTTCCACATTACAACAGTCCAAAAGTACTTCATTGGCTGTAAAGCACTTTGACGTGACCGTGAAAGGAACTATATAAAGCTCCAGGGCTAGACTTTCCCTAAAGCCCACCACTGCCGAATTGCTGCCCAAATTGACCGCTAAGATTCTTCAAATAACGTTGGCGAGAAATTGCATAAAAAAGGGAAAAAATACCACCCGGTGAGAAAATGGAGCTTCTCCAGAGATTCTCGGCGGTTAAATGCGATCCTGGGCAAATTGGGCGTTTCTTAACCAGAATGGGCGGTGATTACTGAAATTTAGACCGAGGCTACGGGTTGGGCCTAGGGAGGGAGGAAAACTCAAAAAATATTTTTTCAATGAAACAAAAAATAAAAATTCAGAAAACATTCCCAAGGCTCTTTTTAACTTAATCGTCGTAAAAGGATTTAAAAAGAATGATTAAAAAAACCTTTTAACTGACCTTTCTTTGCAGGGGTACTTACGGACCGCCCAGTCCGGCAGCTTTTCGTGGGCGTTTTTTTTTCGACCTTACCTACGGGTCACCACTGAGCCAAAACTCGGGCGGCGGCCGTTTTCTCGGTGGTGTACGCCGGCGGTCCGCTCCCCAGCGATATTTTGAAAATGTTGGCGGAACTCTTTAAAAAATGAACGGGAAACTTTCGCCGGGTGGTTCTCCGCTGAAAAAGAGCTGTACCGCCGATAAAACCGTCGAAAATGAAGAGGAAAGTCTAGCCCCCAAGTCTTTCTTTCTTTCTGTACCTCAGCTCCTCCCTGCTGTTCTGAGTGTGGGCCAGGGACTCACAATCCACAGGCTGAAAACCTTGGATCTACTCAACAACAAGCAGACTCACAAGTTAGGAACCATTGTGAAGTCTCGCGCCTCGGGGGTGAATTTCCGCCGCAGAATCCCCCATGGAAATTCACCCCAAATCTCATCCATTGCGAGGTTATGTCCACTTTAAACACATTTCGAGAATTCAATATAATAAAGACTAGGGTCTAAAATGTTAAAAGGATTCGATAGGGTAGATACAGAAAAACGATTTCTTCTGGTGGTGTGTAATGTATTTTCTTCATGAGTTCCTGTTCAAGAATTCATAACAACACATTGCTATTAAGAACTAGTTGGTTTATTAACAAAGATTTAACGATCACACTATACATTACCAGTTCATCCACCAGGCTCACAACTGCATACTTCATCGTGGATGACCTAGACCCAACTTGTTATGTATGTACAGCTGTAAATACCTTGTTTAACCACCAGAGGGCTCATCCCCTGGTGTCCCAAGGGATCCCACAATCAATTTGGGAGCACCCGTACTTAAGGAGGCCTCACAGGTTGGAGAGGCACTCTGAGATCTGCAATAAAGGACTATGGTCAAACTTACTTTGAGCTTGCAGTATCTAATCTGACTCTTTATTCAAGACATAACAACTGGCGATGAGGTACAGATGATGAACCCCAACGCAAGAATGCAGAGAACTGTGGGCATTCTGGAGAAATTTTCGGAGCGAGATGATTGGGAAACCTTCGTGGAGCGACTTGACCAATACTTCGTAGCCAACGAGCTGGAAGGAGAAGGGAACGCTGCCAAATGAAAGGCGATCCTCCTCACCGTTTGTGGGGCACCAACGTATGGCCTCATGAAACATAGAAACATAGAAAATAGGTGCAGGAGTAGGCCATTCAGCCCTTCGAGCCTGCACCACCATTCAATAAGATCATGGCTGATCATTCCCTCAGTACCCCTTTCCTGCTTTCTCTCCATATCCCTTGATCCCTTTAGCCGTAAGGGCCATATCTAACTCCCTCTTGAATATATCCAATGAACTGGCATCAACAACTCTCTGCGGCAGGTCATTCCACAGGTTAACAACGCTCTGAGTGAAGAAGTTTCTCTTCATCTCAGTCCTAAATGACCTACCCCTTATCCTAAGACTATGTCCCCTGGTTCTGGACTTCCCCAACACCAGGACCATTCTTCCCGCATCTAACCTGTTCAGTTCCGTCAGAATTTTATACGTTTCTATGAGATCCTCTCTCATCCTTCTAAACTCCAGTGAATGAAGGCCCAGTTGATCCAGTCTCTCCTCATATGACAGTCCAGCCATCCCTTCGCTGCACTCTCCAGCAAAACCCACAGACAAGTCGTATGATGAGTTGTGCACACTGGTCCGGAAGCATGTATACCCAAAGTAAAGCATTCTGATGGTGAGTTATCAGTTCTACACATACAAGAGATCTGAAGGCCAGGAAGTGGCGAGCTATGTCGCCGAGCTAAGGCGCCTTGCAGGACATTGCGAATTTGAAGGACATTTGGAGCATATGCTCAGGGACTTCTTTGTACTTGCATTGGCCATGAAGTAATACTTCGCAAACTTTTGACTGTAGAGACCCCAACCTTGAGTAAAGCCATAGCGATAGCCCAGGCGTTTATCTCCACCAGAAACAATACAAACAAGTTTCCCAGCACACTAGTGCTGCTGCAAGTACTGTGAACAAAGTAACGTTGTTTTTGAATCAAAATATACATGGCAGGACTTACATGCCTGTAGCTGCACGTCCGCAGATGACTCAGAGTCCGCCATCAAGGGTGGTGAATACAAGGCAATTAACACCTTGTTGGCGCTGCGGGGGTGATCATTGATTCCATTCATGCCGCTTCAAAGGATACGTTTGCAAGGGCTATGGAACAATGGAACACCTCCAATGTATGTGCAGGCAAGCTGCAAACCCTGCTAATCCTGCAAATCACCATGTTGCAGAGGAGGACAGATCCACAGTGGATCATGATGAACCAGAGCCTCAGACCGAGAAGGCAGAGGTATATGGGCTGCACACATTTACCACAAAGTGACCCCGATAATACTAAAGGTTGAATTAAATGGACTCCCAGTGTCCATGGAGCTGGATACAGGTGCAAGCCAGTCCATAATGAGTAAAAAGATGTTCGATAAGTTGTGGTGCAACAAGGCTTCAAGGCCAGGCATGACACCCATTCATACCAAACTTAGAATGTATACAAAGGAACTGATTCCCATAATTGGCAATGCTACTGTAAAGGTCTCCTACGATGGAGCAGTGCACGATTTACCACTCTGGGTGGTACCAGGCGATGGCCCCACGCTGTTCAGCAGGAACTGGCTGGGAAAGATACGCTGGAACTGGGACGACGTCCAAACGCTTTCATCCGTCGACGACACCTTATGTGCACAGGTCCTAAGCAAGTTACCCTCACTGTTCGAACCAGGCATCGGGAAGTTCCAAGGAGCAAAAGTGCAAATCGATTTGATTCCGGGGGCACGACCCATCTATCGCAAGGCGAAAGCGATACCTTACATGATGAGAGAGAGGATGGAGATCGAGCTGGACAGGCTGCAACGAGAGGGCATCATTTGCCGATCGAATTCAATGAGTGGGCCAGTCCGATTGTTCCAGTCCTCAACGGAGATGGCACCATCAGAATCTGTGGAGATTACAAAGTAACTATCAATCGTTTCTCACTGCAGAATCAATATCCGCTACCTAAGGCAGACGACCTATTTGTGATGCTGGTGGGAGGGAAAACGTTCACGAAGCTGGACTTGACCTCGGCCTACATGACGCAGGAGCTGGAGGAATCTTCGAAAGGCCTCACCTGCATCAACACGCACAGATGCCCGTTTGGAATTCGATCGGCTGCGGTGATATTCCAAAGGAACATGGAAAGCTTGCTGAAGTCAGACCCGCGCACTGTGGTCTTCCAGGATGACATCTTGGTTACAGGTCGGGACACCGTCGATCACCTGCAGAACCTGGAGGAGGTTCTTAGTTGGCTTAATCGTGTGGGGCTCAGGCTAAAATGCTCGAAGTGCGTTTTCCTGGCGCCTGAAGTGGAGTTCCCCTCAATCAACACCACTAAAAAACAGATAATCTGGTCACTATCACACTGTTGTTTGTGGGAGCTTGTTTGTGCGCAAATTGTCAGTCGCATTTCTCACATTACAACAGTGATTAATTACATTTGAAAAAAAAAGTACTTCATTGGCTGTAAAGTGCCTTGGGACATCCGGTGGTCGTGAAAGGCGCTATAGAAATGCAAGTCTGTTACTTTTTTCTCATGCTTAATAATCAGCAGTAATCTTTCAATACAAATCCAATCAGGCTTCAAAGTATTCGTCCTTGTTTTCTTTTATAGATTAGACAAAAACAAAGAAAAGATTTGCGAAACTCTGGAGTTGCTCACAAAATGCTCAACTGCAGATAAGTAATCGCTTTGTGGAGATCACTTAATCGGTAACTGACCCTGATTTTCCCATTCTCGGTTGAATGAGAAGGGCAGAATTCAGCCATCAGTGCAATTTAAAGCTTTACATTGTTAACAGGCAGGGAATATCTGCTGACAGCGAAATCTCGTAGTTTAGAGATGAGTTAACTATTAATTCAGTTCATTCTTTTAAAATGACAGAGCTATTTCAGCTTCCCACCTAACTGGCGTGCTGACTGCATGACCTCTGCTCGCTGTGTTAATCCTGTCGTCTTACCAGATACTGTGTTTTTAATGCTCAGAATCTATAAGCGTGTTTATTTTTATCAATACTCAACGATACTAATTTCTCAATTCCGCGATTATAAGGGGGGAGTTTCCAAGGTAATTTCTCCTAATCTCCCATTGTAACTCCAGCGGAAATCCCCGGAGAAATGAGGCAAGCAGCGTTTTTTAACTATATAATTTCTCTGTGGGTTGGGGGTGGGGGGGCGGTGGATTCCATCCATCATCTGTCGGGAGATCCCTCATTGAAATTCTAGGCAAAGATAAATTGCAGGAGGTACTGGCTAGGATGGTGTACAAAACCTGGGTTTTTTTTCCAGCCAGTGGACAACAGATTTTACTTTAACTTCGGCATTAATGATAAATATTATTTTCTATGAATTCACTGTTGTATCTTCAGGTGCATGAAAGGTTCGTGTGCAGGTACAGCAAGTGATCAGGAAGGCCAATGGAATCTTGGCCTTCAGTACAAAGGGGATGGTGTAATATTTCCAAGTTTGCTGACAACACAAAACTATGTGGGATTGTGAGTTCTGAGGAGGAAACTAGTCGATGAGATCACACTGGCAGTATGCTGTGGTCTGCTGTGATTTTTATCACCACTCTCGGGCCTCGGCCTGCTCCCGCTCAGGTACGCCGCCGCTCTGCGGAAAAAGTTAGAAAAAACAAGGCAAAGCAACTCCTCCCGCCCACTGGGAAGTGTCGATGTACAGGGGATCTGGGTGTCCTTGTACACCAGTCATTGAAAGCAAACACGCAGGTGCAGCAAGCAGTTAGGAAGGCTAATAGTATGTTGGCCTTCATTTCAAGAGGATTTGAGTACAGGAGCAAGGCTGTCTTATTACAGCTATACAGGGCCTTGGTGAGGCCACACCTGGAGTATTGTGTGCAGTTTTGGTATCCTTACCTAAGAAAGGATATACTTGCCATAGAGGGAGTGCAGTGAAGGTTCACCAGACTGATTCCTGGGATGGCAGGACTGTCGTTTGAGGAGAGATTGGGTCGACTAGGCCTGTATTCACTAGAGTTTAGAAGAATGAGAGGGGATCTCATTGAAACGTATAAAATTCTGATTGGGTTAGATAGATTGGATGCGGGGAGGATGTTTCCCCTGGCTGGGAAGTCTAGAACAAGGGGTCACAGTCTCAGGATATGGTGTAGGAAATTTAGGACCGAGATAAGGAGAAATGTTTTCACTCAGAGGGTGGTGAACCTGTGGAATTCTCTACCACAGAAGGCTGTGGAGGCCAAGTCACTGAATATATTTAAGAGGGAGATAGATCGATTTCTAGAAACAAAAGGCATCAAGGAGTATGGGGAAAAAACGGGAATATGGTGTTGAGATAGAGGATCAGCCATGATCATATTGAATGGCGGGCAGACATGAAGGGCCGAATGGCCTACTACTGCTCCTATTTTCTATGTTTCTATAAAAGCAAGGAAGTCTTGCTACAGTTATACAGGGTATTGGTGAGACCGCACCTGGAATACTGCGTGCAGTTTTGGTTTCCATATTTAAGAAAGGATATACTTGCTTTGGAGGCAGTTCAGAGAAGGTTCCGGAGATAAGGGGGTTGACTTATGAGGAAAGGTTGAGTAAGTTGGGCCTCTACTCATTGGAATTCAGAAGAATGAGAGGTGATCTTATTAAAAAGGTATAAGATTATGAGGGGCTTGACAAGGTGGATTCAGAGAGGATGTTTGCACTGATAGGGGAGACTAGAACTAGGTGGCATAATCTTAGAATAAGGGACCGCCCATTTAAAACTGAGATGAGGAATTTCTTCTCTCAGAGGGTTGTAAATCTGCAGAAATCAATGCCTCAGAGAGCTGTGGAAGCCGGGACATTAAATGGATTTAAGACAGAGATAGACAGTTTCTTAACTGATAAAGGAATAAGGGGTTATGGGGAGCAGGCAGGGAATTGGAGCTGAGTCCATAATCGGATCAGCCATGATCGTATTAAATGGCGGAGCAGGCTCGAGGGGCCGTATGGCCTACTCCTGCTCCTACTTCTTATGTTCTTATGTTCTTCATCAACTTTGCTTTCAATTATCTCCATCCCTACCCTGAAGGGAGAGTTCATGCTGGGGTTGTTCATGATGGGGTAATTCATGCTGGGGTAATTCATACTGGGGTAATTCATAGTGGGGTATTTCATGCTGGAGTAATTCATACTGGGGTAATTCATGCTGGAATAATTCATACTAGGGTATTTCATGCTGGGGTAATTCACACTGGGGAAATTCATACTGGGGTAATTCTTACTGGGGTATTTCATGCTGGAGTAATTCATACTGGGCTAATTCATTCTGGGATAATTCATACTGGAGTAATTCATACTGGGGAATTCCATACTGGGGTAATTCATGCTGAGATAATTCATACTGGGGTATTTCATGTTGGAATATTTCGTACTGGGGTATTTCATGCTGGGGTATTTCATACTGAGGTAATTCATACTGGGGTATTTCATGCTGGGATAATTCATACTGGAGCAATTCATTCGGGGGTAATTCATTCTGTGGTAATTCATGCTGGGGAAATCCATAATGAGGTAATTCATGCTGGGGTAATTCAAACTGGCATAATACATGTTGGGATATTTCGTACTGGGGTATTTCATGCTGGGGTATTTCATACTGGGGTAATTCATACTGGAGTAATTCATACTGGGATATTTCATACTGGGGTAATTCATAACGGGGTATTTTAGGCTGGGGTATTACATACTGGGGTAATTCATGCTGGGGTATTTCATGCTAGGGTATTTCATACTGGGGAAATTCATACTGGGATATTTCATGCTGGGGTATTTCATGCTGGGGTAAATCATACTGAGGTAATTCAGACTGGGGTAATTCATACTGGGGTAATTCATACTGGGGTATTTAATGCTGCCGTATTTCATACTGGGATAATTCATACTGGAGTATTTCATGCTGGGGTAATTCATACTGGGGCATTTCATGCTGAGGTAATTCATACTGGAGTAATTCATACTGGGGTATTTCACGCTGGGGTAATTCATACTGGGGTATTTCATGCTGGGGTAATTCATACTGGAGTAATTCATACTGGGGTAATTCATACTGGGGTATTTCATGCTGGGGTATTTCATGCTGGGGTAATTCATACTGGGGGAATTCATACTGGGGTATTTCATGCTGGGGTAATTCATATTGGGGTATTTCATGCTGGGGTAATTCATTCTGGAGTAATTCATACCGGGGTATTTCATGCTGGGGTAATTCATACTGGGGTAATTTATACTGGGGTATTTCATGCTGGGGTAATTCATACTGGGGTATATCATACTGAGGTAATTCATACTGGGGTAATTCATACTGGGGTATTTCATGCTGGGGTTATTCATACTGGGGTAATTCATACTGGGGTATTTCATACTGGGGTAATTCATACTGGGGTATTTCATACTGAGGTAATTCATACCGGGTTATTTCATGCTGGGGTATTTCATGCTGAGGTAATTCATACTGGGTTATTTCATACTGGGGTATTTCATACTGAGGTAATTCATACTGGGGTATTTCATGTTGGGGTAATTCATTCTGGAGTAATTCATACTGGGGTAATTCATACTGGTGTAATTCATACTGGGGTATTTCATGCTGTGGTATTTCATGCTGGGGTAATTCATACTTGGGGAATTTATACTGGGATATTTCATGCTGGGGTCATTCATACTGGGGTATTTCATGCTGGGGTAATTCATTCTGGAGTAATTCATACTTGGGTAATTCATACTGGGGTAATTCATACTGGGGTATTTCATGCTGGGGTATTTCATGCTGGGGTAATTCATACTGGGGTAATTCATACTGGGGTATTTAATGCTGGGGTAATTCATACTGGGGTAATTTATACTGGGGTATTTCATGCTGCGGTAATTCATACTGGGGTATATCATGCTGAGGTAATTCATACTGGGGTAATTCAAACTGGGCTATTTCATGCTGGGGTATTTCATACTGGGGTATTTCATGCTGAGGTATTTCATACTGGGGTATTTCATCCTGGAGTAAATCATACTGGGTTATTTCATGCTGGGGTATTTCACTGGGGTAATTCATACTGGGGTATTTCATGCTGGAGTAATTCATACTTGGGTAATTCATACTGGGGTATTTCATACTGGGGTATTTTATACTGGGGTAATTCATACTGTGGTAATTCATACTGGGGTATTTCATGCTGCGGTAATTCATACTGGGATAATTCATACTGGGGTATTTCATGCTGGGGTAATTCATACTGGGGTAATTCATACTGGGGTATTTCATGCTGTGGTATTTCATGCTGGGGTAATTCATACTGGGGTAATTCATACTGGGGTATTTCATGCTGGGGTAATTCCTGCTGGGGTATTTCATGCTGAGGTAATTCATACTGGGGTATTTCATAATGGGGTATTTCATACTGAGCTCATTCATATTGGGGTATTTCATGCTGGGGTAATTCATACTGGGGTATTTCATGCTGGGGTAATTCATACTGGGGTAATTCATACTGGGGTAATTCATACTGGGGTATTTCATGCTGGTGTAATTCATACAGGGGTATTTCATACTGGGGTATTTCATACTGGGGTAATTCATACTGGGGTATTTAATGCTGCGGTAATTCATACTGGGGTAATTCATACTGGGGTATTTCATGCTGGGGTAAATCATACTGGGGCATTTCATGCTGGGGTAATTCATACTGGAGTAATTCATACTGGGGTATTTCATACTGGGGTAATTCATACTGGGGTAATTCATACTGGGGTATTTCATGCTGCGGTAATTCATACTGGGATAATTCATACTGGGGTATTTCATGCTGCGGTAATTCATACTGGGGCATTTCATGCTGGGGTAATTCATACTGGAGTAATTCATACTGGGGTAATTAATACTGGAGTAATTCATGCTGGGGTATTTCACGCTGGGGTATTTCATACTGGGTTATTTCATGCTGAGGTTATTCATGCTGGGGTATTTCATGCTGGGGTATTTCATGCTGGGGTAATTCATACTGGGGTATTTCATGCTGGGGTATTTCATGCTGGGGTATTTCATGCTGGGGTAATTCATACTGGGGTATTCCATACTGGGGTATTTTATGCTGGGGTATTTCATACTGGGGTATTTCATGCTGGGGTATGTCATAGTGGGGTAATTCATACTGGGGTATTTCATGCTGGGGTATTTCATGCTGGGGTAATTCATACTGGGGTATTTCATGCTGGGGTAATTCATATGGAGTATTTCATGCTGGGTTATTTCATGCTGGGGTAATTCATACTAAGGTAATTCATACTGGGGTAATTCATACTGTGGTAATTCATACTGGGGTATTTCATGCTGCGGTAATGCATACTGGGGTATTTCATACTGGGGTATTTCATACTGGGGTAATTCATACTGGGATATTTCATGCTGGGGTAATTCATACTGTGGCATTTCATGCTGGGGTAATTCATACTGGGGTAATTCATACTGGAGTATTTCATGCTGGGGTAATTCATACTGGGGCATTTCATGCTCGGGTAATTCATATTGGAGTAATTCATACTGGGGTATTTCATGCTTGGGTAATTCATACTGGGGTATTTCATGCTGGGGTAATTCATACTGGAGTAATTCATACTGGGGTAATTCATACTGGGGTATTTCATGCTGGGGTATTTCATGCTGGGGTAATTCATACTGGGGTAATTCATACTGGGGTATTTCATGCTGGGGTAATTCATACTGGGGTATTTCATGCTGGGGTAATTCATTCTGGAGTAATTCATACTGGGGTAATTCATACTGGGGTAATTCATACTGGGGTAATTCATACTGGGCTATTTCATGCTGGGGTATTTCATGCTGGGGTAATTCATACTGGAGTAATTCATACTGGGGTATTTCATGCTGGGGTAATTCATACTGTGGTAATTTATACTGGGTTATTTCATGCTGTGGTAATTCATACTGGGTTATATCATACTGAGGTAATTCATACTGGGGCAATTCATACTGGGGTATTTCATGCTGGGGTAATTCATACTGGGGTAATTCATACTGGGGTATTTCATACTGGGGTAATTCATACTGAGGTATTTCATGCTGGCGTATTTCAAGGTGGGGTAATTCATACTGGGGTATTTCATACTGAGGTAATTCGTACCGGGTTATTTTATGCTGGGGTATTTCATGCTGAGGTAATTCATACTGGGGTATTTCATACTGGGGTATTTCAGACTGAGGTAATTCATACTGGGGTATATCATGCTGAGGTAATTCATACTGGGGTATTTCATGCTGGGGGAATTCATACTGGGGTGATTCATAGTGGGGTAATTCATACTGGGGTAATTCATACTGGGGTATTTCATGCTGTGGTAATTCATACTGGGGTAATTGATACTGGGGTATTTCATGCTGGGGTAATTCATACTGGCACATTTCATGCTGGGTTAATTCATACTGGAGTAATTCATACTGGGGTATTTCATGCTGGGGTAATTCATACTGGGGTAATTTACAATGGGGTATTTCATGCTGGGGTAATTCATACTGGGGTATTTCTTCCTGAGGTAATTCATACCAGGTTATTTCATGCTGGGATATTTCATGCTGAGGTAATTCATACTGGGGTATTTCAGACTGGGATATTTCATACTGAGGTAATTCATACTGGGGTATATCATGCTGAGGTAATTCATACTGGGGTATTTCATGTTGAGGTAATTCATCCAGGGGTATTTCATACTGGGGTAATTCATACTGGGATATTTCATACTGGGGTATTTCATGCTGGGGTATTTCACGCTGGGGTATTTCATACTGGGGTATTTCATGCTGAGGTAATTCATGCTGGGGTATTTCATGCAGGGGTATTTCATGCTGGGGTATTTCATGCTGGGGTATTTCATGCTGGGGTAATTCATGCTGGGGTATTTCATGCTGGGGTATTTCATGCTGGGGTATTTCATGCTGGGGTAATTCATGCTGGGGTATTTCATACTGGGGTATTTCATGCTGCGGTATTTCATACTGGGGTATTTCATGCTGGGGTATGTCATACTGGGGTAATTCATACTGGAGTATTTGATGCTGGGGTATTTCATGCTGGGGTAATTCATACTGAGGTAATTCATACTGGTGTAATTCATACTGGGGTAATTCATGCTGTGGTAATTAATACTGGGGTAATTCATACTAGGGTATTTCATTCTGGGGTAATTCATACTGGGGTATTTCATGCTGGGGGAATTCATACTGGAGTAATTCATACTGGGGTAATTCATACTGGGGTAATTCATACTGGGGTATTTCATGCTGGGGTATTTCATGCTGGGATAATTCATACTGGGGTAATTCATACTGGGGTATTTCATGCTGGGGTAATTCATACTGGGGTATTTCATGCTGGGGTAATTCATTCTGGAATAATTCATACTGGGGTAATTCATTCTGGGGTAATTCATACTGGGGTATTTCATGCTGGGATATTTCATGCTGGGGTAATTCATACTGGGGTATTTCATGCTGGAGTAATTCATACTGGTGTAATTTATACTGGGGTATTTCATGCTGGGGTAATTCATACTGGGGTATTTCATGCTGGCGTATTTCAAGGTGGGGTAATTCATACTGGGGTATTTCAGACTGAGGTAATTCATACCGGGTTATTTCATCCTGGGGTATTTCATGCTGAGGTAATTCATACTTGGGTATTTCATACTGGGGTATTTCATACTGAGGGAATTCATACTGGGGTATATCATGCTGAGGTAATTCATACTGGGGTATTTCATGCTGAGGTAATTCATCCAGGGGTATTTCATACTGAGCTAATTCATACTGGGGTATTTCATGTTGGGGTATTTCATGTTGGGGTATTTCATGCTGGGGTATTTCATGCTGGGGTATTTCATACTGGGGTAATTCATACTGGGATATTTCATTCTGGGGGTATTTCATGCTGGGGTATTTCATGCTGGGGTATTTCATACTGGAGTATTCCATTCTGAGGTAATTCATGCTGGGGTATTTCATGCTGGGATATTTCATGCTGGGGTAATTCATACTGGAGTATTTCATGCTGGGGTATTTCATGCTGGGGTAATTCATACTGAGGTAATTCAAACTGGGGTAATTCATACTGGGGTTATTCATACTGGGGTATTTCATGCTGGGGTAATTCATACTAGGGTATTTCATATTGGGGTATTTCATGCTGGGGTATTTCATGCTGGATGATTTCATGCTGGGGTATGTCATACTGGGGTAATTCACACTGAGATATTTCATGCTGGGGTATTTCATGCCTGGGTAATTCATGCTGGAGTATTTCATGCTGGGGTATTTAATGCTGGGGTAATTCATACTGGGGTATTTCATGCTGGTGTAATTCATACAGGGGTATTTCATACTGGGGTATTTCATACTGCGGTAATTCATACTTGGGTAATTCATACTGGGGTATTTCATGCTGTGGTAATTCATACTGGGGCAGTTCATGCTGGGGTAATTCATAATGGAGTAATTCACACTGGGGTATTTCATGCTGGGGTAATTCATACTGGGGTATTTCATGCTGGAGTAATTCATACTGGAGTAATTCATACTGGGGTAATTCATACTGGGGTATTTCATGCTGGGGTATTTCATGCTGGGGTAATTCATACTGGGGTAATTCATACTGGGGTATTTCATGCTGGGGTAATTCATCCTGGGGTATTTCATGCTCGGGTAATTCATTCTGGAGTAATTCATACTGGGGTAATTCATACTGGGGTAATTCATACTGGGGTATTTCATTCTGGGGTATTTCATGCTGGGGTAATTCATACTGGGGTAATTGATACTGGGGTATTTCGTGCTGAGGTAATTCATACTGGGGTATTTCATACTGGGGTATTTCATGCTGAGGTAATTCATGCTGGGGTATTTCATGCAGGGGTATTTCATGCTGGGGTATTTCATGCTGGGGTAATTCATGCTGGGGTATTTCATGCTGGGGTATTTCATGCTGGGGTATTTCATGCTGGGGTATTTCATGCTGGGGTAATTCATGCTGGGGTATTTCATACTGGGGTATTTCATGCTGCGGTATTTCATACTGGGGTATTTCATGCTGGGGTATGTCATACTGGGGTAATTCATACTGGAGTATTTGATGCTGGGGTATTTCATGCTGGGGTAATTCATACTGAGGTAATTCATACTGGTGTAATTCATACTGGGGTAATTCATGCTGTGGTAATTAATACTGGGGTAATTCATACTAGGGTATTTCATTCTGGGGTAATTCATACTGGGGTATTTCATGCTGGGGTAATTCATACTGGAGTAATTCATACTGGGGTAATTCATACTGGGGTATTTCATGCTGGGGTATTTCATGCTGGGATAATTCATACTGGGATAATTCATACTGGGGTAATTCATACTGGGGTAATTCATGCTGGGGTAATTCATTCTGGAATAATTCATACTGGGGTAATTCATTCTGGGGTAATTCATACTGGGGTATTTCATGCTGGGATATTTCATGCTGGGGTAATTCATACTGGGGTATTTCATGCTGGAGTAATTCATACTGGTGTAATTTATACTGGGGTATTTCATGCTGGGGTAATTCATACTGGGGTATTTCATGCTGGCGTATTTCAAGGTGGGGTAATTCATACTGGGGTATTTCAGACTGAGGTAATTCATACCGGGTTATTTCATCCTGGGGTATTTCATGCTGAGGTAATTCATACTTGGGTATTTCATACTGGGGTATTTCATACTGAGGGAATTCATACTGGGGTATATCATGCTGAGGTAATTCATACTGGGGTATTTCATGCTGAGGTAATTCATCCAGGGGTATTTCATACTGAGCTAATTCATACTGGGGTATTTCATGTTGGGGTATTTCATGTTGGGGTATTTCATGCTGGGGTATTTCATACTGGGGTAATTCATACTGGGATATTTCATTCTGGGGGTATTTCATGCTGGGGTATTTCATGCTGGGGTATTTCATACTGGAGTATTCCATTCTGAGGTAATTCATGCTGGGGTATTTCATGCTGGGATATTTCATGCTGGGGTAATTCATACTGGAGTATTTCATGCTGGGGTATTTCATGCTGGGGTAATTCATACTGAGGTAATTCAAACTGGGGTAATTCATACTGGGGTTATTCATACTGGGGTATTTCATGCTGGGGTAATTCATACTAGGGTATTTCATATTGGGGTATTTCATGCTGGGGTATTTCATGCTGGATTATTTCATGCTGGGGTATGTCATACTGGGGTAATTCACACTGAGATATTTCATGCTGGGGTATTTCATGCCTGGGTAATTCATGCTGGAGTATTTCATGCTGGGGTATTTAATGCTGGGGTAATTCATACTGGGGTATTTCATGCTGGTGTAATTCATACAGGGGTATTTCATACTGGGGTATTTCATACTGCGGTAATTCATACTTGGGTAATTCATACTGGGGTATTTCATGCTGTGGTAATTCATACTGGGGCAGTTCATGCTGGGGTAATTCATAATGGAGTAATTCACACTGGGGTATTTCATGCTGGGGTAATTCATACTGGGGTATTTCATGCTGGAGTAATTCATACTGGAGTAATTCATACTGGGGTAATTCATACTGGGGTATTTCATGCTGGGGTATTTCATGCTGGGGTAATTCATACTGGGGTAATTCATACTGGGGTATTTCATGCTGGGGTAATTCATCCTGGGGTATTTCATGCTCGGGTAATTCATACTGGGGTAATTCATACTGGGGTAATTCATACTGGGGTAATTCATACTGGGAATATTTCATTCTGGGGTATTTCATTCTGGGGTAATTCATACTGGGGTAATTGATACTGGGGTATTTCGTGCTGAGGTAATTCATACTGGGGTATATCATACTGAGGTAATTCATACTGGGGTAATTCATACTGGGTTATTTCATGCTGTGGTAATTCATACTGGGGTAATTCATACTGGGGTATTTCATACTGGGGTAGTTCATACTGGGGTATTTCATGCTGGCGTATTTCAAGTTGGGGTAATTCATACTGGCGTATTTCATACTGAGGTAATTCATACCGGGTTATTTCATGCTGGGGTATTTCATGCTGAGGTAATTCATCCAGGGGTATTTCATACTGAGCTAATTCATACTTAGGTATTTCATGCTGGGGCATTTCATAGAAACATAGAAACATAGAAAATAGGTGCAGGAGCAGGACATTCAGCCCTTCTAGCCTGCACCGCCATTCAATGAGTTCATGCTGGGGTATTTCATATTGGGGTAATTCATACAGGGATATTTCATACTGGGGTATTTCATGCTGGGGTATTTCATACTGGTGTATTTCATGCTGAGGTAATTCATGCTGGGGTATTTCATGCTGGGGTATTTCATGCTTGGGTAATTCATACTGGGGTATTTCATACTGGTGTATTTCATGCTGGGGTATTTTATGCTGGGGTATTTCATGCTGGGGTATTTCATGCTGGGGTAATTCATACTGGGGTATTTCGTGCTGGGTTAATTCATACTTGGGTATATCATACTGAGGTAATTCATACTGGGGTAATTCATACTGGGTTATTTCATGCTGTGGTAATTCATACTGGGGTAATTCAAACTGGGTTATTTCATGCTGTGGTAATTCATACTGGGGTAATTCATACTGGGGTATTTCATACTGGGGTATTTCATGCTGCGGTAAATCATACTGGGGTAATTCATACTGGGGTATTTCATGCTGGGGTAATTCATACTGGGGCATTTCATGCTGGGGTAATTCACACTGGGATATTTCATACTAAGGTAATTCATACCGGGTTATTTCATGCTGGGGTATTTCATGCTGAGGTAATTCATACTGGGGTATTTTATACTTATGTATTTCACACTGAGGTAATTCATACTCGGATATTTCATGCTGAGATAATTCATCCAGGGGTATTTCATTCTGAGCTAATTCATACTGGGGTATTTCATGCTGGGGCATTTCATGCTGGGGTATTTCATGCTGAGGTAATTCATACTGGGGTATTTCATACTGGGGTATTTCAGACTGAGGTAATTCATACTGGGGTATATCATGCTGAGGTAATTCATACTGGGGTATTTCATGCTGGGGGAATTCATACTGGGGTGATTCATAGTGGGGTAATTCATACTGGGGTAATTCATACTGGGGTATTTCATGCTGTGGTAATTCATACTGGGGTAATTGATACTGGGGTATTTCATGCTGGGGTAATTCATACTGGCACATTTCATGCTGGGTTAATTCATACTGGAGTAATTCATACTGGGGTATTTCATGCTGGGGTAATTCATACTGGGGTAATTTACAATGGGGTATTTCATGCTGGGGTAATTCATACTGGGGTATTTCTTCCTGAGGTAATTCATACCAGGTTATTTCATGCTGGGATATTTCATGCTGAGGTAATTCATACTGGGGTATTTCAGACTGGGATATTTCATACTGAGGTAATTCATACTGGGGTATATCATGCTGAGGTAATTCATACTGGGGTATTTCATGTTGAGGTAATTCATCCAGGGGTATTTCATACTGGGGTAATTCATACTGGGATATTTCATACTGGGGTATTTCATGCTGGGGTATTTCACGCTGGGGTATTTCATACTGGGGTATTTCATGCTGAGGTAATTCATGCTGGGGTATTTCATGCAGGGGTATTTCATGCTGGGGTATTTCATGCTGGGGTATTTCATGCTGGGGTAATTCATGCTGGGGTATTTCATGCTGGGGTATTTCATGCTGGGGTATTTCATGCTGGGGTAATTCATGCTGGGGTATTTCATACTGGGGTATTTCATGCTGCGGTATTTCATACTGGGGTATTTCATGCTGGGGTATGTCATACTGGGGTAATTCATACTGGAGTATTTGATGCTGGGGTATTTCATGCTGGGGTAATTCATACTGAGGTAATTCATACTGGTGTAATTCATACTGGGGTAATTCATGCTGTGGTAATTAATACTGGGGTAATTCATACTAGGGTATTTCATTCTGGGGTAATTCATACTGGGGTATTTCATGCTGGGGGAATTCATACTGGAGTAATTCATACTGGGGTAATTCATACTGGGGTAATTCATACTGGGGTATTTCATGCTGGGGTATTTCATGCTGGGATAATTCATACTGGGGTAATTCATACTGGGGTATTTCATGCTGGGGTAATTCATACTGGGGTATTTCATGCTGGGGTAATTCATTCTGGAATAATTCATACTGGGGTAATTCATTCTGGGGTAATTCATACTGGGGTATTTCATGCTGGGATATTTCATGCTGGGGTAATTCATACTGGGGTATTTCATGCTGGAGTAATTCATACTGGTGTAATTTATACTGGGGTATTTCATGCTGGGGTAATTCATACTGGGGTATTTCATGCTGGCGTATTTCAAGGTGGGGTAATTCATACTGGGGTATTTCAGACTGAGGTAATTCATACCGGGTTATTTCATCCTGGGGTATTTCATGCTGAGGTAATTCATACTTGGGTATTTCATACTGGGGTATTTCATACTGAGGGAATTCATACTGGGGTATATCATGCTGAGGTAATTCATACTGGGGTATTTCATGCTGAGGTAATTCATCCAGGGGTATTTCATACTGAGCTAATTCATACTGGGGTATTTCATGTTGGGGTATTTCATGTTGGGGTATTTCATGCTGGGGTATTTCATGCTGGGGTATTTCATACTGGGGTAATTCATACTGGGATATTTCATTCTGGGGGTATTTCATGCTGGGGTATTTCATGCTGGGGTATTTCATACTGGAGTATTCCATTCTGAGGTAATTCATGCTGGGGTATTTCATGCTGGGATATTTCATGCTGGGGTAATTCATACTGGAGTATTTCATGCTGGGGTATTTCATGCTGGGGTAATTCATACTGAGGTAATTCAAACTGGGGTAATTCATACTGGGGTTATTCATACTGGGGTATTTCATGCTGGGGTAATTCATACTAGGGTATTTCATATTGGGGTATTTCATGCTGGGGTATTTCATGCTGGATGATTTCATGCTGGGGTATGTCATACTGGGGTAATTCACACTGAGATATTTCATGCTGGGGTATTTCATGCCTGGGTAATTCATGCTGGAGTATTTCATGCTGGGGTATTTAATGCTGGGGTAATTCATACTGGGGTATTTCATGCTGGTGTAATTCATACAGGGGTATTTCATACTGGGGTATTTCATACTGCGGTAATTCATACTTGGGTAATTCATACTGGGGTATTTCATGCTGTGGTAATTCATACTGGGGCAGTTCATGCTGGGGTAATTCATAATGGAGTAATTCACACTGGGGTATTTCATGCTGGGGTAATTCATACTGGGGTATTTCATGCTGGAGTAATTCATACTGGAGTAATTCATACTGGGGTAATTCATACTGGGGTATTTCATGCTGGGGTATTTCATGCTGGGGTAATTCATACTGGGGTAATTCATACTGGGGTATTTCATGCTGGGGTAATTCATCCTGGGGTATTTCATGCTCGGGTAATTCATTCTGGAGTAATTCATACTGGGGTAATTCATACTGGGGTAATTCATACTGGGGTATTTCATTCTGGGGTATTTCATGCTGGGGTAATTCATACTGGGGTAATTGATACTGGGGTATTTCGTGCTGAGGTAATTCATACTGGGGTATTTCATACTGGGGTATTTCATGCTGAGGTAATTCATGCTGGGGTATTTCATGCAGGGGTATTTCATGCTGGGGTATTTCATGCTGGGGTATTTCATGCTGGGGTAATTCATGCTGGGGTATTTCATGCTGGGGTATTTCATGCTGGGGTATTTCATGCTGGGGTATTTCATGCTGGGGTAATTCATGCTGGGGTATTTCATACTGGGGTATTTCATGCTGCGGTATTTCATACTGGGGTATTTCATGCTGGGGTATGTCATACTGGGGTAATTCATACTGGAGTATTTGATGCTGGGGTATTTCATGCTGGGGTAATTCATACTGAGGTAATTCATACTGGTGTAATTCATACTGGGGTAATTCATGCTGTGGTAATTAATACTGGGGTAATTCATACTAGGGTATTTCATTCTGGGGTAATTCATACTGGGGTATTTCATGCTGGGGTAATTCATACTGGAGTAATTCATACTGGGGTAATTCATACTGGGGTATTTCATGCTGGGGTATTTCATGCTGGGATAATTCATACTGGGATAATTCATACTGGGGTAATTCATACTGGGGTATTTCATGCTGGGGTAATTCATGCTGGGGTAATTCATTCTGGAATAATTCATACTGGGGTAATTCATTCTGGGGTAATTCATACTGGGGTATTTCATGCTGGGATATTTCATGCTGGGGTAATTCATACTGGGGTATTTCATGCTGGAGTAATTCATACTGGTGTAATTTATACTGGGGTATTTCATGCTGGGGTAATTCATACTGGGGTATTTCATGCTGGCGTATTTCAAGGTGGGGTAATTCATACTGGGGTATTTCAGACTGAGGTAATTCATACCGGGTTATTTCATCCTGGGGTATTTCATGCTGAGGTAATTCATACTTGGGTATTTCATACTGGGGTATTTCATACTGAGGGAATTCATACTGGGGTATATCATGCTGAGGTAATTCATACTGGGGTATTTCATGCTGAGGTAATTCATCCAGGGGTATTTCATACTGAGCTAATTCATACTGGGGTATTTCATGTTGGGGTATTTCATGTTGGGGTATTTCATGCTGGGGTATTTCATACTGGGGTAATTCATACTGGGATATTTCATTCTGGGGGTATTTCATGCTGGGGTATTTCATGCTGGGGTATTTCATACTGGAGTATTCCATTCTGAGGTAATTCATGCTGGGGTATTTCATGCTGGGATATTTCATGCTGGGGTAATTCATACTGGAGTATTTCATGCTGGGGTATTTCATGCTGGGGTAATTCATACTGAGGTAATTCAAACTGGGGTAATTCATACTGGGGTTATTCATACTGGGGTATTTCATGCTGGGGTAATTCATACTAGGGTATTTCATATTGGGGTATTTCATGCTGGGGTATTTCATGCTGGATTATTTCATGCTGGGGTATGTCATACTGGGGTAATTCACACTGAGATATTTCATGCTGGGGTATTTCATGCCTGGGTAATTCATGCTGGAGTATTTCATGCTGGGGTATTTAATGCTGGGGTAATTCATACTGGGGTATTTCATGCTGGTGTAATTCATACAGGGGTATTTCATACTGGGGTATTTCATACTGCGGTAATTCATACTTGGGTAATTCATACTGGGGTATTTCATGCTGTGGTAATTCATACTGGGGCAGTTCATGCTGGGGTAATTCATAATGGAGTAATTCACACTGGGGTATTTCATGCTGGGGTAATTCATACTGGGGTATTTCATGCTGGAGTAATTCATACTGGAGTAATTCATACTGGGGTAATTCATACTGGGGTATTTCATGCTGGGGTATTTCATGCTGGGGTAATTCATACTGGGGTAATTCATACTGGGGTATTTCATGCTGGTGTAATTCATCCTGGGGTATTTCATGCTCGGGTAATTCATTCTGGAGTAATTCATACTGGGGTAATTCATACTGGGGTAATTCATACTGGGAATATTTCATTCTGGGGTATTTCATTCTGGGGTAATTCATACTGGGGTAATTGATACTGGGGTATTTCGTGCTGAGGTAATTCATACTGGGGTATATCATACTGAGGTAATTCATACTGGGGTAATTCATACTGGGTTATTTCATGCTGTGGTAATTCATACTGGGGTAATTCATACTGGGGTATTTCATACTGGGGTAGTTCATACTGGGGTATTTCATGCTGGCGTATTTCAAGTTGGGGTAATTCATACTGGCGTATTTCATACTGAGGTAATTCATACCGGGTTATTTCATGCTGGGGTATTTCATGCTGAGGTAATTCATCCAGGGGTATTTCATACTGAGCTAATTCATACTTAGGTATTTCATGCTGGGGCATTTCATAGAAACATAGAAACATAGAAAATAGGTGCAGGAGCAGGACATTCAGCCCTTCTAGCCTGCACCGCCATTCAATGAGTTCATGCTGGGGTATTTCATATTGGGGTAATTCATACAGGGATATTTCATACTGGGGTATTTCATGCTGGGGTATTTCATACTGGTGTATTTCATGCTGAGGTAATTCATGCTGGGGTATTTCATGCTGGGGTATTTCATGCTTGGGTAATTCATACTGGGGTATTTCATACTGGTGTATTTCATGCTGGGGTATTTTATGCTGGGGTATTTCATGCTGGGGTAATTCATACTGGGGTATTTCGTGCTGGGTTAATTCATACTTGGGTATATCATACTGAGGTAATTCATACTGGGGTAATTCATACTGGGTTATTTCATGCTGTGGTAATTCATACTGGGGTAATTCAAACTGGGTTATTTCATGCTGTGGTAATTCATACTGGGGTAATTCATACTGGGGTATTTCATACTGGGGTATTTCATGCTGCGGTAAATCATACTGGGGTAATTCATACTGGGGTATTTCATGCTGGGGTAATTCATACTGGGGCATTTCATGCTGGGGTAATTCACACTGGGATATTTCATACTAAGGTAATTCATACCGGGTTATTTCATGCTGGGGTATTTCATGCTGAGGTAATTCATACTGGGGTATTTTATACTTATGTATTTCACACTGAGGTAATTCATACTCGGATATTTCATGCTGAGATAATTCATCCAGGGGTATTTCATTCTGAGCTAATTCATACTGGGGTATTTCATGCTGGGGCATTTCATGCTGGGGTATTTCATACTGGGGTAATTCATACAGGGATATTTCATGCTGGGGTATTTCATGCTGGGGTATTTCATACTGGGGTATTTCAGACTGTAGTATTTCATGCTGAGGTAATTCATGCTGGGGTATTTCATGCTGGGGTATTTCATGCTGGGGTATTTCATGCTGAGGTAATTCATACTGGGGTATTTCATACTGAGCTAATTCATACTGGGGTATTTCATGCTGGGGCATTTCATGCTGGGGCATTTCATGCTTGGGTAATTCATACTGGGGTATTTCATACTGGTGTATTTCATGCTGGGGTATTTTATGCTGGGGTATTTCATGCTGGGATAATTCATACTGGGGTATTTCGTGCTGGGTTAATTCATACTGGGGTATATCATACTGAGGTAATTCATACTGGGGTAATTCATACTGGGTTATTTCATGCTGTGGTAATTCAGACTGGGGTAATTCATACTGGGTTATTTCATGCTGTGGTAATTCATACTGGGGTAATTCATACTGGGGTATTTCATACTGGGGTATTTCATGCTGCGGTAATTCATACTGGGGTAATTCATACTGCGGTATTTCATGCTGGGGTAATTCATACTGGGGCATTTCATGCTGGGGTAATTCATAATGGAGTAATTCATACTGGGGTATTTCATGCTGGGGTAATTCATGCTGGGGTATTTCATGCTGAGGTAATTCATACTGGGGTATTTCATACTTATGAATTTCACACTGAGGTAATTCATACTGGCATATTTCATGCTGAGATAATTCATCCAGGGGTATTTCATACTGAGCTAATTCATACTGGGGTATTTCATGCTGGGGTATTTCATGCTGGGGCATTTCATGCTGGGGTATTTCATACTGGGGTAATTCATACAGGGATATTTCATCCTGGGGTATTTCATACTGGGGTATTTCATGCTGAGGTAATTCATGCTGGGGTATTTCATGCTGGGGTATTTCATGCTGAGGTAATTCATACTGGGGTATTTCATGCTGGGGTATTTCATGCTGAGGTAATTCATACTGGGGTATTTCGTGCTGGGGTATTTCATGCTGGGGCATTTCATGCTGGGGTATTTCATACTGGGGTAATTCATACAGGGATATTTCATGCTGGGGTATTTCATGCTGGGGTATTTCATACTGGGGTATTTCAGACTGTAGTATTTCATGCTGGGGTATTTCATGTTGGGGTATTTCATGCTGAGGTAATTCATGCTGGGGTATTTCATGCTGGGATATTTAATGCTGGGGTATTTCATACTGGGGTATTTCATGCTGGGGTATTTCATGCTGGGGTAATTCATACTGGGGTATTTTATACTGGGGTATTTCATGCTGGAATATGTCATACTGGGGTCATTCATACTGGGATTTTTCATGCTGGGGTATTTCATGCTGGGGTATTTCATGCTGGGGTAATTCATGCTGGGGTATTTCATGCTGGGGTATTTCATGCTGGGGTATTTCATGCTGGGGTAATTCATACTGGGGCATTTCATGCTGGGGTATTTCATACTGGGGTAATTCATACAGGGATATTTCATCCTGGGGTATTTCATACTGGGGTATTTCATGCTGAGGTAATTCATGCTGGGGTATTTCATGCTGGGGTATTTCATGCTGAGGTAATTCATACTGGGGTATTTCATTCTGGGGTATTTCATGCTGGGGTATTTTATGCTGGGGTATTTCATGCTGGGGTAATTCATACTGGGGTATTTCGTGCTGGGGTAATTCATACTGGGGTATATCATACTGAGGTAATTCATACTGGGGTAATTCATACTGAGTTATTTCATGCTGTGGTAATTCATACTGGGTAATTCAAACTGGGTATTTCATACTGGGGTAATTCATACTGGGGTATGTCATACTGGGGTAATTCATACTGGGATATTTCATGCTGGGGTATTTCATGCTGGGGTATTTCATGCCTGGGTAATTCATGCTGGATTATTTCATGCTGGGGTATTTCATGCTGGGGTAATTCATACTGAGGTAATTCAGATTGGGGTAATTCATACTGGGGTATTTCATGCTGGTGTAATTCCTACAGGGGTATTTCATACTGGGATAATTCATACTGGGGTAATTCATACTGGGGTATTACATGCTGCGGTAATTCATACTGGGGTAATTCATACTGGGGTATTTCATGCTGGGGTAATTCATACTGGGGCATTTCATGCTGGGGTAATTCATAATGGAGTAATTCATACTGGGGTATTTCATGCTGGGGTAAATCATACTGGGGTATTTCATGCTGGGGTAATTCATACTGGAGTAATTCATACTGGGGTAATTCATACTGGGGTATTTCATGCTGGGGTATTTCATGCTGGGGTAATTCAGACTGGGGTAATTCATACTGGGGTATTTCATGCTGGGGTAATTCATACTGGGGTATTTCATGCTGGGGTAATTCATTCTGGAGTAATTCATACTTGGGTAATTCATCCTGGGGTAATTCATACTCGGGTATTTCATGCTGGGGTATTTCATGCTGGGGTAATTCATACTGGGGTAATTCATACGGGGGTATTTCGTGCTGGGGTAATTCATACTGGGGTATAACATACTGAGGTAATTCATACTGGGGTAATTCATACTGGGGTAATTGATACTGGGGTATTTCATGCTGGGGTAATTCATACTGGGGCATTTCATGCTGGGTTAATTCATACTGGAGTAATTCATACTGGGGTATTTCATGCTGGGGTAATTCATACTGGGGTATTTCATGCTTGGGTAATTCATACTGGAGGAATTCAAACTGGGGTAATTCATACTGGGGTAATTCATTCTGGGGTAATTCATACTTGGGTATTTCATACTGGGGTATTTCATGCTGGGATAATTCATACTGGGGTAATTCATACTGGGGTATTTCATGCTGGGGTAATTCATACTGGGGTATTTCATCCTGAGGTAATTCATACCGGGTTATTTCATGCTGGGATATTTCATGCTGAGGTAATTCATACTGGGGTAATTCATACTGGGATATTTCATGTTGAGGTAATTCATCTCGGGGTATTTCATACTGGGGTAATTCATACTGGGATATTTCATACTGGGGTATTTCATGCTGGGGTATTTCACGCTGGGGTATTTCATACTGGGGTATTTCATGCTGAGGTAATTCATGCTGGGGTAATTCATACTGGGGTAATCCATACTGGGGTATTTCATGCTGGGGTAATTCATCCTGGGGTATTTCATGCTCGGGTAATTCATACTGGAGTAATTCATACTGGGGTAATTCATACTGGGGTATTTCATGCTGGGGTATTTCATGCTGGGGTAATTCAGACTGGGGTAATTCATACTGGGGTATTTCATGCTGGGGTAATTTATACTGGGGTATTTCATGCTGGGGTAATTCATTCTGGAGTAATTCATACTTGGGTAATTCATCCTGGGGTAATTCATACTCGGGTATTTCATGCTGGGGTATTTCATGCTGGGGTAATTCATACTGGGGTAATTCATACGGGGGTATTTCGTGCTGGGGTAATTCATACTCGGGTATAACATACTGAGGTAATTCATACTGGGGTAATTCATACTGGGGTAATTGATACTGGGGTATTTCATGCTGGGGTAATTCATACTGGGGCATTTCATGCTGGGTTAATTCATACTGGAGTAATTCATACTGGGGTATTTCATGCTGGGGTAATTCATACTGGGGTATTTCATGCTTGGGTAATTCATACTGGAGGAATTCAAACTGGGGTAATTCATACTGGGGTAATTCATTCTGGGGTAATTCATACTTGGGTATTTCATACTGGGGTATTTCATGCTGGGATAATTCATACTGGGGTAATTCATACTGGGGTATTTCATGCTGGGGTAATTCATACTGGGGTATTTCATCCTGAGGTAATTCATACCGGGTTATTTCATGCTGGGATATTTCATGCTGAGGTAATTCATACTGGGGTAATTCATACTGGGATATTTCATGTTGAGGTAATTCATCTCGGGGTATTTCATACTGGGGTAATTCATACTGGGATATTTCATACTGGGGTATTTCATGCTGGGGTATTTCACGCTGGGGTATTTCATACTGGGGTATTTCATGCTGAGGTAATTCATGCTGGGGTATTTCATGCTGGGGTATTTCATGCTGGGATATTTCATGCTGGGGTAATTCATGCTGGGGTATTTCATGCTGGGGTATTTCATGCTGGGGTATTTCATGCTGGGGTAATTCATACTGGGGTATTTCACACTGGGGCATTTCATGCTGGGGTATTTCATACTGGGGTATTTCATGCTGGGGTATGTCATACTGGGGTAATTCATACTGGAGTATTTGATGCTGGGGTATTTCATGCTGGGGTAATTCATACTGAGGTAATTCATACTGGGTTATTTCATGCTGGGGTAATTCATGCTGGGGTATTTCATGCTGGGGTATTTCATACTGGGGTAATTCATACGGGGTATTTCATACTGGGGTATTTCATGCTGGGGTAATTCATACTGGGGTAATTCATACTGGGTTATTTCATGCTGGGGTAATTCATGCTGGGGTATTTCATGCTGGGGTATTTCATACTGGGGTAGTTCATACTGGGGTATTTCATGCTGGGGTATTTCATGCTGGGGCATTTCATGCTGGGGTAATTCATACTGGAGTAATTCATACTGGGGTATTTCATGCTGGGGTAATTCATACTGGAGTAATTCATACTGGGGTAATTCATACTGGGGTATTTCATGATGGGGTATTTCATACTGGGGTATTTCATACTGGTATAATTCATATTGGGGTATTTCATGCTGGCGTATTTCAAGGTGGTGTAATTCATACTGGTGTATTTCATACTGAGGTAATTCATACCGGGTTATTTCATCCTGGGGTATTTCATGCTGAGGTAATTCATACTGGGGTATTTCATCCTGAGGTATTTCATCCTGAGGGAATTCATACTGGGGTATATCATGCTGAGGTAATTCATACTGGGGTATTTCATGCTGAGGTAATTCATCCAGGGGTATTTCATACTGAGCTAATTCATACTGGGGTATTTCATGTTGGGGTATTTCATGTTGGGGTATTTCATGCTGGGGTATTTCATACTGGGGTAATTCATACTGGAGTATTCCATTCTGAGGTAATTCATGCTGGGGTATTTCATGCTGGGGTATTTCATGCTGGGGTAATTCATACTGGAGTATTTCATGCTGGGGTATTTCATGCTGGGGTAATTCATACTGAGGTAATTCAAACTGGGGTAATTCATACTGGGGTTATTCATACTGGGGTATTTCATGCTGGGGTAATTCATACGAGGGTATTTCATACTGGGGTATTTCATGCTGGGGTATTACATACTGGATTATTTCATACAGGGGTATTTCATACTGGGGTATTTCATACTGGGGTAATTCATACTGGGGTAATTCATACTGGGGTATTTCGTGCTGCGGTAATTCATACTGGGGTAATTCATACTGGGGTATTTCATGCTGGGGTAATTCATACTGGGGCAGTTCATGCTGGGGTAATTCATGATGGAGTAATTCATACTGGGGTATTTCATGCTGGGGTAATTCATACTGGGGTATTTCATGCTGGGGTAATTCATCCTGGAGTAATTCATACTGGGGTAATTCATACTGGGGTAATTCATACTGGGGTATTTCATGCTGGGGGATTTCATGCTGGGGTAATTCATACTGGGGTAATTCATACTGGGGTATTTCATGCTGGGGTAATTCATCCAGGGGTATTTCATGCTCGGGTAATTCATTCTGGGGCAGTTCATGCTGGGGTAATTCATAATGGAGTAATTCATACTGGGGTATTTCATGCTGGGGTAATTTATACTGGGGTATTTCATGCTGGGGTAATTCATCCTGGAGTAATTCATACTGGGGTAATTCATACTGGAGTATTTCATGCTGGGGTATTTCATGCTGGGGTAATTCATACTGGGGTATTTCATACTGATGTATTTCACACTGAGGTAATTCATACTGGGATATGTCATGCTGAGATAATTCATCCAGGGGTATTTCATACTGAGCCAATTCAAACTGGGGTATTTCATGCTGCGGTATTTCATGCTGGGGTAATTCATACTGGGGTATTTCATACTGGGGTAATTCATGCTGGGGTATTTTATGCTGGGGTATTTCATGCTGGGGTAATTCATACTGGGGTATTTTGTGCTGGGGTAATTCATACTGGGGTATATCATACTGAGGTAATTCATACTGGGGTAATTCATACTGGGTTATTTCATGCTGTGGTAATTCATACTGGGGTAATTCATACTGGGGTATTTCATACTGGGATATTTCATGCTGCGGTAATTCATACTGGGGTAATTCATACTGGGGTATTTCATGCTGGGGTAATTCATACTGGGGCATTTCATGCTGGGGTAATTCATAATGGAGTAATTCATACTGGGGTATTTCATGCTGGGGTAATTCATACTGGTGTATTTCATGCTGGCGTATTTCAAGTTGGGGTAATTCATGCTGGGGTATTTCATACTAAGGTAATTCATACCGGGTTATTTCATGCTGGGGTATTTCATGCTGAGGTAATTCATACTGGGGTATTTCATACTGATGTATTTCACACTGAGGTAATTCATACTGGGATATTTCATGCTGAGATAATTCATCCAGGGGTATTTCATACTGAGCTAATTCATACTGGGGTATTTCATGCTGGGGTATTTCATACTGGGGTATTTCATGCTGGAGCATTTCATGCTGGGGTATTTCATACTGGGGTAATTAATACAGGGATATTTCATGCTGGGGTATTTCATGCTGGGGTATTTCATACTGGAGTATTTCATGCTGAGGTGATTCATGCTGGGGTATTTCATGCTGAGGTAATTCATACTGGGGCATTTCATTCTGGGGTATTTCGTGCTGGGGTAATTCATACTGGGGTATATCATACTGAGGTAATTCATACTGGGGTAATTCATACTGAGTTATTTCATGCTGTGGTAATTCATACTGGGGTAATTCATACTGGGGTATTGCATACTGGGGTAATTCATACTGGGGTATGTCATACTGGGGTAATTCATACTGGGATATTTCATGCTGGGGTATTTCATGCTGGGGTATTCATGCCTGGGTAATTCATGCTGGAGTATTTCATGCTGGGGTATTTCATGCTGGGGTAATTCATACTGAGGTAATTCATACTGGGGTAATTCATACTGGGGTATTTCATGCTGGTGTAATTCCTACAGGGGTATTTCATACTGGGGTATTTCATACTGGGGTAATTCATACTGGGGTAATTCATACTGGGGTATTTCATGCTGCGGTAATTCATACTGGGGTAATTCATACTGGGGTATTTCATGCTGGGGTAATTCATACTGGGGAATTTCATGCTGGGGTAATTCATAATGGAGTAATTCATACTGGGGTATTTCATGCTGGGGTAATTCATACTGGGGTATTTCATGCTGGGGTAATTCATACTGGAGTAATTCATACTGGGGTAATTCATACTGGGGTAATTCATACTGGGGTATTTCATGCTGGGGTATTTCATGCTGGGGTAATTCATACTGGGGTATTTCATGCTGGGGTAATTCATTCTGGAGTAATTCATAGTTGGGTAATTCATCCTGGGGTAATTCATACTGGGGTATTTCATGCTGGGGTATTTCATGCTGGGGTAATTCATACTGGGGTAATTCATACTGGGGTATTTCGTGCTGGGGTAATTCATACTGGGGTAATTCATACTGGGGTAATTCATACTGGGGTATATCATACTGAGGTAATTCATACTGGGGTAATTCATACTGGGTTATTTCATGCTGAGGTAATTCATACTGGGGTAATTCATACTGGGGTATTTCGTGCTGGGGTAATTCATACTGGAGTAATTCATACTGGGGTAATTCATACTGGGGTATTTCATCCTGGGGTATTTCATGCTGGGGTATTTCATGCTGGGTTATTTCATGCTGAGGTAATTCATACTGGGGTATTTCATACTGATGTATTTCACACTGAGGTAATTCATACTGGGATATTTCATGCTGAGATAATTCATCCAGGGGTATTTGATACTGAGCTAATTCATACTGGGGTATTTCATGCTGGGGTATTTCATGCTAGGGTATTTCATGCAGGGGCATTTCATGCTGGGGTATTTCATACTGGGGTAATTCATACAGGGATATTTCATACTGGGGTACTTCATGCTGGGGTATTTCACACTGGGGTAATTCATACAGGGATATTTCATACTGGGGTATTTCATGCTGGGGTATTTCATGCTGGGGTATTTCATACTGGGGTATTTCATGCTGAGCTACTTCATGCTGGGGTATTTCATGCTGGGGTATTTCATGCTGGGGTAATTTATACTGGGGTATTTCATACTGGAGTATTTCATGCTGGGGTATTTTATGCTGGGGTATTTCATGCTGGCGTAATTCATACTGGGGTATATCATGCTGGGGTAATTCATACTGGGGTATTTCATGCTGGGGCATTTCATGCTGGGGTATTTCATGCTGGGGCATTTCATGCTGGGGCATTTCATGCTTGGGTAATTCATACTGGGGTATTTCATACTGGTGTATTTCATGCTGGGGTATTTTATGCTGGGGTATTTCATGCTGGGATAATTCATACTGGGGTATTTCGTGCTGGGTTAATTCATACTGGGATATTTCATACTAAGGTAATTCATACCGGGTTATTTCATGCTGTGGTAATTCATACTGGGGTAATTCATACTGGGGTATTTCATACTGGGGTATTTCATGCTGCGGTAAATCATACTGGGGTAATTCATACTGGGGTATTTCATGCTGGGGTAATTCATACTGGGGCATTTCATGCTGGGGTAATTCACACTGGGATATTTCATACTAAGGTAATTCATACCGGGTTATTTCATGCTGGGGTATTTCATGCTGAGGTAATTCATACTGGGGTATTTTATACTTATGTATTTCACACTGAGGTAATTCATACTGGGATATTTCATGCTGAGATAATTCATCCAGGGGTATTTCATTCTGAGCTAATTCATACTGGGGTATTTCATGCTGGGGCATTTCATGCTGGGGTATTTCATACTGGGGTAATTCATACAGGGATATTTCATCCTGGGGTATTTCATGCTGGGGTATTTCATACTGGGGTATTTCAGACTGTAGTATTTCATGCTGAGGTAATTCATGCTGGGGTATTTCATGCTGGGGTATTTCATGCTGGGGTATTTCATGCTGAGGTAATTCATACTGGGGTATTTCATACTGAGCTAATTCATACTGGGGTATTTCATGCTGGGGCATTTCATGCTGGGGCATTTCATGCTTGGGTAATTCATACTGGGGTATTTCATACTGGTGTATTTCATGCTGGGGTATTTTATGCTGGGGTATTTCATGCTGGGATAATTCATACTGGGGTATTTCGTGCTGGGTTAATTCATACTGGGGTATATCATACTGAGGTAATTCATACTGGGGTAATTCATACTGGGTTATTTCATGCTGTGGTAATTCAGACTGGGGTAATTCATACTGGGTTATTTCATGCTGTGGTAATTCATACTGGGGTAATTCATACTGGGGTATTTCATACTGGGGTATTTCATGCTGCGCTAATTCATACTGGGGTAATTCATACTGCGGTATTTCATGCTGGGGTAATTCACACTGGGGCATTTCATGCTGGGGTAATTCATAATGGAGTAATTCATACTGGGGTATTTCATGCTGGGGTAATTCATGCTGGGGTATTTCATGCTGAGGTAATTCATACTGGGGTATTTCATACTTATGAATTTCACACTGAGGTAATTCATACTGGGATATTTCATGCTGAGATAATTCATCCAGGGGTATTTCATACTGAGCTAATTCATACTGGGGTATTTCATGCTGGGGTATGTCATGCTGGGGCATTTCATGCTGGGGTATTTCATACTGGGGTAATTCATACAGGGATATTTCATCCTGGGGTATTTCATACTGGGGTATTTCATGCTGAGGTAATTCATGCTGGGGTATTTCATGCTGGGGTATTTCATGCTGAGGTAATTCATACTGGGGTATTTCATTCTGGGGTATTTCATGCTGGGGTATTTTATGCTGGGGTATTTCATGCTGGGGTAATTCATACTGGGGTATTTCGTGCTGGGGTAATTCATACTGGGGTATATCATACTGAGGTAATTCATACTGGGGTAATTCATACTGAGTTATTTCATGCTGTGGTAATTCATACTGGGGTAATTCATACTGGGTATTTCATACTGGGGTAATTCATACTGGGGTATGTCATACTGGGGTAATTCATACTGGGATATTTCATGCTGGGGTATTTCATGCTGGGGTATTTCATGCCTGCGTAATTCATGCTGGATTATTTCATGCTGGGGTATTTCATGCTGGGGTATTTCATACTGAGGTAATTCAGATTGGGGTAATTCATACTGGGGTATTTCATGCTGGTGTAATTCCTACAGGGGTATTTCATACTGGGGTAATTCATACTGGGGTAATTCATACTGGGGTATTACATGCTGCGGTAATTCATACTGGGGTAATTCATACTGGGTTATTTCATGCTGGGGTAATTCATACTGGGGCATTTCATGCTGGGGTAATTCATAATGGAGTAATTCATACTGGGGTATTTCATGCTGGGGTAAATCATACTGGGGTATTTCATGCTGGGGTAATTCATACTGGAGTAATTCATACTGGGGTAATTCATACTGGGGTATTTCATGCTGGGGTATTTCATGCTGGGGTAATACAGACTGGGGTAATTCATACTGGGGTATTTCATGCTGGGGTAATTCATACTGGGGTATTTCATGCTGGGGTAATTCATTCTGGAGTAATTCATACTTGGGTAATTCATCCTGGGGTAATTCATACTCGGGTATTTCATGCTGGGGTATTTCATGCTGGGGTAATTCATACTGGGGTAATTCATACGGGGGTATTTCGTGCTGGGGTAATTCATACTGGGGTATAACATACTGAGGTAATTCATACTGGGGTAATTCATACTGGGGTAATTGATACTGGGGTATTTCATGCTGGGGTAATTCATACTGGGGCATTTCATGCTGGGTTAATTCATACTGGAGTAATTCATACTGGGGTATTTCATGCTGGGGTAATTCATACTGGGGTATTTCATGCTTGGGTAATTCATACTGGAGGAATTCAAACTGGGGTAATTCATACTGGGGTATTTCATGCTGGGGTATTTCATGCTGAGGTAATTCATACTGGGGTAATTCATACTGGGGTATTTCATGCTGGGGTAATTCATACTGGGGTATTTAATGCTGAGGTAATTCATTCTGGAATAATTCATACTGGGGTAAATCATTCTGGGGTAATTCATTCTGGGGTAATTCATACTTGGGTATTTCATACTGGGGTATTTCATGCTGGGATAATTCATACTGGGGTAATTCATACTGGGGTATTTCATGCTGGGGTAATTCATACTGGGGTATTTCATCCTGAGGTAATTCATACCGGGTTATTTCATGCTGGGATATTTCATGCTGAGGTAATTCATACTGGGGTAATTCATACTGGGATATTTCATGTTGAGGTAATTCATCTCGGGGTATTTCATACTGGGGTAATTCATACTGGGATATTTCATACTGGGGTATTTCATGCTGGGGTATTTCACGCTGGGGTATTTCATACTGGGGTATTTCATGCTGAGGTAATTCATGCTGGGGTATTTCATGCTGGGGTATTTCATGCTGGGATATTTCATGCTGGGGTAATTCATGCTGGGGTATTTCATGCTGGGGTATTTCATGCTGGGGTATTTCATGCTGGGGTAATTCATACTGGGGTATTTCACACTGGGGCATTTCATGCTGGGGTATTTCATACTGGGGTATTTCATGCTGGGGTATGTCATACTGGGGTAATTCATACTGGAGTATTTGATGCTGGGGTATTTCATGCTGGGGTAATTCATACTGAGGTAATTCATACTGGGTTATTTCATGCTGGGGTAATTCATGCTGGGGTATTTCATGCTGGGGTATTTCATACTGGGGTAATTCATACTGGGGTATTTCATACTGGGGTATTTCATGCTGGGGTAATTCATACTGGGGTAATTCATACTGGGTTATTTCATGCTGGGGTAATTCATGCTGGGGTATTTCATGCTGGGGTATTTCATACTGGGGTAGTTCATACTGGGGTAGTTCATACTGGGGTATTTCATGCTGGGGTATTTCATGCTGGGGTATTTCATGCTGGGGCATTTCATGCTGGGGTAATTCATACTGGAGTAATTCATACTGGGGTATTTCATGCTGGGGTAATTCATACTGGAGTAATTCATACTGGGGTAATTCATACTGGGGTATTTCATGATGGGGTATTTCATACTGGGGTATTTCATACTGGTATAATTCATATTGGGGTATTTCATGCTGGCGTATTTCAAGGTGGTGTAATTCATACTGGTGTATTTCATACTGAGGTAATTCATACCGGGTTATTTCATCCTGGGGTATTTCATGCTGAGGTAATTCATACTGGGGTATTTCATGCTGAGGTAATTCATACTGGGGTATTTCATCCTGAGGTATTTCATCCTGAGGGAATTCATACTGGGGTATATCATGCTGAGGTAATTCATACTGGGGTATTTCATGCTGAGGTAATTCATCCAGGGGTATTTCATACTGAGCTAATTCATACTGGGGTATTTCATGTTGGGGTATTTCATGTTGGGGTATTTCATGCTGGGGTATTTCATACTGGGGTAATTCATACTGGAGTATTCCATTCTGAGGTAATTCATGCTGGGGTATTTCATGCTGGGGTATTTCATGCTGGGGTAATTCATACTGGAGTATTTCATGCTGGGGTATTTCATACTGAGGTAATTCAAACTGGGGTAATTCATACTGGGGTTATTCATACTGGGGTATTTCATGCTGGGGTAATTCATACTAGGGTATTTCATATTGGGGTATTTCATGCTGGGGTATTTCATGCTGGATTATTTCATGCTGGGGTATGTCATACTGGGGTAATTCACACTGAGATATTTCATGCTGGGGTATTTCATGCCTGGGTAATTCATGCTGGAGTATTTCATGCTGGGGTATTTCATGCTGGGGTAATTCATACTGAGGTAATTCAAACTGGGGTAATTCATACTGGGGTTATTCATACTGGGGTATTTCATGCTGGGGTAATTCATACTAGGGTATTTCATACTGGGGTATTTCATGCTGGGGTATTACATACTGGATTATTTCATACAGGGGTATTTCATACTGGGGTATTTCATACTGGGGTAATTCATACTGGGGTAATTCATACTGGGGTATTTCGTGCTGCGGTAATTCATACTGGGGTAATTCATACTGGGGTATTTCATGCTGGGGTAATTCATACTGGGGCAGTTCATGCTGGGGTAATTCATGATGGAGTAATTCATACTGGGGTATTTCTTGCTGGGGTAATTCATACTGGGGTATTTCATGCTGGGGTAATTCATCCTGGAGTAATTCATACTGGGGTAATTCATACTGGGGTAATTCATACTGGGGTAATTCATACTGGGGTATTTCATGCTGGGGTATTTCATGCTGGGGTAATTCATACTGGGGTAATTCATACTGGGGTATTTCATGCTGGGGTAATTCATCCTGGGGTATTTCATGCTCGGGTAATTCATTCTGGGGCAGTTCATGCTGGGGTAATTCATAATGGAGTAATTCATACTGGGGTATTTCATGCTGGGGTAATTCATACTGGGGTATTTCATGCTGGGGTAATTCATCCTGGAGTAATTCATACTGGGGTAATTCATACTGGAGTATTTCATGCTGGGGTATTTCATGCTGGGGTAATTCATACTGGGGTATTTCATACTGATGTATTTCACACTGAGGTAATTCATACTGGGATATGTCATGCTGAGATAATTCATCCAGGGGTATTTCATACTGAGCTAATTCAAACTGGGGTATTTCATGCTGCGGTATTTCATGCTGGGGTAATTCATACTGGGGTATTTCATACTGGGGTAATTCATGCTGGGGTATTTTATGCTGGGGTATTTCATGCTGGGGTAATTCATACTGGGGTATTTTGTGCTGGGGTAATTCATACTGGGGTATATCATACTGAGGTAATTCATACTGGGGTAATTCATACTGGGTTATTTCATGCTGTGGTAATTCATACTGGGGTAATTCATACTGGGGTATTTCATACTGGGATATTTCATGCTGCGGTAATTCATACTGGGGTAATTCATACTGGGGTATTTCATGCTGGGGTAATTCATACTGGGGCATTTCATGCTGGGGTAATTCATAATGGAGTAATTCATACTGGGGTATTTCATGCTGGGGTAATTCATACTGGTGTATTTCATGCTGGCGTATTTCAAGTTGGGGTAATTCATACTGGGGTATTTCATACTAAGGTAATTCATACCGGGTTATTTCATGCTGGGGTATTTCATGCTGAGGTAATTCATACTGGGGTATTTCATACTGATGTATTTCACACTGAGGTAATTCATACTGGGATATTTCATGCTGAGATAATTCATCCAGGGGTATTTCATACTGAGCTAATTCATACTGGGGTATTTCATGCTGGGGTATTTCATACTGGGGTATTTCATGCTGGGGCATTTCATGCTGGTGTATTTCATACTGGGGTAATTAATACAGGGATATTTCATGCTGGGGTATTTCATGCTGGGGTATTTCATACTGGAGTATTTCATGCTGAGGTGATTCATGCTGGGGTATTTCATGCTGAGGTAATTCATACTGGGGTATTTCATTCTGGGGTATTTCGTGCTGGGGTAATTCATACTGGGGTATATCATACTGAGGTAATTCATACTGGGGTAATTCATACTGAGTTATTTCATGCTGTGGTAATTCATACTGGGGTAATTCATACTGGGGTATTGCATACTGGGGTAATTCAAACTGGGGTATGTCATACTGGGGTAATTCATACTGGGATATTTCATGCTGGGGTATTTCATGCTGGGGTATTCATGCCTGGGTAATTCATGCTGGAGTATTTCATGCTGGGGTATTTCATGCTGGGGTAATTCATACTGAGGTAATTCATACTGTGGTAATTCATACTGGGGTATTTCATGCTGGTGTAATTCCTACAGGGGTATTTCATACTGGGGTATTTCATACTGGGGTAATTCATACTGGGGTAATTCATACTGGGGTATTTCATGCTGCGGTAATTCATACTGGGCTAATTCATACTGGGGTATTTCATGCTGGGGTAATTCATACTGGGGAATTTCATGCTGGGGTAATTCATAATGGAGTAATTCATACTGGGGTATTTCATGCTGGGGTAATTCATACTGGGGTATTTCATGCTGGGGTAATTCATACTGGAGTAATTCATACTGGGGTAATTCATACTGGGGTATTTCATGCTGGGGTATTTCATGCTGGGGTAATTCATACTGGGGTATTTCATGCTGGGGTAATTCATTCTGGAGTAATTCATAGTTGGGTAATTCATCCTGGGGTAATTCATACTGGGGTATTTCATGCTGGGGTATTTCATGCTGGGGTAATTCATACTGGGGTAATTCATACTGGGGTATTTCGTGCTGGGGTAATTCATACTGGGGTAATTCATACTGGGGTATATCATACTGGGGTAATTCATACTGGGGTAATTCATACTGGGTTATTTCATGCTGAGGTAATTCATACTGGGGTAATTCATACTGGGGTATTTCGTGCTGGGGTAATTCATACTGGAGTAATTCATACTGGGGTAATTCATACTGGGGTATTTCATGCTGGGGTATTTCATGCTGGGTTATTTCATGCTGAGGTAATTCATACTGGGGTATTTCATACTGATGTATTTCACACTGAGGTAATTCATACTGGGATATTTCATGCTGAGATAATTCATCCAGGGGTATTTGATACTGAGCTAATTCATACTGGGGTATTTCATGCTGGGGTATTTCATGCTGGGGTATTTCATGCAGGGGCATTTCATGCTGGGGTATTTCATACTGGGGTAATTCATACAGGGATATTTCATACTGGGGTACTTCATGCTGGGGTATTTCACACTGGGGTAATTCATACAGGGATATTTCATACTGGGGTATTTCATGCTGGGGTATTTCATGCTGGGGTATTTCATGCTGAGCTACTTCATGCTGGGGTATTTCATGCTGGGGTATTTCATGCTGGGGTAATTTATACTGGGGTATTTCATACTGGAGTATTTCATGCTGGGGTATTTTATGCTGGGGTATTTCATGCTGGCGTAATTCATACTGGGGTATATCATGCTGGGGTAATTCATACTGGGGTAATTCATACTGGGGTAATTCATGCTGCGGTAATTCATACTGGGGTAATTCATGTTGGCGTATTTCAAGGTAGGGTAATTCAGACTGGAATAATTCATACTGGGGTATTTCCTGCTGGGGTAATTGATACTGGGGTATTTCATGCTGGGGTAATTCATACTGGAGTAATTCATACTGGGGTAATTCATACTGGGGTATTTCATGCTGGGGTAATTCATACTGGGGTAATTCATACTGGGGTATTTCATGCTGGGGTAAATCATACTGGGGTAATTCATACTGGGGTATTTCATGCTGGGGTAATTCATGCTGGGGTAATTCATACTGGGGTAATTCATACCGCGTTATTTCATGCTGGGGTAATTTATGTTGGCATATTTCAAGGTGGGGTAATTCATACTGGGGTATTTCATCCTGAGGTAATTCATACCGGGTTATTTCATGCTGGGATATTTCATGCTGAGGTAATTCATGCTGGTGTATTTCATACTGGGGTATTTCATACTGAGGTAATTCATACTCGGGTATATCATGCTGAGGTAATTCCTACTGGGGTATTTCATGCTGAGGTAATTCATCCAGGAGTATTTCATACTGAGCTAATTCATACTGGGGTATTTCATGCTGGGGTATTTCATGCTGGGGTATTTCATGCTGGGGTATTTCATGCTGGGGTATTTCATACTGGGGTATTTCATGCTGGGGTATTTCACGCTGGGGTATTTCATACTGGGGTAATTCATGCTGAGGTAATTCATGCTGGGGTATTTCATGCTGGGGTATTTCATGCTGGGGTATTTCATGCTGGGGTAATTCATACTGGGGTATTTCATGCTGGGGTATGTCATACTGTGGTAATTCATACTGGGATATTTCATGCTGGGGTATTTCATGCTGGGGTATTTCATGCTGCGGAAATTCATACTGGAGTATTTCATGCTGGGGTATTTCATGCTGGGGTAATTCATACTGGGGCATTTCATGCTGGGTCAATTCATACTGGAGTAATTCATACTGGGGTATTTCATGCTGGGGTAATTCAAACTGGGGTATTTCATGCTGGGGTAATTCATACTGGAGGAATTCATACTGGGGTAATTCATACTGGGGTATATCATGCTGGTGTATTTCATGCTGAGGTAATTCATGCTGGGGTATTTCATGCTGGGATAATTCATACTGGGGTAATTCATACTGGGATATTTCATGCTGGGGTATGTCATACTGGGGTAATTCATACTGGAGTATATGATGCTGGGGTATTTCATGCTGGGGTAATTCATGCTGGGGTATTTCATGCTGGGGTAATTCATACTGGGGTAATTCATACTGGGGTATTTCATGCTGGGGTAATTCATACTGGGGTAATTTATACTGGGGTATTTCATGCTGGGGTATTACATACTGGATTATTTCATGCTGGGGTATGTCATATTGGGGTAATTCATACTGGGATATTTCATGCTGGGGTATTTCATGCTGGGGTATTTCATGCCTGGGTAATTCATGCTGGAGTATTTCATGCTGGGGTATTTCATGCTGGGGTAATTCATGCTGAGGTAATTCATACTGGGGTAATTCATACTGGGGTATTTCATGCTGGTGTAATTCATACAGGGGTATTTCAGACTGGGGTATTTCATACTGGGGTAATTCATACTGGGGTAATTCATATTGGGGTATTTCGTGCTGCGGTAATTCATACTGGGGTAATTCATACTGGGGTATTTCATGCTGGGGTAAATCATACTGGGGCAGTTCATTCTGGGGTAATTCATAATGGAGTAATTCATACTGGGGTATTTCATGCTGGGGTAATTCATGCTGGGGTAATTCATACTGAGCTAATTCACACTGGGGTATTTCATGCTGGGGTATTTCATGCTGGGGCATTTCATGCTGGGGTATTTCATACTGGGGTAATTCATACAGGGATATTTCATACTGGGGTATTTCATGCTGGGGTATTTCATACTGGGGTATTTCATGCTGAGGTAATTCATGCTGGGGTATTTCATGCTGGGGTAATTCATACTGGGTTATTTCGTGCTGGGGTAATTCAGACTGGGGTATATCATACTGAGGTAATTCATACTGGGGTAATTCATACTGGGTTATTTCATGCTGTGGTAATTCATACTGGGGTAATTCATACTGGGGTATTTCATACTGGGGTATTTCATGCTGGGGTATTTCATACTGGGGTAATTCATACTGGGGTAATTCATACTGGGGTAATTCATACTGGGGTAATTCATACTGGGGTATTTCATTCTGGGGTATTTCGTGCTAGGGTAATTCATACTGGGGTAATTCATACTGGGTTATTTCATGCTGTGGTAATTCATACTGGGGTAATTCATACTGGGGTAATTCATACTGGGGTATTTCATTCTGGGGTATTTCGTGCTGGGGTAATTCATACTGGGGTATATCATACTGAGGTAATTCATACTGGGGTAATTCATACTGAGTTATTTCATGCTGTGGTAATTCATACTGGGGTAATTCATACTGGGGTATTGCATACTGGGGTAATTCAAACTGGGGTATGTCATACTGGGGTAATTCATACTGGGATATTTCATGCTGGGGTATTTCATGCTGGGGTATTCATGCCTGGGTAATTCATGCTGGAGTATTTCATGCTGGGGTATTTCATGCTGGGGTAATTCATACTGAGGTAATTCATACTGGGGTAATTCATACTGGGGTATTTCATGCTGGTGTAATTCCTACAGGGGTATTTCATACTGGGGTATTTCATACTGGGGTAATTCATACTGGGGTAATTCATACTGGGGTATTTCATGCTGCGGTAATTCATACTGGGCTAATTCATACTGGGGTATTTCATGCTGGGGTAATTCATACTGGGGAATTTCATGCTGGGGTAATTCATAATGGAGTAATTCATACTGGGGTATTTCATGCTGGGGTAATTCATACTGGGGTATTTCATGCTGGGGTAATTCATACTGGAGTAATTCATACTGGGGTAATTCATACTGGGGTATTTCATGCTGGGGTATTTCATGCTGGGGTAATTCATACTGGGGTATTTCATGCTGGGGTAATTCATTCTGGAGTAATTCATAGTTGGGTAATTCATCCTGGGGTAATTCATACTGGGGTATTTCATGCTGGGGTATTTCATGCTGGGGTAATTCATACTGGGGTAATTCATACTGGGGTATTTCGTGCTGGGGTAATTCATACTGGGGTAATTCATACTGGGGTATATCATACTGAGGTAATTCATACTGGGGTAATTCATACTGGGTTATTTCATGCTGAGGTAATTCATACTGGGGTAATTCATACTGGGGTATTTCGTGCTGGGGTAATTCATACTGGAGTAATTCATACTGGGGTAATTCATACTGGGGTATTTCATGCTGGGGTATTTCATGCTGGGTTATTTCATGCTGAGGTAATTCATACTGGGGTATTTCATACTGATGTATTTCACACTGAGGTAATTCATACTGGGATATTTCATGCTGAGATAATTCATCCAGGGGTATTTGATACTGAGCTAATTCATACTGGGGTATTTCATGCTGGGGTATTTCATGCTGGGGTATTTCATGCAGGGGCATTTCATGCTGGGGTATTTCATACTGGGGTAATTCATACAGGGATATTTCATACTGGGGTACTTCATGCTGGGGTATTTCACACTGGGGTAATTCATACAGGGATATTTCATACTGGGGTATTTCATGCTGGGGTATTTCATGCTGGGGTATTTCATGCTGGGGTATTTCATGCTGAGCTACTTCATGCTGGGGTATTTCATGCTGGGGTATTTCATGCTGGGGTAATTTATACTGGGGTATTTCATACTGGAGTATTTCATGCTGGGGTATTTTATGCTGGGGTATTTCATGCTGGCGTAATTCATACTGGGGTATATCATGCTGGGGTAATTCATACTGGGGTAATTCATACTGGGGTAATTCATGCTGCGGTAATTCATACTGGGGTAATTCATGTTGGCGTATTTCAAGGTGGGGTAATTCAGACTGGAGTAATTCATACTGGGGTATTTCCTGCTGGGGTAATTGATACTGGGGTATTTCATGCTGGGGTAATTCATACTGGAGTAATTCATACTGGGGTAATTCATACTGGGGTATTTCATGCTGGGGTAATTCATACTGGGGTAATTCATACTGGGGTATTTCATGCTGGGGTAAATCATACTGGGGTAATTCATACTGGGGTATTTCATGCTGGGGTAATTCATGCTGGGGTAATTCATACTGGGGTAATTCATACCGCGTTATTTCATGCTGGGGTAATTTATGTTGGCATATTTCAAGGTGGGGTAATTCATACTGGGGTATTTCATCCTGAGGTAATTCATACCGGGTTATTTCATGCTGGGATATTTCATGCTGAGGTAATTCATGCTGGTGTATTTCATACTGGGGTATTTCATACTGAGGTAATTCATACTCGGGTATATCATGCTGAGGTAATTCCTACTGGGGTATTTCATGCTGAGGTAATTCATCCAGGAGTATTTCATACTGAGCTAATTCATACTGGGGTATTTCATGCTGGGGTATTTCATGCTGGGGTATTTCATGCTGGGGTATTTCATGCTGGGGTATTTCATACTGGGGTATTTCATGCTGGGGTATTTCACGCTGGGGTATTTCATACTGGGGTAATTCATGCTGAGGTAATTCATGCTGGGGTATTTCATGCTGGGGTATTTCATGCTGGGGTATTTCATGCTGGGGTAATTCATACTGGGGTATTTCATACTGGGGTATTTCATGCTGGGGTATGTCATACTGGGGTAATTCATACTGGGATATTTCATGCTGGGGTATTTCATGCTGGGGTATTTCATGCTGCGGAAATTCATACTGGAGTATTTCATGCTGGGGTATTTCATGCTGGGGTAATTCATACTGGGGCATTTCATGCTGGGGTATGTCATACTGGGGTAATTCATACTGGAGTATATGATGCTGGGGTATTTCATGCTGGGGTAATTCATGCTGGGGTATTTCATGCTGGGGTAATTCATACTGGGGTAATTCATACTGGGGTATTTCATGCTGGGGTAATTCATACTGGGGTAATTTATACTGGGGTATTTCATGCTGGGGTATTACATACTGGATTATTTCATGCTGGGGTATGTCATATTGGGGTAATTCATACTGGGATATTTCATGCTGGGGTATTTCATGCTGGGGTATTTCATGCCTGGGTAATTCATGCTGGAGTATTTCATGCTGGGGTATTTCATGCTGGGGTAATTCATGCTGAGGTAATTCATGCTGGGGTAATTCATACTGGGGTATTTCATGCTGGTGTAATTCATACAGGGGTATTTCAGACTGGGATATTTCATACTGGGGTAATTCATACTGGGGTAATTCATATTGGGGTATTTCGTGCTGCGGTAATTCATACTGGGGTAATTCATACTGGGGTATTTCATGCTGGGGTAAATCATACTGGGGCAGTTCATTCTGGGGTAATTCATAATGGAGTAATTCATACTGGGGTATTTCATGCTGGGGTAATTCATACTGGGGTATTTCATGCTGGGGTAATTCATCCTGGAGTAATTCATACTGGGGTAATTCATACTGGGGTATTTCATGCTGGGGTATTTCATGCTGGGGTAATTCATACTGGGGTAATCCATACTGGGATATTTCATGCTGGGGTAATTCATCCTGGGGTATTTCATGCTCGGGTAATTCATTCCGGAGTAATTCATACTGGGGTAATTCATACTGGGGTAATTCATACTGGAGTATTTCATACTGGGGTATTTCATACTGATGTATTTCACACTGAGGTAATTCATACTGGGATATTTCATGCTGAGATAATTCATCCAGGGGTATTTCATACTGAGCTAATTCACACTGGGGTATTTCATGCTGGGGTATTTCATGCTGGGGCATTTCATGCTGGGGTATTTCATACTGGGGTAATTCATACAGGGATATTTCATACTGGGGTATTTCATGCTGGGGTATTTCATACTGGGGTATTTCATGCTGAGGTAATTCATGCTGGGGTATTTCATGCTGGGGTAATTCATACTGGGTTATTTCGTGCTGGGGTAATTCAGACTGGGGTATATCATACTGAGGTAATTCATACTGGGGTAATTCATACTGGGTTATTTCATGCTGTGGTAATTCATACTGGGGTAATTCATACTGGGGTATTTCATACTGGGGTATTTCATGCTGCGGTAATTCATACTGGGGTAATTCATACTGGGGTATTTCATGCTGGGGTATTTCATGCTGGGGTAATTCATACTGGGGTAATTGATACTGGGGTATTTCGTGCTGAGGTAATTCATACTGGGGTATATCATACTGAGGTAATTCATACTGGGGTAATTCATACTGGGTTATCTCATGCTGTGGTAATTCATACTGGGGTAATTCATACTGGGGTATTTCATACTGGGGTAGTTCATACTGGGGTATTTCATGCTGGCGTATTTCAAGTTGGGGTAATTCATACTGGGGTATTTCATACTGAGGTAATTCATACCGGGTTATTTCATGCTGGGGTATTTCATGCTGAGGTAATTCATACTGGGGTATTTCATACTGATTTATTTCACACTGAGGTAATTCATACTGGGATATTTCATGCTGATATAATTCATCCAGGGGTATTTCATACTGAGCTAATTCATACTTAGGTATTTCATGCTGGGGCATTTCATGCTGGGGTATTTCATACTGGGGTAATTCATACAGGGATATTTCATACTGGGGTATTTCATGCTGGGGTATTTCATACTGGTGTATTTCATGCTGAGGTAATTCATGCTGGGGTATTTCATGCTGGGGTATTTCATGCTTGGGTAATTCATACTGGGGTATTTCATACTGGTGTATTTCATGCTGGGATATTTTATGCTGAGGTATTTCATGCTGGGGTAATTCATACTGGGGTATTTCGTGCTGGGTTAATTCATACTTGGGTATATCATACTGAGGTAATTCATACTGGGGTAATTCATACTGGGTTATTTCATGCTGTGGTAATTCAAACTGGGGTAATTCAAACTGGGTTATTTCATGCTGTGATAATTCATACTGGGGTAAATCATACTGGGGTATTTCATACTGGGGTATTTCATGCTGCGGTAATTCATACTGGGGTAATTCATACTGGGGTATTTCATGCTGGGGTAATTCATACTGGGGCATTTCATGCTGGGTTAATTCATAATGGAGTAATTCATACTGGGGTATTTCATGCTGGGGTAATTCACACTGGGATATTTCATACTAAGGTAATTCATACCGGGTTATTTCATGCTGGGGTATTTCATGCTGAGGTAATTCATACTGGGGTATTTCATACTTATGTATTTCACACTGAGGTAATTCGTACTGGGATATTTCATGCTGAGATAATTCATCCAGGGGTATTTCATACTGAGCTAATTCATACTGGGGTATTTCATGCTGGGGCATTTCATGCTGGGGTATTTCATACTGGGGTAATTCATACAGGGATATTTCATCCTGGGGTATTTCATGCTGGGGTATTTCATACTGGGGTATTTCAGACTGCAGTATTTCATGCTGAGGTAATTCATGCTGGGGTATTTCATGCTGGGGTATTTGATGCTGAGGTAATTCATACTGGGGTATTTCATACTGAGCTAATTCATACTGGGGTATTTCATGCTGGGGTATGTCATACTGGGGTAATTCATACTGGAGTATTTGATGCTGGGATATTTCATGCTGGGGTAATTCATACTGAGGTAATTCATACTGGTGTAATTCATACTGGGGTAATTCATGCTGTGGTAATTAATACTGGGATAATTCATACTAGGGTATTTCATTCTGGGGTAATTCATACTGGGGTATTTCATGCTGGGGTAATTCATACTGGAGTAATTCATACTGGGGTAATTCATACTGGGGTATTTCATGCTGGGGTATTTCATGCTGGGATAATTCATACTGGGGTAATTCATACAGGGGTATTTCATGCTGGGGTAATTCATACTGGGGTATTTGATGCTGGGGTAATTCATTCTGGAATAATTCATACTGGGGTAATTCATTCTGGGGTAATTCATACTGAGGTATTTCATGCTGGGATATTTCATGCTGGGGTAATTCATACTGGGGTATTTCATGCTGGAGTAATTCATACTGGTGTAATTTATACTGGGGTATTTCATGCTGGGGTAATTCATACTGGGGTATTTCATGCTGGCGTATTTCAAGGTGGGGTAATTCATACTGGGGTATTTCAGACTGAGGTAATTCATACCGGGTTATTTCATCCTGGGGTATTTCATGCTGAGGTAATTCATACTGGGGAATTTCATACTGGGGTATTTCATACTGAGGTAATTCATACTGGGGTATATCATGCTGAGGTAATTCATACTGGGGTATTTCATGCTGAGGTAATTCATCCAGGGGTATTTCATACTGAGCTAATTCATACTGGGGTATTTCATGTTGGGGTATTTCATGTTGGGGTATTTCATGCTGGGGTATTTCATACTGGGATATTTCATTCTGGGGGTATTTCATGCTGGGGTATTTCATGCTGGGGTATTTCATACTGGAGTATTCCATTCTGAGGTAATTCATGCTGGGGTATTTCATGCTGGGGTATTTCATGCTGGGGTAATTCATACTGGAGTATTTCATGCTGGGGTATTTCATGCTGGGGTAATTCATACTGAGGTAATTCAAACTGGGGTAATTCATAATGGGGTTATTCATACTGGGGTATTTCATGCTGGGGTAATTCATACTAGGGTATTTCATACTGGGGTATTTCATGCTGGGGTATTTCATGCTGGATTATTTCATGCTGGGGTATGTCATACTGGGGTAATTCACACTGGGATATTTCATGCTGGGGTATTTCATGCTGGGGTATTTCATGCCTGGGTAATTCATGCTGGAGTATTTCATACTGGGGTATTTCATGCTGGTGTAATTCATACTGGGGTATTTCATGCTGTGGTAATTCATACTGGGGCAGTTCATGCTGGGGTAATTCATAATGGAGTAATTCACACTGGGGTATTTCATGCTGGTGTAATTCATACTGGGGTATTTCATGCTGGAGTAATTCATACTGGAGTAATTCATACTGGGGTAATTCATACTGGGGTATTTCATGCTGGGGTAATTCATACTGGGGTCATTCATACTGGGGTATTTCATGCTAGGGTTATTCATCCTGGGGTATTTCATGCTCGGGTAATTCATTCTGGAGTAATTCATACTGGGGTAATTCATACTGGGGTAATTCATACTGGGGTATTTCATGCTGGGGTATTTCATGCTGGGGTAATTCATACTGGGGTAATTGATACTGGGGTATTTCGTGCTGAGGTAATTCATACTGGGGTATATCATACTGAGGTAATTCATACTGGGGTAATTCATACTGGGTTATTTCATGCTGTGGTAATTCATACTGGGGTAATTCATACTGGGGTATTTCATACTGGGGTAGTTCATACTGGGGTATTTCATGCTGGGGTATTTCAAGTTGGGGTAATTCATACTGGGGTATTTCATACTGAGGTAATTCATACCGGGTTATTTCATGCTGGGGTATTTCATGCTGAGGTAATTCATACTGGGGTATTTCATACTGATTTATTTCACACTGAGATAATTCAAACTGGGATATTTCATGCTGATATAATTCATCCAGGGGTATTTCATACTGAGCTAATTCATACTTAGGTATTTCATGCTGGGGCATTTCATGCTGGGGTATTTCATACTGGGGTAATTCATACAGGGATATTTCATACTGGGGTATTTCATGCTGGGGTATTTCATACTGGTGTATTTCATGCTGAGGTAATTCATGCTGGGTTATTTCATGCTGGGGTATTTCATGCTTGGGTAATTCATACTGGGGTATTTCATACTGGTGTATTTCATGCTGGGGTATTTTATGCTGGGGTATTTCATGCTGGGGTAATTCATACTGGGGTATTTCGTGCTGGGTTAATTCATACTGGGGTATATCATACTGAGGTAATTCATACTGGGGTAATTCATACTGGGTTATTTCATGCTGTGGTAATTCATACTGGGGTAATTCAAACTGGGTTATTTCATGCTGTGGTAATTCATACTGGGGTAATTCATACTGGGGTATTTCATACTGGGGTATTTCATGCAGCGGTAATTCATACTGGGGTAATTCATACTGGGGTATTTCATGCTGGTGTAATTCATACTGGGGCATTTCATGCTGGGTTAATTCATAATGGAGTAATTCATACTGGGGTATTTCATGCTGGGGTAATTCACACTGGGATATTTCATACTAAGGTAATTCATACCGGGTTATTTCATTTGGGGTATTTCATGCTGAGGTAATTCATACTGGGGTATTTCATACTTATGTATTTCACACTGAGGTAATTCATACTGGGATATTTCATGCTGAGATAATTCATCCAGGGGTATTTCATACTGAGCTAATTCATACTGGGGTATTTCATGCTGGGGCATTTCATGCTGGGGTATTTCATACTGGGGTAATTCATGCTGGGGTATTTCATCCTGGGGTATTTCATGCTGGGGTATTTCATACTGGGGTATTTCAGACTGTAGTATTTCATGCTGAGGTAATTCATGCTGGGGTATTTCATGCTGGGGTATTTCATGCTGAGGTAATTCATACTGGGGTATTTCATACTGAGCTAATTCATACTGGGGTATTTCATGCTGGGGCATTTCATGCTGGGGTATTTCATGCTTGGGTAATTCATACTGGGGTATTTCATACTGGTGTATTTCATGCTGGGGTATTTTATGCTGGGGTATTTCATGCTGGGATAATTCATACTGGGGTATTTCGTGCTGGGTTAATTCATACTGGGGTATATCATACTGAGGTAATTCATACTGGGGTAATTTATACTGGGTTATTTCATGCTGTGGTAATTCAGACTGGGGTAATTCATACTGGGTTATTTCATGCTGTGGTAATTCATACTGGGGTAATTCATACTGGGGTATTTCATACTGGGGTATTTCATGCTGCGGTAATTCATACTGGGGTAATTCATACTGCGGTATTTCATGCTGGGGTAATTCATACTGGGGCATTTCATGCTGGGGTAATTCATAATGGAGTAATTCATACTGGGGTATTTCATGCTGGGGTAATTCATGCTGGGGTATTTCATGCTGAGGTAATTCATACTGGGGTATTTCATACTTATGAATTTCACACAGAGGTAATTCATACTGGGATATTTCATGCTGAGATAATTCATCCAGGGGTATTTCATACTGAGCTAATTCATACTGGGGTATTTCATGCTGGGGTATTTCATGCTGGGGCATTTCATGCTGGGGTATTTCATACTGGGGTAATTCATACAGGGATATTTCATCCTGGGGTATTTCATACTGGGGTATTTCATGCTGAGGTAATTCATGCTTGGGTATTTCATGCTGGGGTATTTCATGCTGAGGTAATTCATACTGGGGTATTTCATTCTGGGGTATTTCATGCTGGGGTATTTTATGCTGGGGTATTTCATGCTGGGGTAATTCATACTGGGGTATTTCGTGCTGGGGTAATTCATACTGGGGTATATCATACTGAGGTAATTCATACTGGGGTAATTCATACTGAGTTATTTCATGCTGTGGTAATTCATACTGGGGTAATTCATACTGGGTATTTCATACTGGGGTAATTCATACTGGGGTATGTCATACTGGGGTAATTCATACTGGGATATTTCATGCTGGGGTATTTCATGCTGGGGTATTTCATGCCTGGGTAATTCATGCTGGAGTATTTCATGCTGGGGTATTTCATGCTGGGGTAATTCATACTGAGGTAATTCAGATTGGGGTAATTCATACTGGGGTATTTCATGCTGGTGTAATTCCTACAGGGGTATTTCATACTGGGGTAATTCATACTGGGGTAATTCATACTGGGGTATTACATGCTGCGGTAATTCATACTGGGGTAATTCATACTGGGGTATTTCATGCTGGGGTAATTCATACTGGGGCATTTCATGCTGGGGTAATTCATAATGGAGTAATTCATACTGGGGTATTTCATGCTGGGGTAAATCATACTGGGGTATTTCATGCTGGGGTAATTCATACTGGAGTAATTCATACTGGGGTAATTCATACTGGGGTATTTCATGCTGGGGTATTTCATGCTGGGGTAATTCAGACTGGGGTAATTCATACTGGGGTATTTCATGCTGGGGTAATTCATACTGGGGTATTTCATGCTGGGGTAATTCATTCTGGAGTAATTCATACTTGGGTAATTCATCCTGGGGTAATTCATACTCGGGTATTTCATGCTGGGGTATTTCATACTGGGGTAATTCATACTTGGGTATTTCGTGCTGGGGTAATTCATACTGGGGTATAACATACTGAGGTAATTCATACTGGGGTAATTCATACTGGGGTAATTGATACTGGGGTATTTCATGCTGGGGTAATTCATACTGGGGCATTTCATGCTGGGTTAATTCATACTGGAGTAATTCATACTGGGGTATTTCATGCTGTGGTAATTCATACTGGGGTATTTCATGCTTGGGTAATTCATACTGGAGGAATTCAAACTGGGGTAATTCATACTGGGGTATTTCATGCTGGGGTATTTCATGCTGAAGTAATTCATACTGGGGTAATTCATACTGGGGTATTTCATGCTGGGGTAATTCATACTGGGGTATTTAATGCTGAGGTAATTCATTCTGGAATAATTCATACTGGGGTAAATCATTCTGGGGTAATTCATTCTGGGGTAATTCATACTTGGGTATTTCATGCTGGGGTATTTCATGCTGGGATAATTCATACTGGGGTAATTCATACTGGGGTATTTCATGCTGGGGTAATTCATACTGGGGTAATTTATACTGGGGTATTTCATGCTGGGGTAATTCATACTGGGGTATTTCATCCTGAGGTAATTCATACCGGGTTATTTCATGCTGGGATATTTCATGCTGAGGTAATTCATACTGGGGTAATTCATACTGGGGTATTTCATACTGGGATATTTCATACTGGGGTATTTCATGCTGGGGTATTTCACGCTGGGGTATTTCATACTGGGGTATTTCATGCTGAGGTAATTCATGCTGGGGTATTTCATGCTGGGGTATTTCATGCTGGGGTATTTCATGCTGGGGTAATTCATGCTGGGGTATTTCATGCTGGGGTATTTCATGCTGGGGTATTTCATGCTGGGGTAATTCATACTGAGCTAATTCATACTGGGGTATTTCATGTTGGGGTATTTCATGTTGGGGTTTTTCATGCTGGGGTATTTCATACTGGGGTAATTCATACTGGGATATTTCATTCTGGGGGTATTTCATGCTGGGGTATTTCATGCTGGAGTATTTCATACTGGAGTATTCCATTCCGAGGTAATTCATGCTGGGGTATTTCATGCTGGGGTAATTCATACTGGAGTATTTCATGCTGGGGTATTTCATGCTGGGGTAATTCACACTGAGGTAATTCAAACTGGGGTAATTCATACTGGGGTTATTCATACTGGGGTATTTCATGCTGGGGTAATTCATACTCGGATATTTCATACTGGGGTATTTCATGCTGGGGTATTACATACTGGATTATTTCATGCTGGGGTATGTCATACTGGGGTAATTCATACTGGGATATTTCATGCTGGGGTAATTCATAATGGGGTATTTCATGCTGGTGTAATTCATACAGAGGTATTTCATACTGGGGTATTTCATACTGGGGTAATTCATACTGGGGTAATTCATACTGGGGTATTTCGTGCTGCGGTAATTCATACTGGGGTAATTCATACTGGGGTATTTCATGCTGGGGTAATTCATACTGGGGCAGTTCATGCTGGGGTAATTCATAATGGAGTAATTCATACTGGGGTATTTCATGCTGGGGTAATTCATACTGGGGTATTTCATGCTGGGGTAATTCATCCTGGAGTAATTCATACTGGGGTAATTCATACTGGGGTAATTCATACTGGGGTATTTCATGCTGGGGTATTTCATGCTGGGGTAATTCATACTGGGGTAATTCATACTGGGGTATTTCATGCTGGGGTAATTCATCCTGGGGTATTTCATGCTCGGGTAATTCATTCTGGGGCAGTTCATGCTGGGGTAATTCATAATGGAGTAATTCATACTGGGGTATTTCATGCTGGGGTAATTCATACTGGGGTATTTCATGCTGGGGTATTTCATGCTGGGGTAATTCATGCTGGGGTATTTCATGCTGGGGTATTTCATGCTGGGGTATTTCATGCTGGGGTATTTCATACTGAGCTAATTCATACTGGGGTATTTCATGTTGGGGTATTTCATGTTGGGGTTTTTCATGCTGGGGTATTTCATACTGGGGTAATTCATACTGGGATATTTCATTCTGGGGGTATTTCATGCTGGGGTATTTCATGCTGGAGTATTTCATACTGGAGTATTCCATTCCGAGGTAATTCATGCTGGGGTATTTCATGCTGGGGTATTTCATGCTGGGGTAATTCATACTGGAGTATTTCATGCTGGGGTATTTCATGCTGGGGTAATTCACACTGAGGTAATTCAAACTGGGGTAATTCATACTGGGGTTATTCATACTGGGGTATTTCATGCTGGGGTAATTCATACTCGGATATTTCATACTGGGGTATTTCATGCTGGGGTATTACATACTGGATTATTTCATGCTGGGGTATGTCATACTGGGGTAATTCATACTGGGATATTTCATGCTGGGGTAATTCATAATGGGGTATTTCATGCTGGTGTAATTCATACAGAGGTATTTCATACTGGGGTATTTCATACTGGGGTAATTCATACTGGGGTAATTCATACTGGGGTATTTCGTGCTGCGGTAATTCATACTGGGGTAATTCATACTGGGGTATTTCATGCTGGGGTAATTCATACTGGGGCAGTTCATGCTGGGGTAATTCATAATGGAGTAATTCATACTGGGGTATTTCATGCTGGGGTAATTCATACTGGGGTATTTCATGCTGGGGTAATTCATCCTGGAGTAATTCATACTGGGGTAATTCATACTGGGGTAATTCATACTGGGGTATTTCATGCTGGGGTATTTCATGCTGGGGTAATTCATACTGGGGTAATTCATACTGGGGTATTTCATGCTGGGGTAATTCATCCTGGGGTATTTCATGCTCGGGTAATTCATTCTGGGGCAGTTCATGCTGGGGTAATTCATAATGGAGTAATTCATACTGGGGTATTTCATGCTGGGGTAATTCATACTGGGGTATTTCATGCTGGGGTAATTCATCCTGGAGTAATTCATACCGGGGTAATTCATACTGGAGTATTTCATGCTGGGGTATTTCATGCTGGGGTAATTCATACTGGGGTATTTCATACTGATGTATTTCACACTGAGGTAATTCATACTGGGATATTTCATGCTGAGATAATTCATCCAGGGGTATTTCATACTGAGCTAATTCATACTGGGGTATTTCAGGCTGCGGTATTTCATGCTGGGGTAATTCATACTGGGGTATTTCATACTGGGGTAATTCATGCTGGGGTATTTTATGCTGGGGTATTTCATGCTGGGGTAATTCATACTGGGGTATTTCGTGGTGGGGTAATTCATACTGGGGTATATCATACTGAGGTAATTCATACTGGGGTAATTCATACTGGGTTATTTCATGCTGTGGTAATTCATACTGGGGTAATTCATACTGGGGTATTTCATACTGGGGTATTTCATGCTGGGGTAATTCATACTGGGGCATTTCATGCTGGGGTAATTCATAATGGAGTAATTCATACTGGGGTATTTCATGCTGGGGTAATTCATACTGGTGTATTTCATGCTGGCGTATTTCAAGTTGGGGTAATTCATACTGGGGTATTTCATACTAAGGTAATTCACACCGGGTTATTTCATGCTGGTGTATCTCATGCTGAGGTAATTCATACTGGGGTATTTCATACTGATGTATTTCACACTGAGGTAATTCATACTGGGATATTTCATGCTGAGATAATTCATCCAGGGGTATTTCATACTGAGCTAATTCATACTGGGGTATTTCATGCTGGGGTATTTCATGCTGGGGCATTTCATGCTGGGGTATTTCATACTGGGGTAATTAATACAGGGATATTTCATGCTGGGGTATTTCATGCTGGGGTATTTCATACTGGGGTATTTCATGCTGAGGTGATTCATGCTGGGGTATTTCATGCTGAGGTATTTCATGCTGAGGTAATTCATACTGGGGTATTTCATTCTGGGGTATTTCGTGCTGGGGTAATTCATACTGGGGTATATCATACTGAAGTAATTCATACTGGGGTAATTCATACTGAGTTATTTCATGCTGTGGTAACTCATACTGGGGTAATTCATACTGGGGTATTGCATACTGGGGTAATTCATACTGGGGTATGTCATACTGGGGTAATTCATACTGGGATATTTCATGCTGGGGTATTTCATGCTGGGGTATTCATGCCTGGGTAATTCATGCTGGAGTATTTCATGCTGGGGTATTTCATGCTGGGGTAATTCATACTGAGGTAATTCATACTGGGGTAATTCATACTTGGGTATTTCATGCTGGTGTAATTCCTACAGGGGTATTTCATACAGGGGTATTTCATACTGGGGTAATTCATACTGGGGTAATTCATACTGGGGTGTTTCATGCTGGGGTAATTCATACTGGGGAATTTCATGCTGGGGTAATTCATAATGGAGTAATTCATACTGGGGTATTTCATGCTGGGGTAATTCATACTGGGGTATTTCATGCTGGGGTAATTCATACTGGAGTAATTCATACTGGGGTAATTCATACTGGGGTATTGCATGCTGGGGTATTTCATGCTGGGGTAATTCATACTGGGGTATTTCATGCTGGGGTAATTCATTCTGGAGTAATTCATACTTGGGTAATTCATCCTGGGGTAATTCATACTGGGGTATTTCATGCTGGGGTATTTCATGCTGGGGTAATTCATACTGGGGTAATTCATACTGGGGTATTTCGTGCTGGGGTAATTCATACTGGGGTAATTCATACTGGGGTATATCATACTGAGGTAATTCATACTGGGGTAATTCATACTGGGTTATTTCATGCTGAGGTAATTCATACTGGGGTAATTCATACTGGGGTATTTCGTGCTGGGGTAATTCATACTGGGGTAATTCATACTGGGGTATATCATACTGAGGTAATTCATACTGGGTTATTTCATGCTGAGGTAATTCATACTGGGGTATTTCATACTGATGTATTTCACACTGAGGTAATTCATACTGGGATATTTCATGCTGAGATAATTCATCCAGGGGTATTTGATACTGAGCTAATTCATACTGGGGTATTTCATGCTGGGGTATTTCATGCTGGGGTATTTCATGCAGGGGCATTTCATGTGGGCTATTTCATACTGGGGTAATTCATACAGGGATATTTCATACTGGGGTACTTCATGCTGGGGTATTTCACACTGGGGTAATTCATACAGGGATATTTCATACTGGGGTATTTCATGCTGGGGTATTTCATGCTGGGGTATTTCATACTGGGGTATTTCATGCTGGGGTAATTTATACTGGGGTATTTCATACTGGAGTATTTCATGCTGGGGTATTTTATGCTGGGGTATTTCATGCTGGGGTAATTTATACTGGGGTATATCATACTGGGGTAATTCATACTGGGGTAATTCATACTGGGGTAATTCATGCTGCGGTAATTCATACTGGGGTAATTCATGTTGGCGTATTTCAAGGTGGGGTAATTCAGACTGGAGTAATTCATACTGGGGTATTTCCTGCTGGGGTAATTGATACTGGGGTATTTCATGCTGGGGTAATTCATACTGGAGTAATTCATACTGGGGTAATTCATACTGGGGTATTTCATGCTGGGGTAATTCATACTGGGGTAATTCATACTGGGGTATTTCATGCTGGGGTAAATCATACTGGGGTAATTCATACTGGGGTATTTCATGCTGGGGTAATTCATGCTGGGGTAATTCATACTGGGGTAATTCATACCGCGTTATTTCATGCTGGGATATTTCATGCTGAGGTAATTCATCGTGGGTTATTTCATACTGGGGTATTTCATACTGAGGTAATTCATACTGGGGTAATTCATGTTGGCGTATTTCAAGGTGGGGTAATTCATACTGGGGTAATTCATACTCGGGTATATCATGCTGAGGTAATTCCTACTGGGGTATTTCATGCTGAGGTAATTCATCCAGGAGTATTTCATACTGAGCTAATTCATACTGGGGTATTTCATGCTGGGGTATTTCATGCTGGGGTATTTCATGCTGGGGTATTTCATACTGGGGTATTTCATGCTGGGGTATTTCACGCTGGGGTATTTCATACTGGGGTAATTCATGCTGAGGTAATTCATGCTGGGGTATTTCATGCTGGGGTATTTCATGCTGGGGTATTTCATGCTGGGGTAATTCATACTGGGGTATTTCATACTGGGGTATTTCATGCTGGGGTATTTCATACTGGGGTATTTCATGCTGGGGTATGTCATACTGGGGTAATTCATACTGGGATATTTCATGCTGGGGTATTTCATGCTGGGGTATTTCATGCTGCGGAAATTCATACTGGAGTATTTCATGCTGGGGTATTTCATGCTGGGGTAATTCATACTGGGGCATTTCATGCTGGGTTAATTCATACTGGAGTAATTCATACTGGGGTATTTCATGCTGGGGTAATTCACACTGGGGTATTTCATGCTGGGGTAATTCATACTGGGGTAATTCATACTGGGGTATTTCATGCTGGTGTATTTCATGCTGAGGTAATTCATGCTGGGGTATTTCATGCTGGGATAATTCATACTGGGGTAATTCATACTGGGATATTTCATGCTGGGGTATGTCATACTGGGGTAATTCATACTGGAGTATATGATGCTGGGGTATTTCATGCTGGGGTAATTCATGCTGGGGTATTTCATGCTGGGGTAATTCATACTGGGGTAATTCATACTGGGGTATTTCATGCTGGGATAATTCATACTGGGGTAATTTATACTGGGGTATTTCATGCTGGGGTATTACATACTGGATTATTTCATGCTGGGGTATGTCATACTGGGGTAATTCATACTGGGATATTTCATGCTGGGGTATTTCATGCTGGTGTATTTCATGCTGGGGTAATTCATGCTGAGGTAATTCATGCTGGGGTAATTCATACTGGGGTATTTCATGCTGGTGTAATTCATACAGGGGTATTTCAGACTGGGGTATTTCATACTGGGGTAATTCATACTGGGGTAATTCATACTGGGGTATTTCGTGCTGTGGTAATTCATACTGGGGTAATTCATACTGGGGTATTTCATGCTGGGGTAAATCATACTGGGGCAGTTCATGCTGGGGTAATTCATAATGGAGTAATTCATACTGGGGTATTTCATGCTGGGGTAATTCATACTGGGGTATTTCATGCTGGGGTAATTCATCCTGGAGTAATTCATACTGGGGTAATTCATACTGGGGTATTTCATGCTGGGGTATTTCATGCTGGGGTAATTCATACTGGGGTAATCCATACTGGGGTATTTCATGCTGGGGTAATTCATCCTGGGGTATTTCATGCTCGGGTAATTCATTCCGGAGTAATTCATACTGGGGTAATTCATACTGGGGTAATTCATACTGGAGTATTTCATGCTGGGGTATTTCATGCTGGGGTAATTCATACTGGGGTATTTCATACTGATGTATTTCACACTGAGGTAATTCATACTGGGATATTTCATGCTGAGATAATTCATCCAGGGGTATTTCATACTGAGCTAATTCACACTGGGGTATTTCATGCTGGGGTATTTCATGCTGGGGCATTTCATGCTGGGGTATTTCATACTGGGGTAATTCATACAGGGATATTTCATACTGGGGTATTTCATGCTGGGGTATTTCATACTGGGGTATTTCATGCTGAGGTAATTCATGCTGGGGTATTTCATGCTGGGGTAATTCATACTGGGGTATTTCGTGCTGGGGTAATTCATACTGGGGTATATCATACTGAGGTAATTCATACTGGGGTAATTGATACTGGGTTATTTCATGCTGTGGTAATTCATACTGGGGTAATTCATACTGGGGTATTTCATACTGGGGTATTTCATGCTGCGGTAATTCATACTGGGGTAATTCATACTGGGGTATTTCATGCTGGGGTATTTCATGCTGGGGTAATTCATACTGGGGTAATTGATACTGGGGTATTTCGTGCTGAGGTAATTCATACTGGGGTATATCATACTGAGGTAATTCATACTGGGGTAATTCATACTGGGTTATCTCATGCTGTGGTAATTCATACTGGGGTAATTCATACTGGGGTATTTCATACTGAGGTAATTCATACCGGGTTATTTCATGCTGGGGTATTTCATGCTGAGGTAATTCATACTGGGGTATTTCATACTGATTTATTTCACACTGAGGTAATTCATACTGGGATATTTCATGCTGATATAATTCATCCAGGGGTATTTCATACTGAGCTAATTCATACTTAGGTATTTCATGCTGGGGCATTTCATGCTGGGGTATTTCATACTGGGGTAATTCATACAGGGATATTTCATACTGGGGTATTTCATGCTGGGGTATTTCATACTGGTGTATTTCATGCTGAGGTAATTCATGCTGGGGTATTTCATGCTGGGGTATTTCATGCTTGGGTAATTCATACTGGGGTATTTCATATTGGTGTATTTCATGCTGGGGTATTTTATGCTGGGGTATTTCATGCTGGGGTAATTCATACTGGGGTATTCCGTGCTGGGTTAATTCATACTTGGGTATATCATACTGAGGTTATTCATACTGGGGTAATTCAAACTGGGTTATTTCATGCTGTGGTAATTCATACTGGGGTAATTCATACTGGGGTATTTCATACTGGGGTATTTCATGCTGCGGTAATTCATACTGGGGTAATTCATACTGGGGTATTTCATGCTGGGGTAATTCATACTGGGGCATTTCATGCTGGGTTAATTCATAATGGAGTAATTCATACTGGGGTATTTCATGCTGGGGTAATTCACACTGGGATATTTCATACTGAGGTAATTCATACCGGGTTATTTCATGCTGGGGTATTTCATGCTGAGGTAATTCATACTGGGGTATTTCATACTTATGTATTTCACACTGAGGTAATTCATACTGGGATATTTCATGCTGAGATAATTCATCCAGGGGTATTTCATACTGAGCTAATTCATACTGGGGTATTTCATGCTGGGGTATTTCATACTGGGGTAATTCATACAGGGATATTTCATCCTGGGGTATTTCATGCTGGGGTATTTCATACTGGGGTATTTCAGACTGTAGTATTTCATGCTGAGGTAATTCATGCTGGGGTATTTCATGCTGGGGTATTTCATGCTGAGGTAATTCATACTGGGGTATTTCATACTGATCTAATTCATACTGGGGCATTTCATGCTGGGGTATTTCATGCTTGGGTAACTCATACTGGGGTATTTCATACTGGTGTATTTCATGCTGGGGTATTTTATGCTGGGGTATTTCATGCTGGGGTAATTCATACTGGGGTATTTCGTGCTGGGTTAATTCATACTGGGGTATATCATACTGAGGTAATTCATACTGGGGTAATTCATACTGGGTTATTTCATGCTGTGGTAATTCATACTGGGGTAATTCATACTGGGTTATTTCATGCTGTGGTAATTCATACTGGGGTAATTCATACTGGGGTAATTCATACTGGGGTATTTCATGCTGCGGTAATTCATACTGGGGTAATTCATACTGCGGTATTTCATGCTGGGGTAATTCATACTGGGGTATTTCATGCTGGGGTAATTCATCCTGGAGTAATTCATACTGGGGTAATTCATACTGGGGTAATTCATACTGGGGTATTTCATGCTGGGGTATTTCATGCTGGGGTAATTCATACTGGGGTAATCCATACTGGGGTATTTCATGCTGGGGTAATTCATCCTGGGGTATTTCATGCTCGGGTAATTCATTCCGGAGTAATTCATACTGGGGTAATTCATACTGGGGTAATTCATACTGGAGTATTTCATGCTGGGGTATCTCATGCTGTGGTAATTCATACTGGGGTAATTCATACTGGGGTATTTCATGCTGGGGTAATTCATCCTGGAGTAATTCATACCGGGGTAATTCATACTGGAGTATTTCATGCTGGGGTATTTCATGCTGGGGTAATTCATACTGGGGTATTTCATACTGATGTATTTCACACTGAGGTAATTCATACTGGGATATTTCATGCTGAGATAATTCATCCAGGGGTATTTCATACTGAGCTAATTCACACTGGGGTATTTCATGCTGGGGTATTTCATGCTGGGGCATTTCATGCTGGGGTATTTCATACTGGGGTAATTCATACAGGGATATTTCATACTGGGGTATTTCATGCTGGGGTATTTCATACTGGGGTATTTCATGCTGAGGTAATTCATGCTGGGGTATTTCATGCTGGGGTAATTCATACTGGGGTATTTCGTGCTGGGGTAATTCATACTGGGGTATATCATACTGAGGTAATTCATACTGGGGTAATTCATACTGGGTTATTTCATGCTGTGGTAATTCATACTGGGGTAATTCATACTGGGGTATTTCATGCTGCGGTAATTCATACTGGGGTAATTCATACTGGGGTATTTCATGCTGGGGTATTTCATGCTGGGGTAATTCATACTGGGGTAATTGATACTGGGGTATTTCGTGCTGAGGTAATTCATACTGGGGTATATCATACTGAGGTAATTCATACTGGGGTAATTCATACTGGGTTATCTCATGCTGTGGTAATTCATACTGGGGTAATTCATACTGGGGTATTTCATACTGAGGTAATTCATACCGGGTTATTTCATGCTGGGGTATTTCATACTGAGGTAATTCATACTGGGATATTTCATGCTGATATAATTCATCCAGGGGTATTTCATACTGAGCTAATTCATACTTAGGTATTTCATGCTGGGGCATTTCATGCTGGGGTATTTCATACTGGGGTAATTCATACAGGGATATTTCATACTGGGGTATTTCATGCTGGGGTATTTCATACTGGTGTATTTCATGCTGAGGTAATTCATGCTGGGGTATTTCATGCTGGGGTATTTCATGCTTGGGTAATTCATACTGGGGTATTTCATACTGGTGTATTTCATGCTGGGGTATTTTATGCTGGGGTATTTCATGCTGGGGTAATTCATACTGGGGTATTCCGTGCTGGGTTAATTCATACTTGGGTATATCATACTGAGGTTATTCATACTGGGGTAATTCAAACTGGGTTATTTCATGCTGTGGTAATTCATACTGGGGTAATTCATACTGGGGTATTTCATACTGGGGTATTTCATGCTGCGGTAATTCATACTGGGGTAATTCATACTGGGGTATTTCATGCTGGGGTAATTCATACTGGGGCATTTCATGCTGGGTTAATTCATAATGGAGTAATTCATACTGGGGTATTTCATGCTGGGGTAATTCACACTGGGATATTTCATACTGAGGTAATTCATACCGGGTTATTTCATGCTGGGGTATTTCATGCTGAGGTAATTCATACTGGGGTATTTCATACTTATGTATTTCACACTGAGGTAATTCATACTGGGATATTTCATGCTGAGATAATTCATCCAGGGGTATTTCATACTGAGCTAATTCATACTGGGGTATTTCATGCTGGGGCATTTCATGCTGGGGTATTTCATACTGGGGTAATTCATACAGGGATATTTCATCCTGGGGTATTTCATGCTGGGGTATTTCATACTGGGGTATTTCAGACTGTAGTATTTCATGCTGAGGTAATTCATTCTGGGGTATTTCATGCTGGGGTATTTCATGCTGAGGTAATTCATACTGGGGTATTTCATACTGATCTAATTCATACTGGGGCATTTCATGCTGGGGTATTTCATGCTTGGGTAACTCATACTGGGGTATTTCATACTGGTGTATTTCATGCTGGGGTATTTTATGCTGGGGTATTTCATGCTGGGGTAATTCATACTGGGGTATTTCGTGCTGGGTTAATTCATACTGGGGTATATCATACTGAGGTAATTCATACTGGGGTAATTCATACTGGGTTATTTCATGCTGTGGTAATTCATACTGGGGTAATTCATACTGGGTTATTTCATGCTGTGGTAATTCATACTGGGGTAATTCATACTGGGGTAATTCATACTGGGGTATTTCATGCTGCGGTAATTCATACTGGGGTAATTCATACTGCGGTATTTCATGCTGGGGTAATTCATACTGGGGAATTTCATGCTGGGGTAATTCATAATGGAGTAATTCATACTGGGGTATTTCATGCTGGGGTAATTCATACTGGGGTATTTCATGCTGGGGTAATTCATACTGGAGTAATTCATACTGGAGTAATTCATACTGGGGTAATTCATACTGGGGTATTTCATGCTGGGGTATTTCATGCTGGGGTAATTCATACTGGGGTAATTCATTCTGGAGTAATTCATATTTGGGTAATTCATCCTGGGGTAATTCATACTGGGGTATTTCATGCTGGGGTATTTCATGCTGGGGTAATTCATACTGGGGTAATTCATACTGGGGTATTTCGTGCTGGGGTAATTCATACTGGGGTAATTCATACTGGGGTATATCATACTGAGGTAATTCATACTGGGGTAATTCATACTGGGTTATTTCATGCTGAGGTAATTCATACTGGGGTAATTCATACTGGGGTATTTCATACTGGTGTAATTCATACTGGGGTATTTCATGCTGGCGTATTTCAAGGTGGGGTAATTCATACTGGTGTATTTCATACTGAGGTAATTCATACCGGGTTATTTCATCCTGGGGTATTTCATGCTGAGGTAATTCATACTGGGGTATTTCATACTGAGGTATTTCATCCTGAGGGAATTCATACTGGGGTATATCATGCTGAGGTAATTCATACTGGGGTATTTCATGCTGAGGTAATTCATCCAGGGGTATTTCATACTGATCTAATTCATACTGGGGTATTTCATGTTGGGGTATTTCATGTTGGGGTTTTTCATGCTGGGGTATTTCATACTGGGGTAATTCATACTGGGATATTTCATTCTGGGGGTATTTCATGCTGGGGTATTTCATGCTGGAGTATTTCATACTGGAGTATTTCATGCTGGGGTATTTCATGCTGGGGTAATTCATACTTAGGTAATTCAAACTGGGGTAATTCATACTGGGGTTATTCATACTGGGGTATTTTATGCTGGGGTAATTCATACTAGGATATTTCATACTGGGCTATTTCATGCTGGGGTATTACATACTGGATTATTTCATGCTGGGGTATGTCATACTGGGGTAATTCATACTGGGATATTTCATGCTGGCGTAATTCATACTGGGGTATTTCATGCTGGTGTAATTCATACAGAGGTATTTCATACTGGGGTATTTCATACTGGGGTAATTCATACTGGGGTAATTCATACTGGGGTATTTCGTGCTGCGGTAATTCATACTGGGGTAATTCATACTGGGGTATTTCATGCTGGGGTAATTCATACTGGGGCAGTTCATGCTGGGGTAATTCATAATGGAGTAATTCATACTGGGGTATTTCATGCTGGGGTAATTCATACTGGGGTATTTCATGCTGGGGTAATTCATCCTGGAGTAATTCATACTGGGGTAATTCATACTGGGGTAATTCATACTGGGGTATTTCATGCTGGGGTATTTCATGCTGGGGTAATTCATACTGGGGTAATTCATACTGGGGTATTTCATGCTGGGGTAATTCATCCTGGGGTATTTCATGCTCGGGTAATTCATTCTGGGGCAGTTCATGCTGGGGTAATTCATAATGGAGTAATTCATACTGGGGTATTTCATGCTGGGGTAATTCATACTGGGGTATTTCATGCTGGGGTAATTCATCCTGGAGTAATTCATACTGGGGTAATTCATACTGGAGTATTTCATGCTGGGGTATTTCATGCTGGGGTAATTCATACTGGGGTATTTCATACTGATGTATTTCACACTGAGGTAATTCATACTGGGATATTTCATGCTGAGATAATTCATCCAGGGGTATTTCATACTGAGCTAATTCATACTGGGGTATTTCAGGCTGCGGTATTTCATGCTGGGGTAATTCATACTGGGGTATTTCATACTGGGGTAATTCATGCTGGGGTATTTTATGCTGGGGTATTTCATGCTGGGGTAATTCATACTGGGGTATTTCGTGGTGGGGTAATTCATACTGGGGTATATCATACTGAGGTAATTCATACTGGGGTAATTCATACTGGGTTATTTCATGCTGTGGTAATTCATACTGGGGTAATTCATACTGGGGTATTTCATACTCGGGTATTTCATGCTGGGGTAATTCATACTGGGGCATTTCATGCTGGGGTAATTCATAATGGAGTAATTCATACTGGGGTATTTCATGCTGGGGTAATTCATACTGGTGTATTTCATGCTGGCGTATTTCAAGTTGGGGTAATTCATACTGGGGTATTTCATACTAAGGTAATCCATACCGGGTTATTTCATGCTGGTGTATCTCATGCTGAGGTAATTCATACTGGGGTATTTCATACTGATGTATTTCACACTGAGGTAATTCATACTGGGATATTTCATGCTGAGATAATTCATCCAGGGTTATTTCATACTGAGCTAATTCATACTGGGGTATTTCATGCTGGGGTATTTCATGCTGGGGTATTTCATGCTGTGGCATTTCATGCTGGGGTATTTCATACTGGGGTAATTAATACAGGGATATTTCATGCTGGGGTATTTCATGCTGGGGTATTTCATACTGGGGTATTTCATGCTGAGGTGATTCATGCTGGGGTATTTCATGCTGAGGTATTTCATGCTGAGGTAATTCATACTGGGGTATTTCATTCTGGGGTATTTCGTGCTGGGGTAATTCATACTGGGGTATATCATACTGAGGTAATTCATACTGGGGTAATTCATACTGAGTTATTTCATGCTGTGGTAATTCTTACTGGGGTAATTCATACTGGGGTATTGCATACTGGGGTAATTCATACTGGGGTATGTCATACTGGGGTAATTCATACTGGGATATTTCATGCTGGGGTATTTCATGCTGGGGTATTCATGCCTGGGTAATTCATGCTGGAGTATTTCATGCTGGGGTATTTCATGCTGGGGTAATTCATACTGAGGTAATTCATACTGGGGTAATTCATACTGGGGTATTTCATGCTGGTGTAATTCCTACAGGGGTATTTCATACAGGGGTATTTCATACTGGGGTAATTCATACTGGGGTAATTCATACTGGGGTATTTCATGCTGCGGTAATTCATACTGGGGTAATTCATACTGGGGTAATTCATACTGGGGTATTTCGTGCTGCGGTAATTCATACTGGGGTAATTCATACTGGGGTATTTCATGCTGGGGTAATTCATACTGGGGCAGTTCATGCTGGGGTAATTCATAATGGAGTAATTCATACTGGGGTATTTCATGCTGGGGTAATTCATACTGGGGTATTTCATGCTGGGGTAATTCATCCTGGAGTAATTCATACTGGGGTAATTCATACTGGGGTAATTCATACTGGGGTATTTCATGCTGGGGTATTTCATGCTGGGGTAATTCATACTGGGGTAATTCATACTGGGGTATTTCATGCTGGGGTAATTCATCCTGGGGTATTTCATGCTCGGGTAATTCATTCTGGGGCAGTTCATGCTGGGGTAATTCATAATGGAGTAATTCATACTGGGGTATTTCATGCTGGGGTAATTCATACTGGGGTATTTCATGCTGGGGTAATTCATCCTGGAGTAATTCATACTGGGGTAATTCATACTGGAGTATTTCATGCTGGGGTATTTCATGCTGGGGTAATTCATACTGGGGTATTTCATACTGATGTATTTCACACTGAGGTAATTCATACTGGGATATTTCATGCTGAGATAATTCATCCAGGGGTATTTCATACTGAGCTAATTCATACTGGGGTATTTCAGGCTGCGGTATTTCATGCTGGGGTAATTCATACTGGGGTATTTCATACTGGGGTAATTCATGCTGGGGTATTTTATGCTGGGGTATTTCATGCTGGGGTAATTCATACTGGGGTATTTCGTGGTGGGGTAATTCATACTGGGGTATATCATACTGAGGTAATTCATACTGGGGTAATTCATACTGGGTTATTTCATGCTGTGGTAATTCATACTGGGGTAATTCATACTGGGGTATTTCATACTCGGGTATTTCATGCTGGGGTAATTCATACTGGGGCATTTCATGCTGGGGTAATTCATAATGGAGTAATTCATACTGGGGTATCTCATGCTGAGGTAATTCATACTGGGGTATTTCATACTGATGTATTTCACACTGAGGTAATTCATACTGGGATATTTCATGCTGAGATAATTCATCCAGGGGTATTTCATACTGAGCTAATTCATACTGGGGTATTTCTTGCTGGGGTATTTCATGCTGGGGCATTTCATGCTGGGGTATTTCATACTGGGGTAATTAATACAGGGATATTTCATGCTGGGGTATTTCATGCTGGGGTATTTCATACTGGGGTATTTCATGCTGAGGTGATTCATGCTGGGGTATTTCATGCTGAGGTATTTCATGCTGAGGTAATTCATACTGGGGTATTTCATTCTGGTGTATTTCGTGCTGGGGTAATTCATACTGGGGTATATCATACTGAGGTAATTCATACTGGGGTAATTCATACTGAGTTATTTCATGCTGTGGTAACTCATACTGGGGTAATTCATACTGGGGTATTGCATACTGGGGTAATTCATACTGGGGTATGTCATACTGGGGTAATTCATACTGGGATATTTCATGCTGGGGTATTTCATGCTGGGGTATTCATGCCTGGGTAATTCATGCTGGAGTATTTCATGCTGGGGTATTTCATGCTGGGGTAATTCATACTGAGGTAATTCATACTGGGGTAATTCATACTGGGGTATTTCATGCTGGTGTAATTCCTACAGGGGTATTTCATACAGGGGTATTTCATACTGGGGTAATTCATACTGGGGTAATTCATACTGGGGTATTTCATGCTGCGGTAATTCATACTGGGGTAATTCATACTGGGGTATTTCATGCTGGGGTAATTCATACTGGGGAATTTCATGCTGGGGTAATTCATAATGGAGTAATTCATACTGGGGTATTTCATGCTGGGGTAATTCATACTGGGGTATTTCATGCTGGGGTAATTCATACTGGAGTAATTCATACTGGGGTAATTCATACTGGGGTATTGCATGCTGGGGTATTTCATGCTGGGGTAATTCATACTGGGGTATTTCATGCTGGGGTAATTCATTCTGGAGTAATTCATACTTGGGTAATTCATCCTGGGGTAATTCATACTGGGGTATTTCATGCTGGGGTATTTCATGCTGGGGTAATTCATACTGGGGTAATTCATACTGGGGTATTTCGTGCTGGGGTAATTCATACTGGGGTAATTCATACTGGGGTATATCATACTGAGGTAATTCATACTGGGGTAATTCATACTGGGTTATTTCATGCTGAGGTAATTCATACTGGGGTAATTCATACTGGGGTATTTCGTGCTGGGGTAATTCATACTGGGGTAATTCATACTGGGGTATATCATACTGAGGTAATTCATACTGGGGTAATTCATACTGGGTTATTTCATGCTGAGGTAATTCATACTGGGGTATTTCATACTGATGTATTTCACACTGAGGTAATTCATACTGGGATATTTCATGCTGAGATAATTCATCCAGGGGTATTTGATACTGAGCTAATTCATACTGGGGTATTTCATGCTGGGGTATTTCATGCTGGGGTATTTCATGCAGGGGCATTTCATGCTGGGGTATTTCATACTGGGGTAATTCATACAGGGATATTTCATACTGGGGTACTTCATGCTGGGGTATTTCACACTGGGGTAATTCATACAGGGATATTTCATACTGGGGTATTTCATGCTGGGGTATTTCATGCTGGGGTATTTCATACTGGGGTATTTCATGCTGGGGTAATTTATACTGGGGTATTTCATACTGGAGTATTTCATGCTGGGGTATTTTATGCTGGGGTATTTCATGGTGGGGTAATTTATACTGGGGTATATCATACTGGGGTAATTCATACTGGGGTAATTCATACTGGGGTAATTCATGCTGCGGTAATTCATACTGGGGTAATTCATGTTGGCGTATTTCAAGGTGGGGTAATTCAGACTGGAGTAATTCATACTGGGGTATTTCCTGCTGGGGTAATTGATACTGGGGTATTTCATGCTGGGGTAATTCATACTGGAGTAATTCATACTGGGGTAATTCATACTGGGGTATTTCATGCTGGGGTAATTCATACTGGGGTAATTCATACTGGGGTATTTCATGCTGGGGTAAATCATACTGGGGTAATTCATACTGGGGTATTTCATGCTGGGGTAATTCATGCTGGGGTAATTCATACTGGGGTAATTCATACCGCGTTATTTCATGCTGGGGTATTTCATGCTGAGGTAATTCATCGTGGGTTATTTCATACTGGGGTATTTCATACTGAGGTAATTCATACTGGGGTAATTCATGTTGGCGTATTTCAAGGTGGGGTAATTCATACTGGGGTAATTCATACTCGGGTATATCATGCTGAGGTAATTCCTACTGGGGTATTTCATGCTGAGGTAATTCATCCAGGAGTATTTCATACTGAGCTAATTCATACTGGGGTATTTCATGCTGGGGTATTTCATGCTGGGGTATTTCATGCTGGGGTATTTCATACTGGGGTATTTCATGCTGGGGTATTTCACGCTGGGGTATTTCATACTGGGGTAATTCATGCTGAGGTAATTCATGCTGGGGTATTTCATGCTGGGGTATTTCATGCTGGGGTATTTCATAATTCATACTGGGGTATTTCATACTGGGGTATTTCATGCTGGGGTATTTCATACTGGGGTATTTCATGCTGGGGTATGTCATACTGGGGTAATTCATACTGGGATATTTCATGCTGGGGTATTTCATGCTGGGGTATTTCATGCTGCGGAAATTCATACTGGAGTATTTCATGCTGGGGTATTTCATGCTGGGGTAATTCATACTGGGGCATTTCATGCTGGGTTAATTCATACTGGAGTAATTCATACTGGGGTATTTCATGCTGGGGTAATTCACACTGGGGTATTTCATGCTGGGGTAATTCATACTGGGGTAATTCATACTGGGGTATTTCATGCTGGTGTATTTCATGCTGAGGTAATTCATGCTGGGGTATTTCATGCTGGGATAATTCATACTGGGGTAATTCATACTGGGATATTTCATGCTGGGGTATGTCATACTGGGGTAATTCATACTGGAGTATATGATGCAGGGGTATTTCATGCTGGGGTAATTCATGCTGGGGTATTTCATGCTGGGGTAATTCATACTGGGGTAATTCATACTGGGGTATTTCATGCTGGGGTAATTCATACTGGGGTAATTTATACTGGGGTATTTCATGCTGGGGTATTACATACTGGATTATTTCATGCTGGGGTATGTCATACTGGGGTAATTCATACTGGGATATTTCATGCTGGGGTATTTCATGCTGGTGTATTTCATGCTGGGGTAATTCATGCTGAGGTAATTCATGCTGGGGTAATTCATACTGGGGTATTTCATGCTGGTGTAATTCATACAGGGGTATTTCAGACTGGGGTATTTCATACTGGGGTAATTCATACTGGGGTAATTCATACTGGGGTATTTCGTGCTGCGGTAATTCATACTGGGGTAATTCATACTGGGGTATTTCATGCTGGGGTAAATCATACTGGGGCAGTTCATGCTGGGGTAATTCATAATGGAGTAATTCATTCTGGGGTATTTCATGCTGGGGTAATTCATACTGGGGTATTTCATGCTGGGGTAATTCATCCTGGAGTAATTCATACTGGGGTAATTCATACTGGGGTATTTCATGCTGGGGTATTTCATGCTGGGGTAATTCATACTGGGGTAATCCATACTGGGGTATTTCATGCTGGGGTAATTCATCCTGGGGTATTTCATGCTCGGGTAATTCATTCCGGAGTAATTCATACTGGGGTAATTCATACTGGGGTAATTCATACTGGAGTATTTCATGCTGGGGTATTTCATGCTGGGGTAATTCATACTGGGGTATTTCATACTGATGTATTTCACACTGAGGTAATTCATACTGGGATATTTCATGCTGAGATAATTCATCCAGGGGTATTTCATACTGAGCTAATTCACACTGGGGTATTTCATGCTGGGGTATTTCATGCTGGGGCATTTCATGCTGGGGTATTTCATACTGGGGTAATTCATACAGGGATATTTCATACTGGGGTATTTCATGCTGGGGTATTTCATACTGGGGTATTTCATGCTGAGGTAATTCATGCTGGGGTATTTCATGCTGGGGTAATTCATACTGGGGTATTTCGTGCTGGGGTAATTCATACTGGGGTATATCATACTGAGGTAATTCATACTGGGGTAATTCATACTGGGTTATTTCATGCTGTGGTAATTCATACTGGGGTAATTCATACTGGGGTATTTCATACTGGGGTATTTCATGCTGCGGTAATTCATACTGGGGTAATTCATACTGGGGTATTTCATGCTGGGGTATTTCATGCTGGGGTAATTCATACTGGGGTAATTGATACTGGGGTATTTCGTGCTGAGGTAATTCATACTGGGGTATATCATACTGAGGTAATTCATACTGGGGTAATTCATACTGGGTTATCTCATGCTGTGGTAATTCATACTGGGGTAATTCATACTGGGGTATTTCATACTGAGGTAATTCATACCGGGTTATTTCATGCTGGGGTATTTCATGCTGAGGTAATTGATACTGGGGTATTTCATACTGATTTATTTCACACTGAGGTAATTCATACTGGGATATTTCATGCTGATATAATTCATCCAGGGGTATTTCATACTGAGCTAATTCATACTTAGGTATTTCATGCTGGGGCATTTCATGCTGGGGTATTTCATACTGGGGTAATTCATACAGGGATATTTCATACTGGGGTATTTCATGCTGAGGTAATTCATGCTGGGGTATTTCATGCTGGGGTATTTCATGCTTGGGTAATTCATACTGGGGTATTTCATACTGGTGTATTTCATGCTGGGGTATTTTATGCTGGGGTATTTCATGCTGGGGTAATTCATACTGGGGTATTCCGTGCTGGGTTAATTCATACTTGGGTATATCATACTGAGGTAATTCATACTGGGGTAATTCAAACTGGGTTATTTCATGCTGTGGTAATTCATACTGGGGTAATTCATACTGGGGTATTTCATACTGGGGTATTTCATTCTGCGGTAATTCATACTGGGGTAATTCATACTGGGGTATTTCATGCTGGGGTAATTCATACTGGGGCATTTCATGCTGGGTTAATTCATAATGGAGTAATTCATACTGGGGTATTTCATGCTGGGGTAATTCACACTGGGATATTTCATACTAAGGTAATTCATACCGGGTTATTTCATGCTGGGGTATTTCATGCTGAGGTAATTCATACTGGGGTATTTCATACTTATGTATTTCACACTGAGGTAATTCATACTGGGGTATTTCATGCTGGGGCATTTCATGCTGGGGTATTTCATACTGGGGTAATTCATACAGGGATATTTCATCCTGGGGTATTTCATGCTGGGGTATTTCATACTGGGGTATTTCAGACTGTAGTATTTCATGCTGAGGTAATTCATGCTGGGGTATTTCATGCTGGGGTATTTCATGCTGAGGTAATTCATACTGGGGTATTTCATACTGATCTAATTCATACTGGGGCATTTCATGCTGGGGTATTTCATGCTTGGGTAACTCATACTGGGGTATTTCATACTGGTGTATTTCATGCTGGGGTATTTTATGCTGGGGTATTTCATGCTGGGGTAATTCATACTGGGGTATTTCGTGCTGGGTTAATTCATACTGGGGTATATCATACTGAGGTAATTCATACTGGGGTAATTCATACTGGGTTATTTCATGCTGTGGTAATTCATACTGGGGTAATTCATACTGGGTTATTTCATGCTGTGGTAATTCATACTGGGGTAATTCATACTGGGGTAATTCATACTGGGGTATTTCATGCTGCGGTAATTCATACTGGGGTAATTCATACTGCGGTATTTCATGCTGGGGTAATTCATACTGGGGAATTTCATGCTGGGGTAATTCATAATGGAGTAATTCATACTGGGGTATTTCATGCTGGGGTAATTCATACTGGGGTATTTCATGCTGGGGTAATTCATACTGGAGTAATTCATACTGGGGTAATTCATACTGGGGTATTTCATGCTGGGGTATTTCATGCTGGGGTAATTCATACTGGGGTATTTCATGCTGGGGTAATTCATTCTGGAGTAATTCATATTTGGGTAATTCATCCTGGGGTAATTCATACTGGGGTATTTCATGCTGGGGTATTTCATGCTGGGGTAATTCATACTGGGGTAATTCATACTGGGGTATTTCGTGCTGGGGTAATTCATACTGGGGTAATTCATACTGGGGTATATCATACTGAGGTAATTCATACTGGGGTAATTCATACTGGGTTATTTCATGCTGAGGTAATTCATACTGGGGTAATTCATACTGGGGTATTTCGTGCTGGGGTAATTCATACTGGGGTAATTCATACTGGGGTATATCATACTGAGGTAATTCATACTGGGGTAATTCATACTGGGGTATTTCATGCTGGGGTAATTCATGCTGGGGTAATTCATACTGGGGTAATTCATACCGCGTTATTTCATGCTGGGGTATTTCATGCTGAGGTAATTCATCGTGGGTTATTTCATACTGGGGTATTTCATACTGAGGTAATTCATGCTGGGGTAATTCATGTTGGCGTATTTCAAGGTGGGGTAATTCATACTGGGGTATTTCATCCTGAGGTAATTCATACCGGGTTATTTCATGCTGGGATATTTCATGCTGAGGTAATTCATGCTGGTGTATTTCATACTGGGGTATTTCATACTGAGGTAATTCATACTCGGGTATATCATGCTGAGGTAATTCCTACTGGGGTATTTCATGCTGAGGTAATTCATCGAGGAGTATTTCATACTGAGCTAATTCATACTGGGGTATTTCATGCTGGGGTATTTCATGCTGGGGTATTTCATGCTGAGGTATTTCATGCTGGGGTATTTCATACTGGGGTATTTCATGCTGGGGTATTTCACGCTGGGGTATTTCATACTGGGGTAATTCATGCTGAGGTAATTCATGCTGGGGTATTTCATGCTGGGGTATTTCATGCTGGGGTATTTCATGCTGGGGTAATTCATACTGGGGTATTTCATGCTGGGGTATTTCATGCTGCGGAAATTTCATACTGGAGTATTTCATGCTGGGGTATTTCATGCTGGGGTAATTCATACTGGGGCATTTCATGCTGGGTTAATTCATACTGGAGTAATTCATACTGGGGTATTTCATGCTGGGGTAATTCACACTGGGGTATTTCATGCTGGGGTAATTCATACTGGAGGAATTCATACTGGGGTAATTCATACTGGGGTATTTCATGCTGGTGTATTTCATGCTGAGGTAATTCATGCTGGGGTATTTCATGCTGGGATAATTCATACTGGGGTAATTCATACTGGGATATTTCATGCTGGGGTATGTCATACTGGGGTAATTCATACTGGAGTATATGATGCTGGGGTATTTCATGCTGGGGTAATTCATGCTGGGGTATTTCATGCTGGGGTAATTCATACTGGGGTAATTCATACTGGGGTATTTCATGCTGGGGTAATTCATACTGGGGTAATTTATACTGGGGTATTTCATGCTGGGGTATTACATACTGGATTATTTCATGCTGGGGTATGTCATACTGGGGTAATTCATACTGGGATATTTCATGCTGGGGTATTTCATGCTGGGGTATTTCATGCTGGGGTAATTCATGCTGAGGTAATTCATACTGGGGTAATTCATACTGGGGTATTTCATGCTGGTGTAATTCATACAGGGGTATTTCAGACTGGGGTATTTCATACTGGGGTAATTCATACTGGGGTAATTCATACTGGGGTATTTCGTGCTGCGGTAATTCATACTGGGGTAATTCATACTGGGGTATTTCATGCTGGGGTAAATCATACTGGGGCAGTTCATGCTGGGGTAATTCATAATGGAGTAATTCATACTGGGGTATTTCATGCTGGGGTAATTCATACTGGGGTATTTCATGCTGGCGTAATTCATACTGGAGTAATTCATACTGGGGTAATTCATACTGGGGTATTTCATGCTGGGGTATTTCATGCTGGGGTAATTCATACTGGGGTAATCCATACTGGGGTATTTCATGCTGGGGTAATTCATCCTGGGGTATTTCATGCTCGGGTAATTCATTCCGGAGTAATTCATACTGGGGTAATTCATACTGGGGTAATTCATACTGGAGTATTTCATGCTGGGGTATTTCATGCTGGGGTAATTCATACTGGGGTATTTCATACTGATGTATTTCACACTGAGGTAATTCATACTGGGATATTTCATGCTGAGATAATTCATCCAGGGGTATTTCATACTGAGCTAATTCACACTGGGGTATTTCATGCTGGGGTATTTCATGCTGGGGCATTTCATGCTGGGGTATTTCATACTGGGGTAATTCATACAGGGATATTTCATACTGGGGTATTTCATGCTGGGGTATTTCATACTGGGGTATTTCATGCTGAGGTAATTCATGCTGGGGTATTTCATGCTGGGGTAATTCATACTGGGGTATTTCGTGCTGGGGTAATTCATACTGGGGTATATCATACTGAGGTAATTCATACTGGGGTAATTCATACTGGGTTATTTCATGCTGTGGTAATTCATACTGGGGTAATTCATACTGGGGTATTTCATACTGGGGTATATCATACTGAGGTAATTCATACTGGGGTAATTCATACTGGGTTATTTCATGCTGTGGTAATTCATACTGGGGTAATTCATACTGGGGTATTTCATGCTGGGGTATTTCATGCTGGGGCATTTCATGCTGGGGTATTTCATGCTGAGGTAATTCATGCTGGGGTATTTCATGCTGGGGTAATTCATACTGGGGTAATTCATACTGGGATAATTGATACTGGGGTATTTCGTGCTGAGGTAATTCATACTGGGGTAATTCATACTGGGTTATCTCATGCTGTGGTAATTCATACTGGGGTAATTCATACTGGGGTATTTCATACTGGGGTAGTTCATACTGGGGTATTTCATGCTGGCGTATTTCAAGTTGGGGTAATTCATACTGGGGTATTTCATACTGAGGTAATTCATACCGGGTTATTTCATGCTGGGGTATTTCATGCTGAGGTAATTCATACTGGGGTATTTCATACTGATTTATTTCACACTGAGGTAATTAATACTGGGATATTTCATGCTGATATAATTCATCCAGGGGTATTTCATACTGAGCTAATTCATACTTAGGTATTTCATGCTGGGGCATTTCATGCTGGGGTATTTCATACTGGGGTAATTCATACAGGGATATTTCATACTGGGGTATTTCATGCTGGGGTATTTCATACTGGTGTATTTCATGCTGAGTTAATTCATGCTGGGGTATTTCATGCTGGGGTATTTCATGCTTGGGTAATTCATACTGGGGTATTTCATACTGGTGTATTTCATGCTGGGGTATTTTATGCTGGGGTATTTCATGCTGGGGTAATTCATACTGGGGTATTTCGTGCTGGGTTAATTCATACTTGGGTATATCATACTGAGGTAATTCATACTGGGGTAATTCATACTGGGTTATTTCATGCTGTGGTAATTCATACTGGGGTATTTCATACTGGGGTATTTCATGCTGCGGTAATTCATACTGTGGTAATTCATACTGGGGTATTTCATGCTGGGGTAATTCATACTGGGGCATTTCATGCTGGGTTATTTCATAATGGAGTAATTCATACTGGGGTATTTCATGCTGGGGTAATTCACACTGGGATATTTCATACTAAGGTAATTCATACCGGGTTATTTCATGCTGGGGTAATTCATACTGGGATATTTCATACTTATGTATTTCACACTGAGGTAATTCATACTGGGATATTTCATGCTGAGATAATTCATCCAGGGGTATTTCATACTGAGCTAATTCATACTGGGGTATTTCATACTTATGTATTTCACACTGAGGTAATTCATACTGGGATATTTCATGCTGAGATAATTCATCCAGGGGTATTTCATACTGAGCTAATTCATACTGGGGTATTTCATGCTGGGGCATTTCATGCTGGGGTATTTCATGCTGAGGTAATTCATACTGAGGTAATTCATACTGGGGTATTTCATACTGAGCTAATTCATACTGGGGTATTTCATGCTGGGGCATTTCATGCTGGGGTATTTCATGCTTGGGTAACTCATACTGGGGTATTTCATACTGGTGTATTTCATGCTGGGGTATTTTATGCTGGGGTATTTCATGCTGGGGTAATTCATACTGGGGTATTTCGTGCTGGGTTAATTCATACTGGGGTATATCATACTGAGGTAATTCATACTGGGGTAATTCATACTGGGTTATTTCATGCTGTGGTAATTCATACTGGGGTAATTCATACTGGGTTATTTCATGCTGTGGTAATTCATACTGGGGTAATTCATACTGGGGTATTTCATACTGGGGTATTTCATGCTGCGGTAATTCATACTGGGGTAATTCATACTGCGGTATTTCATGCTGGGGTAATTCATGCTGGGGCATTTCATGCTGGGGTAATTCATAATGGAGTAATTCATACTGGGGTATTTCATGCTGGGGTAATTCATGCTGGGGTATTTCATGCTGAGGTAATTCATACTGGGGTATTTCATACTTATGAATTTCACACTGAGGTAATTCATACTGGCATATTTCATGCTGAGATAATTCATCCAGGGGTATTTCATACTGAGCTAATTCATACTGGGGTATTTCATGCTGGGGTATTTCATGCTGGGGCATTTCATGCTGGGGTATTTCATACTGGGGTAATTCATACAGGGATATTTCATCCTGGGGTATTTCATACTGGGGTATTTCATGCTGAGGTAATTCATGCTGGGGTATTTCATGCTGGGGTATTTCATGCTGAGGTAATTCATACTGGGGTATTTCATGCTGGGGTATTTCATGCTGAGGTAATTCATACTGGGGTATTTCGTGCTGGGGTAATTCATACTGGGGTATATCATACTGAGGTAATTCATACTGGGGTAATTCATACTGAGTTATTTCATGCTGTGGTAATTCATACTGGGGTAATTCATACTGGGTATTTCATACTGGGGTAATTCATACTGGGGTATGTCATACTGGGGTAATTCATACTGGGATATTTCATGCTGGGGTATTTCATGCTGGGGTATTTCATGCCTGGGTAATTCATGCTGGAGTATTTCATGCTGGGGTATTTCATGCTGGGGTAATTCATACTGAGGTAATTCAGATTGGGGTAATTCATACTGGTGTATTTCATGCTGGTGTAATTCCTACAGGGGTATTTCATACTGGGGTATTTCATGCTGGGGTAATTCATACTGGGGTATTTCATGCTGGGGTAATTCATTCTGGAGTAATTCATACTTGGGTAATTCATCCTGGGGTAATTCATACTGGGGTATTTCATGCTGGGGTATTTCATGCTGGGGTAATTCATACTGGGGTAATTCATACTGGGGTATTTCGTGCTGGGGTAATTCATACTGGGGTATAACATACTGAGGTAATTGATACTGGGGTAATTCATACTGGGGTAATTGATACTGGGGTATTTCATGCTGGGGTAATTCATACTGGGGCATTTCATGCTGGGTTAATTCATACTGGACTAATTCATACTGGGGTATTTCATGCTGGGGTAATTCATACTGGGGTATTTCATGCTTGGGTAATTCATACTGGAGGAATTCAAACTGGGGTAATTCATACTGGGGTATTTCATGCTGGGGTATTTCATGCTGAGGTAATTCATACTGGGGTAATTCATACTGGGGTATTTCATGCTGGGGTAATTCATACTGGGGTATTTAATGCTGAGGTAATTCATTCTGGAATAATTCATACTGGGGTTATTCATTCTGGGGTAATTCATTCTGGGGTAATTCATACTTGGGTATTTCATGCTGGGGTATTTCATGCTGGGGTAATTCATACTGGGGTAATTCATACTGGGGTATTTCATGCTGGGGTAATTCATACTGGGGTAATTTATACTGGGGTATTTCATGCTGGGGTAATTCATACTGGGGTATTTCATCCTGAGGTAATTCATACCGGGTTATTTCATGCTGGGATATTTCATGCTGAGGTAATTCATACTGGGGTAATTCATACTGGGGTATTTCATGTTGAGGTAATTCATCCAGGGGTATTTCATACTGGGGTAATTCATACTGGGATATTTCATACTGGGGTATTTCATGCTGGGGTATTTCACGCTGGGTTATTTCATACTGGGGTATTTCATGCTGAGGTAATTCATGCTGGGGTATTTCATGCTGGGGTATTTCATGCTGGGGTATTTCATGCTGGGGTAATTCATGCTGGGGTATTTCATGCTGGGGTATTTCATGCTGGGGTAATTCATACTGGGGTATTTCATACTGGGGCATTTCATGCTGGGGTATTTCATACTGGGGTATTTCATGCTGGGGTATGTCATACTGGGGTAATTCCTACTGGAGTATTTGATGCTGGGGTATTTCATGCTGGGGTAATTCACACTGAGGTAATTCATACTGGTGTAATTCATACTGGGGTATTTCATGCTGGGGTAATTCATACTGGGGTAATTCATACTGGGTTATTTCATGCTGGGGTAATTCATGCTGGGGTATTTCATGCTGGGGTATTTCATACTGGGGTAATTCATACTGGGGTATTTCATGCTGGGGTATTTCATGCTGGGGCATTTCATGCTGGGGTAATTCATACTGGAGTAATTCATACTGGGGTATTTCATGCTGGGGTAATTCATACTGGAGTAATTCATACTGGGGTAATTCATACTGGGGTATTTCATGATGGGGTATTTCATGCTGGGGTATTTCGTACTTGGGTAATTCATACTGGGGTATATCATACTGAGGTAATTCATATTGGGGTAATTCACACTGGGGTATTTCATGCTGAGGTAATTCATACTGGGGTAATTCACACTGGGGTATTTCATGCTGAGGTAATTCATACTGGGGTAATTCATACTGGGGTATTTCATACTGGTGTAATTCATACTGGGGTATTTCATGCTGGCGTATTTCAAGGTGGGGTAATTCATACTGGTGTATTTCATACTGAGGTAATTCATACCGGGTTATTTCATCCTGGGGTATTTCATGCTGAGGTAATTCATACTGGGGTATTTCATACTGAGGTATTTCATCCTGAGGGAATTCATACTGGGGTATATCATGCTGAGGTAATTCATACTGGGGTATTTCATGCTGAGGTAATTCATCCAGGGGTATTTCATACTGAGCTAATTCATACTGGGGTATTTCATGTTGCGGTATTTCATGTTGGGGTATTTCATGCTGGGGTATTTCATACTGGGGTAATTCATACTGGGATATTTCATTCTGGGGGTATTTCATGCTGGGGTATTTCATGCTGGAGTATTTCATACTGGAGTATTCCATTCTGAGGTAATTCATGCTGGGGTATTTCATGCTGGGGTATTTCATACTGGAGTATTTCATGCTGGGTTATTTCATGCTGGGGTAATTCATACTGAGGTAATTCAAACTGGGGTAATTCATACTGGGGTTATTCATACTGGGGTATTTCATGCTGGGGTAATTCATACTAGGGTATTTCATACTGGGGTATTTCATGCTGGGGTATTACATACTGGATTATTTCATGCTGGGGTATGTCATACTGGGGTAATTCATACTGGGATATTTCATGCTGGGGTATTTCATGCCTGGGTAATTCATGCTGGAGTATTTCATGCTGGGGTATTTCATGCTGGGGTAATTCATGCTGAGGTAATTCATACTGGGGTAATTCATACTGGGGTATTTCATGCTGGTGTAATTCATACAGGGGTATTTCATACTGGGGTATTTCATACTGGGGTAATTCATACTGGGGTAATTCATACTGGGGTATTTCGTGCTGCGGTAATTCATACTGGGGTAATTCATACTGGGGTATTTCATGCTGGGGTAATTCATACTGGGGCAGTTCATGCTGGGGTAATTCATAATGGAGTAATTCATACTGGGGTATTTCATGCTGGGGTAATTCATACTGGGGTATTTCATGCTGGGGTAATTCATCCTGGAGTAATTCATACTGGGGTAATTCATACTGGGGTAATTCATACTGGGGTATTTCATGCTGGGGTAATTCATACTGGGGTAATTCATACTGGGGTATTTCATGCTGGGGTAATTCATCCTGGGGTATTTCATGCTCGGGTAATTCATTCTGGGTCAGTTCATGCTGGGGTAATTCATAATGGAGTAATTTATACTGGGGTATTTCATGCTGGGGTAATTCATACTGGGGTATTTCATGCTGGGGTAATTCATCCTGGAGTAATTCATACTGGGGTAATTCATACTGGAGTATTTCATGCTGGGGTATTTCATGCTGGGGTAATTCATACTGGGGTATTTCATACTGATGTATTTCACACTGAGGTAATTCATACTGGGATATTTCATGCTGAGATAATTCATCCAGGGGTATTTCATACTGAGCTAATTCATACTGGGGTATTTCATGCTGGGGTATTTCATGCTGGGGTAATTCATACTGGGGTATTTCATACTGGGGTAATTCATGCTGGGGTATTTTATGCTGGGGTATTTCATGCTGGGGTAATTCATACTGGGGTATTTCGTGCTGGGGTAATTCATACTGGGGTATATCATACTGAGGTAATTCATACTGGGGTAATTCATACTGGGTTATTTCATGCTGTGGTAATTCATACTGGGGTAATTCATACTGGGGTATTTCATACTGGGATATTTCATGCTGCGGTAATTCATACTGGGGTAATTCATACTGGGGTATTTCATGCTGGAGTAATTCGTACTGGGGCATTTCATGCTGGGGTAATTCATAATGGAGTAATTCATACTGGGGTATTTGATGCTGGGGTAATTCATACTGGTGTATTTCATGCTGGCGTATTTCAAGTTGGGGTAATTCATACTGTGTTATTTCATACTAAGGTAATTCATACCGGGTTATTTCATGCTGGGGTATTTCATGCTGAGGTAATTCATACTGGGGTATTTCATACTGATGTATTTCACACTGAGGTAATTCATACTGGGATATTTCATGCTGAGATAATTCATCCAGGGATATTTCATACTGAGCTAATTCATACTGGGATATTTCATGCTGGGGTATTTCATGCTGGGGTATTTCATGCTGTGGCATTTCATGCTGGGGTATTTCATACTGGGGTAATTAATACAGGGATATTTCATGCTGGGGTATTTCATGCTGGGGTATTTCATACTGGGGTATTTCATGCTGAGGTGATTCATGCTGGGGTATTTCATGCTGAGGTATTTCATGCTGAGGTAATTCATACTGGGGTATTTCATTCTGGGGTATTTCGTGCTGGGGTAATTCATACTGGGGTATATCATACTGAGGTAATTCATACTGGGGTAATTCATACTGAGTTATTTCATGCTGTGGTAATTCTTACTGGGGTAATTCATACTGGGGTATTGCATACTGGGGTAATTCATACTGGGGTATGTCATACTGGGGTAATTCATACTGGGATATTTCATGCTGGGGTATTTCATGCTGGGGTATTCATGCCTGGGTAATTCATGCTGGAGTATTTCATGCTGGGGTATTTCATGCTGGGGTAATTCATACTGAGGTAATTCATACTGGGGTAATTCATACTGGGGTATTTCATGCTGGTGTAATTCCTACAGGGGTATTTCATACTGGGGTATTTCATACTGGGGTAATTCATACTGGGGTAATTCATACTGGGGTATTTCATGCTGCGGTAATTCATACTGGGGTAATTCATACTGGGGTATTTCATGCTGGGGTAATTCATACTGGGGAATTTCATGCTGGGGTAATTCATAATGGAGTAATTCATACTGGGGTATTTCATGCTGGGGTAATTCATACTGGGGTATTTCATGCTGGGGTAATTCATACTGGAGTAATTCATACTGGGGTAATTCATACTGGGGTATTTCATGCTGGGGTATTTCATGCTGGGGTAATTCATACTGGGGTATTTCATGCTGGGGTAATTCATTCTGGAGTAATTCATACTTGGGTAATTCATCCTGGGGTAATTCATACTGGGGTATTTCATGCTGGGGTATTTCATGCTGGGGTAATTCATACTGGGGTAATTCATACTGGGGTATTTCGTGCTGGGGTAATTCATACTGGGGTAATTCATACTGGGGTATATCATACTGAGGTAATTCATACTGGGGTAATTCATACTGGGTTATTTCATGCTGAGGTAATTCATACTGGGGTAATTCATACTGGGGTATTTCGTGCTGGGGTACTTCATACTGGGGTAATTCATACTGGGGTATATCATACTGAGGTAATTCATACTGGGGTAATTCATACTGGGTTATTTCATGCTGAGGTAATTCATACTGGGGTATTTCATACTGATGTATTTCATGCTGAGGTAATTCATACTGGGATATTTCATGCTGAGATAATTCATCCAGGGGTATTTGATACTGAGCTAATTCATACTGGGGTATTTCATGCTGGGGTATTTCATGCAGGGGCATTTCATGCTGGGGTATTTCATACTGGGGTAATTCATACAGGGATATTTCATACTGGGGTACTTCATGCTGGGGTATTTCACACTGGGGTAATTCATACAGGGATATTTCATACTGGGATATTTCATGCTGGGGTATTTCATGCTTGGGTATTTCATACTGGGGTATTTCATGCTGAGCTACTTCATGCTGGGGTATTTCATGCTGGGGCATTTCATGCTGGGGTAATTCATACTGGGGTATTTCATACTGGAGTATTTCATGCTGGAGTATTTCATGCTGGGGTATTTCATGCTGGGGTAATTCATACTGAGGTAATTCATACTGGGGTAATTCATACTGGGGTATTTCATGCTGGTGTAATTCCTACAGGGGTATTTCATACTGGGGTATTTCATACTGGGGTAATTCATACTGGGGTAATTCATACTGGGGTATTTCATGCTGCGGTAATTCATACTGGGGTATATCATACTGGGGTAATTCATACTGGGGTAATTCATACTGGGGTAATTCATGCTGCGGTAATTCATACTGGGGTAATTCATACTGGGGTATTTCATGCTGGGGTAATTCATACTGGGGCATTTCATGCTGGGGTAATTCAGACTGGAGTAATTCATACTGGGGTATTTCCTGCTGGGGTAATTGATACTGGGGTATTTCATGCTGGGGTAATTCATACTGGAGTAATTCATACTGGGGTAATTCATACTGGGGTATTTCATGCTGGGGTAATTCATGCTGGGGTAATTCATACTGGGGTAATTCATACCGCGTTATTTCATGCTGGGGTATTTCATGCTGAGGTAATTCATCGTGGCTTATTTCATACTGGGGTATTTCATACTGAGGTAATTCATACTGGGGTAATTCATGTTGGCGTATTTCAAGGTGGGGTAATTCATACTGGGGTATTTCATCCTGAGGTAATTCATACCGGGTTATTTCATGCTGGGGTAAATCATACTGGGGTAATTCATACTGGGGTATTTCATGCTGGGGTAATTCATGCTGGGGTAATTCATACTGGGGTAATTCATACCGCGTTATTTCATGCTGGGGTATTTCATGCTGAGGTAATTCATCGTGGCTTATTTCATACTGGGGTATTTCATACTGAGGTAATTCATACTGGGGTAATTCATGTTGGCGTATTTCAAGGTGGGGTAATTCATACTGGGGTATTTCATCCTGAGGTAATTCATACCGGGTTATTTCATGCTGGGATATTTCATGCTGAGGTAATTCATGCTGGTGTATTTCATGCTGGGGTATTTCATACTGAGGTAATTCATACTCGGGTATATCATGCTGAGGTAATTCCTACTGGGGTATTTCATGCTGAGGTAATTCATCCTGGGGTATTTCATACTGAGCTAATTCATACTGGGGTATTTCATGCTGGGGTATTTCATGCTGGGGTATTTCATGCTGAGGTATTTCATGCTGGGGTATTTCATACTGGGGTATTTCATGCTGGGGTATTTCACGCTGGGGTATTTCATACTGGGGTAATTCATGCTGAGGTAATTCATGCTGGGGTATTTCATGCTGGGGTATTTCATGCTGGGGTATTTCATGCTGGGGTAATTCATACTGGGGTATTTCATACTGGGGTATTTCATGCTGGGGTATTTCATACTGGGGTATTTCATGCTGGGGTATGTCATACTGGGGTAATTCATACTGGGATATTTCATGCTGGGGTATTTCATGCTGGGGTATTTCATGCTGCGGAAATTCATACTGGAGTATTTCATGCTGGGGTATTTCATGCTGGGGTAATTCATACTGGGGCATTTCATGCTGGGTTAATTCATACTGGAGTAATTCATACTGGGGTATTTCATGCTGGGGTAATTCACACTGGGGTATTTCATGCTGGGGTAATTCATACTGGAGGAATTCATACTGGGGTAATTCATACTGGGGTATTTCATGCTGGTGTATTTCATGCTGAGGTAATTCATGCTGGGGTATTTCATGCTGGGATAATTCATACTGGGGTAATTCATACTGGGATATTTCATGCTGGGGTATGTCATACTGGGGTAATTCATACTGGAGTATATGATGCTGGGGTATTTCATGCTGGGGTAATTCATGCTGGGGTATTTCATGCTGGGGTAATTCATACTGGGGTAATTCATACTGGGGTATTTCATGCTGGGGTAATTCATACTGGGGTAATTTATACTGGGGTATTTCATGCTGGGGTATTACATACTGGATTATTTCATGCTGGGGTATGTCATACTGGGGTAATTCATACTGGGATATTTCATGCTGGGGTATTTCATGCTGGGGTATTTCATGCCTAGGTAATTCATGCTGGAGTATTTCATGCTGGGGTATTTCATGCTGGGGTAATTCATGCTGAGGTAATTCATGCTGGGGTAATTCATACTGGGGTATTTCATGCTGGTGTAATTCATACAGGGGTATTTCAGACTGGGGTATTTCATACTGGGGTAATTCATACTGGGGTAATTCATACTGGGGTATTTCGTGCTGCGGTAATTCATACTGGTGTAATTCATACTGGGGTATTTCATGCTGGGGTAAATCATACTGGGGCAGTTCATGCTGGGGTAATTCATAATGGAGTAATTCATACTGGGGTATTTCATGCTGGGGTAATTCATACTGGGGTATTTCATGCTGGGGTAATTCATCCTGGAGTAATTCATACTGGGGTAATTCATACTGGGGTATTTCATGCTGGGGTATTTCATGCTGGGGTAATTCATACTGGGGTAATCCATACTGGGGTATTTCATGCTGGGGTAATTCATCCTGGGGTATTTCATGCTCGGGTAATTCATACTGGGGTAATTCATACTGGTGTAATTCATACTGGGGTATTTCATGCTGAGGTAATTCATACTGGGGTATTTCATGCTGGGGCATTTCATGCTGGGGTATTTCATACTGGGGTAATTCATACAGGGATATTTCATACTGGGGTATTTCATGCTGGGGTATTTCATACTGGGGTATTTCATGCTGAGGTAATTCATGCTGGGGTATTTCATGCTGGGGTAATTCATACTGGGGTAATTCATACTGGGATATTTCATGCTGGGGTATTTCATGCTAGGGTATTTCATACTGGGGTATTTCATGCTGGGCTATTTCACGCTGGGGTATTTCATACTGGGATATTTCATGCTGAGGTAATTCATGCTGGGTTATTTCATGCTGGGGTATTTCATGCTGGGGTATTTCATGCTGGGGTATTTCATGCTGGGGTAATTCATGCTGGGGTATTTCATGCTGGGGTATTTCATGCTGGGGTATTTCATGCTGGGGTAATTCATACTGGGGTATTTCATCCTGGGGTATTTCATGCTGGGGTATTTCATACTGGGGTATTTCATGCTGGGGTAATTCATACTGGGGTATTTCATGCTGGGGTAATTCAGACTGGGGTAAATCATACTGGGGTATTTCATGCTGGGGTAATTCAGACTGGGGCATTTCATGCTGGGGTAATTCATACTGGAGTAATTCATACTGGGGTATTTCATGCTGGGGTAATTCATACTGGAGTAATTCATACTGGGGTAATTCATACTGGGGTAATTCATACTGAGGTATTTCATGCTGGGGTAATTCATTTTGGAGTAATTCATCTTGGGGTAATTCATACTGGGGTATTTCATGCTGTGGTTATTCATACTGGTGTAATTCATACTGGGGTATTTCATACTGGGGTAATTCATACCGGGTTATTTCATGCTGGCGTATTTCATGCTGAGGTGATTCATACTGGGGTATTTCATACTGAGGTATTTCACACTGAGGTAATTCATACTGGGATATTTCATGCTGAGATAATTCATCCAGGGGTATTTCATACTGAGCTAATTCATACTGGGGTATTTCATGCTGGGGTATTTCATGTTGGGGTATTTCATGCTGAGGTAATTCATGCTGGGGTATTTCATGCTGGGATATTTAATGCTGGGGTATTTCATACTGGGGTATTTCATGCTGGGGTATTTCATGCTGGGGTAATTCATACTGGGGTATTTCATACTGGGGTATTTCATGCTGGGATATGTCATACTGGGGTAATTCATACTGGGATATTTCATGCTGGGGTATTTCATGCTGGGGTATTTCATGCTGGGGTAATTCATGCTGGGGTATTTCATGCTGGGGTATTTCATGCTGGGGTAATTCATGCTGGGGTATTTCATGCTGGGGTATTTCATGCTGGGGTATTTCATGCTGGGGTAATTCATACTGGGGTATTTCATCCTGGGGTATTTCATGCTGGGGTATTTCATACTGGGGTATTTCATGCTGGGATATGTCATACTGGGGTAATTCATACTGGGGTATTTCATGCTGGGGTAATTCAGACTGGGGTAAATCATACTGGGGTATTTCATGCTGGGGTAATTCAGACTGGGGCATTTCATGCTGGGGTAATTCATACTGGAGTAATTCATACTGGGGTATTTCATGCTGGGGTAATTCATACTGGAGTAATTCATACTGGGGTAATTCATACTGGGGTAATTCATACTGAGGTATTTCATGCTGGGGTAATTCATTTTGGAGTAATTCATCTTGGGGTAATTCATACTGGGGTATTTCATGCTGTGGTTATTCATACTGGTGTAATTCATACTGGGGTATTTCATACTGGGGTAATTCATACCGGGTTATTTCATGCTGGCGTATTTCATGCTGAGGTGATTCATACTGGGGTATTTCATACTGAGGTATTTCACACTGAGGTAATTCATACTGGGATATTTCATGCTGAGATAATTCATCCAGGGGTATTTCATACTGAGCTAATTCATACTGGGGTATTTCATGCTGGGGTATTTCATGTTGGGGTATTTCATGCTGAGGTAATTCATGCTGGGGTATTTCATGCTGGGATATTTAATGCTGGGGTATTTCATACTGGGGTATTTCATGCTGGGGTATTTCATGCTGAGGTAATTCATACTGGGGTATTTCATACTGGGGTATTTCATGCTGGGATATGTCATACTGGGGTAATTCATACTGGGATATTTCATGCTGGGGTATTTCATGCTGGGGTATTTCATGCTGGGGTAATTCATGCTGGGGTATTTCATGCTGGGGTATTTCATGCTGGGGTAATTCATGCTGGGGTATTTCATGCTGGGGTATTTCATGCTGGGGTATTTCATGCTGGGGTAATTCATACTGGGGTATTTCATCCTGGGGTATTTCATGCTGGGGTATTTCATACTGGGGTATTTCATGCTGGGGTATGTCATACTGGGGTAATTCATACTGGGGTAATTCATACTGGGGTATTTCATGCTGGGGTAATTCAGACTGGGGTAAACCATACTGGGGTATTTCATGCTGGGGTAATTCAGACTGGGGCATTTCATGCTGGGGTAATTCATACTGGAGTAATTCATACTGGGGTATTTCATGCTGGGGTAATTCATATTGGGGTAATTCATATTGGGGTAATTCATACTGGGGTAATTCATACTGAGGTATTTCATGCTGGGGTAATTCATTTTGGAGTAATTCATCTTGGGGTAATTCATACTGGGGTATTTCATGCTGTGGTTATTCATACTGGTGTAATTCATACTGGGGTATTTCATACTGGGGTAATTCATACCGGGTTATTTCATACTGGGGTATTTCATGCTGGGGTATTTCATGCTGGGGTAATTCATACTGGGGTATTTCATGTTGGCGTATTTCAAGGTGGGGTAATTCATCCAGGGGTATTTCATACTGAGCTAATTCATACTCGGGTATTTCATACTGGGGTAATTCATACTGGGGTGTTCCATGCTGGGGTAATTTATACTGGGGTATTTCATGCTGGGGTAATTCATACTGGGGTATTTCATCCTGAGGTAATTCATACCGGGTTATTTCATGCTGGGATATTTCATGCTGCGGTATTTCATGCTGGGGTATTTCATGCTGGGGTATTTCATACTGGGGTAATTCATACTGGGGTATTTCATGCTGGGGTATTTCACGCTGGGGTATTTCATACTGGGGTATTTCATGCTGAGGTAATTCATGCTGGGTTATATCATGCTGGGGTATTTCATGCTGGGGTATTTCATGCTGGGGTAATTCATGCTGGGGTATTTCATGCTGGGGTAATTCATACTGGGGTATTTCATCCTGGGGTATTTCATGTTGGGTATTTCATACTGGGGTATTTCATGCTGGTGTATGTCATACTGGGGTAATTCATACTGGGATATTTCATGCTGGGGTATTTCATGCTAGGGTATTTCATACTGGGGTATTTCATGCTGGGGTATTTCACGCTGGGGTATTTCATACTGGGGTATTTCATGCTGAGGTAATTCATGCTGGGTTATTTCATACTGGGGTATTTCATGCTGGGTTATTTCACGCTGGGGTATTTCATACTGGGGTATTTCATGCTGAGGTAATTCATGCTGGGTTATATCATGCTGGGGTATTTCATGCTGGGGTATTTCATGCTAGGGTATTTCATGCTGGGGTATTTCATACTGGGGTATTTCATCCTGGGGTATTTCATGCTGGGGTATTTCATACTGGGGTATTTCATGCTGGGGTATGTCATACTGGGGTAATTCATACTGGGATATTTCATGCTGGGGTATTTCATGCTAGGGTATTTCATACTGGGGTATTTCATGCTGGGGTATTTCACGCTGGGGTATTTCATACTGGGGTATTTCATGCTGAGGTAATTCATGCTGGGTTATTTCATGCTGGGGTATTTCATGCTGGGGTATTTCATGCTGGGGTAATTCATGCTGGGGTATTTCATGCTGGGGTATTTCATGCTGGGGTATTTCATGCTGGGGTAATTCATACTGGGGTATTTCATCCTGGGGTATTTCATGCTGGGGTATTTCATACTGGGGTATTTCATGCTGTGGTAATTCATACTGGGGTATTTCATGCTGGGGTAATTCAGACTGGGGTAAATCATACTGGGGTATTTCATGCTGGGGTAATTCAGACTGGGGCATTTCATGCTGGGGTAATTCATACTGGAGTAATTCATACTGGGGTATTTCATGCTGGGGTAATTCATACTGGAGTAATTCATACTGGGGTAATTCATACTGGGGTAATTCATACTGAGGTATTTCATGCTGGGGTAATTCATTTTGGAGTAATTCATCTTGGGGTAATTCATACTGGGGTATTTCATGCTGTGGTTATTCATACTGGTGTAATTCATACTGGGGTATTTCATGCTGGGGTATTTCATACTGGGGTATTTCATGCTGGGGTATGTCATACTGGGGTAATTCATACTGGGGTATTTCATACTGGGGTAATTCATGCTGGGGTATTTTATGCTGGGGTATTTCATGCTGGGGTAATTCATACTGGGGTATTTCGTGCTGGGGTAATTCATACTGGGGTATATCATACTGAGGTAATTCATACTGGGGTAATTCATACTGGGTTATTTCATGCTGTGGTAATTCATACTGGGGTAATTCATACTGGGGTATTTCATACTGGGATATTTCATGCTGCGGTAATTCATACTGGGGTAATTCATACTGGGGTATTTCATGCTGGAGTAATTCGTACTGGGGCATTTCATGCTGGGGTAATTCATAATGGAGTAATTCATACTGGGGTATTTGATGCTGGGGTAATTCATACTGGTGTATTTCATGCTGGCGTATTTCAAGTTGGGGTAATTCATACTGTGTTATTTCATACTAAGGTAATTCATACCGGGTTATTTCATGCTGGGGTATTTCATGCTGAGGTAATTCATACTGGGGTATTTCATACTGATGTATTTCACACTGAGGTAATTCATACTGGGATATTTCATGCTGAGATAATTCATCCAGGGATATTTCATACTGAGCTAATTCATACTGGGATATTTCATGCTGGGGTATTTCATGCTGGGGTATTTCATGCTGTGGCATTTCATGCTGGGGTATTTCATACTGGGGTAATTAATACAGGGATATTTCATGCTGGGGTATTTCATGCTGGGGTATTTCATACTGGGGTATTTCATGCTGAGGTGATTCATGCTGGGGTATTTCATGCTGAGGTATTTCATGCTGAGGTAATTCATACTGGGGTATTTCATTCTGGGGTATTTCGTGCTGGGGTAATTCATACTGGGGTATATCATACTGAGGTAATTCATACTGGGGTAATTCATACTGAGTTATTTCATGCTGTGGTAATTCTTACTGGGGTAATTCATACTGGGGTATTGCATACTGGGGTAATTCATACTGGGGTATGTCATACTGGGGTAATTCATACTGGGATATTTCATGCTGGGGTATTTCATGCTGGGGTATTCATGCCTGGGTAATTCATGCTGGAGTATTTCATGCTGGGGTATTTCATGCTGGGGTAATTCATACTGAGGTAATTCATACTGGGGTAATTCATACTGGGGTATTTCATGCTGGTGTAATTCCTACAGGGGTATTTCATACTGGGGTATTTCATACTGGGGTAATTCATACTGGGGTAATTCATACTGGGGTATTTCATGCTGCGGTAATTCATACTGGGGTAATTCATACTGGGGTATTTCATGCTGGGGTAATTCATACTGGGGAATTTCATGCTGGGGTAATTCATAATGGAGTAATTCATACTGGGGTATTTCATGCTGGGGTAATTCATACTGGGGTATTTCATGCTGGGGTAATTCATACTGGAGTAATTCATACTGGGGTAATTCATACTGGGGTATTTCATGCTGGGGTATTTCATGCTGGGGTAATTCATACTGGGGTATTTCATGCTGGGGTAATTCATTCTGGAGTAATTCATACTTGGGTAATTCATCCTGGGGTAATTCATACTGGGGTATTTCATGCTGGGGTATTTCATGCTGGGGTAATTCATACTGGGGTAATTCATACTGGGGTATTTCGTGCTGGGGTAATTCATACTGGGGTAATTCATACTGGGGTATATCATACTGAGGTAATTCATACTGGGGTAATTCATACTGGGTTATTTCATGCTGAGGTAATTCATACTGGGGTAATTCATACTGGGGTATTTCGTGCTGGGGTACTTCATACTGGGGTAATTCATACTGGGGTATATCATACTGAGGTAATTCATACTGGGGTAATTCATACTGGGTTATTTCATGCTGAGGTAATTCATACTGGGGTATTTCATACTGATGTATTTCATGCTGAGGTAATTCATACTGGGATATTTCATGCTGAGATAATTCATCCAGGGGTATTTGATACTGAGCTAATTCATACTGGGGTATTTCATGCTGGGGTATTTCATGCAGGGGCATTTCATGCTGGGGTATTTCATACTGGGGTAATTCATACAGGGATATTTCATACTGGGGTACTTCATGCTGGGGTATTTCACACTGGGGTAATTCATACAGGGATATTTCATACTGGGATATTTCATGCTGGGGTATTTCATGCTTGGGTATTTCATACTGGGGTATTTCATGCTGAGCTACTTCATGCTGGGGTATTTCATGCTGGGGCATTTCATGCTGGGGTAATTCATACTGGGGTATTTCATACTGGAGTATTTCATGCTGGAGTATTTCATGCTGGGGTATTTCATGCTGGGGTAATTCATACTGAGGTAATTCATACTGGGGTAATTCATACTGGGGTATTTCATGCTGGTGTAATTCCTACAGGGGTATTTCATACTGGGGTATTTCATACTGGGGTAATTCATACTGGGGTAATTCATACTGGGGTATTTCATGCTGCGGTAATTCATACTGGGGTATATCATACTGGGGTAATTCATACTGGGGTAATTCATACTGGGGTAATTCATGCTGCGGTAATTCATACTGGGGTAATTCATACTGGGGTATTTCATGCTGGGGTAATTCATACTGGGGCATTTCATGCTGGGGTAATTCAGACTGGAGTAATTCATACTGGGGTATTTCCTGCTGGGGTAATTGATACTGGGGTATTTCATGCTGGGGTAATTCATACTGGAGTAATTCATACTGGGGTAATTCATACTGGGGTATTTCATGCTGGGGTAATTCATGCTGGGGTAATTCATACTGGGGTAATTCATACCGCGTTATTTCATGCTGGGGTATTTCATGCTGAGGTAATTCATCGTGGCTTATTTCATACTGGGGTATTTCATACTGAGGTAATTCATACTGGGGTAATTCATGTTGGCGTATTTCAAGGTGGGGTAATTCATACTGGGGTATTTCATCCTGAGGTAATTCATACCGGGTTATTTCATGCTGGGGTAAATCATACTGGGGTAATTCATACTGGGGTATTTCATGCTGGGGTAATTCATGCTGGGGTAATTCATACTGGGGTAATTCATACCGCGTTATTTCATGCTGGGGTATTTCATGCTGAGGTAATTCATCGTGGCTTATTTCATACTGGGGTATTTCATACTGAGGTAATTCATACTGGGGTAATTCATGTTGGCGTATTTCAAGGTGGGGTAATTCATACTGGGGTATTTCATCCTGAGGTAATTCATACCGGGTTATTTCATGCTGGGATATTTCATGCTGAGGTAATTCATGCTGGTGTATTTCATGCTGGGGTATTTCATACTGAGGTAATTCATACTCGGGTATATCATGCTGAGGTAATTCCTACTGGGGTATTTCATGCTGAGGTAATTCATCCTGGGGTATTTCATACTGAGCTAATTCATACTGGGGTATTTCATGCTGGGGTATTTCATGCTGGGGTATTTCATGCTGAGGTATTTCATGCTGGGGTATTTCATACTGGGGTATTTCATGCTGGGGTATTTCACGCTGGGGTATTTCATACTGGGGTAATTCATGCTGAGGTAATTCATGCTGGGGTATTTCATGCTGGGGTATTTCATGCTGGGGTATTTCATGCTGGGGTAATTCATACTGGGGTATTTCATACTGGGGTATTTCATGCTGGGGTATTTCATACTGGGGTATTTCATGCTGGGGTATGTCATACTGGGGTAATTCATACTGGGATATTTCATGCTGGGGTATTTCATGCTGGGGTATTTCATGCTGCGGAAATTCATACTGGAGTATTTCATGCTGGGGTATTTCATGCTGGGGTAATTCATACTGGGGCATTTCATGCTGGGTTAATTCATACTGGAGTAATTCATACTGGGGTATTTCATGCTGGGGTAATTCACACTGGGGTATTTCATGCTGGGGTAATTCATACTGGAGGAATTCATACTGGGGTAATTCATACTGGGGTATTTCATGCTGGTGTATTTCATGCTGAGGTAATTCATGCTGGGGTATTTCATGCTGGGATAATTCATACTGGGGTAATTCATACTGGGATATTTCATGCTGGGGTATGTCATACTGGGGTAATTCATACTGGAGTATATGATGCTGGGGTATTTCATGCTGGGGTAATTCATGCTGGGGTATTTCATGCTGGGGTAATTCATACTGGGGTAATTCATACTGGGGTATTTCATGCTGGGGTAATTCATACTGGGGTAATTTATACTGGGGTATTTCATGCTGGGGTATTACATACTGGATTATTTCATGCTGGGGTATGTCATACTGGGGTAATTCATACTGGGATATTTCATGCTGGGGTATTTCATGCTGGGGTATTTCATGCCTAGGTAATTCATGCTGGAGTATTTCATGCTGGGGTATTTCATGCTGGGGTAATTCATGCTGAGGTAATTCATGCTGGGGTAATTCATACTGGGGTATTTCATGCTGGTGTAATTCATACAGGGGTATTTCAGACTGGGGTATTTCATACTGGGGTAATTCATACTGGGGTAATTCATACTGGGGTATTTCGTGCTGCGGTAATTCATACTGGTGTAATTCATACTGGGGTATTTCATGCTGGGGTAAATCATACTGGGGCAGTTCATGCTGGGGTAATTCATAATGGAGTAATTCATACTGGGGTATTTCATGCTGGGGTAATTCATACTGGGGTATTTCATGCTGGGGTAATTCATCCTGGAGTAATTCATACTGGGGTAATTCATACTGGGGTATTTCATGCTGGGGTATTTCATGCTGGGGTAATTCATACTGGGGTAATCCATACTGGGGTATTTCATGCTGGGGTAATTCATCCTGGGGTATTTCATGCTCGGGTAATTCATTCCGGAGTAATTCATACTGGGGTAATTCATACTGGTGTAATTCATACTGGGGTATTTCATGCTGAGGTAATTCATACTGGGGTATTTCATGCTGGGGCATTTCATGCTGGGGTATTTCATACTGGGGTAATTCATACAGGGATATTTCATACTGGGGTATTTCATGCTGGGGTATTTCATACTGGGGTATTTCATGCTGAGGTAATTCATGCTGGGGTATTTCATGCTGGGGTAATTCATACTGGGGTAATTCATACTGGGATATTTCATGCTGGGGTATTTCATGCTAGGGTATTTCATACTGGGGTATTTCATGCTGGGCTATTTCACGCTGGGGTATTTCATACTGGGGTATTTCATGCTGAGGTAATTCATGCTGGGTTATTTCATGCTGGGGTATTTCATGCTGGGGTATTTCATGCTGGGGTATTTCATGCTGGGGTAATTCATGCTGGGGTATTTCATGCTGGGGTATTTCATGCTGGGGTATTTCATGCTGGGGTAATTCATACTGGGGTATTTCATCCTGGGGTATTTCATGCTGGGGTATTTCATACTGGGGTATTTCATGCTGGGGTAATTCATACTGGGGTATTTCATGCTGGGGTAATTCAGACTGGGGTAAATCATACTGGGGTATTTCATGCTGGGGTAATTCAGACTGGGGCATTTCATGCTGGGGTAATTCATACTGGAGTAATTCATACTGGGGTATTTCATGCTGGGGTAATTCATACTGGAGTAATTCATACTGGGGTAATTCATACTGGGGTAATTCATACTGAGGTATTTCATGCTGGGGTAATTCATTTTGGAGTAATTCATCTTGGGGTAATTCATACTGGGGTATTTCATGCTGTGGTTATTCATACTGGTGTAATTCATACTGGGGTATTTCATACTGGGGTAATTCATACCGGGTTATTTCATGCTGGCGTATTTCATGCTGAGGTGATTCATACTGGGGTATTTCATACTGAGGTATTTCACACTGAGGTAATTCATACTGGGATATTTCATGCTGAGATAATTCATCCAGGGGTATTTCATACTGAGCTAATTCATACTGGGGTATTTCATGCTGGGGTATTTCATGTTGGGGTATTTCATGCTGAGGTAATTCATGCTGGGGTATTTCATGCTGGGATATTTAATGCTGGGGTATTTCATACTGGGGTATTTCATGCTGGGGTATTTCATGCTGGGGTAATTCATACTGGGGTATTTCATACTGGGGTATTTCATGCTGGGATATGTCATACTGGGGTAATTCATACTGGGATATTTCATGCTGGGGTATTTCATGCTGGGGTATTTCATGCTGGGGTAATTCATGCTGGGGTATTTCATGCTGGGGTATTTCATGCTGGGGTAATTCATGCTGGGGTATTTCATGCTGGGGTATTTCATGCTGGGGTATTTCATGCTGGGGTAATTCATACTGGGGTATTTCATCCTGGGGTATTTCATGCTGGGGTATTTCATACTGGGGTATTTCATGCTGGGATATGTCATACTGGGGTAATTCATACTGGGGTATTTCATGCTGGGGTAATTCAGACTGGGGTAAATCATACTGGGGTATTTCATGCTGGGGTAATTCAGACTGGGGCATTTCATGCTGGGGTAATTCATACTGGAGTAATTCATACTGGGGTATTTCATGCTGGGGTAATTCATACTGGAGTAATTCATACTGGGGTAATTCATACTGGGGTAATTCATACTGAGGTATTTCATGCTGGGGTAATTCATTTTGGAGTAATTCATCTTGGGGTAATTCATACTGGGGTATTTCATGCTGTGGTTATTCATACTGGTGTAATTCATACTGGGGTATTTCATACTGGGGTAATTCATACCGGGTTATTTCATGCTGGCGTATTTCATGCTGAGGTGATTCATACTGGGGTATTTCATACTGAGGTATTTCACACTGAGGTAATTCATACTGGGATATTTCATGCTGAGATAATTCATCCAGGGGTATTTCATACTGAGCTAATTCATACTGGGGTATTTCATGCTGGGGTATTTCATGTTGGGGTATTTCATGCTGAGGTAATTCATGCTGGGGTATTTCATGCTGGGATATTTAATGCTGGGGTATTTCATACTGGGGTATTTCATGCTGGGGTATTTCATGCTGAGGTAATTCATACTGGGGTATTTCATACTGGGGTATTTCATGCTGGGATATGTCATACTGGGGTAATTCATACTGGGATATTTCATGCTGGGGTATTTCATGCTGGGGTATTTCATGCTGGGGTAATTCATGCTGGGGTATTTCATGCTGGGGTATTTCATGCTGGGGTAATTCATGCTGGGGTATTTCATGCTGGGGTATTTCATGCTGGGGTATTTCATGCTGGGGTAATTCATACTGGGGTATTTCATCCTGGGGTATTTCATGCTGGGGTATTTCATACTGGGGTATTTCATGCTGGGGTATGTCATACTGGGGTAATTCATACTGGGGTAATTCATACTGGGGTATTTCATGCTGGGGTAATTCAGACTGGGGTAAACCATACTGGGGTATTTCATGCTGGGGTAATTCAGACTGGGGCATTTCATGCTGGGGTAATTCATACTGGAGTAATTCATACTGGGGTATTTCATGCTGGGGTAATTCATACTGGAGTAATTCATATTGGGGTAATTCATACTGGGGTAATTCATACTGAGGTATTTCATGCTGGGGTAATTCATTTTGGAGTAATTCATCTTGGGGTAATTCATACTGGGGTATTTCATGCTGTGGTTATTCATACTGGTGTAATTCATACTGGGGTATTTCATACTGGGGTAATTCATACCGGGTTATTTCATACTGGGGTATTTCATGCTGGGGTATTTCATGCTGGGGTAATTCATACTGGGGTATTTCATGTTGGCGTATTTCAAGGTGGGGTAATTCATCCAGGGGTATTTCATACTGAGCTAATTCATACTCGGGTATTTCATACTGGGGTAATTCATACTGGGGTGTTCCATGCTGGGGTAATTTATACTGGGGTATTTCATGCTGGGGTAATTCATACTGGGGTATTTCATCCTGAGGTAATTCATACCGGGTTATTTCATGCTGGGATATTTCATGCTGCGGTATTTCATGCTGGGGTATTTCATGCTGGGGTATTTCATACTGGGGTAATTCATACTGGGGTATTTCATGCTGGGGTATTTCACGCTGGGGTATTTCATACTGGGGTATTTCATGCTGAGGTAATTCATGCTGGGTTATATCATGCTGGGGTATTTCATGCTGGGGTATTTCATGCTGGGGTATTTCATGCTGGGGTAATTCATGCTGGGGTATTTCATGCTGGGGTAATTCATACTGGGGTATTTCATCCTGGGGTATTTCATGTTGGGTATTTCATACTGGGGTATTTCATGCTGGGGTATGTCATACTGGGGTAATTCATACTGGGATATTTCATGCTGGGGTATTTCATGCTAGGGTATTTCATACTGGGGTATTTCATGCTGGGGTATTTCACGCTGGGGTATTTCATACTGGGGTATTTCATGCTGAGGTAATTCATGCTGGGTTATTTCATACTGGGGTATTTCATGCTGGGTTATTTCACGCTGGGGTATTTCATACTGGGGTATTTCATGCTGAGGTAATTCATGCTGGGTTATATCATGCTGGGGTATTTCATGCTGGGGTATTTCATGCTAGGGTATTTCATGCTGGGGTATTTCATACTGGGGTATTTCATCCTGGGGTATTTCATGCTGGGGTATTTCATACTGGGGTATTTCATGCTGGGGTATGTCATACTGGGGTAATTCATACTGGGATATTTCATGCTGGGGTATTTCATGCTAGGGTATTTCATACTGGGGTATTTCATGCTGGGGTATTTCACGCTGGGGTATTTCATACTGGGGTATTTCATGCTGAGGTAATTCATGCTGGGTTATTTCATGCTGGGGTATTTCATGCTGGGGTATTTCATGCTGGGGTAATTCATGCTGGGGTATTTCATGCTGGGGTATTTCATGCTGGGGTATTTCATGCTGGGGTAATTCATACTGGGGTATTTCATCCTGGGGTATTTCATGCTGGGGTATTTCATACTGGGGTATTTCATGCTGTGGTAATTCATACTGGGGTATTTCATGCTGGGGTAATTCAGACTGGGGTAAATCATACTGGGGTATTTCATGCTGGGGTAATTCAGACTGGGGCATTTCATGCTGGGGTAATTCATACTGGAGTAATTCATACTGGGGTATTTCATGCTGGGGTAATTCATACTGGAGTAATTCATACTGGGGTAATTCATACTGGGGTAATTCATACTGAGGTATTTCATGCTGGGGTAATTCATTTTGGAGTAATTCATCTTGGGGTAATTCATACTGGGGTATTTCATGCTGTGGTTATTCATACTGGTGTAATTCATACTGGGGTATTTCATACTGGGGTAATTCATACCGGGTTATTTCATGCTGGCGTATTTCATGCTGAGGTGATTCATACTGGGGTATTTCATACTGAGGTATTTCACACTGAGGTAATTCATACTGGGATATTTCATGCTGAGATAATTCATCCAGGGGTATTTCATACTGAGCTAATTCATACTGGGGTATTTCATGCTGGGGTAATTCATGCTGGGGTATTTCATGCTGGGGTATTTCATGCTGGGGTATTTCATGCTGGGGTAATTCATACTGGGGTATTTCATCCTGGGGTATTTCATGCTGGGGTATTTCATACTGGGGTATTTCATGCTGGGGTATGTCATACTGGGGTAATTCATACTGGGGTAATTCATACTGGGGTATTTCATGCTGGGGTAATTCAGACTGGGGTAAACCATACTGGGGGATTTCATGCTGGGGTAATTCAGACTGGGGCATTTCATGCTGGGGTAATTCATACTGGAGTAATTCATACTGGGGTATTTCATGCTGGGGTAATTCATACTGGAGTAATTCATACTGGGGTAATTCATACTGGGGTAATTCATACTGAGGTATTTCATGCTGGGGTAATTCATTTTGGAGTGATTCATCTTGGGGTAATTCATACTGGGGTATTTCATGCTGTGGTTATTCATACTGGTGTAATTCATACTGGGGTATTTCATACTGGGGTAATTCATACCGGGTTATTTCATGCTGGCGTATTTCATGCTGAGGTGATTCATACTGGGGTATTTCATACTGAGGTATTTCACACTGAGGTAATTCATACTGGGATATTTCATGCTGAGATAATTCATCCAGGGGTATTTCATACTGAGCTAATTCATACTGGGGTATTTCATGCTGGGGTATTTCATGTTGGGGTATTTCATGCTGAGGTAATTCATGCTGGGGTATTTCATGCTGGGATATTTAATGCTGGGGTATTTCATACTGGGGTATTTCATGCTGGGGTATTTCATGCTGGGGTAATTCATACTGGGGTATTTTATACTGGGGTATTTCATGCTGGAATATGTCATACTGGGGTCATTCATACTGGGATTTTTCATGCTGGGGTATTTCATGCTGGGGTATTTCATGCTGGGGTAATTCATGCTGGGGTAATTCATGCTGGGGTATTTCATGCTGGGGTATTTCATGCTGGGGTATTTCATGCTGGGGTAATTCATACTGGGGTATTTCATCCTGGGGTATTTCATGCTGGGGTATTTCATACTGGGGTATGTCATACTGGGGTAATTCATACTGGGGTAATTCATACTGCGGTATTTCATGCTGGGGTAATTCAGACTGGGGTAAATCATACTGGGGTATTTCATGCTGGGGTAATTCAGACTGGGGCATTTCATGCTGGGGTAATTCATACTGGAGTAATTCATACTGGGGTATTTCATGCTGGGGTAATTCATACTGGAGTAATTCATACTGGGGTAATTCATACTGGGGTAATTCATACTGAGGTATTTCATGCTGGGGTAATTCATTTTGGAGTAATTCATCTTGGGGTAATTCATACTGGGGTATTTCATGCTGTGGTTATTCATACTGGTGTAATTCATACTGGGGTATTTCATACTGGGGTAATTCATACCGGGTTATTTCATACTGGGGTATTTCATGCTGGGGTATTTCATGCTGGGGTAATTCATACTGGGGTATTTCATGTTGGCGTATTTCAAGGTGGGGTAATTCATCCAGGGGTATTTCATACTGAGCTAATTCATACTCGGGTATTTCATACTGGGGTAATTCATACTGGGGTGTTCCATGCTGGGGTAATTTATACTGGGGTAATTTATACTGGGGTATTTCATGCTGGGGTAATTCATACTGGGGTATTTCATCCTGAGGTAATTCATACCGGGTTATTTCATGCTGGGATATTTCATGCTGCGGTATTTCATGCTGGGGTATTTCATGCTGGGGTATTTCATACTGGGGTAATTCATACTGGGGTATTTCATGCTGGGGTATTTCACGCTGGGGTATTTCATACTGGGGTATTTCATGCTGAGGTAATTCATGCTGGGTTATATCATGCTGGGGTATTTCATGCTGGGGTATTTCATGCTGGGGTAATTCATGCTGGGGTATTTCATGCTGGGGTAATTCATACTGGGGTATTTCATCCTGGGGTATTTCATGTTGGGTATTTCATACTGGGGTATTTCATGCTGGGGTATGTCATACTGGGGTAATTCATACTGGGATATTTCATGCTGGGGTATTTCATGCTAGGGTATTTCATACTGGGGTATTTCATGCTGGGGTATTTCACGCTGGGGTATTTCATACTGGGGTATTTCATGCTGAGGTAATTCATGCTGGGTTATTTCATACTGGGGTATTTCATGCTGGGTTATTTCACGCTGGGGTATTTCATACTGGGGTATTTCATGCTGAGGTAATTCATGCTGAGTTATATCATGCTGGGGTATTTCATGCTGGGGTATTTCATGCTGGGGTATTTCATGCTGGGGTATTTCATACTGGGGTATTTCATCCTGGGGTATTTCATGCTGGGGTATTTCATACTGGGGTATTTCATGCTGGGGTATGTCATACTGGGGTAATTCATACTGGGATATTTCATGCTAGGGTATTTCATGCTAGGGTATTTCATACTGGGGTATTTCATGCTGGGGTATTTCACGCTGGGGTATTTCATACTGGGGTATTTCATGCTGAGGTAATTCATGCTGGGTTATTTCATGCTGGGGTATTTCATGCTGGGGTATTTCATGCTGGGGTAATTCATGCTGGGGTATTTCATGCTGGGGTATTTCATGCTGGGGTATTTCATGCTGGGGTAATTCATACTGGGGTATTTCATCCTGGGGTATTTCATGCTGGGGTATTTCATACTGGGGTATTTCATGCTGGGGTAATTCATACTGGGGTATTTCATGCTGGGGTAATTCAGACTGGGGTAAATCATACTGGGGTATTTCATGCTGGGGTAATTCAGACTGGGGCATTTCATGCTGGGGTAATTCATACTGGAGTAATTCATACTGGGGTATTTCATGCTGGGGTAATTCATACTGGAGTAATTCATACTGGGGTAATTCATACTGGGGTAATTCATACTGAGGTATTTCATGCTGGGGTAATTCATTTTGGAGTAATTCATCTTGGGGTAATTCATACTGGGGTATTTCATGCTGTGGTTATTCATACTGGTGTAATTCATACTGGGGTATTTCATACTGGGGTAATTCATACCGGGTTATTTCATGCTGGCGTATTTCATGCTGAGGTGATTCATACTGGGGTATTTCATACTGAGGTATTTCACACTGAGGTCATTCATACTGGGATATTTCAAGGTGGGGTAATTCATCCAGGGGTATTTCATACTGAGCTAATTCATACTGGGGTATTTCATGCTGGGGTATTTCATGTTGGGGTATTTCATGCTGAGGTAATTCATGCTGGGGTATTTCATGCTGGGATATTTAATGCTGGGGTATTTCATACTGGGGTATTTCATGCTGGGGTATTTCATGCTGGGGTAATTCATACTGGGGTATTTCATACTGGGGTATTTCATGCTGGGATATGTCATACTGGGGTAATTCATACTGGGATATTTCATGCTGGGGTATTTCATGCTGGGGTATTTCATGCTGGGGTAATTCATGCTGGGGTATTTCATGCTGGGGTATTTCATGCTGGGGTATTTCATGCTGGGGTAATTCATACTGGGGTATTTCATCCTGGGGTATTTCATGCTGGGGTATGTCATACTGGGGTAATTCATACTGGGGTAATTCATACTGGGGTATTTCATGCTGGGGTAATTCAGACTGGGGTAAATCATACTGGGGTATTTCATGCTGGGGTAATTCAGACTGGGGCATTTCATGCTGGGGTAATTCATACTGGAGTAATTCATACTGGGGTATTTCATGCTGGGGTAATTCATACTGGAGTAATTCATACTGGGGTAATTCATACTGGGGTAATTCATACTGAGGTATTTCATGCTGGGGTAATTCATTTTGGAGTAATTCATCTTGGGGTAATTCATGCTGGGGTATTTCATGCTGTGGTTATTCATACTGGTGTAATTCATACTGGCGTATTTCATACTGGGGTAATTCATACCGGGTTATTTCATACTGGGGTATTTCATGCTGGGGTATTTCATGCTGGGGTAATTCATACTGGGGTATTTCATGTTGGCGTATTTCAAGGTGGGGTAATTCATCCAGGGGTATTTCATACTGAGCTAATTCATACTCGGGTATTTCATACTGGGGTAATTCATACAGGGGTGTTCCATGCTGGGGTAATTTATACTGGGGTAATTTATACTGGGGTATTTCATGCTGGGGTAATTCATACTGGGGTATTTCATCCTGAGGTAATTCATACCGGGTTATTTCATGCTGGGATATTTCATGCTGCGGTATTTCATGCTGGGGTATTTCATGCTGGGGTATTTCATACTGGGGTAATTCATACTGGGGTATTTCATGCTGGGGTATTTCACGCTGGGGTATTTCATACTGGGGTATTTCATGCTGAGGTAATTCATGCTGGGTTATATCATGCTGGGGTATTTCATGCTTGTATATTTCATGCTGGGGTAATTCATGCTGGGGTATTTCATGCTGGGGTAATTCATACTGGGGTATTTCATCCTGGGGTATTTCATGTTGGGTATTTCATACTGGGGTATTTCATGCTGGAGTATGTCATACTGGGGTAATTCATACTGGGATATTTCATGCTGGGGTATTTCATGCTAGGGTATTTCATACTGGGGTATTTCATGCTGGGGTATTTCACGCTGGGGTATTTCATACTGGGGTATTTCATGCTGAGGTAATTCATGCTGGGTTATTTCATACTGGGGTATTTCATGCTGGGTTATTTCACGCTGGGGTATTTCATACTGGGGTATTTCATGCTGAGGTAATTCATGCTGGGTTATATCATGCTGGGGTATTTCATGCTGGGGTATTTCATGCTGGGGTATTTCATACTGGGGTATTTCATCCTGGGGTATTTCATGCTGGGGTATTTCATACTGGGGTATTTCATGCTGGGGTATGTCATACTGGGGTAATTCATACTGGGATATTTCATGCTGGGGTATTTCATGCTAGGGTATTTCATACTGGGGTATTTCATGCTGAGGTAATTCATGCTGGGTTATTTCATGCTGGGGTATTTCATGCTGGGGTATTTCATGCTGGGGTAATTCATGCTGGGGTATTTCATGCTGGGGTATTTCATGCTGGGGTATTTCATGCTGGGGTAATTCATACTGGGGTATTTCATCCTGGGGTATTTCATGCTGGGGTATTTCATACTGGGGTATTTCATGCTGTGGTATGTCATACTGGGGTAATTCATACTGGGGTAATTCATACTGGGGTATTTCATGCTGGGGTAATTCAGACTGGTATAAACCATACTGGGGTATTTCATGCTGGGGTAATTCAGACTGGGGCATTTCATGCTGGGGTAATTCATACTGGAGTAATTCATACTGGGGTATTTCATGCTGGGGTAATTCATACTGGAGTAATTCATACTGGGGTAATTCATACTGGGGTAATTCATACTGAGGTATTTCATGCTGGGGTAATTCATTTTGGAGTAATTCATCTTGGGGTAATTCATACTGGGGTATTTCATGCTGTGGTTATTCATACTGGTGTAATTCATACTGGGGTATTTCATACTGGGGTAATTCATACCGGGTTATTTCATGCTGGCGTATTTCATGCTGAGGTGATTCATACTGGGGTATTTCATACTGAGGTATTTCACACTGAGGTAATTCATACTGGGATATTTCATGCTGAGATAATTCATCCAGGGGTATTTCATACTGAGCTAATTCATACTGGGGTATTTCATGCTGGGGTATTTCATGTTGGGGTATTTCATGCTGAGGTAATTCATGCTGGGGTATTTCATGCTGGGATATTTAATGCTGGGGTATTTCATACTGGGGTATTTCATGCTGGGGTATTTCATGCTGGGGTAATTCATACTGGGGTATTTCATACTGGGGTATTTCATGCTGGGATATGTCATACTGGGGTAATTCATACTGGGATATTTCATGCTGGGGTATTTCATGCTGGGGTATTTCATGCTGGGGTAATTCATGCTGGGGTATTTCATGCTGGGGTATTTCATGCTGGGGTATTTCATGCTGGGGTAATTCATACTGGGGTATTTCATCCTGGGGTATTTCATGCTGGGGTATTTCATACTGGGGTATTTCATGCTGGGGTATATCATACTGGGGTAATTCATACTGGGGTAATTCATACTGGGGTATTTCATGCTGGGGTAATTCAGACTGGGGTAAATCATACTGGGGTATTTCATGCTGGGGTAATTCAGACTGGGGCATTTCATGCTGGGGTAATTCATACTGGAGTAATTCATACTGGGGTATTTCATGCTGGGGTAATTCATACTGGAGTAATTCATACTGGGGTAATTCATACTGGGGTAATTCATACTGAGGTATTTCATGCTGGGGTAATTCATTTTGGAGTAATTCATCTTGGGGTAATTCATACTGGGGTATTTCATGCTGTGGTTATTCATACTGGTGTAATTCATACTGGGGTATTTCATACTGGGGTAATTCATACTGGGGTAATTCATACCGGGTTATTTCATACTGGGGTATTTCATGCTGGGGTATTTCATGCTGGGGTAATTCATACTGGGGTATTTCATGTTGGCGTATTTCAAGGTGGGGTAATTCATCCAGGGGTATTTCATACTGAGCTAATTCATACTCGGGTATTTCATACTGGGGTAATTCATACTGGGGTGTTCCATGCTGGGGTAATTTATACTGGGGTAATTTATACTGGGGTATTTCATGCTGGGGTAATTCATACTGGGGTATTTCATCCTGAGGTAATTCATACCGGGTTATTTCATGCTGGGATATTTCATGCTGCGGTATTTCATGCTGGGGTATTTCATGCTGGGGTATTTCATACTGGGGTAATTCATACTGGGGTATTTCATGCTGGGGTATTTCACGCTGGGGTATTTCATACTGGGGTATTTCATGCTGAGGTAATTCATGCTGGGTTATATCATGCTGGGGTATTTCATGCTGGGGTATTTCATGCTGGGGTAGTTCATGCTGGGGTATTTCATGCTGGGGTAATTCATACTGGGGTATTTCATCCTGGGGTATTTCATGTTGGGTATTTCATACTGGGGTATTTCATGCTGGGGTAATTCATACTGGGGTATTTCATGTTGGCGTATTTCAAGGTGGGGTAATTCATCCAGGGGTATTTCATACTGAGCTAATTCATACTCGGGTATTTCATACTGGGGTAATTCATACTGGGATATTTCATGCTGGGGTATTTCATGCTAGGGTATTTCATACTGGGGTATTTCATGCTGGGGTATTTCACGCTGGGGTATTTCATACTGGGGTATTTCATGCTGAGGTAATTCATGCTGGGTTATTTCATACTGGGGTATTTCATGCTGGGTTATTTCACGCTGGGGTATTTCATACTGGGGTATTTCATGCTGAGGTAATTCATGCTGGGTTATATCATGCTGGGGTATTTCATGCTGGGGTATTTCATGCTGGGGTATTTCATGCTGGGGTATTTCATACTGGGGTATTTCATCCTGGGGTATTTCATGCTGGGGTATTTCATACTGGGGTATTTCATGCTGGGGTATGTCATACTGGTGTAATTCATACTGGGATATTTCATGCTGGGGTATTTCATGCTAGGGTATTTCATACTGGGGTATTTCATGCTGGGGTATTTCACGCTGGGGTATTTCATACTGGGGTATTTCATGCTGAGGTAATTCATGCTGGGTTATTTCATGCTGGGGTATTTCATGCTGGGGTATTTCATGCTGGGGTAATTCATGCTGGGGTATTTCATGCTGGGGTATTTCATGCTGGGGTATTTCATGCTGGGGTAATTCATACTGGGGTATTTCATCCTGGGGTATTTCATGCTGGGGTATTTCATACTGGGGTATTTCATGCTGGGGTAATTCATACTGGGGTATTTCATGCTGGGGTAATTCAGACTGGGGTAAAACATACTGGGGTATTTCATGCTGGGGTAATTCAGACTGGGGCATTTCATGCTGGGGTAATTCATACTGGAGTAATTCATACTGGGGTATTTCATGCTGGGGTAATTCATACTGGAGTAATTCATACTGGGGTAATTCATACTGGGGTAATTCATACTGAGGTATTTCATGCTGGGGTAATTCATTTTGGAGTAATTCATCTTGGGGTAATTCATACTGGGGTATTTCATGCTGTGGTTATTCATACTGGTGTAATTCATACTGGGGTATTTCATACTGGGGTAATTCATACCGGGTTATTTCATGCTGGCGTATTTCATGCTGAGGTGATTCATACTGGGGTATTTCATACTGAGGTATTTCACACTGAGGTAATTCATACTGGGATATTTCATGCTGAGATAATTCATCCAGGGGTATTTCATACTGAGCTAATTCATACTGGGGTATTTCATGCTGGGGTATTTCATGTTGGGTATTTCATGCTGAGGTAATTCATGCTGGGGTATTTCATGCTGGGATATTTAATGCTGGGGTATTTCATACTGGGGTATTTCATGCTGGGGTATTTCATGCTGGGGTAATTCATACTGGGGTATTTCATACTGGGGTATTTCATGCTGGGATATGTCATACTGGGGTAATTCATACTGGGATATTTCATGCTGGGGTATTTCATGCTGGGGTATTTCATACTGGGGTAATTCATACTGGGGTAATTCATACTGGGGTATTTCATGCTGGGGTAATTCAGACTGGGGTAAATCATACTGGGGTATTTCATGCTGGGGTAATTCAGACTGGGGCATTTCATGCTGGGGTAATTCATACTGGAGTAATTCATACTGGGGTATTTCATGCTGGGGTCATTCATACTGGAGTAATTCATACTGGGGTAATTTATACTGGGGTAATTCATACTGAGGTATTTCATGCTGGGGTAATTCATTTTGGAGTAATTCATCTTGGGGTAATTCAAACTGGGGTATTTCATGCTGTGGTTATTCATAATGGTGTAATTCATACTGGGGTATTTCATGCTGGGGTAATTCAGACTGGGGCATTTCATGCTGGGGTAATTCATACTGGAGTAATTCATACTGGGGTATTTCATGCTGGGGTAATTCATACTGGAGTAATTCATACTGGGGTAATTCATACTGTGGTAATTCATACTGAGGTATTTCATGCTGGGGTAATTCATTTTGGAGTAATTCATCTTGGGGTAATTCATACTGGGGTATTTCATGCTGTGGTTATTCATACTGGTGTAATTCATACTGGGGTATTTCATACTGGGGTAATTCATACCGGGTTATTTCATGCTGGCGTATTTCATGCTGAGGTGATTCATACTGGGGTATTTCATACTGAGGTATTTCACACTGAGGTAATTCATACTGGGATATTTCATGCTGAGATAATTCATCCAGGGGTATTTCATACTGAGCTAATTCATACTGGGGTATTTCATGCTGGGGTATTTCATGTTGGGGTATTTCATGCTGAGGTAATTCATGCTGGGGTATTTCATGCTGGGATATTTAATGCTGGGGTATTTCATACTGGGGTATTTCATGCTGGGGTATTTCATGCTGGGGTAATTCATACTGGGGTATTTCATACTGGGGTATTTCATGCTGGGATATGTCATACTGGGGTAATTCATACTGGGATATTTCATGCTGGGGTATTTCATGCTGGGGTATTTCATACTGGGGTAATTCATACTGGGGTAATTCATACTGGGGTATTTCATGCTGGGGTAATTCAGACTGGGGTAAATCATACTGGGGTATTTCATGCTGGGGTAATTCATACTGGAGTAATTCATACTGGGGTATTTCATGCTGGGGTAATTCATACTGGAGTAATTCATACTGGGGTAATTCATACTGGGGTAATTCATACTGAGGTATTTCATGCTGGGGTAATTCATTTTGGAGTAATTCATCTTGGGGTAATTCAAACTGGGGTATTTCATGCTGTGGTTATTCATACTGGTGTAATTCATACTGGGGTATTTCATACTGGGGTAATTCATACCGGGTTATTTCATGCTGGCGTATTTCATGCTGAGGTGATTCATACTGGGGTATTTCATACTGAGGTATTTCACACTGAGGTAATTCATACTGGGATATTTCATGCTGAGATAATTCATCCAGGGGTATTTCATACTGAGCTAATTCATACTGGGGTATTTCATGCTGGGGTATTTCATGTTGGGGTATTTCATGCTGGGATATTTCATACTGGGGTAATTCATACTGGGATTTTTCATACTGGGGTATTTCATGCTGGGGTATTTCATACTGGGGTTTTTCATACTGGGATTTTTCATACTGGGGTATTTCATGCTGGGGTATTTCATACTGGGGTTTTTCATGCTGAGGTAATTCATGCTGGGGTATTTCATGCTGGGATATTTAATGCTGGGGTATTTCATACTGGGGTATTTCATGCTGGGGTATTTCATGCTGGGGTAATTCATACTGGGGTATTTCATACTGGGGTAATTCATACTGGGGTATTTCATCCTGGGGTATTTCATGCTGGGGTATTTCATACTGGGGTATTTCATGCTGGGGTAATTCATACTGGGGTATTTCATGCTGGGGTAATTCAGACTGGGGTAAAACATACTGGGGTATTTCATGCTGGGGTAATTCAGACTGGGGCATTTCATGCTGGGGTAATTCATACTGGAGTAATTCATACTGGGGTATTTCATGCTGGGGTAATTCATACTGGAGTAATTCATACTGGGGTAATTCATACTGGGGTAATTCATACTGAGGTATTTCATGCTGGGGTAATTCATTTTGGAGTAATTCATCTTGGGGTAATTCATACTGGGGTATTTCATGCTGTGGTTATTCATACTGGTGTAATTCATACTGGGGTATTTCATACTGGGGTAATTCATACTGGGTTATTTCATGCTGGCGTATTTCATGCTGAGGTGATTCATACTGGGGTATTTCATACTGAGGTATTTCACACTGAGGTAATTCATACTGGGATATTTCATGCTGAGATAATTCATCCAGGGGTATTTCATACTGAGCTAATTCATACTGGGGTATTTCATGCTGGGGTATTTCATGTTGGGTATTTCATGCTGAGGTAATTCATGCTGGGGTATTTCATGCTGGGATATTTAATGCTGGGGTATTTCATACTGGGGTATTTCATGCTGGGGTATTTCATGCTGGGGTAATTCATACTGGGGTATTTCATACTGGGGTATTTCATGCTGGGATATGTCATACTGGGGTAATTCATACTGGGATATTTCATGCTGGGGTATTTCATGCTGGGGTATTTCATACTGGGGTAATTCATACTGGGGTAATTCATACTGGGGTATTTCATGCTGGGGTAATTCAGACTGGGGTAAATCATACTGGGGTATTTCATGCTGGGGTAATTCAGACTGGGGCATTTCATGCTGGGGTAATTCATACTGGAGTAATTCATACTGGGGTATTTCATGCTGGGGTCATTCATACTGGAGTAATTCATACTGGGGTAATTTATACTGGGGTAATTCATACTGAGGTATTTCATGCTGGGGTAATTCATTTTGGAGTAATTCATCTTGGGGTAATTCAAACTGGGGTATTTCATGCTGTGGTTATTCATAATGGTGTAATTCATACTGGGGTATTTCATGCTGGGGTAATTCAGACTGGGGCATTTCATGCTGGGGTAATTCATACTGGAGTAATTCATACTGGGGTATTTCATGCTGGGGTAATTCATACTGGAGTAATTCATACTGGGGTAATTCATACTGTGGTAATTCATACTGAGGTATTTCATGCTGGGGTAATTCATTTTGGAGTAATTCATCTTGGGGTAATTCATACTGGGGTATTTCATGCTGTGGTTATTCATACTGGTGTAATTCATACTGGGGTATTTCATACTGGGGTAATTCATACCGGGTTATTTCATGCTGGCGTATTTCATGCTGAGGTGATTCATACTGGGGTATTTCATACTGAGGTATTTCACACTGAGGTAATTCATACTGGGATATTTCATGCTGAGATAATTCATCCAGGGGTATTTCATACTGAGCTAATTCATACTGGGGTATTTCATGCTGGGGTATTTCATGTTGGGGTATTTCATGCTGAGGTAATTCATGCTGGGGTATTTCATGCTGGGATATTTAATGCTGGGGTATTTCATACTGGGGTATTTCATGCTGGGGTATTTCATGCTGGGGTAATTCATACTGGGGTATTTCATACTGGGGTATTTCATGCTGGGATATGTCATACTGGGGTAATTCATACTGGGATATTTCATGCTGGGGTATTTCATGCTGGGGTATTTCATACTGGGGTAATTCATACTGGGGTAATTCATACTGGGGTATTTCATGCTGGGGTAATTCAGACTGGGGTAAATCATACTGGGGTATTTCATGCTGGGGTAATTCATACTGGAGTAATTCATACTGGGGTATTTCATGCTGGGGTAATTCATACTGGAGTAATTCATACTGGGGTAATTCATACTGGGGTAATTCATACTGAGGTATTTCATGCTGGGGTAATTCATTTTGGAGTAATTCATCTTGGGGTAATTCAAACTGGGGTATTTCATGCTGTGGTTATTCATACTGGTGTAATTCATACTGGGGTATTTCATACTGGGGTAATTCATACCGGGTTATTTCATGCTGGCGTATTTCATGCTGAGGTGATTCATACTGGGGTATTTCATACTGAGGTATTTCACACTGAGGTAATTCATACTGGGATATTTCATGCTGAGATAATTCATCCAGGGGTATTTCATACTGAGCTAATTCATACTGGGGTATTTCATGCTGGGGTATTTCATGTTGGGGTATTTCATGCTGGGATATTTCATACTGGGGTAATTCATACTGGGATTTTTCATACTGGGGTATTTCATGCTGGGGTATTTCATACTGGGGTTTTTCATACTGGGATTTTTCATACTGGGGTATTTCATGCTGGGGTATTTCATACTGGGGTTTTTCATGCTGAGGTAATTCATGCTGGGGTATTTCATGCTGGGATATTTAATGCTGGGGTATTTCATACTGGGGTATTTCATGCTGGGGTATTTCATGCTGGGGTAATTCATACTGGGGTATTTCATACTGGGGTAATTCATACTGGGGTATTTCATCCTGGGGTATTTCATGCTGGGGTATTTCATACTGGGGTATTTCATGCTGGGGTAATTCATACTGGGGTATTTCATGCTGGGGTAATTCAGACTGGGGTAAAACATACTGGGGTATTTCATGCTGGGGTAATTCAGACTGGGGCATTTCATGCTGGGGTAATTCATACTGGAGTAATTCATACTGGGGTATTTCATGCTGGGGTAATTCATACTGGAGTAATTCATACTGGGGTAATTCATACTGGGGTAATTCATACTGAGGTATTTCATGCTGGGGTAATTCATTTTGGAGTAATTCATCTTGGGGTAATTCATACTGGGGTATTTCATGCTGTGGTTATTCATACTGGTGTAATTCATACTGGGGTATTTCATACTGGGGTAATTCATACTGGGTTATTTCATGCTGGCGTATTTCATGCTGAGGTGATTCATACTGGGGTATTTCATACTGAGGTATTTCACACTGAGGTAATTCATACTGGGATATTTCATGCTGAGATAATTCATCCAGGGGTATTTCATACTGAGCTAATTCATACTGGGGTATTTCATGCTGGGGTATTTCATGTTGGGTATTTCATGCTGAGGTAATTCATGCTGGGGTATTTCATGCTGGGATATTTAATGCTGGGGTATTTCATACTGGGGTATTTCATGCTGGGGTATTTCATGCTGGGGTAATTCATACTGGGGTATTTCATACTGGGGTATTTCATGCTGGGATATGTCATACTGGGGTAATTCATACTGGGATATTTCATGCTGGGGTATTTCATGCTGGGGTATTTCATACTGGGGTAATTCATACTGGGGTAATTCATACTGGGGTATTTCATGCTGGGGTAATTCAGACTGGGGTAAATCATACTGGGGTATTTCATGCTGGGGTAATTCAGACTGGGGCATTTCATGCTGGGGTAATTCATACTGGAGTAATTCATACTGGGGTATTTCATGCTGGGGTCATTCATACTGGAGTAATTCATACTGGGGTAATTTATACTGGGGTAATTCATACTGAGGTATTTCATGCTGGGGTAATTCATTTTGGAGTAATTCATCTTGGGGTAATTCAAACTGGGGTATTTCATGCTGTGGTTATTCATAATGGTGTAATTCATACTGGGGTATTTCATGCTGGGGTAATTCAGACTGGGGCATTTCATGCTGGGGTAATTCATACTGGAGTAATTCATACTGGGGTATTTCATGCTGGGGTAATTCATACTGGAGTAATTCATACTGGGGTAATTCATACTGTGGTAATTCATACTGAGGTATTTCATGCTGGGGTAATTCATTTTGGAGTAATTCATCTTGGGGTAATTCATACTGGGGTATTTCATGCTGTGGTTATTCATACTGGTGTAATTCATACTGGGGTATTTCATACTGGGGTAATTCATACCGGGTTATTTCATGCTGGCGTATTTCATGCTGAGGTGATTCATACTGGGGTATTTCATACTGAGGTATTTCACACTGAGGTAATTCATACTGGGATATTTCATGCTGAGATAATTCATCCAGGGGTATTTCATACTGAGCTAATTCATACTGGGGTATTTCATGCTGGGGTATTTCATGTTGGGGTATTTCATGCTGAGGTAATTCATGCTGGGGTATTTCATGCTGGGATATTTAATGCTGGGGTATTTCATACTGGGGTATTTCATGCTGGGGTATTTCATGCTGGGGTAATTCATACTGGGGTATTTCATACTGGGGTATTTCATGCTGGGATATGTCATACTGGGGTAATTCATACTGGGATATTTCATGCTGGGGTATTTCATGCTGGGGTATTTCATACTGGGGTAATTCATACTGGGGTAATTCATACTGGGGTATTTCATGCTGGGGTAATTCAGACTGGGGTAAATCATACTGGGGTATTTCATGCTGGGGTAATTCATACTGGAGTAATTCATACTGGGGTATTTCATGCTGGGGTAATTCATACTGGAGTAATTCATACTGGGGTAATTCATACTGGGGTAATTCATACTGAGGTATTTCATGCTGGGGTAATTCATTTTGGAGTAATTCATCTTGGGGTAATTCAAACTGGGGTATTTCATGCTGTGGTTATTCATACTGGTGTAATTCATACTGGGGTATTTCATACTGGGGTAATTCATACCGGGTTATTTCATGCTGGCGTATTTCATGCTGAGGTGATTCATACTGGGGTATTTCATACTGAGGTATTTCACACTGAGGTAATTCATACTGGGATATTTCATGCTGAGATAATTCATCCAGGGGTATTTCATACTGAGCTAATTCATACTGGGGTATTTCATGCTGGGGTATTTCATGTTGGGGTATTTCATGCTGGGATATTTCATACTGGGGTAATTCATACTGGGATTTTTCATACTGGGGTATTTCATGCTGGGGTATTTCATACTGGGGTTTTTCATACTGGGATTTTTCATACTGGGGTATTTCATGCTGGGGTATTTCATACTGGGGTTTTTCATGCTGAGGTAATTCATGCTGGGGTATTTCATGCTGGGATATTTAATGCTGGGGTATTTCATACTGGGGTATTTCATGCTGGGGTATTTCATGCTGGGGTAATTCATACTGGGGTATTTCATACTGGGGTATTTCATGCTGGGATATGTCATACTGGGGTAATTCATACTGGGATATTTCATGCTGGGGTATTTCATGCTGGGGTATTTCATGCTGGGGTAATTCATTCTGGAGTATTTCATGCTGGGGTATTTCATGCTGGGGTAATTCATACTGAGGTAATTCATACTGGGGTATGTCATACTGGGGTATGTCATACTGGGGTAATTCATACTGGGGTATTTCATGCTGGGGTAATTCATACTGGAGTAATTCATACTGGGGTAATTCATACTGGGTTAATTCATACTGGGGTATTTCAAGCTGGGGTATTTCATGCTGGGGTAATTCATTCTGGAGTAATTCATGCTGGGGTAATTCATACTGGGGTAATTAATACTGAGATATTTCATGCTGAGGTATTTCATGCTTGGATAATTCATATTCGGGTAATTCATACTGGGTTATTTCATACTGGGGCACAATAACAAGTGCATCAGCAGCCCTCCTGTCCTGCGTCAAATCTTCATATATGAATCTGGGCTGGGAATGCTGGTATGTGATGGTCAGAAACCATCCTGACGCTGCCCTCGTTGAATGTGCGTACTCCTGTAATTTCTAGCAGTCACCGCAACTCTGACTGATTTTTCTCCTTCCTAGCCTGAAGTCACTGAAGCAATTCTTTCCCTGTTGCTGTATGTGAAATTCTTTGATTCAGAACAAATCAGGAATCAGACAGATTTGCAGCTTTCTGTGCAGCTTAGAATGAAGGGGCAAGATGTAAGTTTGATATGTTCTAACATTTCGGCAGTGCATTTTCATGCTCGTTAGGTTGAGAAATGAAATCATTATTTTGTTACCAGGATTTTTATCAGATCACATCATCGCACGCAAGACTAGGAAAAGTAAATCTCTTTTATATTACAACAGTGACTACATTTCAAAAGTAATTAATTGATTGCAAAGCGCTTTGGGTGTCCTGAGGTTGTAAGTGGCAGTGGGGGAGAAATTGGGTCACGCCTCTAGCGCCGTTAATCCAGGCAGAGCGGTACTTTTAGCACCTTGAAAAGGTTTGCGCCTCCCACCCAGAAATTCGTCAGAATCGGTCGAAGAGCTGACTGGGGCGATATATCAGCCCTTGCACACCAGAGCTCGGGGGGATGATAACAAAAGCTTGGTCGATACATTTTGCGGACCCATTGCGTTGCACGGAACTCCGAAACTGATCCCGGGGAAATCTGAGTCTTAAAGGCGTGACGTGGTAATGCACCCATTAAAGTTTTCAAAATCACTTGTTTTCAAGCTGTACTGTTGTGTCTGTCTGCCGCATCAAACTCGGAGGCTCACGCACCGTGCTCTGTGTGTAAACGTTGCACCGACTGTGACCTCCGAGGGAAGCGCTTCCTCATCGCTTTAAGTAGTCACCGGTTAACGACTGTTTCTCAGACGTTGTTATTGGCAGGCGCTCAATGAGACGCACGCACCGAATTTACCGACCGGGGCGTGAGTGTGCGCGTTGCACCAGGAATACGTCTTGATCGGAGCGATCGTCAGCAGCCAGGTGCTAATGGTTTACGCCCCCGGTGAGCCTCTAATCAATGTTACGGCAGGGCACTAAAAGCTGCGCCCACAGTCGCTATGCTCTAACGCTCGCATCAACAACCCGTCTGGCTGCTAACGGAGGCGTTAGACAACTGAAAATCCAGCAACTATATAAATGCAAGATCTTTCTTTTTTCCCTTGATGACGAAATAAATATTTATTGGAAGTTTCAGACGCCATATTCACTTTTGCTATAAAAACATTTCATCCGTATGTTTCCAAATTGCCAAACACAAGGAATATGTGAGACAAAACCCTCTGGTTATTTTGCTTGCTGATGAATCTTAAAGAACATAAGAACATAAGAAATAGGAGCAGGAGTAGGCCATTCTGTCCCTCGAGCCTGCTCCGCCATTCAATAAGATCATAAGATCATGGTTGATCTGCTACCTCAACTCCAACTTCCCACATTATCCCATAGTATCCAAAAATCTATCATTCTCTGTCTTCAATATACTCAACGACTGAGCCTCCACAGCCCTCTGGGTAGAGAATTCCAAAGATTCACAGCCCCCGAGTGAAGAGATCGTACAATCTGGATCATACAATTTCAGTACAGATTTCACTCTTGCACCAAGAACGATTGAAGTCATTTAAATGAATTACGACTGTAACTGATCTCCACACCTCTGTCAGTGTTAAACATTCCCAGGTCTGATATTTAGGGTAAAGCTCCCTCTTCTTTGTCCCAACAACTTAGCTTAAGCTCAACTTTGAAACAAGACACATTCCTGCAGCAAGGTAATTTTGTCTCATGTTTCCACACTAGTTAGTCCTTGAATTACATAGAAATTACAGCATAGACCAATGGCCGACTGGTCTATGCCAGTGTATTGCACTTCATGTGCCTACTCCCACTCTAATTCTTCTCACCCTATCAGCATATCCTTCTATTCGTTTCTCCCTCATGTGTTTATCGAGTTTCCCCTTAAAAGCATCTATGCTATTCATCTCAACTACTCCTTGTAACCATTCTCTGGGCAAAGATGTTTCTTCTGACTTCCGTATTGGATTTATTAGTGACTACAGGTTGAGTGTCCCAAATCCGGAGTTCCGAAGTCCATAATGTTCCCGAATCCAGGCACCGATGTTACGTATGCAACACCAGCATTCTACCGCCACCAGAGGACCTCACAGTATCCACCCAGGCATAGTAATGATGAAAGCTATAGCCAGATCCCATGTGTAGTGGCCCGGCATCGACTCAGATTTGGAGTCTTGCGTGCGGCAATGCAATACTTGCTCTCAACTGAGCAATACACGCAGGGAGGCACCGCTAAGTTTGTGGTGATAGCCCTCCAAACCGTGGTCTAGGATCCACGTTGACTTTGCTGGCCTGTTTCTAGGTAAAATGTTTTCGGTTGTTGTGGATGCTTATTCAAAATGGATTGAGTGTATAATAATGTCTGTAAGCATGTCCACTGCCACCATCGAAAGCCTACGAGCCATGTTTGCCACACACGGCCTGCCTGATGTCCTTGTCAGCGACAATGGGCTGTGCTTCACCAGTGCTGAATTCAAGGAATTCATGACCCGCAATGGGATCAAGCACATCACATCTGTCCCGTTCAAGCCTGCATCTAACGGCCAGGCAGAACGGGCAGTCCAAACCTTCAAGCAAAGCTTAAAACGCGTGTCGGAAGGCTCGCTGCAGACCCGCCTGTCCCGAGTCCTGCTCAGCTACCGCACAAGACCCCACTCGCTCACAGGGGTTCCCCCGCCGAACTGTTCATGAAAACGGCGCTCAAAACAAGGCTCTCTATAGTCCACCCTGATCTCCATGATCATGTCAAGGGCAGACGGCATCAACAAAGCATGTACCATGATCGCGCAAATTTGTCACGCGATATTGAAGTCAATGACCCTGTATTTGTACTCAACTATGGACATGGTCCCAAATGGCTTGCTGGCACTGTCGTAGCCAAAGAAGGGAGTAGGGTGTTTGAGATCAAACTTGCAAATGGACGAACTTGCAGAAAGCATTTGGACCAAACCAAACTGCGATTCTCAGACAACCACGAGCAACCTGAAGGGGACACCACCAACGTCGACGCTCCGATACACACACAAGTGGCCATCGACATCATGGTTGACCACAAAGCTGAACCCATTATCCCCAGCAGCCCAGTAAGGCCAGCTGCACAGCAGCCCAGCAAAGGCCCAACCAACTCACCGGCACCTGTGTTTAACCGAGACGATCGACTAGGAAGCAGAAAGCCCCAGATTGTCTCACCCTGTAAATAAGTGTACTATTGACTTTAGGGGGGAGTGATATTATGTATGCAACACCTTGTAACCAGCATTCAACCGCCACAAGAGGGCGCATCTGTTGGAGTCCCAAGGGATCCCAGCATCACTTGGGAGCACTGCATATAAGCAGGCCTCCCATGCTGTGCCAGCACTCTGGAGTCAGAATAAAGAGACTAAGGTCACACTTACTCAAGTCTACAGTACTTAGTCACATTGCTTTATTTGAGGCATAACAACCGGGACCATCCGTGGCGGGGTCGTCTGGAATCCGGAAAATGTTCTAGGATCCGGATACCGGGCTGATCCGTGGCGGGGTCATCCGGAATCCGGCAAATGTTGCGGAATCCGGATATCCTGCCAAACCGCTTACCGCCGCGAGCTGGGCCCAGGGAAAATTCAAAATTCGAAAACTCTCAGAACATTCACAGGAATGAAAAAACACAAACTCCAGCACGCCTCTTCTTGCAGATCTTCACACCTTCAGGCACCGCTGCTCCTGGGTCTGCAACGTAAGTCCCCCCCCGGGCGTCTTCCCTTGGCCAGAACACAGGCGCGCCAAAACTGCAAAGCACGGTGACCACGGCACCCCAGCCTTGCACGCCGGCGGTCTGCCTAAAACCGCCGGCGTAAGACCCCCGCGAAACTCCTCAAACGGCACTTCCCAAATGGCCGTCCGAAAACCGGACATGCACGCTGCAGCTCCCCAAACTAGCTGGCCCCTGCCTGCCCCCCCAATGAAACCACGCGAATCGGGAGCTGTGATCGGATCGCAACGCCCCATGACCCCAAACGGAGCCGGAAAGACGCTCCGAAATCCAGAAATAACTGAACCTCGGCTCGAGCGCTTCCAGATTCGGGACATCAGAAATCCGGAGAATCCCGGAATCCGGAACGGCCTCAGTCCCGAGGTTTCCGGATTTCGGATGTTCTACCTGTATCTTATATTTATGAGCCCTAGTTTTGGATTTGTTCACAAGTGGAAACATCTTCTCTACGTCTACGCTATCAAACCCTTTCGTAATCTTAAAGACCTCCATCAGGTCACATCTCTGCCTTCTCTTGAGAGACTGCTGACACACTGTGGGCTCAAACTTTACCAACATGACACCGAGCATTGCTGTCAGAGGAGATATTTGAGTTATTAATAGAATAAGTCCAGATTCTTCCAAAAGACATCAATTGCTATTGTTGTGAAATCACAGGCAACACTGAAATTGTAACATAAAGAATGATAAGCAAGCAAAATAAGTAAACCGAGAAGTGTTTTATTTATTCTATTCTTGTCTTTGATCATTTGAAAATATATCGGGGGGAGGGTTGTTCAGATACATGAATGTATTGACTACAACCTCCAGTGCACAGCCACCTGTCTAAGTCAGCAAAGGGAAAAATGAAGGGATTTATTTGCCTGACCTTGTGTAGTTGAGGGCATAGCCACCAATGGTGGGGGAAGGGAGGGGAGATGCACAAGAGGCCAGAGTCAGAGGAACTGGGAGGTTGGGCCTGTACGATTGAAAGAGGTTAGAGACAGGGAGGGGCAAGGTCTGAAGGGATTTAAACATAAGGATGAGAATTTTAAATCGAGGCATTTAGGAACCGGAAAGCATTGCAGATCAGTGAGGACAGGGGTTATGGGTGAGTGGGTCTTTGGTGCAGGATAGGATAAGGGCTGAAGTTTGCAAAGGATGGGGAGCATGGGGGTGGGGAGGCTGGCCAGGAGAGCATTGGAATAGTTGAGTCTAGTGGGGACAAATGCATGGACTTGGGAGTCGGCACTAAATCCAATATTCGGCTGCCCGTGTCCTAACTCGCACCAAGTCCCACTCACCCATCACCCCTGTGCTCACTGACCTACATTGGCTTCCAGTTAACCAATATCTCAATTTCAAAACTCTCATCCTTATTTTCAAATCCCGCCATGGGCCTCATCCCTATCTCTGTAATCTCCTTCAGCCCCACAACCCCCGGGATGTCTGTGCTCCTCTAATTCTGCCCTCATGAGCATCCCTGATTATAATCGTTCAACCATTGGTGGCCGTGCCTTCTGTTGCCAAGGCCCCAAGCTCTGGGACTCCCTGCCTAAACCTCTCCGCCTCTCTACCTCTCTTTCTTCCTTCAAGACGCTCCTTACAACATACCTCTTTGACCAAGCTTTTAGTCACCTGCACTAATTTCTCCTAATGCGGCTCGGTGCTAAATTTTTTATATCATAATACTCCTGTGAAGCGCTTTGGGGTGTTTACGTTGAAGGCGCTATATAAATACAAGTTGTTGTTGTTGTTGGTAGTAGATGTGCTGAGGCAGGGGTGGAGAGAGGTGATGTTACAGAGGTGAAAGTAAACAGTTTTTGGGATGTAGAAGGTTGTGGGTTGGGAAGCACTGAATCGTCATGTACTTACAGAAGGTTGGCATTGATTATTTACAGAAGGTTAGCCCTAATTCTTTATTTATTTACCGAAGGTTAACACTGATTCTTCATTTATTTACAGAAGCAGGAATTCTAAGTTATGTTTCTTTCCCTAGTCCGGGGACACTGAAGCTATTTGCAAACCCCGCCTGTTGTCTGCGATTTCCTGATTTGTTTGGCTTAATACTAAACCATGCAGGTCGTCCACTAATAAGTCCTTCATTTTGGCCACGTTGCTGTGCAGGTTACATTTATTTTTGGTAGTGGATGTTGTTAGAGAAGCTGGGTTAAGTTGTATTCGGACTACAATTTGTGGGCAACCAGCCTGTAATACTTGACACATAACTAGCCTTGGATAGTTCCAATCTGCGCATGTTGATGCCTTTTCTGTGTACACAAATAGATAAGGTCGCTTGTTTTGTCCTGAAGCTGAATCTTTGGTATGCTGAGCTAGTAATACCACAGATAAAACCAAGAATGCAGGTCTTGGAGAAAGTGATGTCATACTGAGCTGAGCTTAAAAGTGAGATGATTGTAAGAAAGTGAGGGAAGTTCGGGTTGTCTGTGAGCCCAGCAACTGGAACGGGGGGCCTCCACAATCTTTGCGTTGCTGTCTGTAAGTATCATTCCGAATAAAATCTTTAAGGCTCTCCTGCTCTTACCAGATATTTTAATTGACTAATTGCCAACTAATATCTTAGTAACTTCTGTAGCGCACATGAATAATCTCTGTAATTACAAAAAAAGACTTGCATTTATCATCATCATGAATAATCTCTGTAATTAGAAAAAACGACCGCAAGACATCCCAAAGTGCTTTACAGCCAATGAATTTTACTAGGGCTCCTTTGTGCCACACTCAGTCAAATGCTGCTTTGATGTCAAGGGCAGTCACTCTCACCTTACCTCTAGATTTCAGCTCTTTTGTCCACGATTGGACCAAGGCTGTAATGAGGTCTGGCAGAACCGAAACTGAGCATCGGTGAGCAGGTTATTCGTGAGTAAGTGTCACTTGCTAGCACAGTTGATGACACCTTCCATCACTTTGCTTATGATTGAGAGTAGACTGATGCGGCGGTTCCCTGGGAGGACAGACGCACCAACATTAGCGTCCTCGACCAGGCCAACATCCCCAGCATTGAAGCACCGACCGCATTTAATCAGCTCCATTGGGCAGGCCACATTGTCCGCATGCCAGACACGAAACTCCCAAAGCAAGCGCTCTACTCGGAACTCCTTCACGGCAAACGAGCCAAAGGTGGGCAGAGGAAACGTTACAGGGACACACTCAAAACCTCCCTGATAAAGTGCAACATCCCCACCGACACCTGGGAGTCCCTGGCCAAAGACCGCCCTAAATGGAGGAAGTGCACCGGGAGAGCGCTTAGCACCTCGAGTCTCATCTTCGAGAGTATGCAGAAATCAAGCCCTTTCCCTTAACGACTATCTGTGCCACCTGTGACAGGGACTGTGGTTCTCGTATTGGACTGTTCAGCCACCTAAGGACTCATTTTTAGAGTGGAAGCAAGTCTTCCTCGATTCCGAGGGACTGCCTATGAAGATGATGATGATAATGAATGTGGCGGTAATTAGCTGGATTGGATTTGTCCTGCTTTTTGTGAACAGGACATACCTGGGCAATTTTCCACTTTGTCGGGTAGGTGCCAATGTTGTAACTGTACTGGAACAGCTTGGCTAGAAGTGCGGCTAGATCTGGAGCATAAACCTTCAGCATGGCAACCAGGGATGTTGTCGGGACCCATAGCCTTTGCTGTATCCAGTGTGCTCAGTCATTTCTTGATATCATGTGGAGTGAATTGAATTGGCTGAAGACTGGCTTCTGTGATGGTGGGGACCTTAGAAGGAGGCCAAGATGGATTATCCACTCGGCACGACTGGCTGAAGATGGTTGCGAGCGCCTCAGCCTTGTCTTTTGCACTCACGTGCTGGGCTCCACCATCATTGATGGGGGTGTTCATGGAGCCTTCTCCTCCCGTTAATTGTTTAATTGTCCACCATTGATTGGATGTAGCAGGACTGCAGAGCTTTGATCTGATCCATTGTGGAATCGCTTGGCTCTGTCTCTAGCATCCTGCTTCCGTTGTTTAGCATGCATGTTAGTCTAGTGTTGTAGCTTCCCCAGGTTGATACTTCGTTTTTAGGTATGCCTGGTGTTTCTCCAGGCATGCTCTTCTACACTCCTCATTGAACCAGCGTTGGTCCGCTGGCTTGATGGTAATGGTAGAATGAGGGATATGCTGGGCCATGAGGTTACAGATTGTGCTGGAATACAATTCTGATGCTGCTGATGGCCCATAGTGCCTGATGGATGTCCAGTTTTGAGCTGCTAGATCTGTTCTGAATCTGTCTATTAGCACGGTGGGAGGTGGGGGATGTCCTCAGTGTGACGACGGGGCTTCGTCTCCACAAGGACTGTGCAGTGTTCACTCCTACCAATACTGTCATGGACAGATGCATCTTCGACAGGGAGATTGGTGAGGCCAAGGTCAAGTAGGTTTTTCCCCTCGTGTTGGTTCTCTCACCAGCTGTCGCAGGCCCAGTCTGGCAGCTATGTCCTTCAGGACTCGGCCAGCTCGGTCAGTAGTGGTGCTACCGAGCCACTCTATGTGATGCACATTGAAGTCCCCCACCCAGAGTACATTCTGTGCCCTTGCTATTCTCAGTGCTTCTTCCAAGTGGTATTCAACATGGAGGAGCACTGATTCATCAGCTGAGGGAGGGCGGTAGGTGGTAATCAGCAGGAGATTTCCTTGCCCATGCTTCACCTGAGACTTCATGGGGTCCGGAGTAAATATTGAGGACTCCCAGGGCCACTCTCCTCTGACTGTAAACCACTGTGCTGCCATCCCTGGTGGGTCTGTCCTGCCGGTGGAACAGGAGTCTGGTGATAGAGGAGTCTGGAACATTGGCGGAAAGGTATAATTCTGCGATTATGACTATGTCAAGCTCTTGCATGACAGCTCTCCCAATATCGGCACAAGTCCCCAGCTGTTAGTGAGGAGCACTTTGCAGAGTTGATTGGGCTGGGTGTGCCTTTGTCTTGTCCAAATCCAATTCCTTGATCGATGCTGGGTGGTCCGTCCAGTTTTATTCTTATGATGTTTTTTTGTAGTGGTTTGATACAACTGATTGGCTCGCTGGGCCATTTATGAGTCAACCACATTGCTGTGGGTCTGGAGTCACATATAGGCCAGACCGGATAAGGATGGCAGGTTTTCTTCCCGAAAGGACATTAGCGAACCAGTTGGATTTTTATGACAACCCAATAGTTTCATGGTCACCATTCGTGATACCAGCTTTTTAATTAACTGAATGCAAATTCACAAATTGCCATGATGGGATTTGAACATACATCTCTGGATTGCTGTCCAGTAACAAAACTATTATTCTATCGTTCCCTCCAAAGCAGACCGGAACCTCGGGTTAACATCTCATCCAAATGACAGCACCTCCGACAGTGCGGCACTCTCTCAGCACTGCACTAGAGTGTCAGTCTAGAGTTATGTGCTAAAGTCCCTGGAGTGGGACTTGAACCCATGACCTCTAACTCAGAGGCAAGAGTGCTACCCACTGAGCCACAGCTGGCACCTTAGACCTTTATATTTATTAATCACTAAATTTATTTATTTCCTAAAATCAAGTTCTCTCTTTTAAATACGAAAGTTGATTTCACGGCTTTTACGTGCAAAGTGGCCATTTTATAATATTCATAATATTTCAAATGTAAAACCTTCACCGCGGAGAGTGGTGGACCCAACAACAGTTGGTTCAAAGCACTTCGCCTGCTTTCGTAACATCTTGAGATTGTGCTTTCCTCCATGTCTCCCACCTTAATAATACGAGTTCTGTCTGCAGGTGCCAATTGTTGGGTAACACTGCTGGAGAGACCATTGTCCCTGTGCCAGGAGTTAAGGTTCTAAAAGCAGAGTCTTAGTTGTACAGGTTTTATTATGAATGATGCCCACAACATCATGGAGACCCACACCTTCCAGTCACTGAGCCCAAGCTGCAAGACAGCACCTGCTCGATTGCCCTCACTTCCTTGCAATGATCGTGCTTTTTAAGCTCAGCTAAAAGGCTTTCTCCATGACCGCCACTCTTGGTTTTGCATTCAGTATTATTAGCACAACATAACAAAGACTTAAGGGGAGAAATTCGGGAGCGCCCCGTTTGGAGCACCAACTTTTAACAGTTGAAAAAATTAGCGGCAGGCGCTAATGATTTTCAACTGAAAAAAAATGAGGTGTTTGCGCTCCAGGAAGGAAGTGGAGCGCTAAATCAAGCCATCCACTTCCATCCTGGAGCGCTACAGGCCGCAGGCGGGGCGGTCATGGTGCAGCGCTGCACAATGGGCCGTGCAGTGCTGTCGTGTTCCGAGGCTGCTTCCCTCCCTTAAAGGGAAGGCCCATTGCTGCCAGCTCTGTATTGGGCACAGTGAGCTGGTCCCCGACGGCAGCCACGATCCGGCCCGATCAGCAGAGTGCCAGGCTGATCAGTCCCATGCACTGCAGCAGAGTGCCAGGCTGATCAGCCCCATGCACCGCAGCAGAGTGCCAGGCTGATCAGCCCCATGCACTGCAGCAGAGTGTCAGGCTGATCAGTCCCATGCACTGCAGCAGAGTGCCAGGCTGATCAGTCCCATGCACTGCAGCAGAGTGTCAGGCTGATCAGTCCCATGCACTGCAGCAGAGTGCCAGGCTGATCAGTCCCATGCACTGCAGCAGAGTGCCAGGCTGATCAGTCCCATGCACTGCAGCAGAGTGCCAGGCTGATCAGTCCCATGCACTGCAGCAGAGTGCCAGGCTGATCAGTCCCATGCACTGCAGCAGAGTGCCGGGCTGATCAGTCCCATGCACTGTAGCGGAGTGCCGGGCTGATCAGTCCCATGCACTGTAGCGGAGTGCCAGGCTGATCAGCCCCATGCACTGCAGCAGAGTGCCAGGCTGATCAGTCCCATGCACTGTAGCGGAGTGCCAGGCTGATCAGCCCCATGCACTGCAGCAGAGTGCCAGGCTGATCAGCCCCATGCACTGCAGCAGAGTGCCAGGCTGATCAGCCCCATGCACTGCAGCAGAGTGCCAGGTTGATCAGCCCCAGGCACTGCAGCAGAGTACCGGGCGGATGGATCGCGGCCAAAACAAAATCGCCCAAAAAGTGAAAAACAGAAGTACAAAATTTTTTCCACGTATCTTGGCCACCTCCCCTTTAAACTTCACCCCAAAGCACCCGGTCTCCCGATCCATACCTCCTGCAGCTGCCGGTGTTTTTGCCTGGCGCTGTTGCAGGGGCTGGAACCCAAGTTCGGGTCCTGGGTGTTACCGGGGCGATGCGCAAGGCAATGATGTCACAATTTCCGGGCGCAGGAGATCGAGGCGCAACGCCCTCCCGCCGCGTGCTAATTTCCCGCCGAAGTTAGCGGGAGTTGTTCATCTCACGGCGCCCGGTCGGTTGGTCATTAGTGTCCTGTTAGCGCCCCCCGGAGGCGGTAATGGGAGGCACTAAGGAGGCCAATTTCTAAGCCAAACTTTCTCGTGGTATCAGAAGCTTAAAAGGCTACACAGTATGGTCTCGGGACATATCATAAACGACATATATATTTACATGTACAGAAAAGAATAAGTCTGTAGATGCATCCATGAAAATAATAGAACTAACCTATGTTATGACTGATATCAATGGTCAGGACTCAGAAATCATAAAATCTTTGAAATTTATGGCACAGAAGGAGGTCATTTGGCCCATCGTGTCCGCGCCGTCAAAAAAGAACCATCCAGCTGAATCCCACTTTCCAGCTCTTGGTCCATAGCCCTGCAGGTTACGGCACTTCAAGTGTACATCCAAGTACTTTTTAAATGTGGTGAGGGTGTCTGCCTCTACCATCCTTTCAGGTAGTGTGTTCCAGACCCCCACCACCCTCTGGGTGAAAACATTTCCTCTCAAATCCCCTCTAAACATCCTACCAATTATTTTAAATCGATGCCCCCTGGTTATTGACCTCTCTGCTAAAGGAGCTTCCTATCCACTCTATCTAGGCCCCTCATAATTGTATACACTTCAATTAAATCTCTCCTCAGCCTTCTCTGTTCCAAAGAAAACAACCCCAGCCTATCCAATCTTTCCTCACAGCTAAAATTCTCCAGCCCTGGCAATATCCTCGTAAATCTCCTCTCTAGCCTCTCTAGTGCAATCACATCTTTCCTGTAATGCGGTGACCAGAACTGCATCCAGTACTCTAGCTGTGGCCTAACTAGTGTTTTATACAGTTCAAGCATAACCTTTCTGCTCTTATATTCTATGCCATGATGAATAAAAGAAAGTATACCAGTCTTGCTACCTTCAGAAATCTGTGGACATGCACTCCAATGTCCCTCTGTTCCTCTAAATTTCTTAGCTACCATTTATTGTGTATTCACTTGCTTTGCTGACCCTCCCCAAATGCATTATCTCACACTTCTCCGGATTGAATTCCATTTGCTACTGTTCTGCCCACCTGACCAGTCACTTGATATCTTCCTGCAGTCCACAGCTTTCTTCCTCACTATCAATCACATGGCCAATTTTTGCATCATCTACATACTTCTTTATCAAGCCCCCTACATTGACGTCTAATTAATTGATATATAGCACTAAAGCAAGGGAGCTAGTACTGAGCCTTGTGGAACCCCACTGAAAACAGCCTTCCTGTCACAAAAACACCCATTGGATGTTAGCTTCCTACCACTGAGCCAATTTTGGATCCAGCTTGCCACTTTCCCTTGGATCTTGTGGGTTTTTACTTTTTTGACCAACCTGCCATGTGGGACCTTGTCAAAGGCCTTGGTAAAATCCTTGTAGACAACATCAAATGCACGACCATCATCGACCCTCCTTGCTACCTCCTCAAAAGTGTCAATCAAGTTAGTCAGACACGACCTTCCTTCAACAAATCCTAAGAGGGAGAAATTCATTATCGCCCTGTTTGGGAGCGGTAACTTTTGAAAGCCGGGAAACTTAACGCCAGGTCTTTCGTGCTCCAGGAAGGAAGGGGAGCACTAAATCAAGCATTCCACTTCCTTCTTGGAGTGCTACAGGACGCAGGTGCGGTGGACACCTCGGCAGTGTTGCACACTGGGCCGTGCAGCGCTGCCGCTTTCAAAGGGCCCCTCCGCTCCTTATAGGGAAGGGCGATTGGTGCAGGCTCTGCAATTTAGAACACACCTTCCTGGCCCACCAAGGGAGCGGGGCACCCGTGCGATCAGCCCGACACTCAAGCAGAGCATCGGGCTGAACGATCGCGGCAGGAACCCGCTAAGAAAACGGTATCAACAAATGCACGTTCTTTTTTACCTACCTCAGCCACCTCGCCTTTAACCATCGCCCCGGTAGTGGCCGGCCGCTGCACGACTCCTGCAGCTGTCGGTGTTTTCACCGGCGCTGCTGCAGGGGGCGGAAGTGAATTTTGGGGCCGGGATGCTAACGGGACGATGAGCACGCCGGTGATTTCACGATCTCCGGGCGCAGGAGATCGGGGCGCAACGCTGTAGCGCCGTCGCTAAACTCACGCCCGATATGGCGGGAGTCGTTAACAGCGTAGATTCCTCCATTTCATTACGTGGGATATACGACACAGAAACAAGCCATTCGGCCCAAACAGTCCATGACCGCGTTTATTCTTCACTCGAGCCTCCTCCCATCTTTCCTCATCTAAATCTATCAGCATAATTCTCAATTCCCTTCTCCTTCATATGCTTGTCTAGCGTCCCATTTAATGCATCTATACTACTCGCTTCAACCACTCCCTGTGGTAGCGAGTTCCACATTCTCATCGCTCTCTGGGTAAAGAAGTTTCTTCTGAATTCCCTATTGGATTTCTTGGCGACTATCTTATATTGATGGCCTCTAGTTGTGCTCGTCCCCACAAATGGAAGCATTCTCTCTGTACCCATTCTTTCAAAACCTTTCATAATTTTAAAGACCTCTATTAGGTCACCCCTCAGCCTTCTCTTTTCAAGAGAAAAGTGACCCAGCCTGTTCATCCTTTCTTGATAGGTATAATCTTGCATTTCTAGTATCACAGAAGATGATTGGTGCAAAGAAGATGATTCAGCCCATTGTATCTGTGCTGGCTGAAAAGGAGCCTGATTATTAAGTGACTTTTTAAATATTTTTCACAGGCAATGGCTTCCATTAAGATCGAGTGTGTCGTGAAGGACAAGAGTAGAATTGGAGAGAGCCCAGTTTGGGAAGAAAAGCACGGTTGCCTTGTGTATGTGGATATCACAGGACAGAAGGTGTGCTGCTGGAATGCAGCCACCAAACAAGTAAAAACCGTACACGTTGGTAAGCAAAGGTTGTCTTCACATGGGACAGTTCCATTCCTAGCCATATATATGGCAATTGTTACTTCCTTTTATTAAAATGTGCATAAACCTTCCCCTTCAGAAAGAAAGAAAGACTTACATTTATATAGCGCCTTTCACGACCACCGGATGTCCCAAAGCACTTTACAGCCAATGAAGTACTTTTTAAGTGTAGTCACTGTTGTAATGTAAGAAACGCGGCAGCCAATTTGCGCACAGCAAGTTCCCACAAACAGCAATGTGATAATGACCAGATAAGCTGTTTTCGTTATGTTGATTGAGGGATAAATATTGGCCAGGACACGGTGAGATATAGGAGCCCAGTTATTGCCCGTGATAGAAATTTAGATTTTTTTTTCCTCTAAAATGAAGAATAGGAGGACTAACCAAACTGCCTGGGACATTCTCTCCATTGAATTCTCTCCTCTCTATAGCTGCTAGACGATAAAAGTATTGCATCTAAAATGCATTTTTCCCATCAAACTTTTGATGTCCTCATTTTCTGTCACACTGGCACCTGATTGGTTGAGATTTCATATTCACAAAACAGCAGTAAATCATACATGGAGAAGTAGGTAACATAATTATTAAACATGCAGAGTGTGGGTAAATGGGCTTGAACCCAGCTATTTACAATATATATAAATGATTTAGACGAAGGCATTGAATGTAATATCTCCAAATTTGCAGATGATACTTTGGTGGCAAAAACAGGAAGGCAGATTATTATCTGAATGGTGACAGATTAGTAAAGGGGAAGTGCAACGAGACCTGGGTGTCATGGTACATCAGTCATTGAAAGTAGGCATGCAAGTACAGCAGGCAGTTATGTTGGCCTTCATAGGAGCAGGGAGGTCTTGCTGCAGTTGTACAGGGCCTTGGTGAGACCACACCTTGAGTATTGTGTGCAGAGATGGTCTCCTAATCTGAGGAAGGACGTTCTTGATAGTGAAGGTTCACCAGACTGATTCCCGGGATGGCAAGACTGACAAATGAAGAAAGACTGGATCGACTAGGCTTATATTCACTGGAATTTAGAAGAATGAGAGAATATGTGGAGAGAGAAAGAGAATTGTTCCGATGGAAGGTCATCGAGCTGAAACATTAAATCTGTTTCTCTTTCCACAGATGCTGCCTGACGTACTGAGTGTTTCCCGCATTTTCTGTTTCAAAAAAAACTTTAACCGATTTCACACATTTCCGAAGCAGAGAGTGGCCTTTGTGTTCCACCGGGCGATCAGTCCGTCGTACTCAAGGCTGTTGCATCTTCTTCCATTCTCCTGCCGCTCTAACCTCCGACTGCAGTGCTCTTTCGTCCCCGACGCCCTCTCCTTATACATTCTTCCTGGTTGGGGCGTGAGTACCATTCGTTCTGCCTCAATGATTGGTAGAGTAGGCTTCGATCATGAGCTTACCTTAAATGATTGACAGGTCAGGCGATTGAGGCCTGGTGCACCAATTCCATGTGACTCATCAAACTGACATGTCAAACCCATCTTTCGTTTAGGCACTCAACATCGAGTCCAACAATTTCAAACCAGAACTACTTCCCATATTTTTTTCCCCATTCCTCTTTTTTTTACAAACGCCATCTTTTTATTCTCTTTCCTGGGGCAGCAGGTGATAATTCCGCCATTCACACCCCCTCTTGACTCATCTTTTGTTGCCTAACTTGTACCATTACCATCTCATTTTTGCCCATCTACCCTTTTGTCTCTCTGATCTCTCCTGCCTTCCACCCTATCACAGACCTTCCCTTTTGTTCTTTCCTCCCCTCTCCTTTTCCCTGCCCCTGCACTTCCTTCAGAATCTGTTACATCTCGAACTTTTCCAGTTCTGAAAAAAGGCTCACAGACCCAAAACGTTAACTCTGTTTCTCTCCACAGATGCTGCCTGACCTGCTGAGATTTCCAGCATTTTCTGTTTTTATTTCAGATTCCAGCGTCCGCAGTATTTTGCTCTTGTGGTAGGTCCTGCCTCTGTTTCACATTTCTACAGCCCAATCATTCTTTTCAATCACCTTTTTTTGTTGACTATTTCTGTGGCCTCTTAATCGATGCTTGCCTCATCATTCCTTTTGTTATTTAATCACTCCTGCCTTCCTTCCCTTCCCCACTTTCCCTGCCTCTGTACACTTGCTTATCATCATAGGCAATCCCTCGAATCGAGGATGACTTGCTTCCACGTCAAAAAGTTCACAGGTGTTTCAATGAAGGACCTAATAGTCCAGATCCCGAACTGAATCTTGAAGGATGGAAGATGCTTGTGCGGGGATTATTTTTAACGTGTGGTGACTGTTGCACACCAGCCACCACACGGGCTTGACAGAGCTAGGCCTTGGTCGAGTGGCAAGGATTACCCTGTACTATGTGGGAAGTCAGGGATGCTTCCGGTGTCCCTGATGACTACATATGCGGGAAGTGCATCCGCCTGCAGCTGCTGACGGACCGCATTGCGGCACTGGAGTTGCAGGTGGATTCATTCTGGAGAATCCACGATGCTGAGAATGACGTGAATGGCACATTTAACGAGTTGGTCACACCGCAGGTAAAGGGTACTCAGCCAGATAGTAAATGGGTGACCAGCAGGAAGAGCAGTGTAAGGAAGGTAGGGCAGGGGTCCCCTGCGGTCATCCCCCTGCAAAACAGATACACCGCTTTGGGTACTGTTGAGGGGGATGACTCTTCAGGGGAGGGCAGCAGCAGCCAAGTTCATGGCACCGTGGGGGGCTCTGCTGCACAGGAGAGCAGGAAAAAGAGTGGGAGAGCGATAGTGATAGGGGATTCGATTGTAAGGGGAATAGATAGGCGTTTCTGCGGCCGCAACCGAGACTCCAGGATGGTATGTTGCCTCCCTGGTGGAAGGGTCAAGGATATCTCGGAGTGGGTGCAAGACATTCTGAAAAGGGAGGGTGAAAAGCCAGTTGTCGTTGTACACATAGGTACCAACGATATAGGTCCTACGAGACGAATTTAGGGAGCTAGGAGCTAAAGTAAAAAGTAGGACCTCAAAAGTAGTAATCTCAAGATTGCAACCAGTGCTACATGCTAGTCAGAGTAGGAATCGCAGGATAACTCAGATGGATACGTGGCTTGAGCAGTGGTGCAGAAGGGAACGATTCAAATTCCTGGGGCATTGGAACCGGTTCTGGGGGAGGTGGGACCAGTACAAACCGGACGGTCTACACCTGGGCAGGACCGGAACCAATGTCCTAGGGGGAGTGTTTGCTCGTGCTGTTGGGGAGGAGTTGAACTAATATGGCAGGGGGATGGGAACCTATGCAGGGAGGCAGAGGGAAATAAAAGGGAGACAGAGGCAAAAGATAGAAAAGAGAATAGTAAAAGTGGAGGGCAGAGAATCCCAAGGCAAAAAACAAAAAGGGCCACATTACAGCAAAATTCTAAAGGCACAAAGTGTGTTTAAAAGACAAGCCTGAAGGCTCTGTATCTTAATGCAAGGAGTATCCGTAATAAGGTGGATGAATTAACTGTGCAAATAGATGTTAACAGATATGATGTGATTGGGATTACAGAGACGTGGCTCCAGGATGATCAGGGCTGGGAACTCAATATCCAAGGGTATTCAACATTCAGAAAGGATAGAATAAAAGGAAAAGGAGATGGGGTAGCATTGCTGGTTAAAGAGGAGATTAATGCATAGTTAGGAAGGACATTAGCTTGAATGATGTGGAATCTATATGGGTAGAGCTGCAGAACACCAAAGGGCAGAAGACTTTAGTGGGAATTGTGTACAGACCTCCAAACAGTAGTAGTGATGTTGGGCAGGGCATCAAACAGGAAATTAGGGGTACATGCAATAAAGGTGCAGCAGTTATCATGGGTGACTTTAATACGCATATAGATTGGGCTAACCAAACTGGAAGCAATACGGTGGAGGAGAATTTCCTGGCGTGCATAAGGGATGGTTGTCTAGACCAATATGTCGAGGAACCAACTAGGGAGGAGGCCACCTTAGACTGGGTGTTGTGTAATGAGAGAGGATCTCATGTGCGAGGTCCTTTGGGGAAGAGTGACCATAATATGGTGGAATTCTACATTAGGATGGAGAATGAAACAGTTAATTCAGAGACCATGGTCCAGAACTTAAAGAAGGATAACTTTGAAGGTATGAGGCGTGAATTGGCAAGGATAGATTGGCGAATGATACTTAAGGGGTTGACAGTGGATGGGCAATGGCAGACATTTAGAGAACGCATGGATGAACTGCAACAATTATACATCCCTGTCTGGCGTAAAAATAAAAAAGGGAAGGTGGCTCAACCGTGGCTATCAAGGGAAATCAGAGATAGTATTAAAGCCAAGGAAGTGGCATAAAAATTGGCCAGAAATAGCAGTGAACCTGGGGACTGGGAGAAATTTAGAACTCAGCAGAGGAGGACAAAGCGTTTGATTAGGGCAGGGAAAATAGAGTACGAGAGGAAGCTTGCAGGGAACATTAAGATGGACTGCAAAAGCTTCGATAGCTATGTAAAGAGAAAGAGGTTAGTAAAGACAAACGTAGGTCCCCTAAAGTCAGAATCAGGGGAAGTCATAATGGGGAACAAAGAAATGGCAGACCAATTGAACAAGTACTTTGGTTTGGTATTCACTAAGGAGGACATAAACAACCTTCCGGATATAAAAGGGGTCAGAGGGTCTTGTAAGAAGGAGGAACTGAGGGAATCCTTCTTAGTCGGGAAATTGTGTTCGGGAAATTGATGGGATTGAAGGCCGATAAATCCCCAGGGCCTTATGGTCTGCATCCCAGAGTACGAAAAGAAGGTGGCCTTGGAAATAGCAGATGCATTGACAGTCATTTTCCAACATTCCATTGACTCTGGATCAGTTCCTCTGGAGTGGAGGGTAGCCAATGTAACCCCACTTTTTAAAAAAAGGAGGGAGAGAGAAAACAGGGAATTATAGACTGGTCAGCTTGACATCGGTAGTGGGTAAAATGGTGGCATCAATTATTAAGGATGTCATAGCAGCGCATTTGGAAGAGGTGACATGATAGGTCCAAGTCAGCATGGATTTGTGAAAGGGAAATCATGCTTGACAAATCTTCTGGAATTTTTTGAGGATGTTTCCAGTAGAGTGGACAAGGGCGAACCAGTTGATGTGGTGTATTTGGACTTTCAGAAGGCTTTCGACAAGGTCCCACACAAGAGATTAATGTGCAAAGTTAAAGCACAAGGGATTGGGGGTAGTGTGCTGACGTGGATTGAGACTGGTTGGCAGACAGGAAGCAAAGAGTAGGAGTAAATGGGTACTTTTCAGAATGGCAGGCAGTGACTAGTGGGATACCGCAAGGTTCTGTGCTGGGGCCCCAGCTGTTTACATTGTGCATTAATGATTTAGACGAGGGGATTAAATGTAGTATCTCCAAATTTGCGGATGACACTAAGTTGGGTGGCAGTGTGAGCTGCGAGGAGGATGCTATGAGGCAGCAGAGTGACTTAGATAGGTTTGGAGAGTGGGCAAATACATGGCAGATGAAGTATAATGTGGATAAAAGTGAGGTTATCCACTTTGGTGGTAAAAACAGAGAGACAGACTATTATCTGAATGGTGACAGATTAGGAAGAGGGGAGGTGCAACGAGACCTGGGTGTCATGGTACATCAGTCATTGAAGGTTGGCATGCAGGTACAGCAGGCGGTTAAAAAGAAAATGGCATGTTGGCCTTCATAGCAAGGGGATTTGAGTACAGGGGCAGGGAGGTGTTACTATAAGTTGTACAGGGCCTTGGTGAGGCCACACTTGGAGTATTGTGTACAGTTTTGGTCTCCTAACTTGAGGAAGGACATTCTTGCTATTGAGGGAGTGCAGCGAAGGTTCACCAGACTGATTCCCGGGCTGGCAGGACTGACATATCAAGAAAGACTGGATCAACTGGGCTTGTATTCACTGGAGTTAAGAAGAATGAGAGGGGATCTCATAGAAACATTTAAAATTCTGACGGGTTTAGACAGGTTAGATGCAGGAAGAATATTCCCAATGTTGGGGAAGTCCAGAACCAGGGGTCACAGTCTAAGGATAAGGGGTAAGCCATTTAGAACCGAGATGAGGAGAAACTTCTTCACCCAGAGAGTGGTGAACCTGTGGAATTCTCTACCACAGAAAGTTGTTGAGGCCAATTCACTAAATATATTCAAAAAGGAGTTAGATGTAGTCCTTACTACTAGGGGAATCAAGGGGTATGGCGAGAAAGCAGGAATGGGGTACTGAAGTTGCGTGTTCAGCCATGATCTCATTGAATGGCAGTGCAGGCTCGAAGGGCCAAATGGCCTACTCCTGCACCTATTTTCTGTGTTTCTATGTTTCTTAGATGATTGGAGACCTTCTGTGACTTGCTTAAAACCTGTTACATCTCTAACTTTTCCCAGTTCTCATGAAAGGTCATCGACCTGAAACGTTAACTCTGTTTCTCTCAGATGCTACCTGGCCTGCTGAGTATTTCCAGCATTTTCTGTTTTTATAATTGCAATCTCTGAATTGCTTCACCTGGTGGCCCCCTATGGCGACGGCATCAAAACCTGTTAGAGCACGACTGGTAGTCTCTGTTGGCAGTTTTGAATTGGCTGTAGCCTGTAGGCATGTCTCGCTTTCAACAGCATTGTCTGGTTTTGAGATGGCTGTTCCTTTGTTCAATCTGTGCACCAGACGAACAGTCTGCATGCGAGCCATTGTCTATTGTGATCGGGGCTGCTTCTTAATTGTCTGCACCTTGAGTGATGTTGCTGCATCTATAACAGCATCAGTATTTGCAGGATGAGCCACGTTATTGAATTGTACACGTCTATCTTCCCTCAGATGCTCCTGTTGGATCAGTGGTCCCTCGGAGATCAGGGGGATATGTTCTGGCAGTTGGAAAAAGGTTTGCCTTTCTCGACTTTGAAAAGGAAACCGTTACTGACATAGCCCTGGTCGACCAAGATAAAGCAAACAACAGATTTAATGATGGCAAAGTGGACCCTGCTGGACGTTTCTTTGCAGGTTAGTCACAACCAATTTTGCATTTTACATCTCCGTCCACATACAGCTTTGCTGAAATTGGCTTTCACCATTTTACCCTTGTGTTGATCAGGTCTACTTTAATCTACCTTAGGTAAGGTACTTTAGACTTAAAAAGGCAGTTGGATGACGGCGGAATGGATCACCAATTTAGGACTGAGATGTGGAGACATTTCTTCACTCAGAGGGTGGTGAATCTTTGAAATTCTCTATCCCAGAGGGCTGTGGAAGCTCAATTGTTGAGTGTATTCACCACAGAGATCGATAAATTTTTGGACATTAAGGGAATCAAGGGATGTGGGAATAGTGCGGGAAAGTGGAGTTGAGGTAGAAGATCTGTCATGATCTTATTGAATGGTGATGCAGGCTTATGGGGCCCTATGACCTACTCCTGCTCCTATTTCTTAGTAAGGTGTGTGACTTGAAGGTGGTGGTGTTCTCATGCACCTGCTGCCCATGTCCTTCTAGATGGTGGAGGTTGCCGGTTTGGGCAGTAAACGAATCAAGAGGTTTCGAAGATTTATCCATAGAATTTAATCATCATAGACATTCCTCGAATTCGAGGAAGACTTGCTTCCACTCTAAAAGTGAGTTCTTAGGTGACTGAACAGTCCAATTTAAAAGGCAGTAATGAAAGGGTACAAGTGATATCCTAAAGCACAACTCTGAAGATCAAGTAAATTACAAAGCTTGCTAGATTTTCTACCCATTGACTATGAATATCTCGACTAATAACTAGATTATGTGACAGACTTGAAATTATGTTCTGATATTTTAACTTAAAAAAAGGTATCATACACACAAGGGGTACGATAGCATAGTGGTAATGTTGCTGGACTAGTAATCCATAGGTCTGGATTAATGATCCAGAGACATGAGTTCAAATCCCACCAGGGCAGCTGGGGAATTTAAATTTAGATAAATCTGGAATAAAAAGTGAATTTCAGTAATGGTGACCAGGAAACTACTGGACTGTTGTAAAAACCCATCTGGTTCACTAATGTCCTTTAGCGAAGAAAATCTGCTGTCGTTATCCAGTCTGGCCCATCATCATCAGAGGCAGTCCCTTGAAATCGAAGAAGACTTGCTTCAACTCTAAAAGTGAGTTCTCAGGTGACTGTACAGTCCAATATGGGAATTACAGTCTCTGTCACAGGTGGGAAAGGGTGGGGTGGGTAGTCTGGTTTTCCGCACACTCCTTCCGCTGCCTGCGCTTGTTTTCTGCATGCTCTCGGCGACGAGACTCGAGGTGCTCAGCACCCTCCCAGATGCTCTTCCTCCACTTAGGGCGATCTTTGGCCAGGGACTCCCAGGTGTCAGTGGGGATGTTGCACTTTATCAAGGAGGCTTTGAGGGTGTCCTTAAAATGTTTCCTCTGCCCACCTGGGGCTCGCTTGCCATGTAGGAGTTCTGAATAGAGCGCTTGCTTTGGGAGTCTCGTGTTGGGATGCGGACATTGTGGCCCGCCCAACCAAGCTGGTCGTGTGTGGACAGTGCTTCGATGGTGGGGATGTTGGCCTGATTGAGAACACTGACGTTGATTTGCCTACCCTCCCAGTGGATTTGCAAGAGGTTGTAGGTAGGTGACCCCAGACCCACAGCAATGTGGTTGACTCTTTACTGCTCTCTGAAATGGCCTACCAAGCCACACGGTTATGTTCAAGAAGGTGATTCACTGCCACCTTCTCAAGGGCAATTAGGGATGGGTAATAAACTTTGGCCTTGTTGACAAAACCCACATCCCGTGAATGAATACAAAATATGATTTAATTTAATTTTTATATGTTCTTAAGTCTTGAATCCATTTTTTTGCTGGTGGTGATATGACCCTTTTTGATATATCAAGAAATGCAAGGGTATACCTATTTGGAAAGGATGAACAGGCTGGGTTTCTTTTCTCTTGAAAGTGACCTAGTATGACCTAATAGAGGTCTTTAAAATTATGAAAGGTTTTGATAGAGTAGATACAGCAAGTGTTTCCACTTGAGGGGAAGAGCAAACCTAGAGGCCATCAGTATAAGATAGTCAGCAAGAAATCCAATCGGGAATTCAGAAGAAACTTCTTTACCCAGAGAGTGGCGAGAATGTGGAACTCACTACCACAGGGAGTGGTTGAAGCGAATAGTATAGATGCATTTAAGGGGAGGCTAGACAAGCACATGAGGGAGAAGGGAATAGAGAGTTAAGCTGATAGAGTTAGGTGAGGAAAGATGGGAGGAGGCTCGAGTGGAGCATAAACTCCGACATGGACTGATTGGGCCGAATGGCCAGTTTCTGTGATTATGACATATTATAGAATATAATGGAGTTATTCTGTGATCCCAACTTATATTATCTCTACCTCACACTCCCTATGAATGTGACTCCTCTATTGGAAGCATGGAATTGTGGAATCATCCCTATATTCTCAATATCAGAAATTACTGCATACTCTTTGCATGTGCTATTAATGTATTAGGAAAACTTCAATGGTTAGTATTTACAGGGCTAACACTGACTTCTGCTACAGGGACCATGGCAATGGAGACTCGTCCAGCTGAAGTCGAAAGGCAGCAGGGATCTCTCTATGCTCTGCAGTCTGATCACTCTGTGGTCAAGCACTTTGACCAAGTGAACATTTCTAATGGTCTGGACTGGTCACTGGATCACAAGACCTTTTATTATATAGACAGCTTATCTTTTGCTGTGGATGCGTTTGACTATGACCTACACTCAGGAAAGATCTGTAAGTATATTTTAAAACGTACTTGGTCACATGTTGGAATGAGCCATTTTGTGATGTGTACATTTTTTTCTAGAAAGGTATATTCTTGGCCTCTCTGTTGCTGTGCAATAAATTATAGTTGGCTGCAAGGACAAATGGGCAAAGCTATTCCTGAGCCTCTCTCTGTGCTGACAGGGTGTGTGTGGGAAAGGCACTGGGTTGACTCTTCCTCTGATTTGCCCCTCCATGCCCAGGGAGAAATGCCCGATTGCCTCTTGGTGTCTCGCTATAGTGACACAGATGAGATAGGGAAGTCAACAATGCAAAGTTAGTGTGTAGGAACCTGAGTCCTACCGATCTCAGGCAGCACATTGAGACTCCAGCACCCTGTGCTGCTCCCTAATATTGCTTATATTCATTGATTTGGTCCATGACTAACGTTCATCTTTTGTTAATGGCAATAGGGTTTTAACTAAAGACTTGCATTTATATAGCGCCTTTCACGACCACTGGACATCGCAAAGTGCTTTACAGACAATTAAGTACTTTTGAAGTGTAGTCACTGTTGTAATGTGGGAAACACGGCAGCCAATTTGCGCATAGCAAGCTCCCAAAAACAGCAATGTGATAATGATCAGATAATCTGTTTTGTTATGTTGACTGAGGGATAAATATTGGCCAGGACACCAGGGATAAGACCCCTACTTATCTTTGAAATATTGCAATGGGATCTTTTACATCCACCTGAGAGAGCAGTTGGGGCCTCGGTTTAACATCTCATCTGGCACCTCTGACAGTACAGCATTCGTTCAGTACTGCACTGGAGAGTCAGCCTAGCTTTAAGTGCTCAAGTTCCTGGAGTGGGACTTGAGCCCACCACCTTTTGACTCAGAGGTAAGTGTACTACTCACTGAGCCACAGCAGACACATACATGTAAACACTTTTTAGACAAACTTTTGTTGAAGTTTCTTTTGCTTACTTGCCCCCACTTCAGCCCTGCCATGTTATGTCAGCTTGGCTCCGTTAGTAGCACTCGTATCTCAGGTTGTGGGCCCGGGACTTTAGTATATGATCTAGGCTGGGATTCCAGTGCAGGACTGAGGGAGTGCTATACTTCCAGCGGTGCTATCCTTTGATTAGGTGTTGAACCAAAATCCTGTCTTGTTTGTTCCAGTGGTTCAGGTAGATGATAATGGCTCCATGGCACTAATCTCAGAAGAATAGGCAGTTCTGCCAGAGTTTAGGCCAACTTTCATCCCTCAACCAACATCACTAAAACAGATTGCGCCGCTGTGTTTGCTGATGTGACAACGGCGGTTGAAATTCTTCTACGCGGTATAATTAGCGACGTGCTTATTTGTACTGCAAAAATGGCCAACATGCTCCATCCTTTGTTTCTGATTGGTCCCCTTGGAAGATAAGCCACACCCTGAGGTTTCACAGGAATGTGTAACTGGAACTGTCCATCCCAAGATCTCACTGACTTTGCAAATTGTAACTCGATTCACATTGACTTTCTGAAGCGACAGGGGACAGAGCTCCCCAGAAGACAGCAAGGGCCAGCCAAAGTGCCTTATCTCAGTGCAAGTGCATCCTCCTGCCCCCCTCCACCCCAACATTGATGGGCAGGCATTGTGTACGGATTGTTAACAGGTTTATTGGGTATGAAGTGAATAGTGACAGTGTCATGACTTCTGGATATCATCCACTCGAACGATGTCCCTTATAGAGGTTTGGATGAACGTGATCCGTCATCCCCCCCACCTGTGTCTCACCCCCCCAACCCCCCCACCAGTATTTCTCTCTCTCTCCCCCCAGTCTCTCTCTCCCCTCCAGACTCTCTTTCTCTCTTACCCCCCAGCCTCTCTCTCCACCCCCCTGCCTCTCTCTTCCCTCGTCTCACTCTCCCCCCCCCGCCCCTCCCCCGCAGCCTCTCTCTCCCCCACAGCCTCTCTCTCTACCCCCAGCCTCTCTCCCCTCCCCCCAGCCTCTCTTTCCTCCTCCCCCCAGCCTCTCTTTCGCTGGCGGGCCCAGGCCGGCCGGGGTGGTGGGTTGAGTCAGAGCTTCAGGTCCTGCTTCTCGGCACCACGCACATGGAATGATTCAGGCCGGGAGGTGGAGGGGGGGGGGGGGGCGGAGTTTGAGGGGGCGGGGCTTGTCGCCTCTCAGTCAAAAAGGTGCAGTACAAATAGTTACATCGTATAATTAGTGCACCAGTTAACGCATTTACATCAAGCTCTCGTGTCCGTTATTTTAATAACATCATTAACCCGTAGCACGCACAGGAATTTGACGGTAAATGGTCAAAATAATACACGGGCATTTCTACCCCCATGAAGGAGGCAACTTGTAATTTCTCCAATTGAATATTGGGAAGACCGAAGCCATTGTTTTCAGTCCCCGCCACAAACTACGTTCCTTAGGCACTGACACCATCCCTCTCCCCAACTTCTGTCTGAGGCTGAACCAGACTGTTCAGAACCTTGGTGTCATATTTGAACCTGAAATGAGCTTTCGACCACATATCCGCAGCATAACTAAGACCGCCCATTTCCACCTCCGTCTCATCACCCGTCTCCGCTCTTGCTTCAGCTAATCCATTGCTGAAACCCTCATCCATGTCTTTGTTACCTGTAGACTTGACTATTCTAACGCACTCTTGGCTGGCCTTCCACATTCTATTCTATGTAAACTAGAGGTGATCCAAAACTCGGCTGCCCGTGTCCTAACTCGCACCAAGTCCTGTTCATCCATCACCTCTGTGCTCGCTGACCTACATTGGCTTCCCGTTAAGCAACACCTCGATTTCAAAATTCTCATCCTTATTTTCAAATCCCTCCATGGCCTCGCCCCTCCCTATCTCTCCCCTCAGCACCACAACTCCCCAAGATGTCTGCGCTCCACTAATTCTGCCCTCTTGAGTATCCCTGATTATAATTGGTCGACCATTGGTGGCCGTGCCTTCTGTTGCCTCGGCCCCAAGCTCTGGAGCTCCCTCTCAAAACCTCTCCACCTCTCTCCCTCTCTTTCCTCCTTCAAGACACTCTAAAACCTACCTCTTTGACCAAGCTTTTGGTCACCTGCACTAATTTGTACATATGCGGCTCGATGTCAAATTTTTTGTCTTATAATACTCCTGTGAAGTGCCTTGGGAAGTTTCACTACGTTAAAGGCGCTATATAAATACAAGTTGTTGTTGTTGTCATCTATGTTCCCTTTAATTATTTTTTGTGGGCAAGTAGCCCATTCAAATTTCCACGCATGCACAGCTTTTCCCATTGTGAAGCTGGCAAGCGACCTGCATGGGACCTGCAGAGCACTGCTCGGCCGCACAGTTTAACAGGAACATTGCTCATCGCCACCTTGTTCATGGATGCCATGTTTCAGATTGTAATTCTTTAAAGGAAGGGATGTGCGTTCGTAATGAATAAGACTTTATTTTTTTACATTACTGTATAGCAAATCGAAGACTTATGTACAAGCTTGAACAAGCGGAGGCTATTCCAGATGGACAATGCATCGATGCAGAGGGAAAACTTTGGGTTGCCTGTTACAAGGGTGGACGAGTCCTGCGTATTGACCCAGAAACAGGTAAATCAATTAAATATGTAAACGGCGATGTCCAATTTTGTGCTTGAAAAAACTATAATTTCCCATTTTGACACTTCAATACCAGTATCAGAATTCATTATTATATTTTTTACACCAGTCTATTGTTATCTTTTTCCTTTAATCTTCTGCATAACATTCTCTAGCCAGCAATGCATCTGTTGGTCTGATGCAGAATGTTATTAGTGCTGAGGGTGAGCCACTCACAAGCCACTTTTGAACCACATGTCAATGTCCAATATCTCTTCCCATCATCCCCACTAGGAAAATTCTCCGGTTAACTTGGCTGAGATCATTAACTCACCGTGTGGGCTATTGTGGATTCTAACCCAAGTTCTACCACACCATGGTAGCTTCATACATCCCTCCGTACTACCAGACAAGGCAAATCTACAATTACAACAACAATGCCTTTTGTAGTTCATCAGAATTACTTCATGCATATATATCTATAGACCATGCCCTACTTTAAGATCATAATCTATAGGATCGCCATTTTAACCCCGGTTTTGACTGTCTGCATTGGGTATGTTTTGCCAATTCCTGCATGATTGCAATACCGAGTACCACAGCGTCCTCAAATGCAGGAAGGAAAGATAATTGGTAAAACATGTCGTTCATTATATAAGTCAGTCATGAAAATTGGATTTATATAAGTGCCATTAATGAAAAAAATGTCTGAAGACATTTCACAAATGGAAGTCGCTATGGGGAATGGATGCTTTGCCATAGAAGATTAGGAAGGATAATTTAAAAAAAGATGGGTTGAAGAAAGGTTTTCAAAGGCGGAGAGAGAAAATGAAAGGTTTAGGGAGGGAGATACTGAGAGAAGGTCTGAGAGGCTTAAAACTCCACCACCATGGTAGACGAAGGCTACAAAAGTCAGAGGGCTGAAGGATATGTGAGGGTTACAAGACTGGAGGACGTTGCAGAGAGAAGATGAGGAAAAACCATGGAAAAGATATGAAGATAAGGATGAGTATTTTAAATTTAATGTATTGGGGACCGAGAGCCAATGTAGGCCAGCAAAAATGGGGAGATTGGGACTAGAGGTTATGTACTTTGGCAGAAAAAAAATCAAAGAGCAAGTTATTATTTAAATGGAGAAAGATTGCAAAGTGCCACAATACAGCGGGATCTGGGGGTACTTGTGCATGAAACACAAAAGGATAGTATGCAGGTACAGCAAGTGATCAGAAAGGCCAATGGTATCTTGGCCCTTATTGCAAAGGGATGGAGTATAAAAGCAGTGAAATCTTGCTACAGCTGTACAAGGTATTGGTGAGGCCACACCTAGAATACTGCGTGCAGTTTTGGTTTCCATATTTACGAAAGGATATACTTGCTTTGGAGGTAGTTCAGAGAAGGTTCACTCGGTTGATTCTGAGGATGAGGGGAGGAAAGGTTGAGTAGGTTGGGCCTCTACTCATTGGAATTCAGAAGAATGAGAGGTGACCTTATCGAAACGTATAAGATTATGAGGGGGCTTGACAGGGTGGATGCAGAGAGGATGTTTCCACTGAAGGGGGAGCCTAGAACTAGAGGGCATGATCTTAGAATAAGGGGTCGCCCATTTAAAACAGAGATGAGGAGAAATTTCTTCTCTGAGGGTTGTAAATCTTTGGAATTCGCTGCCTCAGAGAGCTGTGGAAGCTGGGACATTGAATAAACGTAAGAAAGAAATAGACAGTTTCATAAACAACAAGGGGATAAGGGGTTATGGGGAGCGGGCAGGAAAGTGGATCTGAGTCCATGATCGGATCAGCCATGATCTTATTGAATGGCGGTGCAGGCTCGAGGGGCCGTATGGCCTACTCCTGTTCCTATTTCTTATGTTCTTATGTTCTTATATTCTAGAACAGGAGATGGGTGTCTTAGTTTTGGATAAGTTGTAATTTCTGGATGTTAAAGGATGGGGGACCAACAAGGAGGGCTTTGGAATAATCAAATGTGGAAGTGATGAAAGGATAAGTGTTTCGGTGGAAGGACTGACATGGAGCATTGTTGCAGAGGTGAATTAAGTGATCTTGGTAATGGTTAAGAGGTAGGGTTCGAAGCTCAGCTCTGTGTTGAACAGACACTTTGGGCTGGATTTTCATTTTGATTGCGCCTCTGTTTGCGCCCCAGAGGGGGCGGTAATGGGTCACAAAATGCTGAGCACCTGGACGGCCAGCTTCCAGCACCCCACCGGCAAATTTGGTGGCGGTTTTGCGGCTGCACTGAGCAGTACCGCCCAGGAGTGTCACGCCGCTCTGCAACAACCCAGTTTTGACAGCGATGCGATATTTATTTGGAGCGGCACTCGTAGCGCTCCCTAGTGACACCGCCAGAGAAAGCAGGCGGTCCGAGCTGTCCTGGGGCGCTAAGGGAAGAAATGATTGCAAAAGATAAGTGAAATTGATATTGCTTTGTGTTTTTTTTTGCCATCCACATTTATTTGGGGGGAGTAGTTCGTCGGGAATGTTTTATGTGTTTTTTGTCCCGATTTTTTTTTTCTCGCAGGGAGGCCTCTCTTCGGACGGTCCGAAGCTGGCTCTTCAGCAACAGATTTTCAGTTGCTCACCCGGCCTAGCGTCCTAAGAGACGTGTGGAACGCCTCCCTTAGCGCTCCGCTCCAGAATCAGGGCGCAGCAACCGAATTTTCTGGCTGCCGTCGCAAACCATTTCTCGCCGCAAAATTTACCGACCCACCGACATTAGCGCCCGAAGAAGCCTCCAACCAAAAATCCAGCCCAAAGATTTTGCTCAGTCTGACTTAACCAGAGTGAGAGGTTGAGGTAGGGGATGGAATCAGTGGCAAAGGAGGTTGTGGCAGGAGCGGGTGAATACAATCACTCACTAATACTCAGTTGGTGGAAGCTGTGACTCTTCAATGACTTCTTGGTGAACAGTCTGGCTGCTATGGAGTCAAGAGACGTGGTGAAGAGGTCGAGCTGGACATCAGCAGCATATAAATGAAAGCTGATTCTGTGCTGAGGAAGATGTCACCGAGGGGCAGCATGTAGATGAGGATGAGGAGAGGGTCAAGGGAAGCTACTCATAGGATTCAAGAGATGAAAGTGGTAGGTGGGAAGAGAAGCCATTGCTGAAGATGTCGGGTTGCAGTGGAATCACATGAGGTCTACCTTAAGGAGCTAGACAACGGAGTTCTCTAGTAACTTATTATGGCAGATGATTGCAGTCAAAGAAAGTTCATTCCTTGTTTGCGCTCCATTTTAGAATTTTGCACCTGGAATTTCCGTGGTTACTCTTCCGATCTCCCCCTAACACTGAAATAACATAAATATCTAAAAATGGCACTTCATGATATTTCTTCGGGATTACACCTATGTTACGGTGGAGCATGGGAGAACCCAGTGCAACTCCCCTCCCCCTTCACCCTTAGATCCACACTCAGTAAATCCAATGCTAGGAGACTCTGAATCCAGTCTGAATCCATCCAAATCCTCATTTTGCTCATCGTCATCATCATCGACAGTCCCTCGAAATTGAGGGAAGACTTGCTTCCACTCTAAAAGTGAGTTCTCAGGTGACTGAACAGTCCAATACGGGAATTATAGTCTCTGTCACAGGTGGGACAGACAGTCATTGAAGGAAAGGGAGGGTGGGACTAGTTTGCCGCACACTCCTTCCGCTGCCTGCGCTTGATTTCTGCACGCTCTCGACGACGAGACTCGAGAGCTCAGCGCCCTCCTGGATGCACATCTTCCACTTAGGGAGGTCTTTGGTCAGGGACTCCAAGGTATATCTGGGGATGTCGCACTTTATCAAGGAGGCTTTGAGGGCATCCTTGAAATGTTTCCTCTGCCCACCTGGGGCTCGCTTGCCGTGTCGGAGTTCCGAATAGAGCGCTTGCTTTGGGAGTCGTTTTGCTCACAACGACAGTGAAGTCTAAAGCCCAGAAATCACAGATAAGAATCTTTCCTTCAGGTAAGAGGATCCAGACAGTGAAGCTGCCCGTTGACATGACCACATCTTGCTGCTTCGGAGGAAAGGATTACTCCGAACTTTATGTAACATCAGCTGTGGACGGGATGGATGAAGAATGGAAACAGAGACAGCCGCAAGCAGGCGGCATTTTTAAGGTCGGTCGATAGAATGCGATAATTGCCGATAATATCGCGATAGTGCTGGAGCTGTGAATCACAATTGCAAACTTTCTGATCTGCCATGCCACTCCCCTCTCAGCTGGCGAGAGTTCCGCCCAGACCATATGGAGGGCCGACTGGGTAGAATTTCCCGGCTAGCTCTAGAACTCCTTCGGACACAACTCCACAATAGCTTTTAAAAAGGATGTGGATACAAATTTGATAAGTATTCGGTGCTGTAAAATCCTATGATTCTAATATTTTTTGGCAAAGGATACTTTACCAAATTGTGCATGTACAACACAACAACTTGTATTTATATAGCGCCTTTAACGCATTAAAACGTCCCAAGGCGATTCACAAAAGTGTTAGCAGACAAAAATTTGACACTGAGCCACATAAGAAGAAATTACAGCAGATGACCAAAAGCTTGGACAAAGAGGTAGATTTTAAGGAGGAAAGAGAGAAGCAGAGCCGGAGAGGTTTAGGGAGGGAATTCCAGACCTTAGGGCCTAGGCAGTTGAAAGCATGGCCACCAATGGTTGAGTGCTTATAATCAGGGATGCTCAAGAGGGCAGAATTAGAGGAGCGTAGATCTAATTTATTAACAGCCTACATAACAGTACTACTGTTATCTCATGGATACATGTTGATGTTGACAAATGTGCTGACTCCCCAGGGGCCATGTATGAAAACGCAGTCATCCCTGGGAATAACAAAACCGCCTAAGTGTCACGGTCAAGCTTTGTTTACACGCCTTGAGTGTTTAGCAACGGCTCTCCTGTCTGTGTAGTAGCCTGAGGAACTGCTTTCTTTTTCTTTTTCTCCTGAGCTTACGGCTTGTAACTAGCAGATATGCTACAATCAGGAGTTGGCCGATTACTAAGGCATGCGATCCCACCCGGATCCATGCAGGTATGTCTGCCCGTATCCCCAAATCCCACCATGCTGGGGGTTTAATCTGGGCAATCTCCCCTGCTAGAATTTCAGTTTTCTGCTCCATGGTGTAAAAATGTTTTTGCGACAAATCCACTGCCTGGAGGAGGGCTGTAAGTTTCTCAGGTAGTGGGGCAGTGGGATAGCCAAACTGGGCGGCATATTGTTGTAGGTGGCTGAGGTTGTTTTGTACCGTGAGGTGAATCGTGGAAGGTTCAGGGATGGGTGTGATTCTGGTGTGTGCCACTTGAACCTCTGCCCTGGGTTTAAAGCAAAAGCTGCTGTACGGTATTGGACACCACCTTCCCAGTCCGTGTTCATACCATTGGGCACTTGTGGTGACACAATATGTCCCATCGCCTACATATGCTACCTGTGGAGGCATGTGGTTAGGGGCCATTAACTCCATTGTGCAATTGATAGGCTCTGCCCCAGCAGTGCTGAACCCGCATTGTGGCCTTGCAAAAGCGTTCAAGTGCTGGGGGCACAGGATTACCTGTGCTCCCCTGCTCCGACAACCCGAGAGGTCTGTACCTGTCACAGTGTGCTCCCACATTGTGACATAAGGTGGGACCTCTTGGAATCGCCCATACCACCCCATCCCCGACATCCTGCCACCACCTATAGAAAGCAATGGAGACCCCCTCTGAACACACGCGAGTGGATCCCCACATACACAAATAAATTCCTTGGTCGTACGCCCACCATTTCTCCCAGCACACCATTACCCCGCCAGATGACCCCATGATGGTTCGGTAGGTATCATTATCCAGACGTTTCCAGTCCGAGTGTCGGTCTCCCTCGTCCCTCTTGAGCTTTCTGAGCCACCACCACCGTCTCAGAGGTATGTCCCCTTGCCAAGTTAGGCATACCTTCCTGCCTTCTGACACTCTCACTCTGGAAGTGGCCACAGTGATCTCCGGGAATTGGATGGAGACCTCTCCGTAGGTAAAGTCCTTATGGTTGGAGTACTTGGTGGAGTTCGATCCCAACCACCCAGGCCATCTCCCCTCGTGGGAGTAGGTGACCCGGCCATCTGCCGCCGGAGTCCTTTCTCCTGTGGTCACTGTCGGCGCTTTGCCCCCGGAGCATCCGAAAACCAGGGAGTCCTCGGTGTCCCCTCGGTGCCCGGTGCAGATCCTTAGCGATACCAGCATCACTAACGTCCAGTAGGGAGGTGTTGACATCTGAAAGGCAAGAAGAATATGGCCTTGCCTTGAGAGACCTCTCCAGGCTCGGCCCACTTAACATGTTCTGAACATAACATGCTGTACCCAACCGTCACTGCCTTACCTAAACACATATGCACAGAACACAAAGTAACAAAACAGGAAGGGAAAATATATACACCGCCACCCGTCCCTGATTGGCACGGTGCTATTTACCCATGTTGTTGGCCGCCTGCCAGTGAATCTGTTGAAGCTGTTCAAACAGATTCCTGACGAAGTGGTCCCGGTTCACTTCTCGAAGCTGCCCTTCGGTGAGAACCGGCGCCAACACATGCACTGGGGTTCTCATGATCCGGCCTGTCATCAGCTCATGGGGTGAGTACCCTGTGCTCTTTGACTGACTGGCCCGGATTCCCATGAGGACCAACGGTAAGACTTCCACCCACTTGTTCGGTGAGTCTCCCGTCTCCTTCCGCAGCCTTTCCTTTAGGGTCCGGTTCAGGTGTTCTACGGGGCCTGAGGACTGAGGGTTGTTTGCAGTGCAAACCAGACAGCCCGCACAGAAGTTGCGGACGTCTTCCCGGAGGCCTGGCCACCACCCTGCCTTTTCTACCCGTTGCCAGGTAGATTCCGGCCCGGGGTGTCCCGCACCTGGACCCTCATGGGCCAGCTGAAGGAATTCCCTCCGGTGTTGTGGCGGCACTACCCATTTGTCCCCTTTAAACAACATGCCTTCCCGCACTGCAATATCTGCAGCACTGTATGGGCCCTCCGCCTTTTCCTCCTTTTTGATAGCAGCCAAGGCAGCCTTCAGGATCGGATCCTGCATCTGGACTACTTTAAGATCTGGGGCCGCAGCCGCCCCTACGCTCCCTTGTGTCCCTGGCTTGCTTCTTGCTGCTGCTATCCTGCCTGCCTCGTATGGGTCCCATGGGCGACCTGTACGAGCACCTTCCCTTGCCAGCAGGTCTGCCTGCTGGTTACCTTCCCCCCGTGGCTCAGTTTTGGAGTGGGCCTTTACCTTATGGATATATACATCCCCGGTTTCTCCCACTGCAGCCACGATCTTTTCTAGCAGGGGTTTGGTCACAAGGGGCTTCCCATCCGCAGAGGTGTACCCCCGGCGTGACCAAATCGCCAGATACTCTGTTCACGAATTGCAAGTGAACATGCTGTCCGAGCAAATCGTGTATGGGGTAGGGAATTCCTCGGGGTGTGTGACCACATACATCACCGCCGAGAGTTCCGCCTGCTGGGCGCTCAGGGTGCATGGGAGTTTAAGAGCCAAGGCAATCCCTGCCTTGGGATCCCAAACTCCGCAGCCCATGAGTCTTGTACCCGCGGACACTGAACTGGAGCCATCAACGTAGATCTCGCGGCCTGTGGGGTGTATCCCTGTCCGAAATCCAAAGTTGATGTCCCATACCCCCTCCACAGAGCATCTATGCGGCTGCCCTGGATAGATTAAATTTTCTGCGAGCCTGGGCTCACAGAGGCCATTGACCTTTAAAGTCATTTGGGAGAGGAGGAGGGTCCAGTGAGTGATTCTAGCACTGCTCACTGTCCCGTCCTTAATCCTCCCGTCCTACAGCATCTGCGTCGGGGTATGGTGGGTGAGGAGTGTAATGGGGGATATTCCGGTAAAGATCTAAGCTCTCTTTACTGCCCAGTGGGTGGCCAGTAAGTGCCTCTCACAATTGGAGTATCCCTTTTCTACCTCCGTGAGGACCCTGGAAGAGTGCACCACTGGTCTCAGCTGACCGTTTCGCCCCTGGAGCAACACTGCACTTAAGCTGTCGCCACTAGCTGCCACCTCCAGGAAGAATTCCTCCCCCCCATCAATTGCCCCTAGGGCTGGTGCTATCTGCAGGTCTCTCTTAAGACGGACAAATGCTGCCTCACAGCCCTCATCCCATTCCCACTCGACCCCCTTATGTAGGAGTCTGAGCAGAGGGGCGGCTGTGGCTGCATAGTCCTCGATGAAGTCCCTACAGTAGCCAGTGATTCCCAGGAAAGAACTTACCCCCGACACATCCCTAGGGACAGGGAGTTCCTGCACTGCCTTTCTTCTAGCCTCATCAATGGCCCTTTCTCCTGCCCTTATCGTCAGGCCCAGGAATTTTACCTCCATTAGACCTATCTGGGCTTTCTTGGGGTTAACTTTAAAACCCCCTTCCTTCAGTAAGACCAGCAGTTCGGCCAGCAGTGGACCGTGTTCCTCACTGCTGTCTGTGAACAACAACAGGTCGTCCATATACTGGACCAGCTGGTGTGGTTGGCTGAAGCCTTTTAAGCAGTTCGCCATGCATTGGTGAAAGATGCTGGGACTATTATGAAAGCCCTGTGGGAGGCAGCTCCATGTATACTGCTGTTCCCGGAAGATGAAGGCAAACTTGTACTGGTCTTCCCTCCGTACAGGGATAGACCAGAACCCGTTGGATATGTCCAACACTGTGAACGTGGTTGCGGATGCAGGGATTTCCCCTATCAGATCCGCAACCGCCGCTACTGTGGGAGCACAAGCTGGGATGTTTTTATTGAGCACCCTATAATCCACCGTAGCCCTCCAAGAATTGTCCGGTTTCCTAACCGGCCAAAGCGGGGAGTTGACATGGGTGCTATGGGTCTCAAAACACCCTGCTCGACAAGTGAGCTTAAAGCTGTCTCCAAATCTGCTTCTGCCTCTCGGGGAAAGCCATACTGCATTTGCGGGCGGGACATGGAATCCCCATCTATTCTAACCTCCACTCCTGTGACTCTCCCACAATCGTGTTTATGGGTGGCAAATGCTGCAAGATTTGCTTGCACATAGGCCCGGTACTCGGCCGGGGGTTACCGACCAGAACCTCCAGATCGTAACCCACTTTTAGCTTCATTGTACACAGAGTCCCTTTTCCCTGTTTCTTATCAATAACCATGACTTTTCCCTCTGCTCCCGTGCCCACTGTGCCCCATAGACAGTGATTCCTCAAGTCTACTAGGATCTGGCGAGCGATGATGAAATCAGCCCCCAAGATCCCTTTTCCCACCTGCTCCCAGTTCATCAGGACGCACTTCCATTGTGCTCCTAAACGAACTGCGAGCGGGACTGAGAAAAACCCAGCCTTCTCATTTCCTGTGAACCCAACTAGTTGATACGACACCCCGTTTGATAGAGGTGAGGTTGCGGGGTCCTCCGAATGGACTATCGTGCTGGAAGCACCAGTGTCCAAAAGGTAAGTACCCAATACACCCTCAACCTCCATCTTGACCCAGGGCCGTCCCCAGGGGTCGTATTCTAGTGGGCACAGGTATACAGGCTGGGTCTGGGCTAGTCATGGCCTCTGTACTGGCAGGGTTGCTGGTGCTTCCCTGCCTATTGCCGTGGCTACCTTCCCAATCCCCTCCAGCGCTGTCCTCACTGCAGCTACTATCTCATCAAGGAATGGTGAGGAGCTCCCTCTACTACCCCCACTCTGGGCGGCTCCTAAAGAACTTCTCCCCCCATATCTCTTTACTGGGCTCCTGCAATCCCTTTTAAAATGCCCAGCTTTCCCGCACCCGTAGCACACTCCCTCCTTATCAATCGAGCGGCCACTCTCCTTGTGCCATTCCCTTTTGGGAATGGAGTTGGGTTTTACTTCATTTACCCGACCTTTGGAGGTTTTCTCCTCCTCCCCTCCTCCATTCCATTGGACCAGTGCCAGTTGCCTGACCACTGCTTCCTCGGTGAGGTTGGGGTCCCAGGAATCGAACCACAGTTCTGCCCTGGCCTTGAGCCGGGGCAAGCAGTTTGCCACCAGCATCCTCAGCCAGCGGCCAGTCTGTACCGCGGAAAGATTCGCCCGGTCGAGGAGCTCCCCACAGGCTGCGTGGTATACCACCCACAGCCTGTCCGCAAACGACTGCGGGGTTTCCCCTGCGAGCTGCCTTGTCCTTTCGACCCGTTCTGCCCGAGTGAGGGCTTGCACCCAAGGTTTGGTGAGGTTCACCTTGCCAAAAATGTATGAGGAAATTCTCTCCTCCATTTTAGTTTCCTCTCTTATCACCTCTTCTGTTATATTAACATCTCCTGTTTGCTTATGTCTTGCCGCGGTCACCATGTTCTGTAAGGGGTTCCCAGGGAGTGTTGTTGTGCCTTGGGTGTCTCTCTCTGGGCTTCTGCCCTCACAGCTTATGCCTGGCCTGTGAGGTACCCTGAGTGCTGCAAGAGCACCCCTGGAGAGATTGTGTCCACAGCTTATGAACGGGGGTTTTGAGATTCTTGCATCCCCTGTGAGGCACCTGTGAGTGTCAAACACTCCTAACCCCTTCTTCCCTAGCCTGTGACACACAGTTGAGCGTTTTCGAGCCGCTCCTAGCTTCCCTTACACTGTTCTGACATAAGACTCACGATCAGGAGATGTAATACAATAGAACTGAGACAAGGTGATTCCAAGAGGAACTTTAGGCTTCCAATTTATTTGACAAGGTGTATCTCAACAAACAGCAATACATCAACAAAACAATCCCCCTAAATCCTACTAAACGGACACAACGAAAATCTTTACACAAGTTTAGCAGTACAATGTCCAACCTCCCACCTTTCCTGGCCTAACTGAGTTGGGAGTTCCGGGGACCAGAGGTTATACTCACTCCTGTGCCTTTCTGCAGTCTGGTGGTTTGTTTCTTCTATCTTCGGTGTCTTCGGACACTGGTTTTCCTTCAGCGTCGAGAGGCTTGCTGGTTGTTGGATCACGAAAGCACGGAACCACACACACTACGTCAGAAACCCCTTTTTATAGCCAGATTATACAGTCCGCCTCTCCTGCTGAAATCGATTCTTCCCATTGGTGGGCTTTGTGATTTTGAAAAATGCAGCAGTTTTAGATTATTGCGGGTTTTTTCCACTGATGTTAACCTACTCAAGGTTTGAATGGGTGATGATTGCGTTGGCCTCCTGTAGCCATTGTGTAGGCCCTTGGGTTGTTTTGGGTTCCCTGGTTTCTGAAGGTCTGCATAATTTTCCTCCAATTCAGGTTTTCTAACCTACTCAAGGTTTGAGTAGGGGTTGATTGGGTTGGCCTCCTGTAGCCATTGTGTAGGCCCTTGGTTTGTTTTGGGTTCCGTAGTTTTCTGAAGATCTGCATAATTTCCTTCCATAGTGTAAACATGGGGAAGACAATAGCCCAATAATGGCTGTGAGTCAGTCCCAGTTTTCGAGCAAGTGCTCTCCCATTGGCTTGAAAGCCCCATGCTTCGGGCTGACTCTGTCTCACCATTGGCCCTCCGATGTCCTCCCCCGTCCAATCACTGCTCTGCCAAGGTCAAACTGTATCGGTTTCAATTCACAGCACAGACTGATCCCACAGCCCTTTTCCTTCTGGGTAAAATGAGTGGGTTTTCGTCCTCCCCTACATAATCGATGCTGTAAAATGCACGTGTCGATCTGGTTCGGTCCCGACGCTATCACTATCTCTGCTCAGACATAAATAATGATCAGAGAGGTCATGGAGGGCAGCGATGCCCATGGAACAATATCCAGCGCAAATCAGAATCTGTAGCGGCAGACAGGAGATAACTGGACATAAAAATTAACGTTGAGTCCATATTCCTTTCTGTTTCAGATTACTGGACTTGGGGTGAAGGGAATACCACCATATTCATATGCAGGATAAAACACATCTTCAACAACCTTAAGCCTGCATTCCGTGCAGTTATGAGGCTTACTTGATCAACTGCTTTAAGCTACTATAACAGCAAGCTTTACAACATACCATTTTATAGATGCACTGATAAATTGTTAGGCTCTTTTGCCACACAAGATCTTTTTCACGTTTTCCACATTCTAATTATTGTTTAATATTTAATTCTAATTATACTCAAATGTTGGCCATCTGGCTATACTATGAAACAATAAAAATTATTTCTTCAGCACTATGCACTGTGTTGTTTTATGTTTTAATGGCTGATGTTGGACATCCTGGAGAGATGTGTTGGATGCAGAACTTCTTGGGGAGATGAGGGTTAAAAGTCGAACTTCTTTGTGTCTTGAAGGAACAGGCTTTCCAATATAAACAGGAAGAGTTTGACGTGCTTTGAGGAGAAAGCATGCCTTGTCTTCTGATATCTAAAGTGCTTGTGTAAAGAAAGAAACACTATCATTTATATAGCGCCTTTCACGACCACTGGCCGTCCCAAATGCTTTACAGCCAATGAAGTACTTTTGGAGTGTAATAACTGTTGTAATGTGGGAAACACAGCAGCCAATTTGCACACAGCAAGCTCCCACAGTCAGCAATGTGCTAGTGACCAGATAATCTGTTTGTGTTAAGTTGGTTGAGGGATAAATATTGGCCAGGACACCGGGGATAACTCTCCTGCTCTTCTTCGAAATAGTGCCGTGGGACCTTTTACGTTCACCTGAGAGAGCAAATTGGACCTTGGTTTAACGTCTCATCTGAAAGACAGCACTTCCAGCAGTGCAGCGCTCCCTCAGTACTGCTCTGGAGCATCAGCCTAGATTTTTGTGCTCGTCTCTGGAGGGGTGTTAGAACCCACTCAGAGGTGAGGGTGGCAGCAAGTGAGCCACCAGCTGTCACCGAGCCAAGGTCTTGTGTGTGCCTAATACCCATTTAGAACATAAGAACATAAGAAATAGGAACAGGAGTAGGCCATACGGCCCCTCGAGCCTGCTCTGCCATTCAATAAGATCATGGCCGATCCGATCACGGACTCAGGTCCACTTTCCTGCCCGCTCCCCATAATCCCTTATTCCCTTATCATTTAAGAAACTGTCTATTTCTGTCTTAAATTTATTCAACGTCCCAGCTTCCACAGCTCTCTGAGACAGCAAATTCCACAGATTTACAACCCTCTGAGAGAAGAAATTTCTCCTCATCTCAGTTTTAAATGGGCGGCCCCTTACTCTAAGATCATGCCCTCTAGTTCTAGTCTCCCCCATCAGTAGAAACATTCTCTCTGTATCCACCCTGTCAAGCCCCCTCATAGTCTTATATGTTTCGATAAGATCATCTCTCATTCTTCTGAATTCCAATGAATAGAGGCCCAACCTACTCAACTTTCTTCATAAGTCAACCCCCTCATCCCCGGAATCAACCTAGTGAACCTTCTCTGAACTACCTCCAAAGCAAGTATATCCTTTCGTAAATATGGAAACCAAAACTGCACGCAGTATTCCAGGTGTGGCCTCACCAATACCCTGTATAGCTGTAGCAAGACTTCCCTGCTTTTATACTCCATCTCCTATGCAATAAAGGCCAAGATACCTTAGGCCTTCCTGATCACTTGCTGTACCTGCATACTATCCTTTTGTGTTTCATGCACAAGTACCCCGAGGTCCCACTGTACTGCGGCACTTTGCAATCTTTCTCCATTTAAATAATAACTTGCTCTTTAATTTTTTTCTGCCAAAGTGCATGACCTCACACTTTCCAACATTATTCTCTATCTGCCAAATTTTTGCCCACTCACTTAGCCTGTCTATGTCCTTTTGCAGATTTTTTGTGTCCTCATACATTTGAGATCTATTAACTCCTGTTTTTAAAGCCTGTGCTGGTTTCAAACCAAATCCAATTCATAGGGAGGCCTCAAACGAGAAAATGTACAAAAAGTCAAATACTAAACCCTAAGCACATGTGCAAATAAAGATAAGATAAAAAGTTGCTTGCTAAAGCGCACATACTGTGTTGTGATCATGGAGATATAATATATCAACAGCTGTAGACTGGATGGCTTGATGTTGGAGGATTGTCCATATTTGGTTCAGTAAATTATTTTAGCCAGGTTACTGCCTTCTCAGTGAGTATTAGACCAGTAATTTATTAGGCACAATCCAATGTCACCATGGATGTCTACAAGTGCCCCACCTCCTCCAAACAATCAGGACACCAATAAAAAGATAGTCTGCTCAAACTAAAATCCCCCGCAAAAATGGGTGGGAAAACTAATTGTGAGGAGAAGACAAAACATCTGCAGAGGGACATAGACAGACTAAGTGAGTGGGCAAAAATTTGGCAGATGGAGTATAATGTGGGAAAGTGTGAGGTTATCCACTTTGGCAGAAATAATAGAAAAGCAAATTATAATTTAAATGGAGAAAAATTGCAAAGTGCTGCAGTACAGAGGGACGTGGGGGTCCTTGTGCATGAAACACAAAAAGCTAGTATGCAGGTACAGCAAGTAATCAGGAAGGCAATTGGAATGTTGGCCTTTATTACATTTGGGATAAAGTATAAAAACATAGAAGTCCTGCTACAACTTTTCAGGGTATTGGTGAGGCCACACCTAGAGCACTGCGTACAGTTTTGGTCTCCGTATTTAAGGAAGGATATACTTGCAGTGGAGGCAGTTCAGAGAAGGTTCACTAAGTTGATACCAGAGATGAGGAATAGGTTAAGTAGGTTGGGCCTAAACACATTGGAGTTCAAAAGAATGAGAGATGATCTTATCAAAACATATAAGATAATGAGGGCGCTTGACAAGGTGGATGCAGAGAGGATATTTCGACTCACAGGGGAAACTAAAACTAGGGGACATAGTCTTAGAATAAGAAGCCGCCCATTTAAAACGGAGGTTTGTAAATCTGTGGAATTCTTTGCAGAGCTGTGGAGGCTGCGTCATTGAATATATTTAAGGCGGAGATAGACAGATTTTTGAAGGACGAGGGAATAAATGATTATGGGGAGCGGGCAGGGAAGTGGAGCTGAGTCCATGATCGGATCAGCCATGATCTTATTAAGTGGCGGAGCAGGCTCGAGGGGTCAAATGGTCTACTCCTGCTCCTATTTCTTATTTCTTATGAATGTACGACAGCTCCGAAATTGCAAGACTGGGAAGGGTGGAAGATCAGCATGCCCTATTCCTTTTAATGACCAGAAATTGCAAATACTTCAAATCAGGCATGGTAAGCTCCATGTTGTGGGATTATCTGATCAGTTAACTGCCGTCGGGTCTGATTCCACACTGGGAATGGAGTCTCGGGGCGAATAACTAAAATCACAAGTGTCAGTTCAGGTTGGAGGAAATAGTCAATCCCGTGTGGTACTCACTGGTTACCTGGAGCGTTACTGGGACAACCAGTCATAGTGTGCTTGCACTCCAGAGTCATGTGGTCAACAACTATAACTTGCATTTACATAGCGCCTTTAACGTAGCAAAACGTCCCAGTGGCGCTTCACAGGAGCGTTAGTAAATAACATTTGGCACCGAGCCACAGAAGGAGATATGAGGGCAGTTGAAGAGGTAGGTTTTAAGGAGCGTTTTAAAGGAGGAGAGAGAGGCGGAGAGGTTGGGAGGGAATTCCAGACAATTCAAGCTCCAAACATGGGATAATGTGTAAAATTACATTTATAAGAAAAGTCTTTTCAGTTCCAGTTGGACAATAAATGTGCTGTGAGATTTAGGGAGATCCAGCACAGACAGACATAGAATCAGGCCAAGTCACCTATGTCTAAAAGATAATCTAAAGTGCTGACAGGGATAAACGTAACAAAATATTCCCATTAATGATTGACCAACCTCTTCATGGGTTTGTTTTTTCAACTGAAATCTGTTCACATCGATCTAAAGCAGCGGAGGAAACGTACAGCCACCAGGTACTTACCATTATCTTTTCGGTTTTCTTTCCTCCCCTTCTGTAAATGTTCAGGGGCATGTTTCCCCATGTGTTTCCCTTGTAATGTTACTGTGTGGATACTGGTGGGCTGAGGCAGTGTCTATTCTCTGGCTGGGGTCACAACTAAACAACAGTAAAATTGCCCAATGGACTTGAAAGCAAATCTCTGAGTGTCTCGAACAAGGGAGGTTGAAGGCAGCCCCCATCTCTTGAAAAGGGAGTTCCGCATTGGTGGCCTGGGCTCCAAGGAAGATTCGGGGCCAGGTCCAAGCTCTCAGGACGGCCTCTTTGCCACTGTGTGTGTATGTCATCAAAACCCAGGTCGCCGTTTGGAGCGTGGGCAGGAACATTGGTGAAGCCTTGGAACAGCGGAACAGCGGGAAGGTCGGGGCGGATGAGCGGCGAGAGATTGTGGCGAACGTACGGCGAGTGATTGAGGCGGAGGAGCGGTGCGGGATCATGGCGGAGGTACGGCGAGTGATTGAGGCGGAGGGGCGATGAGAGATCGTGGCGGAGGTACAGCGAGTGATTGAGGCGGAGGAGCGGTGCGGGATCATGGCGGAGGTACAGCGAGTGATTGAGGCGGAGGGGCGATGAGAGATCGTGGCTGAGATTCGGCGAGTGTTCGTGGCGGAGGTTCGGCGAATGTTTGATGCGGCAGTGTGGTGAGAGATCGTGGCGGAGGTGCAGCGAATGTTTTCGTGGCAGAGGAGCGGAGAGAGGTCATGGCAGAGATATGGCAAGAGATTGTGGCGGAGGAGCGGAGAGAGGTCATGGCTGAGATATGGCAAGAGATTGTGGCGGAGGAGCGGAGAGAGGTCATGGCTGAGATATGGCAAGAGATTGTGGCGGAGGTGCGGTGAGAGATCATGGCAGAGGTGCGGTGAATGAGGGTATGGGGCCCAGAAGAGCCGAGGGCCCAGGGGCAGCACGGGCCAGCCCACACTGCGATATGTGCGCGCACTAGGTCCGTGCAGCAGAGCAGGTTTCCAGTTGTCCTGGTTATTCCTTGCTACTGGATAAAAGCCTAGCTCTGTCAAGCCCGTGTGGTGGCTGATGTGCAATGGTCACCACATGTTAAAAAAATCCACGCACAGGCATCTTCCACTCCTTCAATTGGAGTTCAGGACTAGAATATCGGGTCCTTCATTGAAACATCTGTGAACTCATGTGAAAGCAAGTCATCCTCGTTCGAGGGACTGCCGATGATGATGACGATGTATTTGTTTGTGAGTGTTTGTGAGTGTTCTCAACTCCATCCCGCAGCATGCGACCCGCCACCACCTCAGTGAAACCCCACCGTTGCACAAGGTAGGAAAAGCCATGAAACAGCTCAAGAATAAGAAGGCTACGGGAGTAGATGGATTCCCTGCTGAGGTGCGAAATGGCAGAGAGGCGCTGTTGGCGCGGATACATGACCTCATCTCTCTCATCTGAGAAAGGAGAACGTGCCAGGAGATCTCAGAGATGCAGTGATCGTGACCATCTTTAAAAAAGGGGGACAAGTCCGACTGCGGCAACTACAGGGGAATCAGCCACTGGGAAAGTTGTCGCTAGAGTTCTCCTCAACCGCCTTCTCCCTGTGGCCGAGGAGCTCCTCCTGGAGTCACAGTGTGGATTTCGTCCCCTGCGGGGCACAATGGACATGATTTTTGCAGCGCAACAGCTGCAGGAAAAATGCAGGGAGCAGCACCAGCCCTTATTCATGGCCTTTTTTGACCTTACAAAGGCGAGGGTCTATGGAGCATCCTCCTCTGTTTCGGATGCCCCCAAAAGTTTGTCAACATCCTTCGCCTGCTCCACGATGACATGCAGGCTGTGATCCTTACCAACGGATCCATTACAGACCCAATCGACGTCCAGACCAGGGTCAAACAGGGCTGCGTCATCGCCCCAACCCTCTTCTCAATCTTCCTCGCTGCCAACAAGCTCCCTGCTGGAGTGGAATTAAACTACATAACCAGTGAGAAGCTGTTTAACCAAGCTGCCTCCAGGCCAGGTCCAAGATCACCCTAACCTCTGTCGTTGAGCTACAGTACGCGGACGACGCCTGCTTCTGCGCACATTCTGAGACTGAACTCCAGGATATAGTCAATGTAGTTACTGAAGGATATGAAAGCACGGGCCTTACGCTAAACATCTGTAAAACAAAGGTCATTCACCAGCCTGACCTCACCGCACAGCACTGCCCCCCAGTCATCAAGATCCATGGCGCAGCACTCGACAACGTGGACCATTTCCCATACCTCGGGAGCCTCTTATCAACAAGAACAAACATTGATGTGGAGATTCAACACTGCCTCCAGTGCACCAGTGCAGCCTTCGGCCGCCTGAGGAAAAGAGTGTTTGAAGGCCAGGCCCTCAAATCTACCATCAAGCTCATGGTCTACAGCGCTGTAGTAATAGCCGCCTCCTGTATGGCTCAGAGGCATGGACGATATACAGAAGACACCTCAAGTCGCTGGAGATATATTACCAACGATGTCTCCACAAGATCCTACAAATCCCCTGGGAGGATAGGCGCACCAACATCCGTATCCTCGTCCAGGCTAACATCCCCAGCATTGAAGCACTGACCACACTCGACCAGCTTCGCTGGGCAGGCCACATAGTTCGCATGCCAGACACGAGACTCTCAAACGAGCCAAATGGGCAGCGAAAATGTTACAAGGACACCCTCAAAGCCTCCCTGATAAAGTATGACATCACCACTGACACCTGGGAATCCCTGGCCAAAGACCACCCTAAGTGGAGGAAGTGCATCCGGGAGGGCATTGAGCATTTCAGTCTCAACGCCGAGAGCATGCAGAGGTCAAGCGCAGGCAGCGGAAGGAGCGTGCGGCAATACAGTCCCACCTACCCCCTTCCCTCGGTGACTCTCTGCCCCACCTGTGACAGTCTGTGGCTCTCGTATTGAACTGTTCAGCCACCAAAGAACTCGCTTCAGGAGTGGAAGCAAGTCTTACTCGATTCCGAGGGACTGCCTATGATGATGAGTAGAGGCAGTTTAATCTGTTTTCAGATCACTCATTCTATAGCAGCTGTTTTCCCTATGAAATGAACTGTGAATACTTCCCTTTCTTTCAGAGAGAAGGGAACCGGGTTGATTGACAAATACCGGGAATGACTTCCCTGAGTAGGGCAATAAAGGCCAGCATTCTGGAGTCATTCAAGATGCTGTTGGGCACTCTGATCATAAGATACATACAGATAAGGAAAAAAGAAAGACTTGTATTTATATAGCACCTTTCATGACCACCGGACATCTCAAAGCACTTTACAGCCAATTAATTACTTTTGGAGTGTAGTCACTGTTGTCATGTGGGAAACAAGGCAGCCAATTTGCACACAGCAAGCTCCCACGAACAGCAATGTGATAATGACCAGATAATCTGTTTTTAGTGATGCTGATTGAGGAATAAATATTGGCCAGGACTCCAGGGATAACTCCAATGTTCTTCTTCAAAATAGTGCCAGAGGATCTTTTACATCCACCTGAGAGGACAGACAGGGCCTTGGTTTAATGGCTCATCCGAAAGACAGCACCTCTGACAGTGCAGCACTCTCTCAGCACTGCACTCGAGTTTCAGCCTAGATTTATATGCTTAAGTACCTGGAGTGGGACTTGAACCCACAATCTTCTGACTCAGAGACGAGGGTGCTACCCACTGAGCCACAGCTGACACACGAGGAGTGCTATTTGGCCTATCATAATCCAAAAAGACGCTACAGCCTCCAACCCCACTGTAGCATCTGATTGTTTCTCAAAAGATCCCAAAGTTTTTGTCTCATAGATCACTCTTTGAGTGAAGAAGGACCTTCTGATATCAGTCCTAAATTGGTCTTTTCCTAGCTTGAACCGCTACCTCCTTATGCTTTTCCCACAGTTGAATTCAAAATAGTATTCCGGATTAACCTTTTCCATTCAGATTGATCACCTGGACTAGTTTCGATTGCCTAGATGGGTCGGACAGGAATTTCCCAGTTTTTCGCCCCCAAATTGGCCTGGGTTTTTAATCTGGTTTTTCACCTCTCCCAGGAGATCACATGGTTTCAGGTGGGGTAGAGGGTATATGTTGTGATACACAAGGTATCGCAATGGGCCAGAGTGTCTTTACCTGTCTGTCATTGTGTGTATGATCGTATTCCCTTTTCCTATATACCTCTATAAGATGTCTTCATCTCATTTCCAGACTGAAAATTGTAGGTTTCTTCTGTCTTATCCTCATGACTCAGACCTTTGAAACTAGGGGTCAGCCTTGTGGTTATTCTCTCTACCATTTCCCTTATTTCTTGGTGACCACATCTGGACACAGTACTCACTCAGTCTGACCAGAGCACTGTATTGTTTTATCTTGATGGTACTCAAAATTATATATTAATGATGGGAATACATCATCCGACATATTGCCCATTACTGACATCCAGTGTTATTAAGGCCGTGGATGGGGTGGGGCAGGGGTTCAAATTTAAAGGGTCTATTACAAGGTGGGAGATTTTATTTTAAAGATTTTTTTCTCTGCCAACTTTGCTAGCCATGCTATGTTGAATCAGTGGTAAAGGTAAATGGTTGCTACTGGTGCTGATTGCCATCAGGGATGTCATTTTGTTCTGGTTGTTAAAGCTGCCCTTTTCACATTATTACAACATAAGAACATAAGAAATAGGAGCAAGAATAGGCCATTCGGTCCCTCGAGCCCGCTCTGCCATTCAATAAGATCATGGCTGATCTTCTACCTCAACTCCACTTTCCTGCACTATCCCCATATCCAAAAATCTATTGATCTCTTTCTTGAATATATTTAAAGACTGAGACTCCACAGCCCTCTGGGGCAGGGAATTCCAAAGATTCACCATCCTCTGAGTGAAGAAATTTCTCCTCGTCTCAGTTCTAAATGACCGACCCCTTATTCTGAGACTGTGATCCTTGGTTCTAGATTCCCCAGCCAGAGGAAACATCCTCCCTGCATCAACCCTGCCAAGCCCTGTAAGAATGTTGTATGCTTCAAAGAGATCACCTCTCATTCTTCTAAAAGCTAGAGAATATAGGCCTAGTCAACGCAATCTCTCCTCATAGGGCAATCCCCCCATCCCAGGAATCAGTCTGGTGAACGTTCGTTGCACTCCTTCGATGGCAAGTATATCCCTCCTTAGGTAAGGAGACCAAAACAGTGCACAATACTCCAGGTGTAGTCTCACCAGGGCCCTATATAATTGCAGTAAGATGTCTTTACTCTTATACTCAAATCCTCTTGTAATAAAGGCGAACATCTTAATTGCTTGCTGCACCCGCACGTTAACTTTCAGTGATTTGTGATATGAACCTTCACCTTCCCTTCCACCCCTCCATCATCATCGCAGAAAGTCTGCAGCTTGAATTGCGGTGTCAAGAAAAATACTTTGTGGTATTTGTGAATGTACAAAATCTTTCAAACGTGCAGTTGTTCTGGTATAAACGCTGGCCTCCAAATCCAACTCACAGTTCCAGGATTTCGGATCAGCTTCTGCGATATCAATGGGGATTGGATTCCAGGGCTGAACACATTGCAAGTGTAAGCCTTTCGGGCAACCCAGAGAGCTCAGCTGCCTGCCTCGGGGGTTTGTTTAATTAACAGTAAGGCTATGACCTGAAAACTTTGAATTTGGTTTGGGATTTGCGGTGATTGACTCCAGTGCCAGTACTGATTCACAAATTGCCATGATGGGATTTGAACATACATCTCCGGATTGCTGTCCAATAACAAAACTACTATTCTACCTTTCCCTCCAGAGCAGACCGGAACCTCAATTTAACATCTCATCTAAATGACGGCACCTCCGACAGTGCGGCACTCTCTCAGCACTGCACTGGAGTGTCAGTCTAGATTTATGTGCTAAAGTCCCTGGAGTGGGACTTGAACCCACGATCTCTAACTCAGAGGCAAGAGTGCTACCCACTGAGCCACAGCTGGCACCTTAGACCTTTATATTTATTAATCACTATATTTATTTATTTCCTAAAATCAAGTTCTCTCTTTTAAATGCTAAAGTTGATTTCACGTTTTGACGTGCAAAGTGGCCATTTTATAATATTAATAATATTTCAAATGTAAAACCTTCACCGCGGAGAGTGGTGGACCCAACAACAGTTGGTTCAAAGCACTTTGCCTGCTTTCGTAACATCTTGAGGTTGTGCTTTCCTCCATGTCTCCCACCTGAATAACACGAGTTCCTATAGTGTTTCTATAGTCCTTACTACTCGGGGGATCAAGGGGTATGGCGAGAAAGCAGGAATGGGGTACTGAGGTTGCATGTTCAGCCATGAACTCATTGAATGGCGGTGCAGGCTCGAAGGGCCGAATGGCCTACTCCTGCACCTATTTTCTATGTTTCTATGTTTCGATGTTTCTGACTGCAGGTGCCAATTGTTGGGTAACACTGCTGGAGAGACCATTGTCCCTGTGCCAGGAGTTAAGGTTCTAAAAGCAGAGGCTTAGTTGTTCATGTTTTATAATGAATGATGCCCACAACATCATGGAGACTCACACCTTCCAGTCACTGAGCCCAAGCTGCAAGACAGCACCTGCTCGATTTCCCTCACTTCCTTACAATGGTCGTGCTTTTTAAGCTCAGCTAAAAGGCTTTCTCCATGACCGCCACACTTGGTTTTGCATTCAGTATTATTAGCACAACATAACAAAGACTTAAGGGGAGAAATTCGGGAGCGCCCCGTTTGGAGCACCAACTTTTAACAGTTGAAAAAATTAGCGGCAGGCGCTAATGATTTTCAACTGAAAAAAAATGAGGTGTTTGCGCTCCAGGAAGGAAGTGGAGCGCTAAATCAAGCCATCCACTTCCATCCTGGAGCGCTACAGGCCGCAGGCGGGACGGTCATGGTGCAGCGCTGCACAATGGGCCGTGCAGTGCTGTCGTGTTCCGAGGCTGCTTCCCTCCCTTAAAGGGAAGGCCCATTGCTGCCAGCTCTGTATTGGGCACAGTGAGCTGGTCCCCGACGGCAGCCACGATCCAGCCCGATCAGCAGAGTGCCAGGCTGATCAGTCCCATGCACCGCAGCAGAGTGCCAGGTTGATCAGCCCCATGCACCGCAGCAGAGTGCCAGGTTGATCAGTCCCATGCACCGCAGCAGAGTGCCAGGCTGATCAGCCCCATGCACTGCAGCAGAGTGCCAGGCTGATCAGCCCCATGCACTGCAGCCGGGCCGATCAGCCCCATGCACTGCAGCAGAGTGCCAGGCTGATCAGCCCCATGCACTGCAGCCGGGCTGATCAGCCCCATGCACTGCAGCAGAGTGCCAGGCTGATCAGCCCCATGCACTGCAGCAGAGTGCCAGGTTGATCAGCCCCAGGCACTGCAGCAGAGTACCGGGCGGATGGATCGCGGCCAAAATAAAATCCCCCATAAAGTGAAAAACAGAAGTTCAACATTTTTTCCACTTATCTTGGCCACCTCCCCTTTAAACTTCACCCCCAAAGCACCCGGTCTCCTGATCCATGCCTCCTGCAGCTGCCGGTGTTTTCGCCTGGCGCTGTTGCAGGGGCTGGAACCCAAGTTCGGGTCCTGGGTGTTACCGGGGCGATGCGCAAGGCAATGATGTCACAATTTCCGGGCGCAGGAGATCGAGGCGCAACGCCCTCCCGCCGCGTGCTAATTTCCTGCCAAAGTTAGCGGGAGTTGTTCATCTCACGGCGCCCGGTCGGTTGGTCATTAGTGTCCTGTTAGCGCCCCCCGGAGGCGGTAATGGGAGGCACTAAGGAGGCCAATTTCTAAGCCAAACTTTCTCGTGGTGTCAGAAGCTTAAAAGGCTACACAGTATGGTCTCGGGACGTATCATAAACGACATATATATTTACATGTACAGAAAAGAATAAGTCTGTAGATGCATCCATGAAAATAATAGAACTAACCTATGTTATGACTGATATCAATGGTCAGGACTCAGAAATCATAAACTCTTTGAAATTTAAGGCACAGAAGGAAGTCATTTGGCCCATTGTGTCCGCGCCGGTCAAAAAAGAACCATCCAGCTGAATCCCACTTTCCAGCTCTTGGTCCATAGCCCTGCAGGTTACGGCACTTCAAGTGTACATCCAAATACTTTTTAAATGTGGTGAGGGTGTCTGCCTCTACCATCCTTTCAGGTAGTGTGTTCCAGACCCCCACCACCCTCTGGGTGAAAACATTTCCCCTCAAATCCCCTCTAAACATCCTACCAATTATTTTAAATCTATTCCCCCTGGTTATTGACCTCTCTGCTAAAGGAGCTTCCTATCCACTCTATCTAGGCCCCTCATAATTGTATACACTTCAATTAAATCTCTCCTCAGCCTTCTCTGTTCCAAAGAATATAACCCCAGCCTATCCAATCTTTCCTCACAGCTAAAAGTCTCCAGCCCTGACAACATCCTCGTAAATCTCCTCTCTAGCCTCTCTAGTGCAATCACATCTTTCCTGTAATGCGGTGACCAGAACTGCATCCAGTACTCTAGCTGTGGCCTAACTAGTGTTTTATACAGTTCAAGCATAACCTTTCTGCTCTTATATTCTATGCCATGATGAATAAAAGAAAGTATACCTGTCTTGCTACCTTCAGAGATCTGTGGACATGCACTCCAATGTCCCTCTGTTCCTCTAAATTTCTTAGCTACCATTTATTGTGTATTCATTTGCTTTGCTGACCCTCCCCAAATGCATTACCTCACACTTCTCCGGATTGAATTCCATTTGCTACTGTTCTGCCCACCTGACCAGTCACTTGATATCTTCCTGCAGTCCATAGCTTTCTTCCTCACTATCAATCACATGGCCAATTTTTGCATCATCTACATACTTCTTTATCAAGCCCCCTACATTGATGTCTAATTAATTGATATATAGCACTAAAGCAAGGGACCTAGTACTGAGCCTTGTGGAACCCCACTCAAGCAGAACGATCGCGGGCAGGAACCCGCTAAGAAAACGGTATCAACAAATGCACGTTCTTTTTTACCTACCTTGGCCACCTCGCCTTTAACCATCGCCCCGGTAGTGGCCGGCCGCTCCACGACTCCTGCAGCTGTCGGTGTTTTCACCGGCGCTGCTGCAGGGGGCGGAAGTGAATTTTGGGGCCGGGATGCTAACGGGACGATGAGCACGCCGGTGATTTCACGATCTCCGGGCGCAGGAGATCGGGGCGCAACGCTGTAGCGCCGTCGCTAAACTCACGCCCGATATGGCGGGAGTCGTTAACAGCGCCACGCCTGGTCACAAAGGCATTTGCGCCCCGTTACCCCTTCCCGGGGGTGTTAACGGGAGGTGCAAATGCACCCAATTTTAGTCCTAAACGTACTCACAAACTATTTACTGAAAGGCCACACCTGGAACACTAACTGTAGGATCATCAGAATTAAGTCTGTGCTGGATTCGTGGAAAAGTAGATTCCTCCATTTCATTACGTAGGATATACGACACAGAAACAAGCCATTCGGCCCAAACAGTCCATGACTCGTTTATTCTTCACTCGAGTCTCCTCCCATCTTTCCTCATCTAAATCTATCAGCATAATTCTCAATTCCCTTCTCCCTCATATGCTTGTCTAGCCTCCCATTTAATGCATCTATACTACTCGCTTCAACCACTCCCTGTGGTAGCGAGTTCCACATTCTCTTCGCTCTCTGGGTAAAGAAGTTTCTTCTGAATTCCCTATTGGATTTCTTGGCGACTATCTTATATTGATGGCCTCTAGTTGTGCTCGTCCCCACAAATGGAAGCATTCTCTCTGTACCCATTCTTTCAAAACCTTTCATAATTTTAAAGACCTCTATTAGGTCACCCCTCAGCCTTCTCTTTTCAAGAGAAAAGTGACCCAGCCTGTTCATCCTTTCTTGATAGGTATAATCTTGCATTTCTAGTATCACAGAAGATGATTGGTGCAAAGAAGATGATTCAGCCCATTGTGTCTGTGCTGGCTGAAAAGGAGCCTGATTATTAAGTGACTTTTTAAATATTTTTCACAGGCAATGGCTTCCATTAAGATCGAGTGTGTCGTGAAGGACAAGAGCAGAATTGGAGAGAGCCCAGTTTGGGAAGAAAAGCACGGTTGCCTTGTGTATGTGGATATCACAGGACAGAAGGTGTGCTGCTGGAATGCAGCCACTAAACAAGTAAAAACCGTACACGTTGGTAAGCAAAGGTTGTCTTAACATGGGACAGTTCCATTCCTAGCCTTATATATGGCAATTGTTATTTCCTTTTATTAAAATGTGCATAAACCGTCACCTTCAGAAAGAAAGAAAGACTTACATTTATATAGCGCCTTTCACGACCACCGGATGTCCCAAAGCACTTTACAGCCAATGAAGTACTTTTTAAGTGTAGTCACTGTTGTAATGTAGGAAACGCGGCAGCCAATTTGCGCACAGCAAGTTCCCACAAACAGCAATGTGATAATGACCAGATAAGCTGTTTTCGTTATGTTGATTGAGGGATAAATATTGGCCAGGACACGGTGAGATATAGGAGCCCAGTTATTGCCCGTGATAGAAATTTAGATTTTTTTCCCTCTAAAATGAAGAATAGGAGGACTAACCAAACTGCCTGGGACATTCTCTCCATTGAATTCTCTCCTCTCTATAGCTGCTAGACGATAAAAGTATTGCATCTAAAATGCATTTTTCCCATCAAACTTTTTATATCCTCATTTTGTGTCACACTGGCACCTGATTGGTTGAAATTTCATATTCACAAAACAGCAGTAAATCATGCATGGAGAAGTAGGTAACATAATTATTAAACATGCAGAGTGTGGGTATATGGGCTTGAACCCAGCTATTTACGATATATATAAATGATTTAGACGAAGGCATTGAATGTAATATCTCCAAATTTGCAGATGATACTTTGGTGGCAAAAACAGGAAGGCAGATTATTATCTGAATGGTGACAGATGAGTAAAGGGGAAGTGCAACAAGACCTGGGTGTCATGGTACATCAGTCATTGAAAGTAGGCATGCAAGTACGGCAGGCAGTTATGTTGGCCTTCATAGGAGCAGGGAGGTCTTGCTGCAGTTGTACAGGGACTTGGTGAGACCACACCTTGAGTATTGTGTGCAGTTTTGGTCTCCTAATCTGAGGAAGGACGTTCTTGATAGTGAAGGTTCACCAGACTGATTCCCGGGATGGCAGGACTGACAAATGAAGAAAGACTGGATCGACTAGGCTTATATTCACTGGAATTTAGAAGAATGAGAGGGGATCTCATAGAAACATATAAAATTCTGATGGGATTGGACAGGTTAGATGCAGGAAGAATGTTCCCGATGTTGGGGAAGTCCAGAACTAGGGGTCACAGTCTAAGGATAAGGGGTAAGCCATATAGGACTGAGATGAGGAGAAACTTTTTCACCCAGAGAATTGTGAACCTGTGGAATTCTCTACCACAGAAAGTTGTTGAGTCCAGTTCGTTGGATATATTCAAAGGGGAGTTAGATGTGGGCCTTACAGCTAAAGAGATCAGTGGGTATGGAGAGAAGGCAGGAGTGGGGTACTGAAGTTGCATGATCAGCCACGATTATATTGAATGGTGGTCCAGGCTCGAAGGGCCGAATGGCCTGCTCCTGCACCAATTTTCTATGTTTTTATGTTTCTATGTTGAACCCACAACCTTCTGACTCAGAGGCGAGAGTGCTACCCACTGAGCCACTGCTGACATAATTCGAGGTTCTGGAGGGCTGCCAATACCCATGGAAAGGGAAGAACATGAGGTGGGGAAGAGGGCAGGATGAGTCACGTTATAGAATTGTACACGTCTATCGTCCCGCAGATGCTCCTGTTGGCTCTGTGGTCCCTCGGCGATCAGGGGATATGTTCTGGCAGTTGGAAAAAGGTTTACCTTGCTAGATGGGGAGAAGGAAACCGTTACCAACTGTAGGGCTTGTCTTCACAATCCAAATACCAGCCCTTATAAAGGGTTGATAATCTCTGGTCGGGTAACTTCGGACAAGTACTACACAAACAAATCAGATTAAGGCTAAACATCTTTCTTTAAATACGAAAGCAAAATAATGCCGATGCTGGAAATCTGAAATACAAACAGAAAATGCTGTAAATGCACAGCATATGTGGAGAGAGAAAGAGAATTGTTCCGATGGAAGGTCATCGAGCTGAAACATTAAATCTGTTTCTCTTTCCACAGATGCTGCCTGACGTACTGAGTGTTTCCCGCATTTTCTGTTTTAAAAAAAACTTTAACCGATTTCACACATTTCCGAAGCAGAGAGTGGTCTTTGAGTTCCACCGGGCGATCAGTCCGTCGTACTCAAGGCTGTTGCATCTTCTTCCATTCTCCTGCCGCTCTAACCTCCGACTGCAGTGCTCTTTCGTCCCCGACGCCCTCTCCTTATACATTCTTCCTGGTTGGGGCGTGAGTACCATTCGTTCTGCCTCAATGATTGGTAGAGTAGGCTTCGATCATGAGCTTACCTTAAATGATTGACAGGTCAGGCGATTGAGGCCTGGTGCACCAATTCCATGTGACTCATCAAACTGACATGTCAAACCCATCTTTCGTTTAGGCACTCAACATCGAGTCCAACAATTTCAAACCAGAACTACTTCCCATATTTTTTTCCCCATTCCTCTTTTCTTTTTACAAACGCCATCTTTTTATTCTCTTTCCTGGGGCAGCAGGTGATAATTCCGCCATTCACACCCCCTCTTGACTCATCTTTTGTTGCCTAACTTGTGCCATTACCATCTCATTTTTACCCATCTACCCTTTTGTCTCTCTAATCTCTCCTGCCTTCCACCCTATCACAGACCTTCCCTTTTGTTCTTTCCTCCCCTCTCCTTTTCCCTGCCCCTGCACTTCCTTAAGAATCTGTGCATCTCGAACTTTTCCAGTTCTGAAAAAAGGCTCACAGACCCAAAACGTTAACTCTGTTTCTCTCCACAGATGCTGCCTGACCTGCTGAGATTTCCAGCATTTTCTGTTTTTATTTCAGATTCCAGCGTCCGCAGTATTTTGCTCTTGTGGTAGGTCCTGCCTCTGTTTCACATTTCTACAGCCTAATCATTCTTTTCAATCACCTTTTTTTGTTGACAGACTCCACTATTTCTGTGGCCTCTTAATCGATGCTTGCCTCATCATTCCTTTTGTTATTTAATCACTCCTGCCTTCCTTCCCTTCCCCACTTTCCCTGCCTCTGTACACTTGCTTATCATCATAGGCAATCCCTCGAATCGAGGATGACTTGCTTCCACGTCAAAAAGTTCACAGGTGTTTCAATGAAGGACCTAATAGTCCAGATCCCGAACTGAATCTTGAAGGATGGAAGATGCTTGTGCGTGGATTTTTGTTAACGTGTGGTGACCGTTGCACACCAGCCACCACACGGGCTTGACAGAGCTAGGCCTTGTTCGAGTGGCAAGGATTACCCTGTACTATGTGGGAAGTCAGGGACGCTGACGACTACATATGTGGGAAGTGCATCCGCCTGCAGCTCCTGACGGACTGCATTGCGGCACTGGAGTTGCAGGTGGATTCATTCTGAAGAATCCACGATGCTGAGAATGACGTGAATAGCATGTTTAGCGAGTTGCTCACACCGCAGGTAAAGGGTACTCAGCCAGATTGCAAATGCGTGACCAGCAGGAGGAGCAGTGTAAGGAAGGTAGGGCAGGGGTCCCCTGCGGTCATCCCCCTGCAACACAGATACACCGCTTTGGGTACTGTTGAGGGGATGACTCATCAGGGGAGGGCAGCAGCAGCCAAGTTCATGGCACCGTGTGGGGCTCTGCTGCACAGGAGGGCAGGAAAAAGAGTGGGAGAGCTATAGTGATAGGGGATTCAATTGTAAGGGGAATAGATAGGCATTTCTGCGGCCGCAACCGAGACTCCAGGATGGTATGTTGCCTCCCTGGTGCAAGGGTCAAGGATGTCTCGGAGTGGGTGCAAGACATTCTGAAAAGGGAGGGTGAAAAGCCAATTGTCGTTGTACACATAGGTACCAACGATATAGGTAAAAAACAGGATGAGGTCCTACGAGACGAATTTAGGGAGCTAGGAGCAAAAGTAAAAAGTAAGACCTCAAAAGTAGTAATCTCAGGATTGCTACCAGTGCCACATGCTAGTCAGAGTAGGAATCGCAGGATAGCTCAGATGAATATGTGGCTTGAGGAGTGGTGCAGAAGGGAACGATTTAAATTCCTGGGTCATTGGAACCGGTTCTGGGGGAGTTGGGACCAGAACAAACCGGACGGTCTACACCTGGGCAGGACCGGAACCAATGTCCTAGGGGGAGTGTTTGCTCGTGCTGTTGGGGAGGAGTTGAACTAATATGGCAGGGGGATGGGAACCTATGCAGGCCGCAGAAATGCCTATCTATTCCCCTTACAATCGAATCCCCTATCACTATAGCTCTCCCACTCTTTTTCCTGCCCTCCTGTGCAGCAGAGCCCCCCACTGTGCCATGAACTTGGCTGCTGCTGCCCTCCCCTGATGAGTCATCCCCTCAACAGTACCCAAAGCAGTGTATCTGTGTTGCAGGGGTTGACCGCAGGGGACCCCTGCCCTATCTTCCTTACACTGCTCTTCCTGCTGGTCACGCATTTGCAATCTGGCTGAGTACCCTTTACCTGCGGTGTGAGCAACTCGCTAAACGTGCTATTCACGTCATTCTCAGCATCGTGGATTCTCCAGAATGAATCTACCTGCAACTCCAGTGCCGCAATGCGGTCCGTCAGGAGCTGCAGGCGGATGCACTTCCCGCATATGTAGTCGTCAGCGTCCCTGACTTCCCACATAGTACAGGGTAATCCTTGCCATTCGACCAAGGCCTAGCTCTGTCAAGCCCGTGTGGTGGCTGGTGTGCAGAGGGAAATAAAAGGGAGACAGAGGTAAAAGATAGAAAAGAGAATAGTAAAAGTGGAGGGCAGAGAATCCCAAGGCAAAAAAGAAAAAGGGCCACATTACAGCAAAATTCTAAAGGAACAAAGTGTGTTAAAAAGACAAGCCTGAAGGCTTTGTGTCTTAGTGCAAGGAGTATCCGTAATAAGGTGGATGAATTAACTGTGCAAATAGATGTTAACAAATATGATGTGATTGGGATTACAGAGACGTGGCTCCAGGATGATCAGGGCTGGGAACTCAACATCCAAGGGTATTCAACATTCAGAAAGGATAGAATAAAAGGAAAAGGAGGTTGGGTAGCATTGCTGGTTAAAGAGGAGATTAATGCAATAGTTAGGAAGGACATTAGCTTGGATGATGTGGAATCTATATGGGTAGAGCTGCAGAACACCAAAGGGCAGAAGACGTTAGTGGGAGTTGTGTACAGACCTCCAAACAATAGTGGTGATGTTGAGGAGGGCATCAAACAGGAAATTAGGGGTGCATGCAATGAAGGTGCAGCAGTTATCATGGGTAACTTTAATACGCATACCGATTGGGCTAACCAAACTGGAAGCAATACGGTGGAGGAGGATTTCCTGGAGTGCATAAGGGATGGTTTTCCAGACCAATATGTCGAGGAACCAACTAGGGGGGAGGCCACCTTAGACTGGGTGTTGTGTAATGAGAGAGGATTAATTAGCAATCTCGTTGTGCGAGGCCCTTTGGGGAAGAGTGACCATAATATGGTGAAATTCTACATTAGGATGGAGAATGAAACAGTTAATTCAGAGACCATGGTCCAGAACTTAAAGAAGGGTAACTTTGAAGGTATGAGGCGTGACTTGGCTAGGATAGATTGGCAAATGATACTTAAGGGGTTGACAGTGGATGGGCAATGGCAGTCATTTAGAGAACGCATGGATGAACTACAACAAATGTACATCCCTGTCTGGCGTAAAAATAAAAAAGGGAAGGTGGCTCAACCGTGGCTATCAAGGGAAATCAGAGATAGTATTAAAGCCAAGGAAGTGGCATACAAATTGTCCAGAAATAGCAGCGAACCCGGGGACTGGGAGAAATTTAGAACTCAGCAGAGGAGAACAAACGGTTTGATTAGGGCAGGGAAAATAGAGTACGAGAGGAAGCAGCAGGGAACATTAAGACGGACTACAAAAGCTTCTATAGATATGTAAAGAGAAAGAGGTTAGTAAAGACAAATGTAGGTCCCCTGCAGTCAGAATCAGGGGAAGTCATAACGGGGAACAAAGAAATGCAGACCAATTGAACAAGTACTTTGGTTCGGTATTCACTGAGGAGGACACAAACAACCTACCGGATATCAAAAGGGTCAGAGGGTCTTGTAAGAAGGAGGAACTGAGGGAAATCCATATTAGTCGGGAAATTGTGTTGGGGAAATTGATGGGATTGAAGGCCGATAAATCCCCAGGGCCTAATGGTCTGCATCCCAGAGTACTTAAGGAGGTGGCCTTGGAAATAGCAGATGCATTGACAGTCATTTTCCAACATTCCATTGACTCTGGATCAGTTCCTATGGATTGGAGGGTACCCAATGTAACACCACTTTTTAAAAAAAGAGGGAGAGAGAAAACAGGGAATTATAGACCGGTCAGCTTGACATCGGTAGTGGGTAAAATGGTGGCATCAATTATTAAGGATGTCATAGCAGCGCATTTGGAAAGAGGTGACATGATAGGTCCAAGTCAGCATGGATTTGTGAAAGGGAAATCATGCTTGACAAATCTGGAATTTTTTGAGGATGTTTCCAGTAGAGTGGACAAGGGCGAACCAGTTGATGTGGTATATTTGAACTTTCAGAAGGCTTTCGACAAGGTCCCACACAAGAGATTAATGTGCAAAGTTAAAGCACAAGGGATTGGGGGTAGTGTGCTGACGTGGATTGAGACTGGTTGGCAGACAGGAAGCAAAGAGTAGGAGTAAATGGGTACTTTTCAGAATGGCAGGCAGTGACTAGTGGGGTATCGCAAGGTTCTGTGCTGGGGCCCCAGCTGTTCACTTTGTACATTAATGATTTAGACGAGGGGATTAAATGTAGTATCTCCAAATTTCGGATGACACTAAGTTGGGTGACAGTGTGAGCTGCAAGGAGGATGCTATGAGGCAGCAGAGTGACTTGGATAGATTAGGAGAGTGGGCAAATGCATGGCAGATGAAGTATAATGTGGATAAATGTGAGGTTATCCACTTTGGTGGTAAAAACAGAGAGACAGACTATTATCTGAATGGTGACAGATTAGGAAGAGGGGAGGTGCAACGAAACCTGGGTGTCATGGCACATCAGTCATTGAAGGTTGGCATGCAGGTACAGCAGACGGTTAAGAAAGCAAATGGCATGTTGGCCTTCATAGCGAGGGGATTTGAGTACAGGGGCAGGGAAGTGTTACTATAAGTTGTACAGGGCCTTGGTGAGGCCTTGGAGTATTGTGTCTCCTAACTTGAGGAAGGACATTCTTGCTATTGAGGGAGTGCAGCGAAGGTTCACCAGACTGATTCCCGGGATGGCGAGACTGACATATCAAGAAAGACTGGATCAACTGGGCTTGTATTCACTGGAGTTCAGAAGAATGAGAGGGGATCTCATAGAAACGTTTAAAATTCTGATGGGTTTAGACAGGTTAGATGCAGGAAGAATGTTCCCAATGTTGGGGAAGTCCAGAACCAAGGGTCACAGTCTAAGGATAAGGGGTAAGCTATTTAGGACCGAGATGAGGAGAAACTTCTTCACCCAGAGAGTGGCGAACCTGTGGAATTCTCCACCACAGAAAGTTGTTGAGGCCAATTCACTAAATATATTCAAAAAGGAGTTAGATGTAGTCCTTACTACTAGGGGGATCAAGGGGTATGGCGAGAAAGCAGGAATGGGGTACTGAAGTTGCGTGTTCAGCCATGAACTCATTGAATGGCGGTGCAGGCTAGAAGGGCCGAATGCCTTACTCCTGCACCTATTTTCTATGTTTCTATGTTTCTAAGCCGATTGGAGACCTGCTCTGACTTGCTTAAAACCTGTTACATCTCTAACTTTTTCCAGTTCTCATGAAAGGTCATCGACCTGAAACGTTAACTCTGTTTCTCTCAGATGCTACCTGACCTGCTGAGTATTTCCAGCATTTTCTGTTTTTATAATCGCAATCTCTGAATTGCTTCACCTGGTGGCCCCCTATGGCGACGGCACCAAAACCTGTTAGAGCACGACTGGTAGTCTCTGTTGGCAGTTTTGAATTGGCTGTAGCCTGTAGGCATGTCTCGCTTTCAACAGCATTGTCTGGTTTCGAGATGGCTGTTCCTTTGTTCAATCTGTGCACCAGACGAACAGTCTGCATGCGAGCCATTGTCTATTGTGATCAGGGCTGCTTCTTAATCGTCTGCACCTTGAGTGATGTTGCTGCATCTATAACAGCATCAGTATTTGCAGGATGAGCCACGTTATTGAATTGTACACGTCTATCTTCCCTCAGATGCTCCTGTTGGATCAGTGGTCCCTCGGAGATCAGGGGGATATGTTCTGGCAGTTGGAAAAAGGTTTGCCTTTCTAGACTTTGAAAAGGAAACCGTTACTGACATAGCCCTGGTCGACCAAGATAAAGCAAACAACAGATTTAATGATGGCAAAGTGGACCCTGCTGGACGTTTCTTTGCAGGTTAGTCACAACCAATTTTGCATTTTACATCTCTGTCCACATACAGCTTTGCTGAAATTGGCTTTCACCATTTTACCCTTGTGTTGATCAGGTCTACTTTAATCTACCTTAGGTAAGGTACTTTAGACTTAAAAAGGCAGTTGGATGACGGCGGAATGGATCACCAATTTAGGACTGAGATGTGGAGACATTTCTTCACTCAGAGGGTGGTGAATCTTTGAAATTCTCTATCCCAGAGGGCTGTGGAAGCTCAATTGTTGAGTGTATTCACCACAGAGATCGATAAATTTTTGGACATTAAGGGAATCAAGGGATGTGGGAATAGTGCGGGAAAGTGGAGTTGAGGTAGAAGATCTGTCATGATCTTATTGAATGGTGATGCAGGCTTATGGGGCCCTATGGCCTGCTCCTGCTCCTATTTCTTAGTAAGGTGTGTGACTTGAAGGTGGTGGTGTTCTCATGCACCTGCTGCCCATGTCCTTCTAGATGGTGGAGGTTGCCGGTTTGGGCAGTAAACGAATCAAGAGGTTTCGAAGATTTATCCATAGAATTTAATCATCATAGACATTCCTCGAATTCGAGGAAGACTTGCTTCCACTCTAAAAGTGAGTTCTTAGGTGACTGAACAGTCCAATTTAAAAGGCAGTAATGAAAGGGTACAAGTGATATCCTAAAGCACAACTCTGAAGATCAAGTAAATTACAAAGCTTGCTAGATTTTCTACCCATTGACTATGAATATCTAGACTAATAACTAGATTATGTGACAGACTTGAAATTATGTTCTGATATTTTAACTTAAAAAAAGGTATCATACACACAAGGGGTACGATAGCATAGTGGTAATGTTGCTGGACTAGTAATCCATAGGTCTGGATTAATGATCCAGAGACATGAGTTCAAATCCCACCACGGCAGCTGGGGAATTTAAATTTAGATAAATCTGGAATAAAAAGTGAATGTCAGTAATGGTGACCAGGAAGCTACTGGACTGTTGTAAAAACCCATCTGGTTCACTAATGTCCTTTAGCGAAGAAAATCTGCTGTCGTTACCCAGTCTGGCCCATCATCATCAGAGGCAGTCCCTTGAAATCGAAGAAGACTTGCTTCAACTCTAAAAGTGAGTTCTCAGGTGACTGTACAGTCCAATATGGGAATTACAGTCTCTGTCACAGGTGGGAAAGGGTGGGGTGGGTAGTCTGGTTTTCCGCACACTCCTTCTGCTGCCTGCGCTTGTTTTCTGCATGCTCTCGGCGACGAGACTCGAGGTGCTCAGCACCCTCCCAGATGCTCTTCCTCCACTTAGGGCGATCTTTGGCCAGGGACTCCCAGGTGTCAGTGGGGATGTTGCACTTTATCAAGGAGGCTTTGAGGGTGTCCTTAAAATGTTTCCTCTGCCCACCTGGGGCTCGCTTGCCATGTAGGAGTTCTGAATAGAGCGCTTGCTTTGGGAGTCTCGTGTTGGGATGCGGACATTGTGGCCCGCCCAACGGAGCTGGTCGTGTGTGGTCAGTGCTTCGATGGTGGGGATGTTGGCCTGATTGAGAACACTGACGTTGATTTGCCTACCCTCCCAGTGGATTTGCAAGAGGTTGTAGGTAGGTGACCCCAGACCCACAGCAATGTGGTTGACTCTTTACTGCACTCTGAAATGGCCTACCAAGCCACACGGTTATGTTCAAGAAGGTGATTCACTGCCACCTTCTCAAGGGCAATTAGGGATGGGTAATAAACTTTGGCCTTGTTGACAAAACCCACATCCCGTGAATGAATACAAAATATGATTTAATTTAATTTTTATATGTTCTTAAGTCTTGAATCCATTTTTTTGCTGGTGGTGATATGACCCTTTTTGATATATCAAGAAATGCAAGGGTATACCTATTTGGAAAGGATGAACAGGCTGGGTTTCTTTTCTCTTGAAAGTGACCTAGTATGACCTAATAGAGGTCTTTAAAATTATGAAAGGTTTTGATAGAGTAGATACAGCAAGTGTTTCCACTTGAGGGGAAGAGCAAACCTAGAGGCCATCAGTATAAGATAGTCAGCAAGAAATCCAATCGGGAATTCAGAAGAAACTTCTTTACCCAGAGAGTGGCGAGAATGTGGAACTCACTACCACAGGGAGTGGTTGAAGCGAATAGTATAGATGCATTTAAGGGGAGGCTAGACAAGCACATGAGGGAGAAGGGAATATAGAGTTAAGCTGATAGAGTTAGGTGAGGAAAGATGGGAGGAGGCTCGAGTGGAGCATAAACACCGACATGGACTGATTGGGCCGAATGGCCAGTTTCTGTGATTATGACATATTATAGAATATAATGGAGTTATTCTGTGATCCCAACTTATATTATCTCTACCTCACACTCCCTATGAATGTGACTCCTCTATTGGAAGCATGGAATTGTGGAATCATCCCTATATTCTCAATATCAGAAATTACTGCATACTCTTTGCATGTGCTATTAATGTATTAGGAAAACTTCAATGGTTAGTATTTACAGGGCTAACACTGACTTCTGCTACAGGGACCATGGCAATGGAGACTCGTCCAGCTGAAGTCGAAAGGCAGCAGGGATCTCTCTATGCTCTGCAGTCTGATCACTCTGTGGTCAAGCACTTTGACCAAGTGAACATTTCTAATGGTCTGGACTGGTCACTGGATCACAAGACCTTTTATTATATAGACAGCTTATCTTTTGCTGTGGATGCGTTTGACTATGACCTACACTCAGGAAAGATCTGTAAGTATATTTTAAAACGTACTTGGTCACATGTTGGAATGAGCCATTTTGTGATGTGTACATTTTTTTCTAGAAAGGTATATTCTTGGCCTCTCTGTTGCTGTGCAATAAATTATAGTTGGCTGCAAGGACAAATGGGCAAAGCTATTCCTGAGCCTCTCTCTGTGCTGACAGGGTGTGTGTGGCAAAGGCACTGGGTTGACTCTTCCTCTGATTTGCCCCTCCATGCCCAGGGAGAAATGCCCGATTGCCTCTTGGTGTCTCGCTATAGTGACACAGCTGAGATAGGGAAGTCAACAATGCAAGGTTAGTGTGTAGGAACCTGAGTCCTACCGATCTCAGGCAGCACATTGAGACTCCAGCACCCTGTGCTGCTCCCTAATATTGCTTATATTCATTGATTTGGTCCATGACTAATGTTCATCTTTTGTTAATGGCAATAGGGTTTTAACTAAAGACTTGTATTTATATAGCGCCTTTCACGACCACCGGACATCGCAAAGTGCTTTACAGCCAATTAAGTACTTTTGAAGTGTAGTCACTGTTGTAATGTGGGAAACACGGCAGCCAATTTGCGCACAGCAAGCTCCCAAAAACAGCAATGTGATAATGATCAGATAATCTGTTTTGTTATGTTGATTGAGGGATAAATATTGGCCAGGACACCAGAGATAACTCCGCTACTTATCTTTGAAATAGTGCAATGGGATATTTTACATCCACCTGAGAGAGCAGTTGGGGCCTCGGTTTAACATCTCATCTGGTACCTCTGACAGTACAGCATTTGTTCAGTACTGCACTGGAGAGTCAGCCTAGTTTTAAGTGCTCGAGTTCCTGGAGTGGGACTTGAGCCCACCACCTTCTGACTCAGAGGTAAGTGCACTACTCACTGAACCACAGCTGACACATACATGTAAATGCTTTTTAGACAAATTTTTGTTCAAGTTTTCTTTGCTTACTTGCCCCCACTTCAGCCCTGCCATGTTATGTCAGCTTGGCTCCATTAGTAGCACTCGTATCAGGTTGTGGGCCCGGGACTTTAGTATATGATCTCGGCTGGGATTCCAGTGCAGTACTGAGGGAGTGCTATACTTCCAGCGGTGCTATCCTTTGATTAGGTGTTAAACCAAAATCCTGTCTTGTTTGTTCCAGTGGTTCAGGTAGATGATAATGGCTCCATGGCACTAATCTCAGAAGAATAGGCAATTCTGCCAGAGTTTAGGCCAACTTTCATCCCTCAACCAACATCACTAAAACAGATTGCGCCGCTGTGTTTGCTGATGTGACAACGGCGGTTGAAATTCTTCTACGCGGTATAATTAGCGACGTGCTTATTTGTACTGCAAAATGGCCAACATGCTCCACGCTTTGTTTCTGATTGGTTCCCTTGGAAGATAAGCCACAACCTGAGGTTTCACAGGAATGTGTAACTGGAACTGTCCATCCCAAGATCTCACTGACTTTGCAAATTGTAACTCGATCCACGTTCAGTTTCTGAAGCAACAGAGGGCAGAGCTCCCCAGAAGACAGCAAGGGCCAGCCAAAGTGCCTTACCCCAGTCCAAATACATCCCTCCCCCAGCCGAAGTGCCTTACCCCAGTCCAAGTACATCCCTCCCCCAGCCAAAGTGCCTTACCCCAGTCCAAGTACATCCCTCCCCCAGCCGAAGTGCCTTATCCCAGTCCAAGTACATCCCTCCCCCAGCCAAAGTGCCTTACCCCAGTCCAAGTACATCCCTCCCCCAGCCGAAGTGTCTTATCCCAGTCCAAGTACATCCCTCCCCCAGCCGAAGTGCCTTACCCCAGACTAACTACATCCCTCCCCCAGCCGAAGTGCCTTACCCCAGACTAACTACATCCCTCCCCCAGCCAAAGTGCCTTACCCCAGTCCAAGTACATTCCTCCCCCAGCCGAAGTGCCTTATCTCAGCTCAAGTGCATCCTCCCTCCAACCCACCATAGATGGGGCATTGTGTATGGATTGTTAACAGGTTTATTGGTTATGAAGTGAATAGTGACAGTGTCATGACTTCTGGATATCATCCACTCCAACGATGTCCCTTATACCTGTGTCTCACCCCCCCATCCCCCCACCAGTGTCTCTCTCTCTCCCCCCAGTCTCTCTCTCCCCCCAGTCTCTCTCTCCCCACCCAGCCTCTCTCTCTCTCCCCCCCAAGCCTCTCTGTCCATCCCCCTGCCTCTCTTTTCCCTCGTCTCTCTCCCCCACAGCCTCTCTCTCCCCACAACCTCTCTCTCGATCTGACAGCCTCTCTCTCTACCCCCAGCCTCTCTCCCCTCCCCCCAGCCTCTTTTTCCTCCTCCCTGCCTCCCCCAGCCTCTCTCTCGCTATCGGGCGGGCCCAGGCCGGCTGGCGGGCGGGGGGGGGGGGTCGATGGGAAGAGTCAGAGCCTCAGGTCCTGCTTCTCGGCACCACGCGCATGGAATGATTCAGGCCGGGAGTGGGGGGGGGGGGGGGGGCGGAGTTTGAGGGGGGTGGGGCTTGTCACCTGTCAGTCAAAAAGGTGCAGTACAAATAGGTACATTGTATAATTAGTGCACCAGTTAACGCATTTACATCAAGCTCTAGTGTCCATTATTTTCATAACATTATTAACCCGTAGCACGCACAGGAATTTGATGGTAAATGGTCAAAATAATACACGGGCATTTCTACCCCCATGGAGGAGGCAACTTGTAATTTCTCCAATTGAATATTGGGAAGACCGAAGCCATTGTTTTCAGTCCCCACCACAAACTACGTTCCTTAGGCACTGACACCATCCCTCTCCCCAACTTCTGTCTGAGGCTGAACCAGACTGTTCGGAACCTTGGTGTCATATTTGAACCTGAAATGAGCTTTCGACCACATATCCGCAGCATAACTAAGACCGCCCATTTCCACCTCCGCTCATCACCCGTCTCCGCTCTTGCTTCAGCTAATCCACTGCTGAAACCCTCATCCATGTCTTTGTTACCTGTAGACTTGACTATTCTAACGCACTCTTGGCTGGCCTTCCACACTCTACTCTATGTAAACTCGAGGTGATCCAAAACTCGGCTGCCCGTGTCCTAACTCGCACCAAGTCCTGTTCATCCATCACCTCTGTGCTCGCTGACCTACATTGGCTTCCCGTTAAGCAACACCTCGATTTCAAAATAAAGGAAGGGATGTGCGTTCGTAATGAATAAGACTTTATTTTTTTACATTACTGTATAGCAAATCGAAGACTTATGTACAAGCTTGAACAAGCGGAGGCTATTCCAGATGGACAGTGCATCGATGCAGAGGGAAAACTTTGGGTTGCCTGTTACAAGGGTGGACGAGTCCTGCGTATTGACCCAGAAACAGGTAAATCAATTAAATATGTAAACGGCGATGTCCAATTTTGTGCTTGAAAAAACTATAATTTCCCATTTTGACACTTCAATACCAGTATCAGAATTCATTATTATATTTTTTACACCAGTCTATTGTTATCTTTTTCCTTTAATCTTCTGCATAACATTCTCTAGCCAGCAATGCATCTGTTGGTCTGATGCAGAATGTTATTAGTGCTGAGGGTGAGCCACTCACAAGCCACTTTTGAACCACATGTCAATGTCCAATATCTCTTCCCATCATCCCCACTAGGAAAATTCTCCGGTTAACTTGGCTGAGATCATTAACTCACCGTGTGGGCTATCGTGGATTCTAACCCAAGTTCTACCACACCATGGTAGCTTCATACATCCCTCCGTACTACCAGACAAGGCAAATCTACAATTACAACAACAATGCCTTTTGTAGTTCATCAGAATTACTTCATGCATACAGTCCAGGCCAGAATATATCTATAGACCATGTCCTATTTTAAGATCATAATCTATAGGATCGCCATTTTAACCCCGGTTTTGACTGTCTGCATTGGGTATGTTTTGCCAATTCCTGCATGATTGCAATACCGAGTACCACAGCGTCCTCAAATGCAGGAAGGAAAGATAATTGGTAAAACATGTCGTTCATTATATAAGTCAGTCATGAAAATTGGATTTATATAAGTGCCATTAATGAAAAAAATGTCTGAAGACATTTCACAAATGGAAGTCGCTATGGGGAATGGATGCTTTGCCATAGAAGATTAGGAAGGATAATTTAAAAAAAGATGGGTTGAAGAAAGGTTTTCAAAGGCGGAGAGAGAAAATGAAAGGTTTAGGGAGGGAGATACAGAGAGAAGGTCTGAGAGGCTTAAAACTCCACCACCATGGTAGACGAAGGCTACAAAAGTCAGAGGGCTGAAGGATATGTGAGGGTTACAAGACTGGAGGACGTTGCAGAGAGAAGATGAGGAAAAACCATGGAAAAGATATGAAGATAAGGATGAGTATTTTAAATTTAATGTATTGGGGACCGAGAGCCAATGTAGGCCAGCAAAAATGGGGAGATTGGGACTAGAGGTTATGTACTTTGGCAGAAAAAAAATCAAAGAGCAAGTTATTATTTAAATGGAGAAAGATTGCAAAGTGCCACAATACAGCGGGATCTGGGGGTACTTGTGCATGAAACACAAAAGGATAGTATGCAGGTACAGCAAGTGATCAGAAAGGCCAATGGTATCTTGGCCCTTATTGCAAAGGGATGGAGTATAAAAGCAGTGAAATCTTGCTACAGCTGTACAAGGTATTGGTGAGGCCACACCTAGAATACTGCGTGCAGTTTTGGTTTCCATATTTACGAAAGGATATACTTGCTTTGGAGGTAGTTCAGAGAAGGTTCACTCGGTTGATTCTGAGGATGAGGGGAGGAAAGGTTGAGTAGGTTGGGCCTCTACTCATTGGAATTCAGAAGAATGAGAGGTGACCTTATCGAAACGTATAAGATTATGAGGGGGCTTGACAGGGTGGATGCAGAGAGGATGTTTCCACTGAAGGGGGAGCCTAGAACTAGAGGGCATGATCTTAGAATAAGGGGTCGCCCATTTAAAACAGAGATGAGGAGAAATTTCTTCTCTGAGGGTTGTAAATCTGTGGAATTCGCTGCCTCAGAGAGCTGTGGAAGCTGGGACATTGAATAAACGTAAGAAAGAAATAGACAGTTTCATAAACAACAAGGGGATAAGGGGTTATGGGGAGCGGGCAGGAAAGTGGATCTGAGTCCATGATCGGATCAGCCATGATCTTATTGAATGGCGGTGCAGGCTCGAGGGGCCGTATGGCCTACTCCTGTTCCTATTTCTTATGTTCTTATGTTCTTATATTCTAGAACAGGAGATGGGTGTCTTAGTTTTGGATAAGTTGTAATTTCTGGATGTTAAAGGATGGGGGACCAACAAGGAGGGCTTTGGAATAATCAAATGTGGAAGTGATGAAAGGGTAAGTGTTTCGGTGGAAGGACTGACATGGAGCATTGTTGCAGAGGTGAATTAAGTGGTCTTGGTAATGGTTAAGAGGTAGGGTTCGAAGCTCAGCTCTGTGTTGAACAGACACTTTGGGCTGGATTTTCATTTTGATTGCGCCTCTGTTTGCGCCCCAGAGGGGGCGGTAATGGGTCACAAAATGCTGAGCACCTGGACGGCCAGCTTCCAGCACCCCACCGGCAAATTTGGTGGCGGTTTTGCGGCTGCACTGAGCAGTACCGCCCAGGAGTGTCACGCCGCTCTGCAACAACCCAGTTTTGACAGCGATGCGATATTTATTTGGAGCGGCACTCGTAGCGCTCCCTAGTGACACCGCCAGAGAAAGCAGGCGGTCCGAGCTGTCCTGGGGCGCTAAGGGAAGAAATGATTGCAAAAGATAAGTGAAATTGATATTGCTTTGTGTTTTTTTTTGCCATCCACCTTTATTTGGGGGGAGTAGTTCGTCGGGAATGTTTTATGTGTTTTTTGTCCCGATTTTTTTTTTCTCGCAGGGAGGCCTCTCTTCGGACGGTCCGAAGCTGGCTCTTCAGCAACAGATTTTCAGTTGCTCACCCGGCCTAGCGTCCTAAGAGACGTGTGGAACGCCTCCCTTAGCGCTCCGCTCCAGAATCAGGGCGCAGCAACCGAATTTTCTGGCTGCCGTCGCAAACCATTTCTCGCCGCAAAATTTACCGACCCACCGACATTAGCGCCCGAAGAAGCCTCCAACCAAAAATCCAGCCCAAAGATTTTGCTCAGTCTGACTTAACCAGAGTGAGAGGTTGAGGTAGGGGATGGAATCAGTGGCAAAGGAGGTTGTGGCAGGAGCGGGTGAATACAATCACTCACTAATACTCAGTTGGTGGAAGCTGTGACTCATCAATGACTTCATGGTGAACAGTCTGGCTGCTATGGAGTCAAGAGACGTGGTGAAGAGGTCGAGCTGGACATCAGCAGCATATAAATGAAAGCTGATTCTGTGCTGAGGAAGATGTCACCGAGGGGCAGCATGTAGATGAGGATGAGGAGAGGGTCAAGGGAAGCTACTCATAGGATTCAAGAGATGAAAGTGGTAGGTGGGAAGAGAAGCCATTGCTGAAGATGTCGGGTTGCAGTGGAATCACATGAGGTCTACCTTAAGGAGCTAGACAACGGAGTTCTCTAGTAACTTATTATGGCAGATGATTGCAGTCAAAGAAAGTTCATTCCTTGTTTGCGCTCCATTTTAGAATTTTGCACCTGGAATTTCCGTGGTTACTCTTCCGATCTCCCCCGTAACACTGAAATAACATAAATATCTAAAAATGGCATTTCATGATATTTCTTCGGGATTACACCTATGTTATGGTGGAGCATGGGAGAACCCAGTGCAACTCCCCTCCCCCTTCACCCTTAGATCCACACTCAGTAAATCCAATGCTAGGAGACTCTGAATCCAGTCTGAATCCATCCAAATCCTCATTTTGCTCATCGTCATCATCATCGACAGTCCCTCGAAATTGAGGGAAGACTTGCTTCCACTCTAAAAGTGAGTTCTCAGGTGACTGAACAGTCCAATACGGGAATTATAGTCTCTGTCACAGGTGGGACAGACAGTCATTGAAGGAAAGGGAGGGTGGGACTAGTTTGCCGCACGCTCCTTCCGCTGCCTGCGCTTGATTTCTGCACGCTCTCGACGACGAGACTCGAGAGCTCAGCGCCCTCCTGGATGCACATCTTCCACTTAGGGAGGTCTTTGGTCAGGGACTCCAAGGTATATCTGGGGATGTCGCACTTTATCAAGGAGGCTTTGAGGGCATCCTTGAAATGTTTCCTCTGCCCACCTGGGGCTCGCTTGCCGTGTCGGAGTTCCGAATAGAGCGCTTGCTTTGGGAGTCGTTTTGCTCACAACGACAGTGAAGTCTAAAGCCCAGAAATCACAGATAAGAATCTTTCCTTCAGGTAAGAGGATCCAGACAGTGAAGCTGCCCGTTGACATGACCACATCTTGCTGCTTCGGAGGAAAGGATTACTCCGAACTTTATGTAACATCAGCTGTGGACGGGATGGATGAAGAATGGAAACAGAGACAGCCGCAAGCAGGCGGCATTTTTAAGGTCGGTCGATAGAATGCGATAATTGCCGATAATATCGCGATAGTGCTGGAGCTGTGAATCACAATTGCAAACTTTCTGATCTGCCATGCCACTCCCCTCTCAGCTGGCGAGAGTTCCGCCCAGACCATATGGAGGGCCGACTGGGTAGAATTTCCCGGCTAGCTCTAGAACTCCTTCGGACACAACTCCACAATAGCTTTTAAAAAGGATGTGGATACAAATTTGATAAGTATTCGGTGCTGTAAAATCCTATGATTCTAATATTTTTTGGCAAAGGATACTTTACCAAATTGTGCATGTACAACACAACAACTTGTATTTATATAGCGCCTTTAACGCATTAAAACGTCCCAAGGCGATTCACAAAAGTGTTAGCAGACAAAAATTTGACACTGAGCCACATAAGAAGAAATTACAGCAGATGACCAAAAGCTTGGACAAAGAGGTAGATTTTAAGGAGGAAAGAGAGAAGCAGAGCCGGAGAGGTTTAGGGAGGGAATTCCAGACCTTAGGGCCTAGGCAGTTGAAAGCATGGCCACCAATGGTTGAGTGCTTATAATCAGGGATGCTCAAGAGGGCAGAATTAGAGGAGCGTAGATCTAATTTATTAACAGCCTACATAACAGTACTACTGTTATCTCATGGATACATGTTGATGTTGACAAATGTGCTGACTCCCCAGGGGCCATGTATGAAAACGCAGTCATCCCTGGGAATAACAAAACCGCCTAAGTGTCGCGGTCAAGCTTTGTTTACACGCCTTGAGTGTTTAGCAACGGCTCTCCTGTCTGTGTAGTAGCCTGAGGAACTGCTTTCTTTTTCTTTTTCTTTTTCTCCTGAGCTTACGGCTTGTAACTAGCAGATATGCTACAATCAGGAGTTGGCCGATTACTAAGGCATGCGATCCCACCCGGATCCATGCAGGTATGTCTGCCCGTATCCCCAAATCCCACCATGCTGGGGGTTTAATCTGGGCAATCTCCCCTGCTAGAATTTCAGTTTTCTGCTCCATGGTGTAAAAATGTTTTTGCGACAAATCCACTGCCTGGAGGAGGGCTGTAAGTTTCTCAGGTAGTGGGGCAGTGGGATAGCCAAACTGGGCGGCATATTGTTGTAGGTGGCTGAGGTTGTTTTGTACCGTGAGGTGAATCGTGGAAGGTTCAGGGATGGGTGTGATTCTGGTGTGTGCCACTTGAACCTCTGCCCTGGGTTTAAAGCAAAAGCTGCTGTACGGTATTGGACACCACCTTCCCGGTCCGTGTTCATACCATTGGGCACTTGTGGTGACACAATATGTCCCATCGCCTACATATGCTACCTGTGGAGGCATGTGGTTAGGGGCCATTAACTCCATTGTGCAATTGATAGGCTCTGCCCCAGCAGTGCTGAACCCGCATTGTGGCCTTGCAAAAGCGTTCAAGTGCTGGGGGCACAGGATTACCTGTGCTCCCCTGCTCCGACAACCCGAGAGGTCTGTACCTGTCACAGTGTGCTCCCACATTGTGACATAAGGTGGGACCTCTTGGAATCGCCCATACCACCCCATCCCCGACATCCTGCCACCACCTATAGAAAGCAATGGAGATCCCCTCTGAACACACGCGATTGGATCCCCACATACACAAATAAATTCCTTGGTCGTACGCCCACCATTTCTCCCAGCACACCATTACCCCGCCAGATGACCCCATGATGGTTCGGTAGGTATCATTATCCAGACGTTTCCAGTCCGAGTGTCGGTCTCCCACGTCCCTCTTGAGCTTTCTGAGCCACCACCACCGTCCCAGAGGTATGTCCCCTTGGCAAGTTAGGCATACCTTCCTGCCTTCTGACACTCTCACTCTGGAAGTGGCCACAGTGATCTCCGGGCAGGGGATGGAGACCTCTCCGTGGGTAAAGTCCTTATGGTTGGAGTACTTGGTGGAGTTCGATCCCAACCACCCAGGCCATCTCCCCTCGTGGGAGTAGGTGACCCGGCCATCTGCCGCCGGAGTCCTTTCTCCTGTGGTCACTGTCGGCGCTTTGTCCCCGGAGCATCCGAAAACCAGGGAGTCCTCGGTGTCCCCTCGGTGCCCGGTGCAGATCCTTAGCGATACCAGCATCACTAACGTCCAGTAGGGAGGTGTTGACATCTGAAAGGCAAGAAGAACATGGCCTTGCCTTGAGAGACCTCTCCAGGCTCGGCCCACTTAACATGTTCTGAACATAACATGCTGTACCCAACCGTCACTGCCTTACCTAAACACATATGCACAGAACACAAAGTAACAAAACAGGAAGGGAAAATATATACACCGCCACCCGTCCCTGATTGGCACGGTGCTGTTTATCCATGTTGTTGGCCGCCTGCCAGTGAATCTGTTGAAGCTGTTCAAACAGATTCCTGACGAAGTGGTCCCGGTTCACCTCTCGAAGCTGCCCTTCGGTGAGAACCAGCGCCAACACATGCACTGGGGTTCTCATGATCCGGCCTGTCATCAGCTCATGGGGTGAGTACCCTGTGCTCTTTGACTGACTGGCCCGGATTCCCATGAGGACCAACGGTAAGACTTCCACCCACTTGTTCGGTGAGTCTCCCGTCTCCTTCCGCAGCCTTTCCTTTAGGGTCCGGTTCAGGTGTTCTACGGGGCCTGAGGACTGAGGGTTGTTTGCAGTGCAAACCAGACAGCCCGCACAGAAGTTGCGGACGTCTTTCCGGAGGCCTGGCCACCACCCTGCCTTTTCTACCCGTTGCCAGGTAGATTCCGGCCCAGGCTGTCCCGCACCTGGACCCGCATGGGCCAGCTGAAGGAATTCCCTCCAGTGTTGTGGCGGCACTACCCATTTGTCCCCTTTAAACAACATGCCTTCCCGCACAGCAATATCTGCAGCACTGTATGGGCCCTCCGCCTTTTCCCCCTTTTTGATAGCAGCCAAGGCAGCCTTCAGGATCGGATCCTGCATCTGGACTACTTTAAGGTCCGGGGCCGCAGCCGCCCCTACGCTCCCTTGTGTCCCTGGCTTGCTTCTTGCTGCTGCTATCCTGCCTGCCTCGTATGGGTCCCATGGGCGACCTGTACGAGCACCTTCCCTTGCCAGCAGGTCTGCCTGCTGGTTACCTTCCCCCCGTGGCTCAGTTTTGGAGTGGGCCTTTACCTTCTGGATATATACATCCCCGGTTTCTCCCACTGCAGCCACGATCTTTTCTAGCAGGGGTTTGGTCACAAGGGGCTTTCCATCCACAGAGGTGTACCCCCGGCGTGACCAAATCGCCAGATACTCTGTTCACGAATTGCAAGTGAACATGCTGTCCGAGCAAATCGTGTATGAGGTAGGGAATTCCTCGGGGTGTGTGACCACATACATCACCGCCGAGAGTTCCGCCTGCTGGGCGCTCAGGGTGCATGGGAGTTTAAGAGCCAAGGCAATCCCTGCCTTGGGATCCCAAACTCCGCAGCCCATGAGTCTTGTACCCGCGGACACTGAACTGGAGCCATCAACGTAGATCTCGCGGCCTGTGGGGTGTATCCCTGTCCGAAATCCAAAGTTGATGTCCCATACCCCCTCCACAGAGCATCTATGCGGCTGCCCTGGATAGATTAAATTTTCTGCGAGCCTGGGCTCACAGAGGCCCTTGACCTTTAAAGTCATTTGGGAGAGGAGGAGGGTCCAGCGAGTGATTCTAGCACTGCTCACTGTCCCGTCCTTAATCCTCCCGTCCTACAGCATCTGCGTCGGGGTATGGTGGGTGAGGAGTGTAATGGGGGATATTCCGGTAAAGATCTAAGCTCTCTTTACTGCCCAGTGGGTGGCCAGTAAGTGCCTCTCACAATTGTAGTATTCCTTTTCTACCTCCGTGAGGACCCTGGAGGAGTACACCACTGGTCTCAGCTGACCGTTTCGCCCCTGGAGCAACACTGCACTTAAGCTGTCGCCACTAGCTGCCACCTCCAGGAAGAATTCCTCCCCCCCATCAATTGCCCCTAGGGCTGGTGCTATCTGCAGGTCTCTCTTAAGACGGACAAATGCTGCCTCACAGCCCTCATCCCATTCCCGCTCGACCCCCTTATGTAGGAGTCTGAGCAGAGGGGCGGCTGTGGCTGCATAGTCCTCGATGAAGTCCCGACAGTAGCCAGTGATTCCCAGGAAAGAACTTACCCCCGACACATCCCTAGGGACAGGGAGTTCCTGCACTGCCTTTCTTCTAGCCTCATCAATGGCCCTTTCTCCTGCCCTTATCGTCAGGCCCAGGAATTTTACCTCCATTAGACCTATCTGGGCTTTCTTGGGGTTAACTTTAAAACCCCCTTCCTTCAGTAAGACCAGCAGTTCGGCCAGCAGTGGACCGTGTTCCTCACTGCTGTCTGTGAACAACAACAGGTCGTCCATATACTGGACCAGCTGGTGTGGTTGGCTGAAGCCTTTTAAGCAGTTCGCCATGCATTGGTGAAAGATGCTGGGACTATTATGAAAGCCCTGTGGGAGGCAGCTCCATGTATACTGCTGTTCCCGGAAGATGAAGGCAAACTTGTACTGGTCTTCCCTCCGTACAGGGATAGACCAGAACCCGTTGGATATGTCCAACACTGTGAACGTGGTTGCGGATGCAGGGATTTCCCCTATCAGATCCGCAACCGCCGCTACTGTGGGAGCACAAGCTGGGATGTTTTTATTGAGCACCCTATAATCCACCGTAGCCCTCCAAGAATTGTCCGGTTTCCTAACCGGCCAAAGCGGGGAGTTGACATGGATGCTATGGGTCTCAAAACACCCTGCTCGACAAGTGAGCTTAAAGCTGTCTCCAAATCTGCTTCTGCCTCTCGGGGAAAACCATACTGCATTTGCGGGTGGGACATGGAATCCCCATCTATTCTAACCTCCACTCCTGTGACTCTCCCACAATCGTGTTTATGGGTGGCAAATGCTGCAAGATTTGCTTGCACATAGGCCCGGTACTCGGCCGGGGGTTACCGACCAGAACCTCCAGGTCGTAACCCACTTTTAGCTTCATTGTACACAGAGTCCCTTTTCCCTGTTTCTTATCAATAACCATGACTTTTCCCTCTGCTCCCGTGCCCACTGTGCCCCATAGACAGTGATTCCTCAAGTCTACTAGGATCTGGCGAGCGATGATGAAATCAGCCCCCAAGATCCCTTTTCCCACCTGCTCCCAGTTCATCAGGACGCACTTCCATTGTGCTCCTAAACGAACTGCGAGCGGGACTGAGAAAAACCCAGCCTTCTCATTTCCTGTGAACCCAACGACACCCCGTTTGATAGAGGTGAGGTTGCGGGGTCCTCCGAATGGACTATCGTGCTGGAAGCACCAGTGTCCAAAAGGTAAGTACCCAATACACCCTCAACCTCCATCTTGACCCAGGGCCGTCCCCAGGGGTCGTATTCTAGTGGGCACAGGTATACAGGCTGGGTCTGGGCTAGTCATGGCCTCTGTACTGGCAGGGTTGCTGGTGCTTCCCTGCCTATTGCCGTGGCTACCTTCCCAATCCCCTCCAGCGCTGTCCTCACTGCAGCTACTATCTCATCAAGGAATGGTGAGGAGCTCCCTCTACTACCTCCACTCTGGGCGGCTCCTAAAGAACTTCTCCCCCCATATCTCTTTACTGGGCTCCTGCAATCCCTTTTAAAATGCCCAGCTTTCCCGCACCCGTAGCACACTCCCTCCTTATCAATCGAGCGACCACTCTCCTTGTGCCATTCCCTTTTGGGAATGGAGTTGGGTTTTACTTCATTTACCCGACCTTTGGAGGTTTTCTCCTCCTCCCCTCCTCCATTCCATTGGACCAGTGCCAGTTGCCTGACCACTGCTTCCTCGGTGAGGTTGGGGTCCCAGAAATCGAACCACAGTTCTGCCCTGGCCTTGAGCCGGGGCAAGCAGTTTGCCACCAGCATCCTCAGCCAGCGGCCAGTCTGTACCGCGGAAAGATTCGCCCGGTCGAGGAGCTCCCCACAGGCTGCGTGGTATACCACCCACAGCCTGTCCGCAAACGACTGCAGGGTTTCCCCTGCGAGCTGCCTTGTCCTTTCGACCCGTTCTGCCCGAGTGAGGGCTTGCACCCAAGGTTTGGTGAGGTTCACCTTGCCAAAAATGTATGAGGAAATTCTCTCCTCCATTTTAGTTTCCTCTCTTATCACCTCATCTGTTATATTAACATCTCCTGTTTGCTTATGTCTTGCCGCGGTCACCATGTTCTGTAAGGGGTTCCCAGGGAGTGTTGTTGTGCCTTGGGTGTCTCTCTCTGGGCTTCTGCCCTCACAGCTTATGCCTGGCCTGTGAGGTACCCTGAGTGCTGCAAGAGCACCCCTGGAGAGACTGTGTCCACAGCTTATGAAGGGGGGTTTTGAGATTCGTGCATCCCCACAGCTTATGCCTAGCCTGTGAGGCACCTGTGAGTGTCAAACACTCCTAACCCCTTCTTCCCTAGCCTGTGACACACAGTTGAGCGTTTTTGAGCCGCTCCTAGCTTCCCTTACACTGTTCTGACATAAGACTCACGATCAGGAGATGTAATACAATAGAACTGAGACAAGGTGATTCCAAGAGGAACTTTAGGCTTCCAATTTATTTGACAAGGTGTATCTCAACAAACAGCAATACATCAACAAAACAATCCCCCTAAATCCTACTAAACGGACACAACGAAAATCTTTACACAAGTTTAGCAGTACAATGTCCAACCTCCCACCTTTCCTGGCCTAACTGAGTTGGGAGCTCCGGGGACCAGAGGTTATACTCACTCCTGTGCCTTTCTGCAGTCTGGTGGTTTGTTTCTTCTATCTTCGGTGTCTTCGGACACTGGTTTTCCTTCAGCGTCGAGAGGCTTGCTGGTTGTTGGATCACGAAAGCACGGAACCACACACACTACGTCAGAAACCCCTTTTTATAGCCAGATTATACAGTCCGCCTCTCCTGCTGAAATCGATTCTTCCCATTGGTGGGCTTTGTGATTTTGAAAAATGCAGCAGTTTTAGATTATTGCGGGTTTTTTCCACTGATGTTAACCTACTCAAGGTTTGAATGGGTGATGATTGCGTTGGCCTCCTGTAGCCATTGTGTAGGCCCTTGGGTTGTTTTGGGTTCCCTGGTTTCTGAAGGTCTGCATAATTTTCCTCCAATTCAGGTTTTCTAACCTACTCAAGGTTTGAGTAGGGGTTGATTGGGTTGGCCTCCTGTAGCCATTGTGTAGGCCCTTGGTTTGTTTTGGGTTCCCTAGTTTTCTGAAGATCTGCATAATTTCCTTCCATAGTGTAAACATGGGGAAGACAATAGCCCAATAATGGCTGTGAGTCAGTCCCAGTTTTCGAGCAAGTGCTCTCCCATTGGCTTGAAAGCCCCATGCTTCGGGCTGACTCTGTCTCACCATTGGCCCTCCGATGTCCTCCCCCGTCCAATCACTGCTCTGCCAAGGTCAAACCGTATCGGTTTCAATTCACAGCACAGACTGATCCCACAGCCCTTTTCCTTCTGGGTAAAATGAGGGGGGTTTTCGTCCTCCCCTACATAATCGATGCTGTAAAATGCACGTGTCGATCTGGTTCGGTCCCGACGCTATCACTATCTCTGCTCAGACATAAATAATGATCAGAGAGGTCATGGAGGGCAGCGATGCCCATGGAACAATATCCAGCGCAAATCAGAATCTGTAGCGGCAGACAGGAGATAACTGGACATAAAAATTAACATTGAGTCCATATTCCTTTCTGTTTCAGATTACTGGACTTGGGGTGAAGGGAATACCACCATATTCATATGCAGGATAAAACACATCTTCAACAACCTTAAGCCTGCATTCCGTGCAGTTATGAGGCTTACTTGATCAACTGCTTTAAGCTACTATAACAGCAAGCTTTACAACATACCATTTTATAGATGCACTGATAAATTGTTAAGCTCTTTTGCCACACAAGATCTTTTTCACGTTTTCCACATTCTAATTATTGTTTAATATTTAATTCTAATTATACTCAAATGTTGGCCATCTGGCTATACTATGAAACAATAAAAATTATTTCTTCAGCACTATGCACTGTGTTGTTTTATGTTTTAATGGCTGATGTTGGACATCCTGGAGAGATGTGTTGGATGCAGAACTTCTTGGGGAGATGAGGGTTAAAAGTCGAACTTCTTTGTGTCTTGAAGGAACAGGCTTTCCAATATAAACAGGAAGAGTTTGACGTGCTTTGAGGAGAAAGCATGCCTTGTCTTCTGATATCTAAAGTGCTTGTGTAAAGAAAGAAACATTATCATTTAAATAGCGCCTTTCACGACCACTGGCCGTCCCAAATGCTTTACAGCCAATGAAGTACTTTTGGAGTGTAATAACTGTTGTAATGTGGGAAACACAGCAGCCAATTTGCACACAGCAAGCTCCCACAGTCAGCAATGTGCTAGTGACCAGATAATCTGTTTGTGTTAAGTTGGTTGAGGGATAAATATTGGCCAGGACACCGGGGATAACTCCCCTGCTCTTCTTCGAAATAGTGCCGTGGGACCTTTTACGTTCACCTGAGAGAGCAAATTGGACCTTGGTTTAACGTCTCATCTGAAAGACAGCACTTCCAGCAGTGCAGCGCTCCCTCAGTACTGCTCTGGAGCATCAGCCTAGATTTTTGTGCTCGTCTCTGGAGGGGTGTTAGAACCCACTCAGAGGTGAGGGTGGCAGCAAGTGATCCACCAGCTGTCACCGAGTCAAGGTCTTGTGTGTGCCTAATACCCATTTAGAACATAAGAACATAAGAAATAGGAACAGGAGTAGGCCATACGGCCCCTCGAGCCTGCTCTGCCATTCAATAAGATCATGGCCGATCCGATCACGGACTCAGGTCCACTTTCCTGCCCGCTCCCCATAATCCCTTATTCCCTTATCATTTAAGAAACTGTCTATTTCTGTCTTAAATTTATTCAACGTCCCAGCTTCCACAGCTCTCTGAGACAGCAAATTCCACAGATTTACAACCCTCTGAGAGAAGAAATTTCTCCTCATCTCAGTTTTAAATGGGCGGCCCCTTACTCTAAGATCATGCCCTCTAGTTCTAGTCTCCCCCATCAGTAGAAACATTCTCTCTGTATCCACCCTGTCAAGCCCCCTCATAATCTTATATGTTTCGATAAGATCATCTCTCATTCTTCTGAATTCCAATGAATAGAGGCCCAACCTACTCAACTTTCTTCATAAGTCAACCCCCTCATCCCCGGAATCAACCTAGTGAACCTTCTCTGAACTACCTCCAAAGCAAGTATATCCTTTCGTAAATATGGAAACCAAAACTGCACGCAGTATTCCAGGTGTGGCCTCACCAATACCCTGTATAGCTGTAGCAAGACTTCCCTGCTTTTATACTCCATCTCCTATGCAATAAAGGCCAAGATACCTTCGGCCTTCCTGATCACTTGCTGTACCTGCATACTATCCTTTTGAGTTTCATGCACAAGTACCCCGAGGTCCCACTGTACTGCGGCACTTTGCAATCTTTCTCCATTTAAATAATAACTTGCTCTTTAATTTTTTTCTGCCAAAGTGCATGACCTCACATTTTCCAACATTATTCTCTATCTGCCAAATTTTTGCCCACTCACTTAGCCTGTCTATGTCCTTTTGCAGATTTTTTGTGTCCTCATACATTTGAGATCTATTAACTCCTGTTTTTAAAGCCTGTGCTGGTTTCAAACCAAATCCAATTCATAGGGAGGCCTCAAACGAGAAAATGTACAAAAAGTCAAATACTAAACCCTAAGCACATGTGCAAATAAAGATAAGATAAAAAGTTGCTTGCTAAAGTGCACATACTGTGTTGTGATCATGGAGATATAATATATCAACAGCTGTAGACTGGATGGCTTGATGTTGGAGGATTGTCCATATTTGGTTCAGTAAATTATTTTAGCCAGGTTACTGCCTTCTCAGTGAGTATTAGACCAGTAATTTATTAGGCACAATCCAATGTCACCATGGATGTCTACAAGTGCCCCACCTCCTCCAAACAATCAGGACACCAATAAAAAGATAGTCTGCTCAAACTAAAATCCCCCGCAAAAATGGGTGGGAAAACTAATTGTGAGGAGAAGACAAAACATCTGCAGAGGGACATAGACAGACTAAGTGAGTGGGCAAAAATTTGGCAGATGGAGTATAATGTGGGAAAGTGTGAGGTTATCCACTTTGGCAGAAATAATAGAAAAGCAAATTATAATTTAAATGGAGAAAAATTGCAAAGTGCTGCAGTACAGAGGGACGTGGGGGTCCTTGTGCATGAAACACAAAAAGCTAGTATGCAGGTACAGCAAGTAATCAGGAAGGCAATTGGAATGTTGGCCTTTATTACATTTGGGATAAAGTATAAAAACATAGAAGTCCTGCTACAACTTTTCAGGGTATTGGTGAGGCCACACCTAGAGCACTGCGTACAGTTTTGGTCTCCGTATTTAAGGAAGGATATACTTGCAGTGGAGGCAGTTCAGAGAAGGTTCACTAAGTTGATACCAGAGATGAGGAATAGGTTAAGTAGGTTGGGCCTAAACACATTGGAGTTCAAAAGAATGAGAGATGATCTTATCAAAACATATAAGATAATGAGGGCGCTTGACAAGGTGGATGCAGAGAGGATATTTCGACTCACAGGGGAAACTAAAACTAGGGGACATAGTCTTAGAATAAGAAGCCGCCCATTTAAAACGGAGGTTTGTAAATCTGTGGAATTCTTTGCAGAGTTGTGGAGGCTGCGTCATTGAATATATTTAAGGCGGAGATAGACAGATTTTTGAAGGACGAGGGAATAAAGGATTATGGGGAGCGGGCAGGGAAGTGGAGCTGAGTCCATGATCGGATCAGCCATGATCTTATTAAGTGGCGGAGCAGGCTCGAGGGGTCAAATGGTCTACTCCTGCTCCTATTTCTTATTTCTTATGAATGTACGACAGCTCCGAAATTGCAAGACTGGGAAGGGTGGAAGATCAGCATGCCCTATTCCTTTTAATGACCAGAAATTGCAAATACTTCAAATCAGGCATGGTAAGCTCCATGTTGTGGGATTATCTGATCAGTTAACTGCCGTCGGGTCTGATTCCACACTGGGAATGGAGTCTCGGGGCGAATAACTAAAATCACAAGTGTCAGTTCAGGTTGGAGGAAATAGTCAATCCCGTGTGGTACTCACTGGTTACCTGGAGCGTTACTGGGACAACCGGTCATAGTGTGCTTGCACTCCAGAGTCATGTGGTCAACAACTATAACTTGCATTTACATAGCGCCTTTAACGTAGCAAAACGTCCCAGTGGCGCTTCACAGGAGCGTTAGTAAATAACATTTGGCACCGAGCCACAGAAGGAGATATGAGGGCAGTTGAAGAGGTAGGTTTTAAGGAGCGTTTTAAAGGAGGAGAGAGAGGCGGAGAGGTTGGGAGGGAATTCCAGACAATTCAAGCTCCAAACATGGGATAATGTGTAAAATTACATTTATAAGAAAAGTCTTTTCAGTTCCAGTTGGACAATAAATGTGCTGTGAGATTTAGGGAGATCCAGCACAGACAGACATAGAATCAGGCCAAGTCACCTATGTCTAAAAGATAATCTAAAGTGCTGACAGGGATAAACGTAACAAAATATTCCCATTAATGATTGACCAACCTCTTCATGGGTTTGTTTTTTCAACTGAAATCTGTTCACATCGATCTAAAGCAGCGGAGGAAACGTACAGCCACCAGGTACTTACCATTATCTTTTCGGTTTTCTTTCCTCCCCTTCTGTAAATGTTCAGGGGCATGTTTCCCCATGTGTTTCCCTTGTAATGTTACTGTGTGGATACTGGTGGGCTGAGGCAGTGTCTATTCTCTGGCTGGGGTCACAACTAAACAACAGTAAAATTGCCCAATGGACTTGAAAGCAAATCTCTGAGTGTATCGAACAAGGGAGGTTGAAGGCAGCCCCCATCTCTTGAAAAGGGAGTTCCGCATTGGTGGCCTGGGCTCCAAGGAAGATTCGGGGCCAGGTCCAAGCTCTCAGGACGGCCTCTTTGCCACTGTGTGTGTATGTCATCAAAACCCAGGTCGCCGTTTGGAGCGTGGGCAGGAACATTGGTGAAGCCTTGGAACAGCGGAACAGCGGGAAGGTCGGGGCGGATGAGCGGCGAGAGATTGTGGCGAACGTACGGCGAGTGATTGAGGCGGAGGAGCGGTGCGGGATCATGGCGGAGGTACGGCGAGTGATTGAGGCGGAGGAGCGGTGCGGGATCATGGCGGAGGTACGGCGAGTGATTGAGGCGGAGGGGCGATGAGAGATCGTGGCTGAGATTCGGCGAGTGTTCGTGGCGGAGGTTCGGCGAATGTTTGATGCGGCGGTGTGGTGAGAGATCGTGGCGGAGGTGCAGCGAATGTTTTCGTGGCAGAGGAGCGGCGAGAGATCATGGCAGAGATATGGCAAGAGATTGTGGCGGAGGAGCGGAGAGAGGTCATGGCTGAGATATGGCAAGAGATTGTGGCGGAGGAGCGGAGAGAGGTCATGGCTGAGATATGGCAAGAGATTGTGGCGGAGGTGCGGTGAGAGATCATGGCAGAGGTGCGGTGAATGAGGGTATGGGGCCCAGAAGAGCCGAGGGCCCAGGGGCAGCACGGGCCAGCCCACACTGCGATATGTGAGCGCACTAGGTCCGTGCAGCAGAGCAGGTTTCCAGTTGTCCTGGTTATTCTTTGCTACTGGATAAAAGCCTAGCTCTGTCAAGCCCGTGTGGTGGCTGATGTGCAATGGTCACCACATGTTAAAAAAATCCACGCACAGGCATCTTCCACTCCTTCAATTGGAGTTCAGGACTAGAATATCGGGCCCTTCATTGAAACATCTGTGAACTCATGTGAAAGCAAGTCATCCTCGTTCGAGGGACTGCCGATGATGATGACGATGTATTTGTTTGTGAGTGTTTGTGAGTGTTCTCAACTCCATCCCGCAGCATGCGACCCGCCACCACCTCAGTGAAACCCCACCGTTGCACAAGGTAGGAAAAGCCATGAAACAGCTCAAGAATAAGAAAGCTACGGAGTGGATGGATTCCCTGCTGAGGTGTGAAATGGCGGAGAGGCGCTGTTGGCGCGGATACATGACCTCATCTCTCTCATCTGAGAAAGGAGAACGTGCCAGGAGATCTCAGAGATGCAGTGATCGTGACCATCTTTAAAAAAGGGGGACAAGTCCGACTGCGGCAACTACAGGGGAATCAGCCACTGGGAAAGTTGTCGCTAGAGTTCTCCTCAACCGCCTTCTCCCTGTGGCCGAGGAGCTCCTCCTGGAGTCACAGTGTGGATTTCGTCCCCTGCGGGGCACAATGGACATGATTTTTGCAGCGCAACAGCTGCAGGAAAAATGCAGGGAGCAGCACCAGCCCTTATTCATGGCCTTTTTCGACCTTACAAAGGCGAGGGTCTATGGAGCATCCTCCTCTGTTTCGGATGCCCCCAAAAGTTTGTCAACATCCTTCGCCTGCTCCACGATGACATGCAGGCTGTGATCCTTACCAACGGATCCATTACAGACCCAATCGACGTCCGGACCAGGGTCAAACAGGGCTGCGTCATCACCCCAACCCTCTTCTCAATCTTCCTCGCTGCCAACAAGCTCCCCGCTGGAGTGGAATTAAACTACATAACCAGTGAGAAGCTGTTTAACCAAGCTGCCTCCAGGCCAGGTCCAAGATCACCCTAACCTCTGTCGTTGAGCTACAGTACGCGGACGACGCCTGCTTCTGCGCACATTCTGAGACTGAACTCCAGGATATAGTCAATGTTGTTACTGAAGGATATGAAAGCACGGGCCTTACGCTAAACATCTGTAAAACAAAGGTCATTCACCAGCCTGACCTCACCGCACAGCACTGCCCCCCAGTCATCAAGATCCATGGCGCAGCACTCGACAACGTGGACCATTTCCCATACCTCGGGAGCCTCTTATCAACAAGAACAAACATTGATGTGGAGATTCAACACTGCCTCCAGTGCACCAGTGCAGCCTTCGGCCGCCTGAGGAAAAGAGTGTTTGAAGGCCAGGCCCTCAAATCTACCATCAAGCTCATGGTCTACAGCGCTGTAGTAATAGCCGCCTCCTGTATGGCTCAGAGGCATGGACGATATACAGAAGACACCTCAAGTCGCTGGAGATATATTACCAACGATGTCTCCGCAAGATCCTACAAATCCCCTGGGAGGACAGGCGCACCAACATCCGTATCCTCGTCCAGGCTAACATCCCCAGCATTGAAGCACTGACCACACTCGATCAGCTTCGCTGGGCAGGCCACATAGTTCGCATGCCAGACACGAGACTCTCAAACGAGCCAAAGGGGCAGCGAAAATGTTACAAGGACACCCTCAAAGCCTCCCTGATAAAGTATGACATCACCACTGACACCTGGGAATCCCTGGCCAAAGACCACCCTAAGTGGAGGAAGTGCATCCGGGAGGGCATTGAGCATTTCGAGTCTCAACGCCGAGAGCATGCAGAGGTCAAGCGCAGGCAGCGGAAGGAGCGTGCGGCAATACAGTCCCACCTACCCCCTTCCCTCGGTGACTCTCTGCCCCACCTGTGACAGTCTGTGGCTCTCGTATTGAACTGTTCAGCCACCAAAGAACTCGCTTCAGGAGTGGAAGCAAGTCTTCCTCGATTCCGAGGGACTGCCTATGATGATGAGTAGAGGCAGTTTAATCTGTTTTCAGATCACTCATTCTATAGCAGCTGTTTTCCCTATGAAATGAACTGTGAATACTTCCCTTTCTTTCAGAGAGAAGGGAACCGGGTTGATTGACAAATACCAGGAATGACTTCCCTGAGTAGGGCAATAAAGGCCAGCATTCTGGAGTCATTCAAGATGCTGTTGGGCACTCTGATCATAAGATACATACAGATAAGGAAAAAAGAAAGACTTGTATTTATATAGCACCTTTCATGACCACCGGACATCTCAAAGCACTTTACAGCCAATTAATTACTTTTGGAGTGTAGTCACTGTTGTCATGTGGGAAACAAGGCAGCCAATTTGCACACAGCAAGCTCCCACGAACAGCAATGTGATAATGACCAGATAATCTGTTTTTAGTGATGCTGATTGAGGGATAAATATTGGCCAGGACTCCAGGGATAACTCCAATGTTCTTCTTCGAAATAGTGCCAGAGGATCTTTTACATCCACCTGAGAGGACAGACAGGGCCTTGGTTTAATGGCTCATCCGAAAGACAGCACCTCTGACAGTGCAGCACTCTCTCAGCACTGCACTCGAGTTTCAGCCTAGATTTATAAGCTTAAGTACCTGGAGTGGGACTTGAACCCACAATCTTCTCAGAGACGAGGGTGCTACCCACTGAGCCACAGCTGACACACGAGGAGTGCTATTTGGCCTATCATAATCCAAAAAGACGCTACAGCCTCCAACCCCACTGTAGCATCTGATTGTTTCTCAAAAGATCCCAAAGTTTTTGTCTCATAGATCACTCTTTGAGTGAAGAAGGACCTTCTGATATCAGTCCTAAATTGGTCTTTTCCTAGCTTGAACCGCTACCTCCTTATGCTTTTCCCACAGTTGAATTCAAAATAGTATTCCGGATTAACCTTTTCCATTCAGATTGATCACCTGGACTAGTTTCGATTGCCTAGATGGGTCGGACAGGAATTTACCAGTTTCCCCCCCCCAAATTGGCCTGGGTTTTTTTATCTGGTTTTTCACCTCTCCCAGGAGATCACATGGTTTCAGGTGGGGTAGAGGGTATATGTTGTAATACACAAGGTATCGCAATGGGCCAGAGTGTCTTTACCTGTCTGTCATTGTGTGTATGATCGTATTCCCTTATCCTATATACCTCTATAAGATGTCTTCATCTCATTTCCAGACTGAAAATTGTAGGTTTCTTCTGTCTTATCCTCATGACTCAGACCTTTGAAACTAGGGGTCAGCCTTGTGGTTATTCTCTCTACCATTTCCCTTATTTCTTGGTGACCACATCTGGACACAGTACTCACTCAGTCTGACCAGAGCACTGTATTGTTTTATCTTGATGGTACTCAAAATTATATATTAATGATGGGAATACATCATCCGACATATTGCCCATTACTGACATCCAGTGTTATTAAGGCCGTGGATGGGGTGGGGCAGGGGTTCAAATGTAAAGGGTCTATTACAAGGTGGGAGATTTTATTTTAAAGATTTTTTTCTCTGCCAACTTTGCTAGCCATGCTATGTTGAATCAGTGGTAAAGGTAAATGGTTGCTACTGGTGCTGATTGCCATCAGGGATGTCATTTTGTTCTGTTTGTTAAAGCTGCCCTTTTCACATTATTACAACATAAGAACATAAGAAATAGGAGCAAGAATAGGCCATTTGGTCCCTCGAGCCCGCTCTGCCATTCAATAAGATCATGGCTGATCTTCTACCTCAACTCCACTTTCCTGCACTATCCCCATATCCAAAAATCTATTGATCTCTTTCTTGAATATATTTAAAGACTGAGACTCCACAGCCCTCTGGGGCAGGGAATTCCAAAGATTCACCATCCTCTGAGTGAAGAAATTTCTCCTCGTCTCAGTTCTAAATGACCGACCCCTTATTCTGAGACTGTGATCCTTGGTTCTAGATTCCCCAGCCAGAGGAAACATCCTCCCTGCATCAACCCTGCCAAGCCCTGTAAGAATGTTGGATGCTTCAAAGAGATCACCTCTCATTCTTCTAAAAGCTAGAGAATATAGGCCTTGTCAACGCAATCTCTCCTCATAGGGCAATCCCCCCATCCCAGGAATCAGTCTGGTGAACGTTCGTTGCACTCCTTCGATGGCAAGTATATCCCTCCTTAGGTAAGGAGACCAAAACAGTGCACAATACTCCAGGTGTAGTCTCACCAGGGCCCTATATAATTGCAGTAAGATGTCTTTACTCTTATACTCAAATCCTCTTGTAATAAAGGCGAACATCTTAATTGCTTGCTGCACCCGCACGTTAACTTTCAGTGATTTGTGATATGAACCTTCACCTTCCCTTCCACCCCTCCATCATCATCGCAGAAAGTCTGCAGCTTGAATTGCGGTGTCAAGAAAAATACTTTGTGGTATTTGTGAATGTACAAAATCTTTCAAACGTGCAGTTGTTCTGGTATAAACGCTGGCCTCCAAATCCAACTCACAGTTCCAGGATTTCGGATCAGCTTCTGCGATATCAATGGGGATTGGATTCCAGGGCTGAACACATTGCAAGTGTAAGCCTTTCGGGCAACCCAGAGAGCTCAGCTGCCTGCCTCGGGGGTTTGTTTAATTAACAGTAAGGCTATGACCTGAAAACTTTGAATTTGGTTTGGGATTTGCGGTGATTGACTCCAGTGCCAGTACTGATTCACAAATTGCCATGATGGGATTTGAACATACATCTCCGGATTGCTGTCCAATAACAAAACTACTATTCTACCTTTCCCTCCAGAGCAGACCGGAACCTCAATTTAACATCTCATCTAAATGACGGCACCTCCGACAGTGCGGCACTCTCTCAGCACTGCACTGGAGTGTCAGTCTAGATTTATGTGCTAAAGTCCCTGGAGTGGGACTTGAACCCACGACCTCTAACTCAGAGGCAAGAGTGCTACCCACTGAGCCACAGCTGGCACCTTAGACCTTTATATTTATTAATCACTATATTTATTTATTTCCTAAAATCAAGTTCTCTCTTTTAAATGCTAAAGTTGATTTCACGTTTTGACGTGCAAAGTGGCCATTTTATAATATTAATAATATTTCAAATGTAAAACCTTCACCGCGGAGAGTGGTGGACCCAACAACAGTTGGTTCAAAGCACTTTGCCTGCTTTCGTAACATCTTGAGGTTGTGCTTTCCTCCATGTCTCCCACCTGAATAACACGAGTTCCTATAGTGTTTCTATAGTCCTTACTACTCGGGGGATCAAGGGGTATGGCGAGAAAGCAGGAATGGGGTACTGAGGTTGCATGTTCAGCCATGAACTCATTGAATGGCGGTGCAGGCTCGAAGGGCCGAATGGCCTACTCCTGCACCTATTTTCTATGTTTCTATGTTTCGATGTTTCTGACTGCAGGTGCCAATTGTTGGGTAACACTGCTGGACAGACCATTGTCCCTGTGCCAGGAGTTAAGGTTCTAAAAGCAGAGGCTTAGTTGTTCATGTTTTATAATGAATGATGCCCACAACATCATGGAGACTCACACCTTCCAGTCACTGAGCCCAAGCTGCAAGACAGCACCTGCTCGATTTCCCTCACTTCCTTACAATGGTCGTGCTTTTTAAGCTCAGCTAAAAGGCTTTCTCCATGACCGCCACTCTTGGTTTTGCATTCAGTATTATTAGCACAACATAACAAAGACTTAAGGGGAGAAATTCGGGAGCGCCCCGTTTGGAGCATCAACTTTTAACAGTTGAAAAAATTAGCGGCAGGCGCGAATGATTTTCAACTGAAAAAAAATGAGGTGTTTGCGCTCCAGGAAGGAAGTGGAGCGCTAAATCAAGCCTTCCACTTCCATCCTGGAGCGCTACAGGCCGCAGGCGGGACGGTCATGGTGCAGCGCTGTACAATGGGCCGTGCAGTGCTGTCGTGTTCCGAGGCTGCTTCCCTCCCTTAAAGGGAAGGCCCATTGCTGCCAGCTCTGTATTGGGCACAGTGAGCTGGTCCCCGACGGCAGCCACGATCCAGCCCGATCAGCAGCGTGCCGGGCTGATCAGTCCCATGCACTGCAGCAGAGTGCCAGGCTGATCAGCCCCATGCACTGCAGCAGAGTGCCAGGTTGATCAGCCCCATGCACTGCAGCAGAGTGCCGGGCTGATCAGTCCCATGCACTGCAGCAGAGTGTCAGGCTGATCAGTCCCATGCACTGCAGCAGAGTGCCAGGCTGATCAGTCCCATGCACTGCAGCAGAGTGCCAGGCTGATCAGTCCCATGCACTGCAGCAGAGTGCCAGGCTGATCAGTCCCATGCAATGCAGCAGAGTGCCGGGCTGATCAGTCCCATGCACTGTAGCGGAGTGCCGGGCTGATCAGTCCCATGCACTGCAGCAGAGTGCCAGATTGATCAGCCCCATGCACTGCAGCAGAGTGCCAGGCTGATCAGTCCCATGCACTGTAGCGGAGTGCCAGGCTGATCAGCCCCATGCACTGCAGCAGAGTGCCAGGCTGATCAGTCCCATGCACTGTAGCGGAGTGCCAGGCTGATCAGCCCCATGCACTGCAGCAGAGTGCCAGGCTGATCAGCCCCATGCACTGCAGCAGAGTGCGAGGCTGATCAGCCCCATGCACTGCAGCAGAGTGCCAGGTTGATCAGCCCCAGGCACTGCAGCAGAGTACCGGGCGGATGGATCGCGGCCAAAACAAAATCGCCCAAAAAGTGAAAAACAGAAGTACAACATTTTTTCCACTTATCTTGGCCACCTCCCCTTTAAACTTCACCCCAAAGCACCCGGTCTCCCGATCCATACCTCCTGCAGCTGCCGGTGTTTTTGCCTGGCGCTGTTGCAGGGGCTGGAACCCAAGTTCGGGTCCTGGGTGTTACCGGGGCGATGCGCAAGGCAATGATGTCACAATTTCCGGGCGCAGGAGATCGAGGCGCAACGCCCTCCCGCCGCGTGCTAATTTCCTGCCGAAGTTAGCGGGAGTTGTTCATCTCATCGCCCGATCGGTTGGTCATTAGTGTCCTGTTAGCGCCCCCCGGAGGCGGTAACGGGAGGCACTAAGGAGGCCAATTTCTAAGCCAAACTTTCTCGTGGTGTCAGAAGCTTAAAAGGCTACACAGTATGGTCTCGGGACGTATCATAAACGACATATATATTTACATGTACAGAAAAGAATAAGTCTGTAGATGCATCCATGAAAATAATAGAACTAACCTATGTTATGACTGATATCAATGGTCAGGACTCAGAAATCATAAAATCTTTGAAATTTATGGCACAGAAGGAGGTCATTTGGCCCATCGTGTCCGCGCCGGTCAAAAAAGAACCATCCAGCTGAATCCCACTTTCCAGCTCTTGGTCCATAGCCCTGCAGGTTACGGCACTTCAAGTGTACATCCAAGTACTTTTTAAATGTGGTGAGGGTGTCTGCCTCTACCATCCTTTCAGGTAGTGTGTTCCAGACCCCCACCACCCTCTGGGTGAAAACATTTCCTCTCAAATCCCCTCTAAACATCCTACCAATTATTTTAAATCGATGCCCCCTGGTTATTGACCTCTCTGCTAAAGGAGCTTCCTATCCACTCTATCTAGGCCCCTCATAATTGTATACACTTCAATTAAATCTCTCCTCAGCCTTCTCTGTTCCAAAGAAAACAACCCCAGCCTATCCAATCTTTCCTCACAGCTAAAATTCTCCAGCCCTGGCAATATCCTCGTAAATCTCCTCTCTAGCCTCTCTAGTGCAATCACATCTTTCCTGTAATGCGGTGACCAGAACTGCATCCAGTACTCTAGCTGTGGCCTAACTAGTGTTTTATACAGTTCAAGCATAACCTTTCTGCTCTTATATTCTATGCCATGATGAATAAAAGAAAGTATACCAGTCTTGCTACCTTCAGAAATCTGTGGACATGCACTCCAATGTCCCTCTGTTCCTCTAAATTTCTTAGCTACCATTTATTGTGTATTCACTTGCTTTGCTGACCCTCCCCAAATGCATTATCTCACACTTCTCCGGATTGAATTCCATTTGCTACTGTTCTGCCCACCTGACCAGTCACTTGATATCTTCCTGCAGTCCACAGCTTTCTTCCTCACTATCAATCACATGGCCAATTTTTGCATCATCTACATACTTCTTTATCAAGCCCCCTACATTGACGTCTAATTAATTGATATATAGCACTAAAGCAAGGGACCTAGTACTGAGCCTTGTGGAACCCCACTGAAAACAGCCTTCCTGTCACAAAAACACCCATTGGATGTTAGCTTCCTACCACTGAGCCAATTTTGGATCCAGCTTGCCACTTTCCCTTGGATCTTGTGGGTTTTTACTTTTTTGACCAACCTGCCATGTGGGACCTTGTCAAAGGCCTTGGTAAAATCCTTGTAGACAACATCAAATGCACGACCATCATCGACCCTCCTTGCTACCTCCTCAAAAGTGTCAATCAAGTTAGTCAGACACGACCTTCCTTCAACAAATCCTAAGAGGGAGAAATTCATTATCGCCCTGTTTGGGAGCGGTAACTTTTGAAAGCCGGGAAACTTAACGCCAGGTCTTTCGTGCTCCAGGAAGGAAGGGGAGCACTAAATCAAGCATTCCACTTCCTTCTTGGAGTGCTACAGGACGCAGGTGCGGTGGACACCTCGGCAGTGTTGCACACTGGGCCGTGCAGCGCTGCCGCTTTCAAAGGGCCCCTCCGCTCCTTATAGGGAAGGGCGATTGGTGCAGGCTCTGCAATTTAGAACACACCTTCCTGGCCCACCAAGGGAGCGGGGCACCCGTGCGATCAGCCCGACACTCAAGCAGAGCATCGGGCTGAACGATCGCGGCAGGAACCCGCTAAGAAAACGGTATCAACAAATGCACGTTCTTTTTTACCTACCTCAGCCACCTCGCCTTTAACCATCGCCCCGGTAGTGGCCGGCCGCTGCACGACTCCTGCAGCTGTCGGTGTTTTCACCGGCGCTGCTGCAGGGGGCGGAAGTGAATTTTGGGGCCGGGATGCTAACGGGACGATGAGCACGCCGGTGATTTCACGATCTCCGGGCGCAGGAGATCGGGGCGCAACGCTGTAGCGCCGTCGCTAAACTCACGCCCGATATGGCGGGAGTCGTTAACAGCGTAGATTCCTCCATTTCATTACGTGGGATATACGACACAGAAACAAGCCATTCGGCCCAAACAGTCCATGACCGCGTTTATTCTTCACTCGAGCCTCCTCCCATCTTTCCTCATCTAAATCTATCAGCATAATTCTCAATTCCCTTCTCCTTCATATGCTTGTCTAGCGTCCCATAAAATGCATCTATACTACTCGCTTCAACCACTCCCTGTGGTAGCGAGTTCCACATTCTCATCGCTCTCTGGGTAAAGAAGTTTCTTCTGAATTCCCTATTGGATTTCTTGGCGACTATCTTATATTGATGGCCTCTAGTTGTGCTCGTCCCCACAAATGGAAGCATTCTCTCTGTACCCATTCTTTCAAAACCTTTCATAATTTTAAAGACCTCTATTAGGTCACCCCTCAGCCTTCTCTTTTCAAGAGAAAAGTGACCCAGCCTGTTCATCCTTTCTTGATAGGTATAATCTTGCATTTCTAGTATCACAGAAGATGATTGGTGCAAAGAAGATGATTCAGCCCATTGTATCTGTGCTGGCTGAAAAGGAGCCTGATTATTAAGTGACTTTTTAAATATTTTTCACAGGCAATGGCTTCCATTAAGATCGAGTGTGTCGTGAAGGACAAGAGTAGAATTGGAGAGAGCCCAGTTTGGGAAGAAAAGCACGGTTGCCTTGTGTATGTGGATATCACAGGACAGAAGGTGTGCTGCTGGAATGCAGCCACCAAACAAGTAAAAACCGTACACGTTGGTAAGCAAAGGTTGTCTTCACATGGGACAGTTCCATTCCTAGCCATATATATGGCAATTGTTACTTCCTTTTATTAAAATGTGCATAAACCTTCCCCTTCAGAAAGAAAGAAAGACTTACATTTATATAGCGCCTTTCACGACCACCGGATGTCCCAAAGCACTTTACAGCCAATGAAGTACTTTTTAAGTGTAGTCACTGTTGTAATGTAAGAAACGCGGCAGCCAATTTGCGCACAGCAAGTTCCCACAAACAGCAATGTGATAATGACCAGATAAGCTGTTTTCGTTATGTTGATTGAGGGATAAATATTGGCCAGGACACGGTGAGATATAGGAGCCCAGTTATTGCCCGTGATAGAAATTTAGATTTTTTTTTCCTCTAAAATGAAGAATAGGAGGACTAACCAAACTGCCTGGGACATTCTCTCCATTGAATTCTCTCCTCTCTATAGCTGCTAGACGATAAAAGTATTGCATCTAAAATGCATTTTTCCCATCAAACTTTTGATGTCCTCATTTTCTGTCACACTGGCACCTGATTGGTTGAGATTTCATATTCACAAAACAGCAGTAAATCATACATGGAGAAGTAGGTAACATAATTATTAAACATGCAGAGTGTGGGTAAATGGGCTTGAACCCAGCTATTTACAATATATATAAATGATTTAGACGAAGGCATTGAATGTAATATCTCCAAATTTGCAGATGATACTTTGGTGGCAAAAACAGGAAGGCAGATTATTATCTGAATGGTGACAGATTAGTAAAGGGGAAGTGCAACGAGACCTGGGTGTCATGGTACATCAGTCATTGAAAGTAGGCATGCAAGTACAGCAGGCAGTTAAGAAAGCAAATGGCATGTTGGCCTTCATAGGAGCAGGGAGGTCTTGCTGCAGTTGTACAGGGCCTTGGTGAGACCACACCTTGAGTATTGTGTGCAGAGATGGTCTCCTAATCTGAGGAAGGACGTTCTTGATAGTGAAGGTTCACCAGACTGATTCCCGGGATGGCAAGACTGACAAATGAAGAAAGACTGGATCGACTAGGCTTATATTCACTGGAATTTAGAAGAATGAGAGAATAAGTGGAGAGAGAAAGAGAATTGTTCCGATGGAAGGTCATCGAGCTGAAACATTAAATCTGTTTCTCTTTCCACAGATGCTGCCTGACGTACTGAGTGTTTCCCGCATTTTCTGTTTCAAAAAAAACTTTAACCGATTTCACACATTTCCGAAGCAGAGAGTGGCCTTTGTGTTCCACCGGGCGATCAGTCCGTCGTACTCAAGGCTGTTGCATCTTCTTCCATTCTCCTGCCGCTCTAACCTCCGACTGCAGTGCTCTTTCGTCCCCGACGCCCTCTCCTTATACATTCTTCCTGGTTGGGGCGTGAGTACCATTCGTTCTGCCTCAATGATTGGTAGAGTAGGCTTCGATCATGAGCTTACCTTAAATGATTGACAGGTCAGGCGATTGAGGCCTGGTGCACCAATTCCATGTGACTCATCAAACTGACATGTCAAACCCATCTTTCGTTTAGGCACTCAACATCGAGTCCAACAATTTCAAACCAGAACTACTTCCCATATTTTTTTCCCCATTCCTCTTTTTTTTACAAACGCCATCTTTTTATTCTCTTTCCTGGGGCAGCAGGTGATAATTCCGCCATTCACACCCCCTCTTGACTCATCTTTTGTTGCCTAACTTGTACCATTACCATCTCATTTTTGCCCATCTACCCTTTTGTCTCTCTGATCTCTCCTGCCTTCCACCCTATCACAGACCTTCCCTTTTGTTCTTTCCTCCCCTCTCCTTTTCCCTGCCCCTGCACTTCCTTAAGAATCTGTGCATCTCGAACTTTTCCAGTTCTGAAAAAAGGCTCACAGACCCAAAACGTTAACTCTGTTTCTCTCCACAGATGCTGCCTGACCTGCTGAGATTTCCAGCATTTTCTGTTTTTATTTCAGATTCCAGCGTCCGCAGTATTTTGCTCTTGTGGTAGGTCCTGCCTCTGTTTCACATTTCTACAGCCCAATCATTCTTTTCAATCACCTTTTTTTGTTGACTATTTCTGTGGCCTCTTAATCGATGCTTGCCTCATCATTCCTTTTGTTATTTAATCACTCCTGCCTTCCTTCCCTTCCCCACTTTCCCTGCCTCTGTACACTTGCTTATCATCATAGGCAATCCCTCGAATCGAGGATGACTTGCTTCCACGTCAAAAAGTTCACAGGTGTTTCAATGAAGGACCTAATAGTCCAGATCCCGAACTGAATCTTGAAGGATGGAAGATGCTTGTGCGTGGATTTTTTTTAACGTGTGGTGACCGTTGCACACCAGCCACCACACGGGCTTGACAGAGCTAGGCCTTGTTCGAGTGGCAAGGATTACCCTGTACTATGTGGGAAGTCAGGGATGCTTCCGGTGTCCCTGATGACTACATATGCGGGAAGTGCATCCGCCTGCAGCTGCTGACGGACCGCATTGCGGCACTGGAGTTGCAGGTGGATTCATTCTGGAGAATCCACGATGCTGAGAATGACGTGAATGGCACATTTAACGAGTTGGTCACACCGCAGGTAAAGGGTACTCAGCCAGATAGTAAATGGGTGACCAGCAGGAAGAGCAGTGTAAGGAAGGTAGGGCAGGGGTCCCCTGCGGTCATCCCCCTGCAAAACAGATACACCGCTTTGGGTACTGTTGAGGGGGATGACTCATCAGGGGAGGGCAGCAGCAGCCAAGTTCATGGCACCGTGGGGGGCTCTGCTGCACAGGAGAGCAGGAAAAAGAGTGGGAGAGCGATAGTGATAGGGGATTCGATTGTAAGGGGAATAGATAGGCATTTCTGCGGCCGCAACCGAGACTCCAGGATGGTATGTTGCCTCCCTGGTGGAAGGGTCAAGGATATCTCGGAGTGGGTGCAAGACATTCTGAAAAGGGAGGGTGAAAAGCCAGTTGTCGTTGTACACATAGGTACCAACGATATAGGTCCTACGAGACGAATTTAGGGAGCTAGGAGCTAAAGTAAAAAGTAGGACCTCAAAAGTAGTAATCTCAAGATTGCAACCAGTGCTACATGCTAGTCAGAGTAGGAATCGCAGGATAACTCAGATGGATACGTGGCTTGAGCAGTGGTGCAGAAGGGAACGATTCAAATTCCTGGGGCATTGGAACCGGTTCTGGGGGAGGTGGGACCAGTACAAACCGGACGGTCTACACCTGGGCAGGACCGGAACCAATGTCCTAGGGGGAGTGTTTGCTCGTGCTGTTGGGGAGGAGTTGAACTAATATGGCAGGGGGATGGGAACCTATGCAGGGAGGCAGAGGGAAATAAAAGGGAGACAGAGGCAAAAGATAGAAAAGAGAATAGTAAAAGTGGAGGGCAGAGAATCCCAAGGCAAAAAACAAAAAGGGCCACATTACAGCAAAATTCTAAAGGCACAAAGTGTGTTTAAAAGACAAGCCTGAAGGCTCTGTATCTTAATGCAAGGAGTATCCGTAATAAGGTGGATGAATTAACTGTGCAAATAGATGTTAACAGATATGATGTGATTGGGATTACAGAGACGTGGCTCCAGGATGATCAGGGCTGGGAACTCAATATCCAAGGGTATTCAACTTTCAGAAAGGATAGAATAAAAGGAAAAGGAGATGGGGTAGCATTGCTGGTTAAAGAGGAGATTAATGCATAGTTAGGAAGGACATTAGCTTGAATGATGTGGAATCTATATGGGTAGAGCTGCAGAACACCAAAGGGCAGAAGACTTTAGTGGGAATTGTGTACAGACCTCCAAACAGTAGTAGTGATGTTGGGCAGGGCATCAAACAGGAAATTAGGGGTACATGCAATAAAGGTGCAGCAGTTATCATGGGTGACTTTAATACGCATATAGATTGGGCTAACCAAACTGGAAGCAATACGGTGGAGGAGAATTTCCTGGCGTGCATAAGGGATGGTTGTCTAGACCAATATGTCGAGGAACCAACTAGGGAGGAGGCCACCTTAGACTGGGTGTTGTGTAATGAGAGAGGATCTCATGTGCGAGGTCCTTTGGGGAAGAGTGACCATAATATGGTGGAATTCTACATTAGGATGGAGAATGAAACAGTTAATTCAGAGACCATGGTCCAGAACTTAAAGAAGGATAACTTTGAAGGTATGAGGCGTGAATTGGCAAGGATAGATTGGCGAATGATACTTAAGGGGTTGACAGTGGATGGGCAATGGCAGACATTTAGAGAACGCATGGATGAACTGCAACAATTATACATCCCTGTCTGGCGTAAAAATAAAAAAGGGAAGGTGGCTCAACCGTGGCTATCAAGGGAAATCAGAGATAGTATTAAAGCCAAGGAAGTGGCATAAAAATTGGCCAGAAATAGCAGTGAACCTGGGGACTGGGAGAAATTTAGAACTCAGCAGAGGAGGACAAAGCGTTTGATTAGGGCAGGGAAAATAGAGTACGAGAGGAAGCTTGCAGGGAACATTAAGATGGACTGCAAAAGCTTCGATAGCTATGTAAAGAGAAAGAGGTTAGTAAAGACAAACGTAGGTCCCCTAAAGTCAGAATCAGGGGAAGTCATAATGGGGAACAAAGAAATGGCAGACCAATTGAACAAGTACTTTGGTTTGGTATTCACTAAGGAGGACATAAACAACCTTCCGGATATAAAAGGGGTCAGAGGGTCTTGTAAGAAGGAGGAACTGAGGGAATCCTTCTTAGTCGGGAAATTGTGTTCGGGAAATTGATGGGATTGAAGGCCGATAAATCCCCAGGGCCTTATGGTCTGTATCCCAGAGTACGAAAAGAAGGTGGCCTTGGAAATAGCAGATGCATTGACAGTCATTTTCCAACATTCCATTGACTCTGGATCAGTTCCTCTGGAGTGGAGGGTAGCCAATGTAACCCCACTTTTTAAAAAAAGGAGGGAGAGAGAAAACAGGGAATTATAGACTGGTCAGCTTGACATCGGTAGTGGGTAAAATGGTGGCATCAATTATTAAGGATGTCATAGCAGCGCATTTGGAAGAGGTGACATGATAGGTCCAAGTCAGCATGGATTTGTGAAAGGGAAATCATGCTTGACAAATCTTCTGGAATTTTTTGAGGATGTTTCCAGTAGAGTGGACAAGGGCGAACCAGTTGATGTGGTGTATTTGGACTTTCAGAAGGCTTTCGACAAGGTCCCACACAAGAGATTAATGTGCAAAGTTAAAGCACAAGGGATTGGGGGTAGTGTGCTGACGTGGATTGAGACTGGTTGGCAGACAGGAAGCAAAGAGTAGGAGTAAATGGGTACTTTTCAGAATGGCAGGCAGTGACTAGTGGGGTACCGCAAGGTTCTGTGCTGGGGCCCCAGCTGTTTACATTGTGCATTAATGATTTAGACGAGGGGATTAAATGTAGTATCTCCAAATTTGCGGATGACACTAAGTTGGGTGGCAGTGTGAGCTGCGAGGAGGATGCTATGAGGCAGCAGAGTGACTTAGATAGGTTTGGAGAGTGGGCAAATACATGGCAGATGAAGTATAATGTGGATAAAAGTGAGGTTATCCACTTTGGTGGTAAAAACAGAGAGACAGACTATTATCTGAATGGTGACAGATTAGGAAGAGGGGAGGTGCAACGAGACCTGGGTGTCATGGTACATCAGTCATTGAAGGTTGGCATGCAGGTACAGCAGGCGGTTAAAAAGAAAATGGCATGTTGGCCTTCATAGCAAGGGGATTTGAGTACAGGGGCAGGGAGGTGTTACTATAAGTTGTACAGGGCCTTGGTGAGGCCACACTTGGAGTATTGTGTACAGTTTTGGTCTCCTAACTTGAGGAAGGACATTCTTGCTATTGAGGGAGTGCAGCGAAGGTTCACCAGACTGATTCCCGGGCTGGCAGGACTGACATATCAAGAAAGACTGGATCAACTGGGCTTGTATTCACTGGAGTTAAGAAGAATGAGAGGGGATCTCATAGAAACATTTAAAATTCTGACGGGTTTAGACAGGTTAGATGCAGGAAGAATATTCCCAATGTTGGGGAAGTCCAGAACCAGGGGTCACAGTCTAAGGATAAGGGGTAAGCCATTTAGAACCGAGATGAGGAGAAACTTCTTCACCCAGAGAGTGGTGAACCTGTGGAATTCTCTACCACAGAAAGTTGTTGAGGCCAATTCACTAAATATATTCAAAAAGGAGTTAGATGTAGTCCTTACTACTAGGGGAATCAAGGGGTATGGCGAGAAAGCAGGAATGGGGTACTGAAGTTGCGTGTTCAGCCATGATCTCATTGAATGGCAGTGCAGGCTCGAAGGGCCAAATGGCCTACTCCTGCACCTATTTTCTGTGTTTCTATGTTTCTTAGATGATTGGAGACCTTCTGTGACTTGCTTAAAACCTGTTACATCTCTAACTTTTCCCAGTTCTCATGAAAGGTCATCGACCTGAAACGTTAACTCTGTTTCTCTCAGATGCTACCTGGCCTGCTGAGTATTTCCAGCATTTTCTGTTTTTATAATTGCAATCTCTGAATTGCTTCACCTGGTGGCCCCCTATGGCGACGGCATCAAAACCTGTTAGAGCACGACTGGTAGTCTCTGTTGGCAGTTTTGAATTGGCTGTAGCCTGTAGGCATGTCTCGCTTTCAACAGCATTGTCTGGTTTCGAGATGGCTGTTCCTTTGTTCAATCTGTGCACCAGACGAACAGTCTGCATGCGAGCCATTGTCTATTGTGATCGGGGCTGCTTCTTAATTGTCTGCACCTTGAGTGATGTTGCTGCATCTATAACAGCATCAGTATTTGCAGGATGAGCCACGTTATTGAATTGTACACGTCTATCTTCCCTCAGATGCTCCTGTTGGATCAGTGGTCCCTCGGAGATCAGGGGGATATGTTCTGGCAGTTGGAAAAAGGTTTGCCTTTCTCGACTTTGAAAAGGAAACCGTTACTGACATAGCCCTGGTCGACCAAGATAAAGCAAACAACAGATTTAATGATGGCAAAGTGGACCCTGCTGGACGTTTCTTTGCAGGTTAGTCACAACCAATTTTGCATTTTACATCTCCGTCCACATACAGCTTTGCTGAAATTGGCTTTCACCATTTTACCCTTGTGTTGATCAGGTCTACTTTAATCTACCTTAGGTAAGGTATTTTAGACTTAAAAAGGCAGTTGGATGACGGCGGAATGGATCACCAATTTAGGACTGAGATGTGGAGACATTTCTTCACTAAGAGGGTGGTGAATCTTTGAAATTCTCTATCCCAGAGGGCTGTGGAAGCTCAATTGTTGAGTGTATTCACCACAGAGATCGATAAATTTTTGGACATTAAGGGAATCAAGGGATGTGGGAATAGTGCGGGAAAGTGGAGTTGAGGTAGAAGATCTGTCATGATCTTATTGAATGGTGATGCAGGCTTATGGGGCCCTATGACCTACTCCTGCTCCTATTTCTTAGTAAGGTGTGTGACTTGAAGGTGGTGGTGTTCTCATGCACCTGCTGCCCATGTCCTTCTAGATGGTGGAGGTTGCCGGTTTGGGCAGTAAACTAATCAAGAGGTTTCGAAGATTTATCCATAGAATTTAATCATCATAGACATTCCTCGAATTCGAGGAAGACTTGCTTCCACTCTAAAAGTGAGTTCTTAGGTGACTGAACAGTCCAATTTAAAAGGCAGTAATGAAAGGGTACAAGTGATATCCTAAAGCACAACTCTGAAGATCAAGTAAATTACAAAGCTTGCTAGATTTTCTACCCATTGACTATGAATATCTCGACTAATAACTAGATTATGTGACAGACTTGAAATTATGTTCTGATATTTTAACTTAAAAAAAGGTATCATACACACAAGGGGTACGATAGCATAGTGGTAATGTTGCTGGACTAGTAATCCATAGGTCTGGATTAATGATCCAGAGACATGAGTTCAAATCCCACCAGGGCAGCTGGGGAATTTAAATTTAGATAAATCTGGAATAAAAAGTGAATTTCAGTAATGGTGACCAGGAAACTACTGGACTGTTGTAAAAACCCATCTGGTTCACTAATGTCCTTTAGCGAAGAAAATCTGCTGTCGTTATCCAGTCTGGCCCATCATCATCAGAGGCAGTCCCTTGAAATCGAAGAAGACTTGCTTCAACTCTAAAAGTGAGTTCTCAGGTGACTGTACAGTCCAATATGGGAATTACAGTCTCTGTCACAGGTGGGAAAGGGTGGGGTGGGTAGTCTGGTTTTCCGCACACTCCTTCCGCTGCCTGCGCTTGTTTTCTGCATGCTCTCGGCGACGAGACTCGAGGTGCTCAGCACCCTCCCAGATGCTCTTCCTCCACTTAGGGCGATCTTTGGCCAGGGACTCCCAGGTGTCAGTGGGGATGTTGCACTTTATCAAGGAGGCTTTGAGGGTGTCCTTAAAATGTTTCCTCTGCCCACCTGGGGCTCGCTTGCCATGTAGGAGTTCTGAATAGAGCGCTTGCTTTGGGAGTCTCGTGTTGGGATGCGGACATTGTGGCCCGCCCAACCAAGCTGGTCGTGTGTGGACAGTGCTTCGATGGTGGGGATGTTGGCCTGATTGAGAACACTGACGTTGATTTGCCTACCCTCCCAGTGGATTTGCAAGAGGTTGTAGGTAGGTGACCCCAGACCCACAGCAATGTGGTTGACTCTTTACTGCTCTCTGAAATGGCCTACCAAGCCACACGGTTATGTTCAAGAAGGTGATTCACTGCCACCTTCTCAAGGGCAATTAGGGATGGGTAATAAACTTTGGCCTTGTTGACAAAACCCACATCCCGTGAATGAATACAAAATATGATTAATTTAATTTTTATATGTTCTTAAGTCTTGAATCCATTTTTTTGCTGGTGGTGATATGACCCTTTTTGATATATCAAGAAATGCAAGGGTATACCTATTTGGAAAGGATGAACAGGCTGGGTTTCTTTTCTCTTGAAAGTGACCTAATATGACCTAATAGAGGTCTTTAAAATGATGAAAGGTTTTGATAGAGTAGATACAGCAAGTGTTTCCACTTGAGGGGAAGAGCAAACCTAGAGGCCATCAGTATAAGATAGTCAGCAAGAAATCCAATCGGGAATTCAGAAGAAACTTCTTTACCCAGAGAGTGGCGAGAATGTGGAACTCACTACCACAGGGAGTGGTTGAAGCGAATAGTATAGATGCATTTAAGGGGAGGCTAGACAAGCACATGAGGGAGAAGGGAATAGAGAGTTAAGCTGATAGAGTTAGGTGAGGAAAGATGGGAGGAGGCTCGAGTGGAGCATAAACTCCGACATGGACTGATTGGGCCGAATGGCCAGTTTCTGTGATTATGACATATTATAGAATATAATGGAGTTATTCTGTGATCCCAACTTATATTATCTCTACCTCACACTCCCTATGAATGTGACTCCTCTATTGGAAGCATGGAATTGTGGAATCATCCCTATATTCTCAATATCAGAAATTACTGCATACTCTTTGCATGTGCTATTAATGTATTAGGAAAACTTCAATGGTTAGTATTTACAGGGCTAACACTGACTTCTGCTACAGGGACCATGGCAATGGAGACTCGTCCAGCTGAAGTCGAAAGGCAGCAGGGATCTCTCTATGCTCTGCAGTCTGATCACTCTGTGGTCAAGCACTTTGACCAAGTGAACATTTCTAATGGTCTGGACTGGTCACTGGATCACAAGACCTTTTATTATATAGACAGCTTATCTTTTGCTGTGGATGCGTTTGACTATGACCTACACTCAGGAAAGATCTGTAAGTATATTTTAAAACGTACTTGGTCACATGTTGGAATGAGCCATTTTGTGATGTGTACATTTTTTTCTAGAAAGGTATATTCTTGGCCTCTCTGTTGCTGTGCAATAAATTATAGTTGGCTGCAAGGACAAATGGGCAAAGCTATTCCTGAGCCTCTCTCTGTGCTGACAGGGTGTGTGTGGGAAAGGCACTGGGTTGACTCTTCCTCTGATTTGCCCCTCCATGCCCAGGGAGAAATGCCCAATTGCCTCTTGGTGTCTCGCTATAGTGACACAGATGAGATAGGGAAGTCAACAATGCAAAGTTAGTGTGTAGGAACCTGAGTCCTACCGATCTCAGGCAGCACATTGAGACTCCAGCACCCTGTGCTGCTCCCTAATATTGCTTATATTCATTGATTTGGTCCATGACTAACGTTCATCTTTTGTTAATGGCAATAGGGTTTTAACTAAAGACTTGCATTTATATAGCGCCTTTCACGACCACTGGACATCGCAAAGTGCTTTACAGACAATTAAGTACTTTTGAAGTGTAGTCACTGTTGTAATGTGGGAAACACGGCAGCCAATTTGCGCATAGCAAGCTCCCAAAAACAGCAATGTGATAATGATCAGATAATCTGTTTTGTTATGTTGACTGAGGGATAAATATTGGCCAGGACACCAGGGATAACTCCCCTACTTATCTTTGAAATATTGCAATGGGATCTTTTACATCCACCTGAGAGAGCAGTTGGGGCCTCGGTTTAACATCTCATCTGGCACCTCTGACAGTACAGCATTCGTTCAGTACTGCACTGGAGAGTCAGCCTAGCTTTAAGTGCTCAAGTTCCTGGAGTGGGACTTGAGCCCACCACCTTTTGACTCAGAGGTAAGTGTACTACTCACTGAGCCACAGCAGACACATACATGTAAACACTTTTTAGACAAACTTTTGTTGAAGTTTCTTTTGCTTACTTGCCCCCACTTCAGCCCTGCCATGTTATGTCAGCTTGGCTCCGTTAGTAGCACTCGTATCTCAGGTTGTGGGCCCGGGACTTTAGTATATGATCTAGGCTGGGATTCCAGTGCAGGACTGAGGGAGTGCTATACTTCCAGCGGTGCTATCCTTTGATTAGGTGTTGAACCAAAATCCTGTCTTGTTTGTTCCAGTGGTTCAGGTAGATGATAATGGCTCCATGGCACTAATCTCAGAAGAATAGGCAGTTCTGCCAGAGTTTAGGCCAACTTTCATCCCTCAACCAACATCACTAAAACAGATTGCGCCGCTGTGTTTGCTGATGTGACAACGGCGGTTGAAATTCTTCTACGCGGTATAATTAGCGACGTGCTTATTTGTACTGCAAAAATGGCCAACATGCTCCATCCTTTGTTTCTGATTGGTCCCCTTGGAAGATAAGCCACACCCTGAGGTTTCACAGGAATGTGTAACTGGAACTGTCCATCCCAAGATCTCACTGACTTTGCAAATTGTAACTCGATCCACATTGACTTTCTGAAGCGACAGGGGACAGAGCTCCCCAGAAGACAGCAAGGGCCAGCCAAAGTGCCTTATCTCAGTGCAAGTGCATCCTCCTGCCCCCCTCCACCCCAACATTGATGGGCAGGCATTGTGTACGGATTGTTAACAGGTTTATTGGGTATGAAGTGAATAGTGACAGTGTCATGACTTCTGGATATCATCTACTCCAACGATGTCCCTTATAGAGGTTTGGATGAACGTGATCCGTCATCCCCCCCACCTGTGTCTCACCCCCCCAACCCCCCCACCAGTATTTCTCTCTCTCTCCCCCCAGTCTCTCTCTCCCCTCCAGCCTCTCTTTCTCTCTTACCCCCCAGCCTCTCTCTCCACCCCCCTGCCTCTCTCTTCCCTCGTCTCACTCTCCCCCCCCCGCCCCTCCCCCGCAGCCTCTCTCTCCCCCACAGCCTCTCTCTCTACCCCCAGCCTCTCTCCCCTCCCCCCAGCCTCTCTTTCCTCCTCCCCCCAGCCTCTCTTTCGCTGGCGGGCCCAGGCCGGCCGGGGTGGTGGGTTGAGTCAGAGCTTCAGGTCCTGCTTCTCGGCACCACGCACATGGAATGATTCAGGCCGGGAGGTGGAGGGGGGGGGGGGGGCGGAGTTTGAGGGGGCGGGGCTTGTCGCCTCTCAGTCAAAAAGGTGCAGTACAAATAGTTACATCGTATAATTAGTGCACCAGTTAACGCATTTACATCAAGCTCTCGTGTCCGTTATTTTAATAACATCATTAACCCGTAGCACGCACAGGAATTTGACGGTAAATGGTCAAAATAATACACGGGCATTTCTACCCCCATGAAGGAGGCAACTTGTAATTTCTCCAATTGAATATTGGGAAGACCGAAGCCATTGTTTTCAGTCCCCGCCACAAACTACGTTCCTTAGGCACTGACACCATCCCTCTCCCCAACTTCTGTCTGAGGCTGAACCAGACTGTTCAGAACCTTGGTGTCATATTTGAACCTGAAATGAGCTTTCGACCACATATCCGCAGCATAACTAAGACCGCCCATTTCCACCTCCGTCTCATCACCCGTCTCCGCTCTTGCTTCAGCTAATCCATTGCTGAAACCCTCATCCATGTCTTTGTTACCTGTAGACTTGACTATTCTAACGCACTCTTGGCTGGCCTTCCACATTCTATTCTATGTAAACTAGAGGTGATCCAAAACTCGGCTGCCCGTGTCCTAACTCGCACCAAGTCCTGTTCATCCATCACCTCTGTGCTCGCTGACCTACATTGGCTTCCCGTTAAGCAACACCTCGATTTCAAAATTCTCATCCTTATTTTCAAATCCCTCCATGGCCTCGCCCCTCCCTATCTCTCCCCTCAGCACCACAACTCCCCAAGATGTCTGCGCTCCACTAATTCTGCCCTCTTGAGTATCCCTGATTATAATTGCTCGACCATTGGTGGCCGTGCCTTCTGTTGCCTCGGCCCCAAGCTCTGGAGCTCCCTCTCTAAACCTCTCCACCTCTCTCCCTCTCTTTCCTCCTTCAAGACACTCTAAAACCTACCTCTTTGACCAAGCTTTTGGTCACCTGCACTAATTTGTACATATGCGGCTCGATGTCAAATTTTTTGTCTTATAATACTCCTGTGAAGTGCCTTGGGAAGTTTCACTACGTTAAAGGCGCTATATAAATACAAGTTGTTGTTGTTGTCATCTATGTTCCCTTTAATTATTTTTTGTGGGCAAGTAGCCCATTCAAATTTCCACGCATGCACAGCTTTTCCCATTGTGAAGCTGGCAAGCGACCTGCATGGGACCTGCAGAGCACTGCTCGGCCGCACAGCTTAACAGGAACATTGCTCATCGCCACCTTGTTCATGGATGCCATGTTTCAGATTGTAATTCTTTAAAGGAAGGGATGTGCGTTCGTAATGAATAAGACTTTATTTTTTTACATTACTGTATAGCAAATCGAAGACTTATGTACAAGCTTGAACAAGCGGAGGCTATTCCAGATGGACAATGCATCGATGCAGAGGGAAAACTTTGGGTTGCCTGTTACAAGGGTGGACGAGTCCTGCGTATTGACCCAGAAACAGGTAAATCAATTAAATATGTAAACGGCGATGTCCAATTTTGTGCTTGAAAAAACTATAATTTCCCATTTTGACACTTCAATACCAGTATCAGAATTCATTATTATATTTTTTACACCAGTCTATTGTTATCTTTTTCCTTTAATCTTCTGCATAACATTCTCTAGCCAGCAATGCATCTGTTGGTCTGATGCAGAATGTTATTAGTGCTGAGGGTGAGCCACTCACAAGCCACTTTTGAACCACATGTCAATGTCCAATATCTCTTCCCATCATCCCCACTAGGAAAATTCTCCGGTTAACTTGGCTGAGATCATTAACTCACCGTGTGGGCTATTGTGGATTCTAACCCAAGTTCTACCACACCATGGTAGCTTCATACATCCCTCCGTACTACCAGACAAGGCAAATCTACAATTACAACAACAATGCCTTTTGTAGTTCATCAGAATTACTTCATGCATATATATCTATAGACCATGCCCTACTTTAAGATCATAATCTATAGGATCGCCATTTTAACCCCGGTTTTGACTGTCTGCATTGGGTATGTTTTGCCAATTCCTGCATGATTGCAATACCGAGTACCACAGCGTCCTCAAATGCAGGAAGGAAAGATAATTGGTAAAACATGTCGTTCATTATATAAGTCAGTCATGAAAATTGGATTTATATAAGTGCCATTAATGAAAAAAATGTCTGAAGACATTTCACAAATGGAAGTCGCTATGGGGAATGGATGCTTTGCCATAGAAGATTAGGAAGGATAATTTAAAAAAAGATGGGTTGAAGAAAGGTTTTCAAAGGCGGAGAGAGAAAATGAAAGGTTTAGGGAGGGAGATACTGAGAGAAGGTCTGAGAGGCTTAAAACTCCACCACCATGGTAGACGAAGGCTACAAAAGTCAGAGGGCTGAAGGATATGTGAGGGTTACAAGACTGGAGGACGTTGCAGAGAGAAGATGAGGAAAAACCATGGAAAAGATATGAAGATAAGGATGAGTATTTTAAATTTAATGTATTGGGGACCGAGAGCCAATGTAGGCCAGCAAAAATGGGGAGATTGGGACTAGAGGTTATGTACTTTGGCAGAAAAAAAATCAAAGAGCAAGTTATTATTTAAATGGAGAAAGATTGCAAAGTGCCACAATACAGCGGGATCTGGGGGTACTTGTGCATGAAACACAAAAGGATAGTATGCAGGTACAGCAAGTGATCAGAAAGGCCAATGGTATCTTGGCCCTTATTGCAAAGGGATGGAGTATAAAAGCAGTGAAATCTTGCTACAGCTGTACAAGGTATTGGTGAGGCCACACCTAGAATACTGCGTGCAGTTTTGGTTTCCATATTTACGAAAGGATATACTTGCTTTGGAGGTAGTTCAGAGAAGGTTCACTCGGTTGATTCTGAGGATGAGGGGAGGAAAGGTTGAGTAGGTTGGGCCTCTACTCATTGGAATTCAGAAGAATGAGAGGTGACCTTATCGAAACGTATAAGATTATGAGGGGGCTTGACAGGGTGGATGCAGAGAGGATGTTTCCACTGAAGGGGGAGCCTAGAACTAGAGGGCATGATCTTAGAATAAGGGGTCGCCCATTTAAAACAGAGATGAGGAGAAATTTCTTCTCTGAGGGTTGTAAATCTTTGGAATTCGCTGCCTCAGAGAGCTGTGGAAGCTGGGACATTGAATAAACGTAAGAAAGAAATAGACAGTTTCATAAACAACAAGGGGATAAGGGGTTATGGGGAGCGGGCAGGAAAGTGGATCTGAGTCCATGATCGGATCAGCCATGATCTTATTGAATGGCGGTGCAGGCTCGAGGGGCCGTATGGCCTACTCCTGTTCCTATTTCTTATGTTCTTATGTTCTTATATTCTAGAACAGGAGATGGGTGTCTTAGTTTTGGATAAGTTGTAATTTCTGGATGTTAAAGGATGGGGGACCAACAAGGAGGGCTTTGGAATAATCAAATGTGGAAGTGATGAAAGGATAAGTGTTTCGGTGGAAGGACTGACATGGAGCATTGTTGCAGAGGTGAATTAAGTGGTCTTGGTAATGGTTAAGAGGTAGGGTTCGAAGCTCAGCTCTGTGTTGAACAGACACTTTGGGCTGGATTTTCATTTTGATTGCGCCTCTGTTTGCGCCCCAGAGGGGGCGGTAATGGGTCACAAAATGCTGAGCACCTGGACGGCCAGCTTCCAGCACCCCACCGGCAAATTTGGTGGCGGTTTTGCGGCTGCACTGAGCAGTACCGCCCAGGAGTGTCACGCCGCTCTGCAACAACCCAGTTTTGACAGCGATGCGATATTTATTTGGAGCGGCACTCGTAGCGCTCCCTAGTGACACCGCCAGAGAAAGCAGGCGGTCCGAGCTGTCCTGGGGCGCTAAGGGAAGAAATGATTGCAAAAGATAAGTGAAATTGATATTGCTTTGTGTTTTTTTTTGCCATCCACATTTATTTGGGGGGAGTAGTTCGTCGGGAATGTTTTATGTGTTTTTTGTCCCGATTTTTTTTTTCTCGCAGGGAGGCCTCTCTTCGGACGGTCCGAAGCTGGCTCTTCAGCAACAGATTTTCAGTTGCTCACCCGGCCTAGCGTCCTAAGAGACGTGTGGAACGCCTCCCTTAGCGCTCCGCTCCAGAATCAGGGCGCAGCAACCGAATTTTCTGGCTGCCGTCGCAAACCATTTCTCGCCGCAAAATTTACCGACCCACCGACATTAGCGCCCGAAGAAGCCTCCAACCAAAAATCCAGCCCAAAGATTTTGCTCAGTCTGACTTAACCAGAGTGAGAGGTTGAGGTAGGGGATGGAATCAGTGGCAAAGGAGGTTGTGGCAGGAGCGGGTGAATACAATCACTCACTAATACTCAGTTGGTGGAAGCTGTGACTCTTCAATGACTTCTTGGTGAACAGTCTGGCTGCTATGGAGTCAAGAGACGTGGTGAAGAGGTCGAGCTGGACATCAGCAGCATATAAATGAAAGCTGATTCTGTGCTGAGGAAGATGTCACCGAGGGGCAGCATGTAGATGAGGATGAGGAGAGGGTCAAGGGAAGCTACTCATAGGATTCAAGAGATGAAAGTGGTAGGTGGGAAGAGAAGCCATTGCTGAAGATGTCGGGTTGCAGTGGAATCACATGAGGTCTACCTTAAGGAGCTAGACAACGGAGTTCTCTAGTAACTTATTATGGCAGATGATTGCAGTCAAAGAAAGTTCATTCCTTGTTTGCGCTCCATTTTAGAATTTTGCACCTGGAATTTCCGTGGTTACTCTTCCGATCTCCCCCTAACACTGAAATAACATAAATATCTAAAAATGGCACTTCATGATATTTCTTCGGGATTACACCTATGTTACGGTGGAGCATGGGAGAACCCAGTGCAACTCCCCTCCCCCTTCACCCTTAGATCCACACTCAGTAAATCCAATGCTAGGAGACTCTGAATCCAGTCTGAATCCATCCAAATCCTCATTTTGCTCATCGTCATCATCATCGACAGTCCCTCGAAATTGAGGGAAGACTTGCTTCCACTCTAAAAGTGAGTTCTCAGGTGACTGAACAGTCCAATACGGGAATTATAGTCTCTGTCACAGGTGGGACAGACAGTCATTGAAGGAAAGGGAGGGTGGGACTAGTTTGCCGCACACTCCTTCCGCTGCCTGCGCTTGATTTCTGCACGCTCTCGACGACGAGACTCGAGAGCTCAGCGCCCTCCTGGATGCACATCTTCCACTTAGGGAGGTCTTTGGTCAGGGACTCCAAGGTATATCTGGGGATGTTGCACTTTATCAAGGAGGCTTTGAGGGCATCCTTGAAATGTTTTCTCTGCCCACCTGGGGCTCGCTTGCCGTGTCGGAGTTCCGAATAGAGCGCTTGCTTTGGGAGTCGTTTTGCTCACAACGACAGTGAAGTCTAAAGCCCAGAAATCACAGATAAGAATCTTTCCTTCAGGTAAGAGGATCCAGACAGTGAAGCTGCCCGTTGACATGACCACATCTTGCTGCTTCGGAGGAAAGGATTACTCCGAACTTTATGTAACATCAGCTGTGGACGGGATGGATGAAGAATGGAAACAGAGACAGCCGCAAGCAGGCGGCATTTTTAAGGTCGGTCGATAGAATGCGATAATTGCCGATAATATCGCGATAGTGCTGGAGCTGTGAATCACAATTGCAAACTTTCTGATCTGCCATGCCACTCCCCTCTCAGCTGGCGAGAGTTCCGCCCAGACCATATGGAGGGCCGACTGGGTAGAATTTCCCGGCTAGCTCTAGAACTCCTTCGGACACAACTCCACAATAGCTTTTAAAAAGGATGTGGATACAAATTTGATAAGTATTCGGTGCTGTAAAATCCTATGATTCTAATATTTTTTGGCAAAGGATACTTTACCAAATTGTGCATGTACAACACAACAACTTGTATTTATATAGCGCCTTTAACGCATTAAAACGTCCCAAGGCGATTCACAAAAGTGTTAGCAGACAAAAATTTGACACTGAGCCACATAAGAAGAAATTACAGCAGATGACCAAAAGCTTGGACAAAGAGGTAGATTTTAAGGAGGAAAGAGAGAAGCAGAGCCGGAGAGGTTTAGGGAGGGAATTCCAGACCTTAGGGCCTAGGCAGTTGAAAGCATGGCCACCAATGGTTGAGTGCTTATAATCAGGGATGCTCAAGAGGGCAGAATTAGAGGAGCGTAGATCTAATTTATTAACAGCCTACATAACAGTACTACTGTTATCTCATGGATACATGTTGATGTTGACAAATGTGCTGACTCCCCAGGGGCCATGTATGAAAACGCAGTCATCCCTGGGAATAACAAAACCGCCTAAGTGTCACGGTCAAGCTTTGTTTACACGCCTTGAGTGTTTAGCAACGGCTCTCCTGTCTGTGTAGTAGCCTGAGGAACTGCTTTCTTTTTCTTTTTCTCCTGAGCTTACGGCTTGTAACTAGCAGATATGCTACAATCAGGAGTTGGCCGATTACTAAGGCATGCGATCCCACCCGGATCCATGCAGGTATGTCTGCCCGTATCCCCAAATCCCACCATGCTGGGGGTTTAATCTGGGCAATCTCCCCTGCTAGAATTTCAGTTTTCTGCTCCATGGTGTAAAAATGTTTTTGCGACAAATCCACTGCCTGGAGGAGGGCTGTAAGTTTCTCAGGTAGTGGGGCAGTGGGATAGCCAAACTGGGCGACATATTGTTGTAGGTGGCTGAGGTTGTTTTGTACCGTGAGGTGAATCGTGGAAGGTTCAGGAATGGGTGTGATTCTGGTGTGTGCCACTTGAACCTCTGCCCTGGGTTTAAAGCAAAAGCTGCTATACGGTATTGGACACCACCTTCCCGGTCCGTGTTCATACCATTGGGCACTTGTGGTGACACAATATGTCCCATCGCCTACATATGCTACCTGTGGAGGCATGTGGTTAGGGGCCATTAACTCCATTGTGCAATTGATAGGCTCTGCCCCAGCAGTGCTGAACCCGCATTGTGGCCTTGCAAAAGCGTTCAAGTGCTGGGGGCACAGGATTACCTGTGCTCCCCTGCTCCGACAACCCGAGAGGTCTGTACCTGTCACAGTGTGCTCCCACATTGTGACATAAGGTGGGACCTCTTGGAATCGCCCATACCACCCCATCCCCGACATCCTGCCACCACCTATAGAAAGCAATGGAGACCCCCTCTGAACACACGCGAGTGGATCCCCACATACACAAATAAATTCCTTGGTCGTACGCCCACCATTTCTCCCAGCACACCATTACCCTGCCAGATGACCCCATGATGGTTCGGTAGGTATCATTATCCAGACGTTTCCAGTCCGAGTGTCGGTCTCCCACGTCCCTCTTGAGCTTTCTGAGCCACCACCACCGTCCCAGAGGTATGTCCCCTTGGCAAGTTAGGCATACCTTCCTGCCTTCTGACACTCTCACTCTGGAAGTGGCCGCAGTGATCTCCGGGCAGGGGATGGAGACCTCTCCGTGGGTAAAGTCCTTATGGTTGGAGTACTTGGTGGAGTTCGATCCCAACCACCCAGGCCATCTCCCCTCGTGGGAGTAGGTGACCCGGCCATCTGCCGCCGGAGTCCTTTCTCCTGTGGTCACTGTCGGCGCTTTGTCCCCGGAGCATCCGAAAACCAGGGAGTCCTCGGTGTCCCCTCGGTGCCCGGTGCAGATCCTTAGCGATACCAGCATCACTAACGTCCAGTAGGGAGGTGTTGACATCTGAAAGGCAAGAAGAACATGGCCTTGCCTTGAGAGACCTCTCCAGGCTCGGCCCACTTAACATGTTCTGAACATAACATGCTGTACCCAACCGTCACTGCCTTACCTAAACACATATGCACAGAACACAAAGTAACAAAACAGGAAGGGAAAATATATACACCGCCACCCGTCCCTGATTGGCACGGTGCTGTTTATCCATGTTGTTGGCCGCCTGCCAGTGAATCTGTTGAAGCTGTTCAAACAGATTCCTGACGAAGTGGTCCCGGTTCACTTCTCGAAGCTGCCCTTCGGTGAGAACCGGCGCCAACACATGCACTGGGGTTCTCATGATCCGGCCTGTCATCAGCTCATGGGGTGAGTACCCTGTGCTCTTTGACTGACTGGCCCGGATTCTCATGAGAACCAACGGTAAGACTTCCACCCACTTGTTCGGTGAGTCTCCCGTCTCCTTCCGCAGCCTTTCCTTTAGGGTCCGGTTCAGGTGTTCTACGGGGCCTGAGGACTGAGGGTTGTTTGCAGTGCAAACCAGACAGCCCGCACAGAAGTTGCGGACGTCTTCCCGGAGGCCTGGCCACCACCCTGCCTTTTCTACCCGTTGCCAGGTAGATTCCGGCCCAGGGTGTCCCGCACCTGGACCCGCATGGGCCAGCTGAAGGAATTCCCTCCAGTGTTGTGGCGGCACTACCCATTTGTCCCCTTTAAACAACATGCCTTCCCGCACAGCAATATCTGCAGCACTGTATGGGCCCTCCGCCTTTTCCCCCTTTTTGATAGCAGCCAAGGCAGCCTTCAGGATCGGATCCTGCATCTGGACTACTTTAAGGTCCGGGGCCGCAGCTGCCCCTACGCTCCCTTGTGTCCCTGGCTTGCTTCTTGCTGCTGCTATCCTGCCTGCCTCGTATGGGTCCCATGGGCGACCTGTACGAGCACCTTCCCTTGCCAGCAGGTCTGCCTACTGGTTACCTTCCCCCCGTGGCTCAGTTTTGGAGTGGGCCTTTACCTTCTGGATATATACATCCCCGGTTTCTCCCACTGCAGCCACGATCTTTTCTAGCAGGGGTTTGGTCACAAGGGGCTTTCCATCCACAGAGGTGTACCCCCGGCGTGACCAAATCGCCAGATACTCTGTTCACGAATTGCAAGTGAACATGCTGTCCGAGCAAATCGTGTATGGGGTAGGGAATTCCTCGGGGTGTGTGACCACATACATCACCGCCGAGAGTTCCGCCTGCTGGGCGCTCAGGGTGCATGGGAGTTTAAGAGCCAAGGCAATCCCTGCCTTGGGATCCCAAACTCCGCAGCCCATGAGTCTTGTACCCGCGGACACTGAACTGGAGCCATCAACGTAGATCTCGCGGCCTGTGGGGTGTATCCCTGTCCGAAATCCAAAGTTGATGTCCCATACCCCCTCCACAGAGCATCTATGCGGCTGCCCTGGATAGATTAAATTTTCTGCGAGCCTGGGCTCACAGAGGCCATTGACCTTTAAAGTCATTTGGGAGAGGAGGAGGGTCCAGTGAGTGATTCTAGCACTGCTCACTGTCCCGTCCTTAATCCTCCCGTCCTACAGCATCTGCGTCGGGGTATGGTGGGTGAGGAGTGTAATGGGGGATATTCCGGTAAAGATCTAAGCTCTCTTTACTGCCCAGTGGGTGGCCAGTAAGTGCCTCTCACAATTGGAGTATCCCTTTTCTACCTCCGTGAGGACCCTGGAAGAGTGCACCACTGGTCTCAGCTGACCGTTTCGCCCCTGGAGCAACACTGCACTTAAGCTGTCGCCACTAGCTGCCACCTCCAGGAAGAATTCCTCCCCCCCATCAATTGCCCCTAGGGCTGGTGCTATCTGCAGGTCTCTCTTAAGACGGACAAATGCTGCCTCACAGCCCTCATCCCATTCCCACTCGACCCCCTTATGTAGGAGTCTGAGCAGAGGGGCGGCTGTGGCTGCATAGTCCTCGATGAAGTCCCTACAGTAGCCAGTGATTCCCAGGAAAGAACTTACCCCCGACACATCCCTAGGGACAGGGAGTTCCTGCACTGCCTTTCTTCTAGCCTCATCAATGGCCCTTTCTCCTGCCCTTATCGTCAGGCCCAGGAATTTTACCTCCATTAGACCTATCTGGGCTTTCTTGGGGTTAACTTTAAAACCCCCTTCCTTCAGTAAGACCAGCAGTTCGGCCAGCAGTGGACCGTGTTCCTCACTGCTGTCTGTGAACAACAACAGGTCGTCCATATACTGGACCAGCTGGTGTGGTTGGCTGAAGCCTTTTAAGCAGTTCGCCATGCATTGGTGAAAGATGCTGGGACTATTATGAAAGCCCTGTGGGAGGCAGCTCCATGTATACTGCTGTTCCCGGAAGATGAAGGCAAACTTGTACTGGTCTTCCCTCCGTACAGGGATAGACCAGAACCCGTTGGATATGTCCAACACTGTGAACGTGGTTGCGGATGCAGGGATTTCCCCTATCAGATCCGCAACCGCCGCTACTGTGGGAGCACAAGCTGGGATGTTTTTATTGAGCACCCTATAATCCACCGTAGCCCTCCAAGAATTGTCCGGTTTCCTAACCGGCCAAAGCGGGGAGTTGACATGGGTGCTATGGGTCTCAAAACACCCTGCTCGACAAGTGAGCTTAAAGCTGTCTCCAAATCTGCTTCTGCCTCTCGGGGAAAGCCATACTGCATTTGCGGGCGGGACATGGAATCCCCATCTATTCTAACCTCCACTCCTGTGACTCTCCCACAATCGTGTTTATGGGTGGCAAATGCTGCAAGATTTGCTTGCACATAGGCCCGGTACTCGGCCGGGGGTTACCGACCAGAACCTCCAGATCGTAACCCACTTTTAGCTTCATTGTACACAGAGTCCCTTTTCCCTGTTTCTTATCAATAACCATGACTTTTCCCTCTGCTCCCGTGCCCACTGTGCCCCATAGACAGTGATTCCTCAAGTCTACTAGGATCTGGCGAGCGATGATGAAATCAGCCCCCAAGATCCCTTTTCCCACCTGCTCCCAGTTCATCAGGACGCACTTCCATTGTGCTCCTAAACGAACTGCGAGCGGGACTGAGAAAAACCCAGCCTTCTCATTTCCTGTGAACCCAACTAGTTGATACGACACCCCGTTTGATAGAGGTGAGGTTGCGGGGTCCTCCGAATGGACTATCGTGCTGGAAGCACCAGTGTCCAAAAGGTAAGTACCCAATACACCCTCAACCTCCATCTTGACCCAGGGCCGTCCCCAGGGGTCGTATTCTAGTGGGCACAGGTATACAGGCTGGGTCTGGGCTAGTCATGGCCTCTGTACTGGCAGGGTTGCTGGTGCTTCCCTGCCTATTGCCGTGGCTACCTTCCCAATCCCCTCCAGCGCTGTCCTCACTGCAGCTACTATCTCATCAAGGAATGGTGAGGAGCTCCCTCTACTACCCCCACTCTGGGCGGCTCCTAAAGAACTTCTCCCCCCATATCTCTTTACTGGGCTCCTGCAATCCCTTTTAAAATGCCCAGCTTTCCCGCACCCGTAGCACACTCCCTCCTTATCAATCGAGCGGCCACTCTCCTTGTGCCATTCCCTTTTGGGAATGGAGTTGGGTTTTACTTCATTTACCCGACCTTTGGAGGTTTTCTCCTCCTCCCCTCCTCCATTCCATTGGACCAGTGCCAGTTGCCTGACCACTGCTTCCTCGGTGAGGTTGGGGTCCCAGGAATCGAACCACAGTTCTGCCCTGGCCTTGAGCCGGGGCAAGCAGTTTGCCACCAGCATCCTCAGCCAGCGGCCAGTCTGTACCGCGGAAAGATTCGCCCGGTCGAGGAGCTCCCCACAGGCTGCGTGGTATACCACCCACAGCCTGTCCGCAAACGACTGCGGGGTTTCCCCTGCGAGCTGCCTTGTCCTTTCGACCCGTTCTGCCCGAGTGAGGGCTTGCACCCAAGGTTTGGTGAGGTTCACCTTGCCAAAAATGTATGAGGAAATTCTCTCCTCCATTTTAGTTTCCTCTCTTATCACCTCTTCTGTTATATTAACATCTCCTGTTTGCTTATGTCTTGCCGCGGTCACCATGTTCTGTAAGGGGTTCCCAGGGAGTGTTGTTGTGCCTTGGGTGTCTCTCTCTGGGCTTCTGCCCTCACAGCTTATGCCTGGCCTGTGAGGTACCCTGAGTGCTGCAAGAGCACCCCTGGAGAGATTGTGTCCACAGCTTATGAACGGGGGTTTTGAGATTCTTGCATCCCCTGTGAGGCACCTGTGAGTGTCAAACACTCCTAACCCCTTCTTCCCTAGCCTGTGACACACAGTTGAGCGTTTTCGAGCCGCTCCTAGCTTCCCTTACACTGTTCTGACATAAGACTCACGATCAGGAGATGTAATACAATAGAACTGAGACAAGGTGATTCCAAGAGGAACTTTAGGCTTCCAATTTATTTGACAAGGTGTATCTCAACAAACAGCAATACATCAACAAAACAATCCCCCTAAATCCTACTAAACGGACACAACGAAAATCTTTACACAAGTTTAGCAGTACAATGTCCAACCTCCCACCTTTCCTGGCCTAACTGAGTTGGGAGTTCCGGGGACCAGAGGTTATACTCACTCCTGTGCCTTTCTGCAGTCTGGTGGTTTGTTTCTTCTATCTTCGGTGTCTTCGGACACTGGTTTTCCTTCAGCGTCGAGAGGCTTGCTGGTTGTTGGATCACGAAAGCACGGAACCACACACACTACGTCAGAAACCCCTTTTTATAGCCAGATTATACAGTCCGCCTCTCCTGCTGAAATCGATTCTTCCCATTGGTGGGCTTTGTGATTTTGAAAAATGCAGCAGTTTTAGATTATTGCGGGTTTTTTCCACTGATGTTAACCTACTCAAGGTTTGAATGGGTGATGATTGCGTTGGCCTCCTGTAGCCATTGTGTAGGCCCTTGGGTTGTTTTGGGTTCCCTGGTTTCTGAAGGTCTGCATAATTTTCCTCCAATTCAGGTTTTCTAACCTACTCAAAGTTTGAGTAGGGGTTGATTGGGTTGGCCTCCTGTAGCCATTGTGTAGGCCCTTGGTTTGTTTTGGGTTCCGTAGTTTTCTGAAGATCTGCATAATTTCCTTCCATAGTGTAAACATGGGGAAGACAATAGCCCAATAATGGCTGTGAGTCAGTCCCAGTTTTCGAGCAAGTGCTCTCCCATTGGCTTGAAAGCCCCATGCTTCGGGCTGACTCTGTCTCACCATTGGCCCTCCGATGTCCTCCCCCGTCCAATCACTGCTCTGCCAAGGTCAAACTGTATCGGTTTCAATTCACAGCACAGACTGATCCCACAGCCCTTTTCCTTCTGGGTAAAATGAGTGGGTTTTCGTCCTCCCCTACATAATCGATGCTGTAAAATGCACGTGTCGATCTGGTTCGGTCCCGACGCTATCACTATCTCTGCTCAGACATAAATAATGATCAGAGAGGTCATGGAGGGCAGCGATGCCCATGGAACAATATCCAGCGCAAATCAGAATCTGTAGCGGCAGACAGGAGATAACTGGACATAAAAATTAACGTTGAGTCCATATTCCTTTCTGTTTCAGATTACTGGACTTGGGGTGAAGGGAATACCACCATATTCATATGCAGGATAAAACACATCTTCAACAACCTTAAGCCTGCATTCCGTGCAGTTATGAGGCTTACTTGATCAACTGCTTTAAGCTACTATAACAGCAAGCTTTACAACATACCATTTTATAGATGCACTGATAAATTGTTAGGCTCTTTTGCCACACAAGATCTTTTTCACGTTTTCCACATTCTAATTATTGTTTAATATTTAATTCTAATTATACTCAAATGTTGGCCATCTGGCTATACTATGAAACAATAAAAATTATTTCTTCAGCACTATGCACTGTGTTGTTTTATGTTTTAATGGCTGATGTTGGACATCCTGGAGAGATGTGTTGGATGCAGAACTTCTTGGGGAGATGAGGGTTAAAAGTCGAACTTCTTTGTGTCTTGAAGGAACAGGCTTTCCAATATAAACAGGAAGAGTTTGACGTGCTTTGAGGAGAAAGCATGCCTTGTCTTCTGATATCTAAAGTGCTTGTGTAAAGAAAGAAACACTATCATTTATATAGCGCCTTTCACGACCACTGGCCGTCCCAAATGCTTTACAGCCAATGAAGTACTTTTGGAGTGTAATAACTGTTGTAATGTGGGAAACACAGCAGCCAATTTGCACACAGCAAGCTCCCACAGTCAGCAATGTGCTAGTGACCAGATAATCTGTTTGTGTTAAGTTGGTTGAGGGATAAATATTGGCCAGGACACCGGGGATAACTCTCCTGCTCTTCTTCGAAATAGTGCCGTGGGACCTTTTACGTTCACCTGAGAGAGCAAATTGGACCTTGGTTTAACGTCTCATCTGAAAGACAGCACTTCCAGCAGTGCAGCGCTCCCTCAGTACTGCTCTGGAGCATCAGCCTAGATTTTTGTGCTCGTCTCTGGAGGGGTGTTAGAACCCACTCAGAGGTGAGGGTGGCAGCAAGTGAGCCACCAGCTGTCACCGAGCCAAGGTCTTGTGTGTGCCTAATACCCATTTAGAACATAAGAACATAAGAAATAGGAGCAGGAGTAGGCCATACAGCCCCTCGAGCCTGCTCTGCCATTCAATAAGATCATGGCCGATCCGATCACGGACTCAGGTCCACTTTCCTGCCCGCTCCCCATAATCCCTTATTCCCTTATCATTTAAGAAACTGTCTATTTCTGTCTTAAATTTATTCAACGTCCCAGCTTCCACAGCTCTCTGAGACAGCAAATTCCACAGATTTACAACCCTCTGAGAGAAGAAATTTCTCCTCATCTCAGTTTTAAATGGGCGGCCCCTTACTCTAAGATCATGCCCTCTAGTTCTAGTCTCCCCCATCAGTAGAAACATTCTCTCTGTATCCACCCTGTCAAGCCCCCTCATAATCTTATATGTTTCGATAAGATCATCTCTCATTCTTCTGAATTCCAATGAATAGAGGCCCAACCTACTCAACTTTCTTCATAAGTCAACCCCCTCATCCCCGGAATCAACCTAGTGAACCTTCTCTGAACTACCTCCAAAGCAAGTATATCCTTTCGTAAATATGGAAACCAAAACTGCACGCAGTATTCCAGGTGTGGCCTCACCAATACCCTGTATAGCTGTAGCAAGACTTCCCTGCTTTTATACTCCATCTCCTATGCAATAAAGGCCAAGATACCTTCGGCCTTCCTGATCACTTGCTGTACCTGCATACTATTCTTTTGAGTTTCATGCACAAGTACCCCGAGGTCCCACTGTACTGCGGCACTTTGCAATCTTTCTCCATTTAAATAATAACTTGCTCTTTAATTTTTTTCTGCCAAAGTGCATGACCTCACATTTTCCAACATTATTCTCTATCTGCCAAATTTTTGCCCACTCACTTAGCCTGTCTATGTCCTTTTGCAGATTTTTTGTGTCCTCATACATTTGAGATCTATTAACTCCTGTTTTTAAAGCCTGTGCTGGTTTCAAACCAAATCCAATTCATAGGGAGGCCTCAAACGAGAAAATGTACAAAAAGTCAAATACTAAACCCTAAGCACATGTGCAAATAAAGATAAGATAAAAAGTTGCTTGCTAAAGTGCACATACTGTGTTGTGATCATGGAGATATAATATATCAACAGCTGTAGACTGGATGGCTTGATGTTGGAGGATTGTCCATATTTGGTTCAGTAAATTATTTTAGCCAGGTTACTGCCTTCTCAGTGAGTATTAGACCAGTAATTTATTAGGCACAATCCAATGTCACCATGGATGTCTACAAGTGCCCCACCTCCTCCAAACAATCAGGACACCAATAAAAAGATAGTCTGCTCAAACTAAAATCCCCCGCAAAAATGGGTGGGAAAACTAATTGTGAGGAGAAGACAAAACATCTGCAGAGGGACATAGACAGACTAAGTGAGTGGGCAAAAATTTGGCAGATGGAGTATAATGTGGGAAAGTGTGAGGTTATCCACTTTGGCAGAAATAATAGAAAAGCAAATTATAATTTAAATGGAGAAAAATTGCAAAGTGCTGCAGTACAGAGGGACGTGGGGGTCCTTGTGCATGAAACACAAAAAGCTCGTATGCAGGTACAGCAAGTAATCAGGAAGGCAATTGGAATGTTGGCCTTTATTACATTTGGGATAAAGTATAAAAACATAGAAGTCCTGCTACAACTTTTCAGGGTATTGGTGAGGCCACACCTAGAGCACTGCGTACAGTTTTGGTCTCCGTATTTAAGGAAGGATATACTTGCAGTGGAGGCAGTTCAGAGAAGGTTCACTAAGTTGATACCAGAGATGAGGAATAGGTTAAGTAGGTTGGGCCTAAACACATTGGAGTTCAAAAGAATGAGAGATGATCTTATCAAAACATATAAGATAATGAGGGCGCTTGACAAGGTGGATGCAGAGAGGATATTTCGACTCACAGGGGAAACTAAAACTAGGGGACATAGTCTTAGAATAAGAAGCCGCCCATTTAAAACGGAGGTTTGTAAATCTGTGGAATTCTTTGCAGAGTTGTGGAGGCTGCGTCATTGAATATATTTAAGGCGGAGATAGACAGATTTTTGAAGGACGAGGGAATAAAGGATTATGGGGAGCGGGCAGGGAAGTGGAGCTGAGTCCATGATCGGATCAGCCATGATCTTATTAAGTGGCGGAGCAGGCTCGAGGGGTCAAATGGTCTACTCCTGCTCCTATTTCTTATTTCTTATGAATGTACGACAGCTCCGAAATTGCAAGACTGGGAAGGGTGGAAGATCAGCATGCCCTATTCCTTTTAATGACCAGAAATTGCAAATACTTCAAATCAGGCATGGTAAGCTCCATGTTGTGGGATTATCTGATCAGTTAACTGCCGTCGGGTCTGATTCCACACTGGGAATGGAGTCTCGGGGCGAATAACTAAAATCACAAGTGTCAGTTCAGGTTGGAGGAAATAGTCAATCCCGTGTGGTACTCACTGGTTACCTGGAGCGTTACTGGGACAACCGGTCATAGTGTGCTTGCACTCCAGAGTCATGTGGTCAACAACTATAACTTGCATTTACATAGCGCCTTTAACGTAGCAAAACGTCCCAGTGGCGCTTCACAGGAGCGTTAGTAAATAACATTTGGCACCGAGCCACAGAAGGAGATATGAGGGCAGTTGAAGAGGTAGGTTTTAAGGAGCGTTTTAAAGGAGGAGAGAGAGGCGGAGAGGTTGGGAGGGAATTCCAGACAATTCAAGCTCCAAACATGGGATAATGTGTAAAATTACATTTATAAGAAAAGTCTTTTCAGTTCCAGTTGGACAATAAATGTGCTGTGAGATTTAGGGAGATCCAGCACAGACAGACATAGAATCAGGCCAAGTCACCTATGTCTAAAAGATAATCTAAAGTGCTGACAGGGATAAACGTAACAAAATATTCCCATTAATGATTGACCAACCTCTTCATGGGTTTGTTTTTTCAACTGAAATCTGTTCACATCGATCTAAAGCAGCGGAGGAAACGTACAGCCACCAGGTACTTACCATTATCTTTTCGGTTTTCTTTCCTCCCCTTCTGTAAATGTTCAGGGGCATGTTTCCCCATGTGTTTCCCTTGTAATGTTACTGTGTGGATACTGGTGGGCTGAGGCAGTGTCTATTCTCTGGCTGGGGTCACAACTAAACAACAGTAAAATTGCCCAATGGACTTGAAAGCAAATCTCTGAGTGTCTCGAACAAGGGAGGTTGAAGGCAGCCCCCATCTCTTGAAAAGGGAGTTCCGCATTGGTGGCCTGGGCTCCAAGGAAGATTCGGGGCCAGGTCCAAGCTCTCAGGACGGCCTCTTTGCCACTGTGTGTGTATGTCATCAAAACCCAGGTCGCCGTTTGGAGCGTGGGCAGGAACATTGGTGAAGCCTTGGAACAGCGGAACAGCGGGAAGGTCGGGGCGGATGAGCGGCGAGAGATTGTGGCGAACGTACGGCGAGTGATTGAGGCGGAGGAGCGGTGCGGGATCATGGCGGAGGTACGGCGAGTGATTGAGGCGGAGGGGCGATGAGAGATCGTGGCTGAGATTCGGCGAGTGTTCGTGGCGGAGGTTCGGCGAATGTTTGATGCGGCGGTGTGGTGAGAGATCGTGGCGGAGGTGCAGCGAATGTTTATGTGGCGGAGGAATGGCGAGAGATCGTGGCAGAGATATGGCGAGAGATTGTGGCGGAGGAGCGGAGAGAGGTCATGGCTGAGATTCGGCGAGTAATCGTGACAGAGGTTCGGCGAATGTTTGATGCGGAGGTGCGGTGAGAGATCATGGCAGAGGTGCGGTGAATGAGGGTATGGGGCCCAGAAGAGCCGAGGGCCCAGGGGCAGCACGGGCCAGCCCACACTGCGATATGTGCGCGCACTAGGTCTTTGCAGCAGAGCAGGTTTCCAGTTGTCCTGGTTATTCCTTGCTACTGAATAAAAGCCTAGCTCTGTCAAGCCCGTGTGGTGGCTGATGTGCAATGGTCACCACATGTTAAAAAAATCCACGCACAGGCATCTTCCACTCCTTCAATTGGAGTTCAGGACTGGAATATCGGGCCCTTCATTGAAACATCTGTGAACTCATGTGAAAGCAAGTCATCCTCGTTCGAGGGACTGCCGATGATGATGACGATGTATTTGTTTGTGAGTGTTTGTGAGTGTTCTCAACTCCATCCCGCAGCATGCGACCCGCCACCACCTCAGTGAAACCCCACCGTTGCACAAGGTAGGAAAAGCCATGAAACAGCTCAAGAATAAGAAGGCTACGGGAGTGGATGGATTCCCTGCTGAGGTGCGAAATGGCGGAGAGGCGCTGTTGGCGCGGATACATGACCTCATCTCTCTCATCTGAGAAAGGAGAACGTGCCAGGAGATCTCAGAGATGCAGTGATCGTGACCATCTTTAAAAAAGGGGGACAAGTCCGACTGCGGCAACTACAGGGGAATCAGCCACTGGGAAAGTTGTCGCTAGAGTTCTCCTCAACCGCCTTCTCCCTGTGGCCGAGGAGCTCCTCCTGGAGTCACAGTGTGGATTTCGTCCCCTGCGGGGCACAATGGACATGATTTTTGCAGCGCAACAGCTGCAGGAAAAATGCAGGGAGCAGCACCAGCCCTTATTCACGGCCTTTTTCGACCTTACAAAGGCGAGGGTCTATGGAGCATCCTCCTCTGTTTCGGATGCCCCCAAAAGTTTGTCAACATCCTTCGCCTGCTCCACGATGACATGCAGGCTGTGATCCTTACCAACGGATCCATTACAGACCCAATCGACGTCCGGACCAGGGTCAAACAGGGCTTCGTCATCGCCCCAACCCTCTTCTCAATCTTCCTCGCTGCCAACAAGCTCCCCGCTGGAGTGGAATTAAACTACATAACCAGTGAGAAGCTGTTTAACCAAGCTGCCTCCAGGCCAGGTCCAAGATCACCCTAACCTCTGTCGTTGAGCTACAGTACGCGGACGACGCCTGTTTCTGCGCACATTCTGAGACTGAACTCCAGGATATAGTCAATGTAGTTACTGAAGGATATGAAAGCACGGGCCTTACGCTAAACATCTGTAAAACAAAGGTCATTCACCAGCCTGACCTCACCGCACAGCACTGCCCCCCAGTCATCAAGATCCATGGCGCAGCACTCGACAACGTGGACCATTTCCCATACCTCGGGAGCCTCTTATCAACAAGAACAAACATTGATGTGGAGATTCAACACTGCCTCCAGTGCACCAGTGCAGCCTTCGGCCGCCTGAGGAAAAGAGTGTTTGAAGGCCAGGCCCTCAAATCTACCATCAAGCTCATGGTCTACAGCGCTGTCGTAATAGCCGCCTCCTCTATGGCTCAGAGGCATGGACGATATACAGAAGACACCTCAAGTCGCTGGAGATATATTACCAACGATGTTTCCGCAAGATCCTACAAATCCCCTGGGAGGACAGGCGCACCAACATCCGTATCCTCGTCCAGGCTAACATCCCCAGCATTGAAGCACTGACCACACTCGATCAGCTTCGCTGGGCAGGCCACATAGTTCGCATGCCAGACACGAGACTCTCAAACGAGCCAAAGGGGCAGCGAAAATGTTACAAGGACACCCTCAAAGCCTCCCTGATAAAGTATGACATCACCACTGACACCTGGGAATCCCTGGCCAAAGACCACCCTAAGTGGAGGAAGTGCATCCGGGAGGGCATTGAGCATTTCAGTCTCAACGCCGAGAGCATGCAGAGGTCAAGCGCAGGCAGTGGAAGGAGCGTGCGGCAATACAGTCCCACCTACCCCCTTCCCTCGGTGACTCTCTGCCCCACCTGTGACAGTCTGTGGCTCTCGTATTGAACTGTTCAGCCACCAAAGAACTCGCTTCAGGAGTGGAAGCAAGTCTTACTCGATTCCGAGGGACTGCCTATGATGATGAGTAGAGGCAGTTTAATCTGTTTTCAGATCACTCATTCTATAGCAGCTGTTTTCCCTATGAAATGAACTGTGAATACTTCCCTTTCTTTCAGAGAGAAGGGAACCGGGTTGATTGACAAATACCGGGAATGACTTCCCTGAGTAGGGCAATAAAGGCCAGCATTCTGGAGTCATTCAAGATGCTGTTGGGCACTCTGATCATAAGATACATACAGATAAGGAAAAAAGAAAGACTTGTATTTATATAGCACCTTTCATGACCACCGGACATCTCAAAGCACTTTACAGCCAATTAATTACTTTTGGAGTGTAGTCACTGTTGTCATGTGGGAAACAAGGCAGCCAATTTGCACACAGCAAGCTCCCACGAACAGCAATGTGATAATGACCAGATAATCTGTTTTTAGTGATGCTGATTGAGGGATAAATATTGGCCAGGACTCCAGGGATAACTCCAATGTTCTTCTTCGAAATAGTGCCAGAGGATCTTTTACATCCACCTGAGAGGACAGACAGGGCCTTGGTTTAATGGCTCATCCGAAAGACAGCACCTCTGACAGTGCAGCACTCTCTCAGCACTGCACTCGAGTTTCAGCCTAGATTTATATGCTTAAGTACCTGGAGTGGGACTTGAACCCACAATCTTCTCAGAGACGAGGGTGCTACTCACTGAGCCACAGCTGACACACGAGGAGTGCTATTTGGCCTATCATAATCCAAAAAGACGCTACAGCCTCCAACCCCACTGTAGCATCTGATTGTTTCTCAAAAGATCCCAAAGTTTTTGTCTCATAGATCACTCTTTGAGTGAAGAAGGACCTTCTGATATCAGTCCTAAATTGGTCTTTTCCTAGCTTGAACCGCTACCTCCTTATGCTTTTCCCACAGTTGAATTCAAAATAGTATTCCGGATTAACCTTTTCCATTCAGATTGATCACCTGGACTAGTTTCGATTGCCTAGATGGGTCGGACAGGAATTTCCCAGTTTTTCGCCCCCAAATTGGCCTGGGTTTTTTATCTGGTTTTTCACCTCTCCCAGGAGATCACATGGTTTCAGGTGGGGTAGAGGGTATATGTTGTGATACACAAGGTATCGCAATGGGCCAGAGTGTCTTTACCTGTCTGTCATTGTGTGTATGATCGTATTCCCTTATCCTATATACCTCTATAAGATGTCTTCATCTCATTTCCAGACTGAAAATTGTAGGTTTCTTCTGTCTTATCCTCATGACTCAGACCTTTGAAACTAGGGGTCAGCCTTGTGGTTATTCTCTCTACCATTTCCCTTATTTCTTGGTGACCACATCTGGACACAGTACTCACTCAGTCTGACCAGAGCACTGTATTGTTTTATCTTGATGGTACTCAAAATTATATATTAATGATGGGAATACATCATCCGACATATTGCCCATTACTGACATCCAGTGTTATTAAGGCCGTGGATGGGGTGGGGCAGGGGTTCAAATGTAAAGGGTCTATTACAAGGTGGGAGATTTTATTTTAAAGATTTTTTTCTCTGCCAACTTTGCTAGCCATGCTATGTTGAATCAGTGGTAAAGGTAAATGGTTGCTACTGGTGCTGATTGCCATCAGGGATGTCATTTTGTTCTGTTTGTTAAAGCTGCCCTTTTCACATTATTACAACATAAGAACATAAGAAATAGGAGCAAGAATAGGCCATTCGGTCCCTCGAGCCCGCTCTGCCATTCAATAAGATCATGGCTGATCTTCTACCTCAACTCCACTTTCCTGCACTATCCCCATATCCAAAAATCTATTGATCTCTTTCTTGAATATATTTAAAGACTGAGACTCCACAACCCTCTGGGGCAGGGAATTCCAAAGATTCACCATCCTCTGAGTGAAGAAATTTCTCCTCGTCTCAGTTCTAAATGACCGACCCCTTATTCTGAGACTGTGATCCTTGGTTCCAGATTCCCCAGCCAGAGGAAACATCCTCCCTGCATCAACCCTGCCAAGCCTTGTAAGAATGTTGTATGCTTCAAAGAGATCACCTCTCATTCTTCTAAAAGCTAGAGAATATAGGCCTAGTCAACGCAATCTCTCCTCATAGGGCAATCCCCCCATCCCAGGAATCAGTCTGGTGAACGTTCGTTGCACTCCTTCGATGGCAAGTATATCCCTCCTTAGGTAAGGAGACCAAAACAGTGCACAATACTCCAGGTGTAGTCTCACCAGGGCCCTATATAATTGCAGTAAGATGTCTTTACTCTTATACTCAAATCCTCTTGTAATAAAGGCGAACATCTTAATTGCTTGCTGCACCCGCACGTTAACTTTCAGTGATTTGTGATATGAACCTTCACCTTCCCTTCCACCCCTCCATCATCATCGCAGAAAGTCTGCAGCTTGAATTGCGGTGTCAAGAAAAATACTTTGTGGTATTTGTGAATGTACAAAATCTTTCAAACGTGCAGTTGTTCTGGTATAAACGCTGGCCTCCAAATCCAACTCACAGTTCCAGGATTTCGGATCAGCTTCTGCGATATCAATGGGGATTGGATTCCAGGGCTGAACACATTGCAAGTGTAAGCCTTTCGGGCAACCCAGAGAGCTCAGCTGCCTGCCTCGGGGGTTTGTTTAATTAACGGTAAGGCTATGACCTGAAAACTTTGAATTTGGTTTGGGATTTGCGGTGATTGACTCCAGTGCCAGTACTGATTCACAAATTGCCATGATGGGATTTGAACATACATCTCCGGATTACTGTCCAATAACAAAACTACTATTCTACCTTTCCCTCCAGAGCAGACCGGAACCTCAATTTAACATCTCATCTAAATGACGGCACCTCCGACAGTGCGGCACTCTCTCAGCACTGCACTGGAGTGTCAGTCTAGATTTATGTGCTAAAGTCCCTGGAGTGGGACTTGAACCCACGACCTCTAACTCAGAGGCAAGAGTGCTACCCACTGAGCCACAGCTGGCACCTTAAACCTTTATATTTATTAATCACTATATTTATTTATTTCCTAAAATCAAGTTCTCTCTTTTAAATGCTAAAGTTGATTTCACGTTTTGACGTGCAAAGTGGCCATTTTATAATATTAATAATATTTCAAATGTAAAACCTTCACCGCGGAGAGTGGTGGACCCAACAACAGTTGGTTCAAAGCACTTCGCCTGCTTTCGTAACATCTTGAGGTTGTGCTTTCCTCCATGTCTCCCATCTGAATAACACGAGTTCCTATAGTGTTTCTATAGTCCTTACTACTCGGGGGATCAAGGGGTATGGCGAGAAAGCAGGAATGGGGTACTGAGGTTGCATGTTCAGCCATGAACTCATTGAATGGCGGTGCAGGCTCGAAGGGCCGAATGGCCTACTCCTGCACCTATTTTCTATGTTTCTATGTTTCGATGTTTCTGACTGCAGGTGCCAATTGTTGGGTAACACTGCTGGAGAGACCATTGTCCCTGTGCCAGGAGTTAAGGTTCTAAAAGCAGAGGTTTAGTTGTTCATGTTTTATTATGAATGATGCCCACAACATCATGGAGACTCACACCTTCCAGTCACTGAGCCCAAGCTGCAAGACAGCACCTGCTCGATTTCCCTCACTTCCTTACAATGGTCGTGCTTTTTAAGCTCAGCTAAAAGGCTTTCTCCATGACCGCCACTCTTGGTTTTGCATTCAGTATTATTAGCACAACATAACAAAGGCTTAAGGGGAGAAATTCGGGAGCGCCCCGTTTGGAGCACCAACTTTTAACAGTTGAAAAAATTAGCGGCAGGCGCTAATGATTTTCAACTGAAAAAAAATGAGGTGTTTGCGCTCCAGGAAGGAAGTGGAGCGCTAAATCAAGCCATCCACTTCCATCCTGGAGCGCTACAGGCCGCAGGCGGGACGGTCATGGTGCAGCGCTGCACAATGGGCCGTGCAGTGCTGTCGTGTTCCGAGGCTGCTTCCCTCCCTTAAAGGGAAGGCCCATTGCTGCCAGCTCTGTATTGGGCACAGTGAGCTGGTCCCCGACGGCAGCCACGATCCGGCCCGATCAGCAGAGTGCCGGGCTGATCAGTCCCATGCACTGCAGCAGAGTGCCAGGCTGATCAGTCCCATGCACTGCAGCAGAGTGCCAGGCTGATCAGCCCCATGCACTGCAGCAGAGTGCCAGGCTGATCAGCCCCATGCACTGCAGCAGAGTGCCAGGTTGATCAGCCCCATGCACTGCAGCAGAGTGCCAGGCTGATCAGCCCCATGCACCGCAGCAGAGTGCCAGGCTGATCAGCCCCATGCACTGCAGCAGAGTGCCAGGTTCATCAGCCCCATGCACTGCAGCAGAGTGCCAGGCTGATCAGCCCCATGCACCGCAGCAGAGTGCCAGGCTGATCAGCCCCATGCACTGCAGCAGAGTGCCAGGTTGATCAGCCCCATGCACTGCAGCAGAGTGCCAGGCTGATCAGCCCCATGCACTGCAGCAGAGTGCCAAGTTGATCAGCCCCATGCACTGCAGCAGAGTGCCAGGCTGATCAGCCCCATGCACTGCAGCAGAGTGCCGGGCCAATCAGCCCCATGCACTGCAGCAGAGTGCCAGGCTGATCAGCCCCATGCACTGCAGCAGAGTGCCAGGCTGATCAGCCCCATGCACTGCAGCAGAGTGCCGGGCCGATCAGCCCCATGCACTGCAGCAGAGTGCCAGGCTGATCAGCCCCATGCACTGCAGCAGAGTGCCAGGCTGATCAGCCCCATGCACTGCAGCAGAGTGCCAGGCTGATCAGCCCCATGCACTGCAGCAGAGTGCCAGGCTGATCAGCCCCATGCACTGCAGCAGAGTGCCGGGCCGATCAGCCCCATGCACTGTAGCCGGCCCGATCAGCCCCATGCACTGCAGCAGAGTGCCGGGCCGATCAGCCCCATGCACTGTAGCCGGCCCGATCAGCCCCATGCAGTGCAGCAGAGTGCCAGGCTGATCAGCCCCATGCACTGCAGCAGAGTGCCAGGCTGATCAGCCCCATGCACTGCAGCAGAGTGCCAGGCTGATCAGCCCCATGCACTGCAGCAGAGTGCCAGGTTGATCAGCCCCAGGCACTGCAGCAGAGTACCGGGCGGATGGATCGCGGCCAAAATAAAATCCCCCATAAAGTGAAAAACAGAAGTTCAACATTTTTTCCACTTATCTTGGCCACCTCCCCTTTAAACTTCACCCCCAAAGCACCCGGTCTCCTGATCCATGCCTCCTGCAGCTGCCGGTATTTTCGCCTGGCGCTGTTGCAGGGGCTGGAACCCAAGTTCGGGTCCTGGGTGTTACCGGGGCGATGCGCAAGGCAATGATGTCACAATTTCCGGGCGCAGGAGATCGAGGCGCAACGCCCTCCCGCCGCGTGCTAATTTCCCGCCGAAGTTAGCGGGAGTTGTTCATCTCACGGCGCCCGGTCGGTTGGTCATTAGTGTCCTGTTAGCGCCCCCCGGAGGCGGTAACGGGAGGCACTAAGGAGGCCAATTTCTAAGCCAAACTTTCTCGTGGTGTCAGAAGCTTAAAAGGCTACACAGTATGGTCTCGGGACGTATCATAAACGACATATATATTTACATGTACAGAAAAGAATAAGTCTGTAGATGCATCCATGAAAATAATAGAACTAACCTATGTTATGACTGATATCAATGGTCAGGACTCAGAAATCATAAAATCTTTGAAATTTATGGCACAGAAGGAGGTCATTTGGCCCATTGTGTCCGCGCCGATCAAAAAAGAACCATTCAGCTGAATCCCACTTTCCAGCTCTTGGTCCATAGCCCTGCAGGTTACGGCACTTCAAGTGTACATCCAAATACTTTTTAAATGTGGTGAGGGTGTCTGCCTCTACCATCCTTTCAGGTAGTGTGTTCCAGACCCCCACCATCCTCTGGGTGAAAACATTTCCCCTCAAATCCCTTCTAAACATCCTACCAATTATTTTAAATCTATTCCCCCTGGTTATTGACCTCTCTGCTAAAGGAGCTTCCTATCCACTCTATCTAGGCCCCTCATAATTGTATACACTTCAATTAAATCTCTCCTCAGCCTTCTCTGTTCCAAAGAATATAACCCCAGCCTATCCAATCTTTCCTCACAGCTAAAAGTCTCCAGCCCTGACAACATCCTCGTAAATCTCCTCTCTAGCCTCTCTAGTGCAATCACATCTTTCCTGTAATGCGGTGACCAGAACTGCATCCAGTACTCTAGCTGTGGCCTAACTAGTGTTTTATACAGTTCAAGCATAACCTTTCTGCTCTTATATTCTATGCCTTGATGAATAAAAGAAAGTATACCTGTCTTGCTACCTTCAGAGATCTGTGGACATGCACTCCAATGTCCCTCTGTTCCTCTAAATTTCTTAGCTACCATTTATTGTGTATTCATTTGCTTTGCTGACCCTCCCCAAATGCATTATCTCACACTTCTCCGGATTGAATTCCATTTGCTACTGTTCTGCCCACCTGACAAGTCACTTGATATCTTCCTGCAGTCCACAGCTTTCTTCCTCACTATCAATCACATGGCCAATTTTTGCATCATCTACATACTTCTTTATCAAGCCCCCTACATTGATGTCTAATTAATTGATATATAGCACTAAAGCAAGGGACCTAGTACTGAGCCTTGTGGAACCCCACTCAAGCAGAACGATCGCGGGCAGGAACCCGCTAAGAAAACGGTATCAACAAATGCACGTTCTTTTTTACCAACCTTGGCCACCTCGCCTTTAACCATCGCCCCGGTAGTGGCCGGCCGCACCACGACTCCTGCAGCTGTCGGTGTTTTCACCGGCGCTGCTGCAGGGGGCGGAAGTGAATTTTGGGGCCGGGATGCTAACGGGATGATGAGCAGGCCGGTGATTTCACGATCTCCGGGCGCAGGAGATCGGGGCGCAACGCTGTAGCGCCGTCGCTAAACTCACGCCCGATATGGCGGGAGTCGTTAACAGCGCCACGCCTGGTCACAAAGGCATTTGCGCCCCGTTACCCCTTCCCGGGGGTGTTAACGGGAGGTGCAAATGCACCCAATTTTAGTCCTAAACGTACTCACAAACTATTTACTGAAAGGCCACACCTGGAACACTAACTGTAGGATCATCAGAATTAAGTCTGTGCTGGATTCGTGGAAAAGTAGGTTCCTCCATTTCATTACGTAGGATATACGACACAGAAACAAGCCATTCGGCCCAAACAGTCCATGACTCGTTTATTCTTCACTCGAGTCTCCTCCCATCTTTCCTCATCTAAATCTATCAGCATAATTCTCAATTCCCTTCTCCTTCATATGCTTGTCTAGCCTCCCATTTAATGCATCTATACTACTCGCTTCAACCATTCCCTGTGGTAGCGAGTTCCACATTCTCATCGCTCTCTGGGTAAAGAAGTTTCTTCTGAATTCCCGATTGGATTTCTTGGCGACTATCTTATATTGATGGCCTCTAGTTGTGCTCGTCCCCACAAATGGAAGCATTCTCTCTGTACCCATTCTTTCAAAACCTTTCATAATTTTAAAGACCTCTATTAGGTCACCCCTCAGCCTTCTCTTTTCAAGAGAAAAGTGACCCAGCCTGTTCATCCTTTCTTGATAGGTATAATCTTGCATTTCTAGTATCACAGAAGATGATTGGTGCAAAGAAGATGATTCAGCCCATTGTGTCTGTGCTGGCTGAAAAGGAGCCTGATTATTAAGTGACTTTTCAATATTTTTCACAGGCAATGGCTTCCATTAAGATCGAGTGTGTCGTGAAGGACAAGAGCAGAATTGGAGAGAGCCCAGTTTGGGAAGAAAAGCACGGTTGCCTTGTGTATGTGGATATCACAGGACAGAAGGTGTGCTGCTGGAATGCAGCCACTAAACAAGTAAAAACCGTACACGTTGGTAAGCAAAGGTTGTCTTAACATGGGACAGTTCCATTCCTAGCCTTATATATGGCAATTGTTATTTCCTTTTGTTAAAATGTGCATAAACCGTCACCTTCAGAAAGAAAGAAAGACTTACATTTATATAGCGCCTTTCACGACCACCGGATGTCCCAAAGCACTTTACAGCCAATGAAGTACTTTTTAAGTGTAGTCACTGTTGTAATGTAAGAAACGCGGCAGCCAATTTGCGCACAGCAAGTTCCCACAAACAGCAATGTGATAATGACCAGATAAGCTGTTTTCGTTATGTTGATTGAGGGATAAATATTGGCCAGGACACGGTGAGATATAGGAGCCCAGTTATTGCCCGTGATAGAAATTTAGATTTTTTTCCCTCTAAAATGAAGAATAGGAGGACTAACCAAACTGCCTGGGACATTCTCTCCATTGAATTCTCTCCTCTCTATAGCTGCTAGACGATAAAAGTATTGCATCTAAAATGCATTTTTCCCATCAAACTTTTTATATCCTCATTTTGTGTCACACTGGCACCTGATTGGTTGAAATTTCATATTCACAAAACAGCAGTAAATCATGCATGGAGAAGTAGGTAACATAATTATTAAACATGCAGAGTGTGGGTAAATGGGCTTGAACCCAGCTATTTACGATATATATAAATGATTTAGACGAAGGCATTGAATGTAATATCTCCAAATTTGCAGATGATACTTTGGTGGCAAAAACAGGAAGGCAGATTATTATCTGAATGGTGACAGATGAGTAAAGGGGAAGTGCAACAAGACCTGGGTGTCATGGTACATCAGTCATTGAAAGTAGGCATGCAAGTACGGCAGGCAGTTATGTTGGCCTTCATAGGAGCAGGGAGGTCTTGCTGCAGTTGTACAGGGACTTGGTGAGACCACACCTTGAGTATTGTGTGCAGTTTTGGTCTCCTAATCTGAGGAAGGACGTTCTTGATAGTGAAGGTTCACCAGACTGATTCCCGGGATGGCAGGACTGACAAATGAAGAAAGACTGGATCGACTAGGCTTATATTCACTGGAATTTAGAAGAATGAGAGGGGATCTCATAGAAACATATAAAATTCTGATGGGATTGGACAGGTTAGATGCAGGAAGAATGTTCCCGATGTTGGGGAAGTCCAGAACTAGGGGTCACAGTCTAAGGATAAGGGGTAAGCCATATAGGACTGAGATGAGGAGAAACTTTTTCACCCAGAGAATTGTGAACCTGTGGAATTCTCTACCACAGAAAGTTGTTGAGTCCAGTTCGTTGGATATATTCAAAGGGGAGTTAGATGTGGGCCTTACAGCTAAAGAGATCAGTGGGTATGGAGAGAAGGCAGGAGTGGGGTACTGAAGTTGCATGATCAGCCACGATTATATTGAATGGTGGTCCAGGCTCGAAGGGCCGAATGGCCTGCTCCTGCACCAATTTTCTATGTTTTTATGTTTCTATGTTGAACCCACAACCTTCTGACTCAGAGGCGAGAGTGCTACCCACTGAGCCACTGCTGACATAATTCGAGGTTCTGGAGGGCTGCCAATACCCATGGAAAGGGAAGAACATGAGGTGGGGAAGAGGGCAGGATGAGTCACGTTATAGAATTGTACACGTCTATCGTCCCGCAGATGCTCCTGTTGGCTCTGTGGTCCCTCGGCGATCAGGGGATATGTTCTGGCAGTTGGAAAAAGGTTTACCTTGCTAGATGGGGAGAAGGAAACCGTTACCAACTGTAGGGCTTGTCTTCACAATCCAAATACCAGCCCTTATAAAGGGTTGATAATCTCTGGTCGGGTAACTTCGGACAAGTACTACACAAACAAATCAGCTTAAGGCTAAACATCTTTCTTTAAATACGAAAGCAAAATACTGCCGATGCTGGAAATCTGAAATACAAACAGAAAATGCTGTAAATGCACAGCATATGTGGAGAGAGAAAGAGAATTGTTCCGATGGAAGGTCATCGAGCTGAAACATTAAATCTGTTTCTCTTTCCACAGATGCTGCCTGACGTACTGAGTGTTTCCCGCATTTTCTGTTTTAAAAAAAACTTTAACCGATTTCACACATTTCCGAAGCAGAGAGTGGTCTTTGAGTTCCACCGGGCGATCAGTCCGTCGTACTCAAGGCTGTTGCATCTTCTTCCATTCTCCTGCCGCTCTAACCTCCGACTGCAGTGCTCTTTTGTCCCTGACGCCCTCTCCTTATACATTCTTCCTGGTTGGGGCATGAGTACCATTCGTTCTGCCTCAATGATTGGTAGAGTAGGCTTCGATCATGAGCTTACCTTAAATGGTTGACAGGTCAGGCGATTGAGGCCTGGTGCACCAATTCCATGTGACTCATCAAACTGACATGTCAAACCCATCTTTCGTTTAGGCACTCAACATCGAGTCCAACAATTTCAAACCAGAACTACTTCCCATATTTTTTTCCCCATTCCTCTTTTCTTTTTACAAACGCCATCTTTTTATTCTCTTTCCTGGGGCAGCAGGTGATAATTCCGCCATTCACACCCCCTCTTGACTCATCTTTTGTTGCCTAACTTGTGCCATTACCATCTCATTTTTGCCCATCTACCCTTTTGTCTCTCTAATCTCTCCTGCCTTCCACCCTATCACAGACCTTCCCTTTTGTTCTTTCCTCCCCTCTCCTTTTCCCTGCCCCTGCACTTCCTTAAGAATCTGTTACATCTCGAACTTTTCCAGTTCTGAAAAAAGGCTCACAGACCCAAAACGTTAACTCTGTTTCTCTCCACAGATGCTGCCTGACCTGCTGAGATTTCCAGCATTTTCTGTTTTTATTTCAGATTCCAGCGTCCGCAGTATTTTGCTCTTGTGGTAGGTCCTGCCTCTGTTTCACATTTCTACAGCCTAATCATTCTTTTCAATCACCTTTTTTTGTTGACAGACTCCACTATTTCTGTGGCCTCTTAATCGATGCTTGCCTCATCATTCCTTTTGTTATTTAATCACTCCTGCCTTCCTTCCCTTCCCCACTTTCCCTGCCTCTGTACACTTGCTTATCATCATAGGCAATCCCTCGAATCGAGGATGACTTGCTTCCACGTCAAAAAGTTCACAGGTGTTTCAATGAAGGACCTAATAGTCCAGATCCCGAACTGAATCTTGAAGGATGGAAGATGCTTGTGCGTGGATTTTTGTTAACGTGTGGTGACCGTTGCACACCAGCCACCACACGGGCTTGACAGAGCTAGGCCTTGTTCGAGTGGCAAGGATTACCCTGTACTATGTGGGAAGTCAGGGACGCTGACGACTACATATGTGGGAAGTGCATCCGCCTGCAGCTCCTGACGGACTGCATTGCGGCACTGGAGTTGCAGGTGGATTCATTCTGAAGAATCCACGATGCTGAGAATGACGTGAATAGCATGTTTAGCGAGTTGCTCACACCGCAGGTAAAGGGTACTCAGCCAGATTGCAAATGCGTGACCAGCAGGAGGAGCAGTGTAAGGAAGGTAGGGCAGGGGTCCCCTGCGGTCATCCCCCTGCAACACAGATACACCGCTTTGGGTACTGTTGAGGGGATGACTCATCAGGGGAGGGCAGCAGCAGCCAAGTTCATGGCACCGTGTGGGGCTCTGCTGCACAGGAGGGCAGGAAAAAGAGTGGGAGAGCTATAGTGATAGTGGATTCGATTGTAAGGGGAATAGATAGGCATTTCTGCGGCCGCAACCGAGACTCCAGGATGGTATGTTGCCTCCCTGGTGCAAGGGTCAAGGATGTCTCGGAGTGGGTGCAAGACATTCTGAAAAGGGAGGGTGAAAAGCCAATTGTCGTTGTACACATAGGTACCAACGATATAGGTAAAAAACAGGATGAGGTCCTACGAGACGAATTTAGGGAGCTAGGAGCAAAAGTAAAAAGTAAGACCTCAAAAGTAGTAATCTCAGGATTGCTACCAGTGCCACATGCTAGTCAGAGTAGGAATCGCAGGATAGCTCAGATGAATATGTGGCTTGAGGAGTGGTGCAGAAGGGAACGATTTAAATTCCTGGGTCATTGGAACCGGTTCTGGGGGAGTTGGGACCAGAACAAACCGGACGGTCTACACCTGGGCAGGACCGGAACCAATGTCCTAGGGGGAGTGTTTGCTCGTGCTGTTGGGGAGGAGTTGAACTAATATGGCAGGGGGATGGGAACCTATGCAGGCCGCAGAAATGCCTATCTATTCCCCTTACAATCGAATCCCCTATCACTATAGCTCTCCCACTCTTTTTCCTGCCCTCCTGTGCAGCAGAGCCCCCCACTGTGCCATGAACTTGGCTGCTGCTGCCCTCCCCTGATGAGTCATCCCCTCAACAGTACCCAAAGCAGTGTATCTGTGTTGCAGGGGTTGACCGCAGGGGACCCCTGCCCTATCTTCCTTACACTGCTCTTCCTGCTGGTCACGCATTTGCAATCTGGCTGAGTACCCTTTACCTGCGGTGTGAGCAACTCGCTAAACGTGCTATTCACGTCATTCTCAGCATCATGGATTCTCCAGAATGAATCCACCTGCAACTCCAGTGCCGCAATGCGGTCCGTCAGGAGCTGCAGGCGGATGCACTTCCCGCATATGTAGTCGTCAGCGTCCCTGACTTCCCACATAGTACAGGGTAATCCTTGCCATTCGACCAAGGCCTAGCTCTGTCAAGCCCGTGTGGTGGCTGGTGTGCAGAGGGAAATAAAAGGGAGACAGAGGTAAAAGATAGAAAAGAGAATAGTAAAAGTGGAGGGCAGAGAATCCCAAGGCAAAAAAGAAAAAGGGCCACATTACAGCAAAATTCTAAAGGAACAAAGTGTGTTAAAAAGACAAGCCTGAAGGCTTTGTGTCTTAGTGCAAGGAGTATCCGTAATAAGGTGGATGAATTAACTGTGCAAATAGATGTTAACAAATATGATGTGATTGGGATTACAGAGACGTGGCTCCAGGATGATCAGGGCTGGGAACTCAACATCCAAGGGTATTCAACATTCAGAAAGGATAGAATAAAAGGAAAAGGAGGTTGGGTAGCATTGCTGGTTAAAGAGGAGATTAATGCATAGTTAGGAAGGACATTAGCTTGGATGATGTGGAATCTATATGGGTAGAGCTGCAGAACACCAAAGGGCAGAAGACGTTAGTGGGAGTTGTGTACAGACCTCCAAACAATAGTGGTGATGTTGAGGAGGGCATCAAACAGGAAATTAGGGGTGCATGCAATGAAGGTGCAGCAGTTATCATGGGTAACTTTAATACGCATACCGATTGGGCTAACCAAACTGGAAGCAATACGGTGGAGGAGGATTTCCTGGAGTGCATAAGGGATGGTTTTCCAGACCAATATGTCGAGGAACCAACTAGGGGGGAGGCCACCTTAGACTGGGTGTTGTGTAATGAGAGAGGATTAATTAGCAATCTCGTTGTGCGAGGCCCTTTGGGGAAGAGTGACCATAATATGGTGAAATTCTACATTAGGATGGAGAATGAAACAGTTAATTCAGAGACCATGGTCCAGAACTTAAAGAAGGGTAACTTTGAAGGTATGAGGCGTGACTTGGCTAGGATAGATTGGCAAATGATACTTAAGGGGTTGACAGTGGATGGGCAATGGCAGTCATTTAGAGAACGCATGGATGAACTACAACAAATGTACATCCCTGTCTGGCGTAAAAATAAAAAAGGGAAGGTGGCTCAACCGTGGCTATCAAGGGAAATCAGAGATAGTATTAAAGCCAAGGAAGTGGCATACAAATTGTCCAGAAATAGCAGCGAACCCGGGGACTGGGAGAAATTTAGAACTCAGCAGAGGAGAACAAACAGTTTGATTAGGGCAGGGAAAATAGAGTACGAGAGGAAGCAGCAGGGAACATTAAGACGGACTACAAAAGCTTCTATAGATATGTAAAGAGAAAGAGGTTAGTAAAGACAAATGTAGGTCCCCTGCAGTCAGAATCAGGGGAAGTCATAACGGGGAACAAAGAAATGCAGACCAATTGAACAAGTACTTTGGTTCGGTATTCACTGAGGAGGACACAAACAACCTACCGGATATCAAAAGGGTCAGAGGGTCTTGTAAGAAGGAGGAACTGAGGGAAATCCATATTAGTCGGGAAATTGTGTTGGGGAAATTGATGGGATTGAAGGCCGATAAATCCCCAGGGCCTAATGGTCTGCATCCCAGAGTACTTAAGGAGGTGGCCTTGGAAATAGCAGATGCATTGACAGTCATTTTCCAACATTCCATTGACTCTGGATCAGTTCCTATGGATTGGAGGGTACCCAATGTAACACCACTTTTTAAAAAAAGAGGGAGAGAGAAAACAGGGAATTATAGACCGGTCAGCTTGACATCGGTAGTGGGTAAAATGGTGGCATCAATTATTAAGGATGTCATAGCAGCGCATTTGGAAAGAGGTGACATGATAGGTCCAAGTCAGCATGGATTTGTGAAAGGGAAATCATGCTTGACAAATCTGGAATTTTTTGAGGATGTTTCCAGTAGAGTGGACAAGGGCGAACCAGTTGATGTGGTATATTTGAACTTTCAGAAGGCTTTCGACAAGGTCCCACACAAGAGATTAATGTGCAAAGTTAAAGCACAAGGGATTGGGGGTAGTGTGCTGACGTGGATTGAGACTGGTTGGCAGACAGGAAGCAAAGAGTAGGAGTAAATGGGTACTTTTCAGAATGGCAGGCAGTGACTAGTGGGGTACCGCAAGGTTCTGTGCTGGGGCCCCAGCTGTTCACTTTGTACATTAATGATTTAGACGAGGGGATTAAATGTAGTATCTCCAAATTTCGGATGACACTAAGTTGGGTGACAGTGTGAGCTGCAAGGAGGATGCTATGAGGCAGCAGAGTGACTTGGATAGATTAGGAGAGTGGGCAAATGCATGGCAGATGAAGTATAATGTGGATAAATGTGAGGTTATCCACTTTGGTGGTAAAAACAGAGAGACAGACTATTATCTGAATGGTGACAGATTAGGAAGAGGGGAGGTGCAACGAAACCTGGGTGTCATGGTACATCAGTCATTGAAGGTTGGCATGCAGGTACAGCAGACGGTTAAGAAAGCAAATGGCATGTTGGCCTTCATAGCGAGGGGATTTGAGTACAGGGGCAGGGAAGTGTTACTATAAGTTGTACAGGGCCTTGGTGAGGCCTTGGAGTATTGTGTCTCCTAACTTGAGGAAGGACATTCTTGCTATTGAGGGAGTGCAGCGAAGGTTCACCAGACTGATTCCCGGGATGGCGAGACTGACATATCAAGAAAGACTGGATCAACTGGGCTTGTATTCACTGGAGTTCAGAAGAATGAGAGGGGATCTCATAGAAACGTTTAAAATTCTGATGGGTTTAGACAGGTTAGATGCAGGAAGAATGTTCCCAATGTTGGGGAAGTCCAGAACCAAGGGTCACAGTCTAAGGATAAGGGGTAAGCTATTTAGGACCGAGATGAGGAGAAACTTCTTCACCCAGAGAGTGGCGAACCTGTGGAATTCTCTACCACAGAAAGTTGTTGAGGCCAATTCACTAAATATATTCAAAAAGGAGTTAGATGTAGTCCTTACTACTTGGGGGATCAAGGGGTATGGCGAGAAAGCAGGAATGGGGTACTGAAGTTGCGTGTTCAGCCATGAACTCATTGAATGGCGGTGCAGGCTAGAAGGGCCGAATGCCTTACTCCTGCACCTATTTTCTATGTTTCTATGTTTCTAAGCCGATTGGAGACCTGCTCTGACTTGCTTAAAACCTGTTACATCTCTAACTTTTTCCAGTTCTCATGAAAGGTCATCGACCTGAAACGTTAACTCTGTTTCTCTCAGATGCTACCTGACCTGCTGAGTATTTCCAGCATTTTCTGTTTTTATAATCGCAATCTCTGAATTGCTTCACCTGGTGGCCCCCTATGGCGACGGCACCAAAACCTGTTAGAGCACGACTGGTAGTCTCTGTTGGCAGTTTTGAATTGGCTGTAGCCTGTAGGCATGTCTCGCTTTCAACAGCATTGTCTGGTTTCGAGATGGCTGTTCCTTTGTTCAATCTGTGCACCAGACGAACAGTCTGCATGCGAGCCATTGTCTATTGTGATCAGGGCTGCTTCTTAATCGTCTGCACCTTGAGTGATGTTGCTGCATCTATAACAGCATCAGTATTTGCAGGATGAGCCACGTTATTGAATTGTACACGTCTATCTTCCCTCAGATGCTCCTGTTGGATCAGTGGTCCCTCGGAGATCAGGGGGATATGTTCTGGCAGTTGGAAAAAGGTTTGCCTTTCTCGACTTTGAAAAGGAAACCGTTACTGACATAGCCCTGGTCGACCAAGATAAAGCAAACAACAGATTTAATGATGGCAAAGTGGACCCTGCTGGACGTTTCTTTGCAGGTTAGTCACAACCAATTTTGCATTTTACATCTCTGTCCACATACAGCTTTGCTGAAATTGGCTTTCACCATTTTACCCTTGTGTTGATCAGGTCTACTTTAATCTACCTTAGGTAAGGTACTTTAGACTTAAAAAGGCAGTTGGATGACGGCGGAATGGATCACCAATTTAGGACTGAGATGTGGAGACATTTCTTCACTCAGAGGGTGGTGAATCTTTGGAATTCCCTATCCCAGAGGGCTGTGGAAGCTCAGTCGTTGAGTGTATTCACCACAGAGATCGATAAATTTTTGGACATTAAGGGAATCAAGGGATGTGGGAATAGTGCGGGAAAGTGGAGTTGAGGTAGAAGATCTGTCATGATCTTATTGAATGGTGATGCAGGCTTATGGGGCCCTATGGCCTGCTCCTGCTCCTATTTCTTAGTAAGGTGTGTGACTTGAAGGTGGTGGTGTTCTCATGCACCTGCTGCCCATGTCCTTCTAGATGGTGGAGGTTGCCGGTTTGGGCAGTAAACGAATCAAGAGGTTTCGAAGATTTATCCATAGAATTTAATCATCATAGACATTCCTCGAATTCGAGGAAGACTTGCTTCCACTCTAAAAGTGAGTTCTTAGGTGACTGAACAGTCCAATTTAAAAGGCAGTAATGAAAGGGTACAAGTGATATCCTAAAGCACAACTCTGAAGATCAAGTAAATTACAAAGCTTGCTAGATTTTCTACCCATTGACTATGAATATCTCGACTAATAACTAGATTATGTGACAGACTTGAAATTATGTTCTGATATTTTAACTTAAAAAAAGGTATCATACACACAAGGGGTACGATAGCATAGTGGTAATGTTGCTGGACTAGTAATCCATAGGTCTGGATTAATGATCCAGAGACATGAGTTCAAATCCCACCACGGCAGCTGGGGAATTTAAATTTAGATAAATCTGGAATAAAAAGTGAATGTCAGTAATGGTGACCAGGAAGCTACTGGACTGTTGTAAAAACCCATCTGGTTCACTAATGTCCTTTAGCGAAGAAAATCTGCTGTCGTTACCCAGTCTGGCCCATCATCATCAGAGGCAGTCCCTTGAAATCGAAGAAGACTTGCTTCAACTCTAAAAGTGAGTTCTCAGGTGACTGTACAGTCCAATATGGGAATTACAGTCTCTGTCACAGGTGGGAAAGGGTGGGGTGGGTAGTCTGGTTTTCCGCACACTCCTTCTGCTGCCTGCGCTTGTTTTCTGCATGCTCTCGGCGACGAGACTCGAGGTGCTCAGCACCCTCCCAGATGCTCTTCCTCCACTTAGGGCGATCTTTGGCCAGGGACTCCCAGGTGTCAGTGGGGATGTTGCACTTTATCAAGGAGGCTTTGAGGGTGTCCTTAAAATGTTTCCTCTGCCCACCTGGGGCTCGCTTGCCATGTAGGAGTTCTGAATAGAGCGCTTGCTTTGGGAGTCTCGTGTTGGGATGCGGACATTGTGGCCCGCCCAACGGAGCTGGTCGTGTGTGGTCAGTGCTTCGATGGTGGGGATGTTGGCCTGATTGAGAACACTGACGTTGATTTGCCTACCCTCCCAGTGGATTTGCAAGAGGTTGTAGGTAGGTGACCCCAGACCCACAGCAATGTGGTTGACTCTTTACTGCACTCTGAAATGGCCTACCAAGCCACACGGTTATGTTCAAGAAGGTGATTCACTGCCACCTTCTCAAGGGCAATTAGGGATGGGTAATAAACTTTGGCCTTGTTGACAAAACCCACATCCCGTGAATGAATACAAAATATGATTTAATTTAATTTTTATATGTTCTTAAGTCTTGAATCCATTTTTTTGCTGGTGGTGATATGACCCTTTTTGATATATCAAGAAATGCAAGGGTATACCTATTTGGAAAGGATGAACAGGCTGGGTTTCTTTTCTCTTGAAAGTGACCTAGTATGACCTAATAGAGGTCTTTAAAATTATGAAAGGTTTTGATAGAGTAGATACAGCAAGTGTTTCCACTTGAGGGGAAGAGCAAACCTAGAGGCCATCAGTATAAGATAGTCAGCAAGAAATCCAATCGGGAATTCAGAAGAAACTTCTTTACCCAGAGAGTGGCGAGAATGTGGAACTCACTACCACAGGGAGTGGTTGAAGCGAATAGTATAGATGCATTTAAGGGGAGGCTAGACAAGCACATGAGGGAGAAGGAAATATAGAGTTAAGCTGATAGAGTTAGGTGAGGAAAGATGGGAGGAGGCTCGAGTGGAGCATAAACACCGACATGGACTGATTGGGCCGAATGGCCAGTTTCTGTGATTATGACATATTATAGAATATAATGGAGTTATTCTGTGATCCCAACTTATATTATCTCTACCTCACACTCCCTATGAATGTGACTCCTCTATTGGAAGCATGGAATTGTGGAATCATCCCTATATTCTCAATATCAGAAATTACTGCATACTCTTTGCATGTGCTATTAATGTATTAGGAAAACTTCAATGGTTAGTATTTACAGGGCTAACACTGACTTCTGCTACAGGGACCATGGCAATTGAGACTCGTCCAGCTGAAGTCGAAAGGCAGCAGGGATCTCTCTATGCTCTGCAGTCTGATCACTCTGTGGTCAAGCACTTTGACCAAGTGAACATTTCTAATGGTCTGGACTGGTCACTGGATCACAAGACCTTTTATTATATAGACAGCTTATCTTTTGCTGTGGATGCGTTTGACTATGACCTACACTCAGGAAAGATCTGTAAGTATATTTTAAAACGTACTTGGTCACATGTTGGAATGAGCCATTTTGTGATGTGTACATTTTTTTCTAGAAAGGTATATTCTTGGCCTCTCTGTTGCTGTGCAATAAATTATAGTTGGCTGCAAGGACAAATGGGCAAAGCTATTCCTGAGCCTCTCTCTGTGCTGACAGGGTGTGTGTGGCAAAGGCACTGGGTTGACTCTTCCTCTGATTTGCCCCTCCATGCCCAGGGAGAAATGCCCGATTGCCTCTTGGTGTCTCGCTATAGTGACACAGCTGAGATAGGGAAGTCAACAATGCAAGGTTAGTGTGTAGGAACCTGAGTCCTACCGATCTCAGGCAGCACATTGAGACTCCAGCACCCTGTGCTGCTCCCTAATATTGCTTATATTCATTGATTTGGTCCATGACTAATGTTCATCTTTTGTTAATGGCAATAGGGTTTTAACTAAAGACTTGTATTTATATAGCGCCTTTCACGACCACCGGACATCGCAAAGTGCTTTACAGCCAATTAAGTACTTTTGAAGTGTAGTCACTGTTGTAATGTGGGAAACACGGCAGCCAATTTGCGCACAGCAAGCTCCCAAAAACAGCAATGTGATAATGATCAGATAATCTGTTTTGTTATGTTGATTGAGGGATAAATATTGGCCAGGACACCAGAGATAACTCCGCTACTTATCTTTGAAATAGTGCAATGGGATATTTTACATCCACCTGAGAGAGCAGTTGGGGCCTCGGTTTAACATCTCATCTGGTACCTCTGACAGTACAGCATTTGTTCAGTACTGCACTGGAGAGTCAGCCTAGTTTTAAGTGCTCGAGTTCCTGGAGTGGGACTTGAGCCCACCACCTTCTGACTCAGAGGTAAGTGCACTACTCACTGAACCACAGCTGACACATACATGTAAATGCTTTTTAGACAAATTTTTGTTCAAGTTTTCTTTGCTTACTTGCCCCCACTTCAGCCCTGCCATGTTATGTCAGCTTGGCTCCATTAGTAGCACTCGTATCAGGTTGTGGGCCCGGGACTTTAGTATATGATCTCGGCTGGGATTCCAGTGCAGTACTGAGGGAGTGCTATACTTCCAGCGGTGCTATCCTTTGATTAGGTGTTGAACCAAAATCCTGTCTTGTTTGTTCCAGTGGTTCAGGTAGATGATAATGGCTCCATGGCACTAATCTCAGAAGAATAGGCAATTCTGCCAGAGTTTAGGCCAACTTTCATCCCTCAACCAACATCACTAAAACAGATTGCGCCGCTGTGTTTGCTGATGTGACAACGGCGGTTGAAATTCTTCTACGCGGTATAATTAGCGACGTGCTTATTTGTACTGCAAAATGGCCAACATGCTCCACGCTTTGTTTCTGATTGGTTCCCTTGGAAGATAAGCCACAACCTGAGGTTTCACAGGAATGTGTAACTGGAACTGTCCATCCCAAGATCTCACTGACTTTGCAAATTGTAACTCGATCCACGTTCAGTTTCTGAAGCAACAGAGGGCAGAGCTCCCCAGAAGACAGCAAGGGCCAGCCAAAGTGCCTTACCCCAGTCCAAGTACATCCCTCCCCCAGCCGAAGTGCCTTATCCCAGTCCAAGTACATCCCTCCCCCAGCCAAAGTGCCTTACCCCAGTCCAAATACATCCCTCCCCCAGCCGAAGTGCCTTACCCCAGTCCAAGTACATCCCTCCCCCAGCCAAAGTGCCTTACCCCAGTCCAAGTACATCCCTCCCCCAGCCGAAGTGCCTTATCCCAGTCCAAGTACATCCCTCCCCCAGCCAAAGTGCCTTACCCCAGTCCAAGTACATCCCTCCCCCAGCCGAAGTGTCTTATCCCAGTCCAAGTACATCCCTCCCCCAGCCGAAGTGCCTTACCCCAGACTAACTACATCCCTCCCCCAGCCGAAGTGCCTTACCCCAGACTAACTACATCCCTCCCCCAGCCAAAGTGCCTTACCCCAGTCCAAGTACATTCCTCCCCCAGCCGAAGTGCCTTATCTCAGCTCAAGTGCATCCTCCCTCCAACCCACCATAGATGGGGCATTGTGTATGGATTGTTAACAGGTTTATTGGTTATGAAGTGAATAGTGACAGTGTCATGACTTCTGGATATCATCCACTCCAACGATGTCCCTTATACCTGTGTCTCACCCCCCCATCCCCCCACCAGTGTCTCTCTCTCTCCCCCCAGTCTCTCTCTCCCCCCAGTCTCTCTCTCCCCACCCAGCCTCTCTCTCTCTCCCCCCCAAGCCTCTCTGTCCATCCCCCTGCCTCTCTTTTCCCTCGTCTCTCTCCCCCACAGCCTCTCTCTCCCCACAACCTCTCTCTCGATCTGACAGCCTCTCTCTCTACCCCCAGCCTCTCTCCCCTCCCCCCAGCCTCTTTTTCCTCCTCCCTGCCTCCCCCAGCCTCTCTCTCGCTATCGGGCGGGCCCAGGCCGGCTGGCGGGCGGGGGGGGGGGGTCGATGGGAAGAGTCAGAGCCTCAGGTCCTGCTTCTCGGCACCACGCGCATGGAATGATTCAGGCCGGGAGTGGGGGGGGGGGGGGGGGCGGAGTTTGAGGGGGGTGGGGCTTGTCACCTGTCAGTCAAAAAGGTGCAGTACAAATAGGTACATTGTATAATTAGTGCACCAGTTAACGCATTTACATCAAGCTCTAGTGTCCATTATTTTCATAACATTATTAACCCGTAGCACGCACAGGAATTTGATGGTAAATGGTCAAAATAATACACGGGCATTTCTACCCCCATGGAGGAGGCAACTTGTAATTTCTCCAATTGAATATTGGGAAGACCGAAGCCATTGTTTTCAGTCCCCACCACAAACTACGTTCCTTAGGCACTGACACCATCCCTCTCCCCAACTTCTGTCTGAGGCTGAACCAGACTGTTCGGAACCTTGGTGTCATATTTGAACCTGAAATGAGCTTTCGACCACATATCCGCAGCATAACTAAGACCGCCCATTTCCACCTCCGCTCATCACCTGTCTCCGCTCTTGCTTCAGCTAATCCACTGCTGAAACCCTCATCCATGTCTTTGTTACCTGTAGACTTGACTATTCTAACGCACTCTTGGCTGGCCTTCCACACTCTACTCTATGTAAACTAGAGGTGATCCAAAACTCGGCTGCCCGTGTCCTAACTCGCACCAAGTCCTGTTCATCCATCACCTCTGTGCTCGCTGACCTACATTGGCTTCCCGTTAAGCAACACCTCGATTTCAAAATAAAGGAAGGGATGTGCGTTCGTAATGAATAAGACTTTATTTTTTTACATTACTGTATAGCAAATCGAAGACTTATGTACAAGCTTGAACAAGCGGAGGCTATTCCAGATGGACAGTGCATCGATGCAGAGGGAAAACTTTGGGTTGCCTGTTACAAGGGTGGACGAGTCCTGCGTATTGACCCAGAAACAGGTAAATCAATTAAATATGTAAACGGCGATGTCCAATTTTGTGCTTGAAAAAACTATAATTTCCCATTTTGACACTTCAATACCAGTATCAGAATTCATTATTATATTTTTTACACCAGTCTATTGTTATCTTTTTCCTTTAATCTTCTGCATAACATTCTCTAGCCAGCAATGCATCTGTTGGTCTGATGCAGAATGTTATTAGTGCTGAGGGTGAGCCACTCACAAGCCACTTTTGAACCACATGTCAATGTCCAATATCTCTTCCCATCATCCCCACTAGGAAAATTCTCCGGTTAACTTGGCTGAGATCATTAACTCACCGTGTGGGCTATCGTGGATTCTAACCCAAGTTCTACCACACCATGGTAGCTTCATACATCCCTCCGTACTACCAGACAAGGCAAATCTACAATTACAACAACAATGCCTTTTGTAGTTCATCAGAATTACTTCATGCATACAGTCCAGGCCAGAATATATCTATAGACCATGTCCTATTTTAAGATCATAATCTATAGGATCGCCATTTTAACCCCGGTTTTGACTGTCTGCATTGGGTATGTTTTGCCAATTCCTGCATGATTGCAATACCGAGTACCACAGCGTCCTCAAATGCAGGAAGGAAAGATAATTGGTAAAACATGTCGTTCATTATATAAGTCAGTCATGAAAATTGGATTTATATAAGTGCCATTAATGAAAAAAATGTCTGAAGACATTTCACAAATGGAAGTCGCTATGGGGAATGGATGCTTTGCCATAGAAGATTAGGAAGGATAATTTAAAAAAAGATGGGTTGAAGAAAGGTTTTCAAAGGCGGAGAGAGAAAATGAAAGGTTTAGGGAGGGAGATACAGAGAGAAGGTCTGAGAGGCTTAAAACTCCACCACCATGGTAGACGAAGGCTACAAAAGTCAGAGGGCTGAAGGATATGTGAGGGTTACAAGACTGGAGGACGTTGCAGAGAGAAGATGAGGAAAAACCATGGAAAAGATATGAAGATAAGGATGAGTATTTTAAATTTAATGTATTGGGGACCGAGAGCCAATGTAGGCCAGCAAAAATGGGGAGATTGGGACTAGAGGTTATGTACTTTGGCAGAAAAAAAATCAAAGAGCAAGTTATTATTTAAATGGAGAAAGATTGCAAAGTGCCACAATACAGCGGGATCTGGGGGTACTTGTGCATGAAACACAAAAGGATAGTATGCAGGTACAGCAAGTGATCAGAAAGGCCAATGGTATCTTGGCCCTTATTGCAAAGGGATGGAGTATAAAAGCAGTGAAATCTTGCTACAGCTGTACAAGGTATTGGTGAGGCCACACCTAGAATACTGCGTGCAGTTTTGGTTTCCATATTTACGAAAGGATATACTTGCTTTGGAGGTAGTTCAGAGAAGGTTCACTCGGTTGATTCTGAGGATGAGGGGAGGAAAGGTTGAGTAGGTTGGGCCTCTACTCATTGGAATTCAGAAGAATGAGAGGTGACCTTATCGAAACGTATAAGATTATGAGGGGGCTTGACAGGGTGGATGCAGAGAGGATGTTTCCACTGAAGGGGGAGCCTAGAACTAGAGGGCATGATCTTAGAATAAGGGGTCGCCCATTTAAAACAGAGATGAGGAGAAATTTCTTCTCTGAGGGTTGTAAATCTGTGGAATTCGCTGCCTCAGAGAGCTGTGGAAGCTGGGACATTGAATAAACGTAAGAAAGAAATAGACAGTTTCATAAACAACAAGGGGATAAGGGGTTATGGGGAGCGGGCAGGAAAGTGGATCTGAGTCCATGATCGGATCAGCCATGATCTTATTGAATGGCGGTGCAGGCTCGAGGGGCCGTATGGCCTACTCCTGTTCCTATTTCTTATGTTCTTATGTTCTTATATTCTAGAACAGGAGATGGGTGTCTTAGTTTTGGATAAGTTGTAATTTCTGGATGTTAAAGGATGGGGGACCAACAAGGAGGGCTTTGGAATAATCAAATGTGGAAGTGATGAAAGGGTAAGTGTTTCGGTGGAAGGACTGACATGGAGCATTGTTGCAGAGGTGAATTAAGTGGTCTTGGTAATGGTTAAGAGGTAGGGTTCGAAGCTCAGCTCTGTGTTGAACAGACACTTTGGGCTGGATTTTCATTTTGATTGCGCCTCTGTTTGCGCCCCAGAGGGGGCGGTAATGGGTCACAAAATGCTGAGCACCTGGACGGCCAGCTTCCAGCACCCCACCGGCAAATTTGGTGGGGGTTTTGCGGCTGCACTGAGCAGTACCGCCCAGGAGTGTCACGCCGCTCTGCAACAACCCAGTTTTGACAGCGATGCGATATTTATTTGGAGCGGCACTCGTAGCGCTCCCTAGTGACACCGCCAGAGAAAGCAGGCGGTCCGAGCTGTCCTGGGGCGCTAAGGGAAGAAATGATTGCAAAAGATAAGTGAAATTGATATTGCTTTGTGTTTTTTTTTGCCATCCACCTTTATTTGGGGGGAGTAGTTCGTCGGGAATGTTTTATGTGTTTTTTGTCCCGATTTTTTTTTTCTCGCAGGGAGGCCTCTCTTCGGACGGTCCGAAGCTGGCTCTTCAGCAACAGATTTTCAGTTGCTCACCCGGCCTAGCGTCCTAAGAGACGTGTGGAACGCCTCCCTTAGCGCTCCGCTCCAGAATCAGGGCGCAGCAACCGAATTTTCTGGCTGCCGTCGCAAACCATTTCTCGCCGCAAAATTTACCGACCCACCGACATTAGCGCCCGAAGAAGCCTCCAACCAAAAATCCAGCCCAAAGATTTTGCTCAGTCTGACTTAACCAGAGTGAGAGGTTGAGGTAGGGGATGGAATCAGTGGCAAAGGAGGTTGTGGCAGGAGCGGGTGAATACAATCACTCACTAATACTCAGTTGGTGGAAGCTGTGACTCATCAATGACTTCATGGTGAACAGTCTGGCTGCTATGGAGTCAAGAGACGTGGTGAAGAGGTCGAGCTGGACATCAGCAGCATATAAATGAAAGCTGATTCTGTGCTGAGGAAGATGTCACCGAGGGGCAGCATGTAGATGAGGATGAGGAGAGGGTCAAGGGAAGCTACTCATAGGATTCAAGAGATGAAAGTGGTAGGTGGGAAGAGAAGCCATTGCTGAAGATGTCGGGTTGCAGTGGAATCACATGAGGTCTACCTTAAGGAGCTAGACAACGGAGTTCTCTAGTAACTTATTATGGCAGATGATTGCAGTCAAAGAAAGTTCATTCCTTGTTTGCGCTCCATTTTAGAATTTTGCACCTGGAATTTCCGTGGTTACTCTTCCGATCTCCCCCGTAACACTGAAATAACATAAATATCTAAAAATGGCATTTCATGATATTTCTTCGGGATTACACCTATGTTATGGTGGAGCATGGGAGAACCCAGTGCAACTCCCCTCCCCCTTCACCCTTAGATCCACACTCAGTAAATCCAATGCTAGGAGACTCTGAATCCAGTCTGAATCCATCCAAATCCTCATTTTGCTCATCGTCATCATCATCGACAGTCCCTCGAAATTGAGGGAAGACTTGCTTCCACTCTAAAAGTGAGTTCTCAGGTGACTGAACAGTCCAATACGGGAATTATAGTCTCTGTCACAGGTGGGACAGACAGTCATTGAAGGAAAGGGAGGGTGGGACTAGTTTGCCGCACACTCCTTCCGCTGCCTGCGCTTGATTTCTGCACGCTCTCGACGACGAGACTCGAGAGCTCAGCGCCCTCCTGGATGCACATCTTCCACTTAGGGAGGTCTTTGGTCAGGGACTCCAAGGTATATCTGGGGATGTCGCACTTTATCAAGGAGGCTTTGAGGGCATCCTTGAAATGTTTCCTCTGCCCACCTGGGGCTCGCTTGCCGTGTCGGAGTTCCGAATAGAGCGCTTGCTTTGGGAGTCGTTTTGCTCACAACGACAGTGAAGTCTAAAGCCCAGAAATCACAGATAAGAATCTTTCCTTCAGGTAAGAGGATCCAGACAGTGAAGCTGCCCGTTGACATGACCACATCTTGCTGCTTCGGAGGAAAGGATTACTCCGAACTTTATGTAACATCAGCTGTGGACGGGATGGACGAAGAATGGAAACAGAGACAGCCGCAAGCAGGCGGCATTTTTAAGGTCGGTCGATAGAATGCGATAATTGCCGATAATATCGCGATAGTGCTGGAGCTGTGAATCACAATTGCAAACTTTCTGATCTGCCATGCCACTCCCCTCTCAGCTGGCGAGAGTTCCGCCCAGACCATATGGAGGGCCGACTGGGTAGAATTTCCCGGCTAGCTCTAGAACTCCTTCGGACACAACTCCACAATAGCTTTTAAAAAGGATGTGGATACAAATTTGATAAGTATTCGGTGCTGTAAAATCCTATGATTCTAATATTTTTTGGCAAAGGATACTTTACCAAATTGTGCATGTACAACACAACAACTTGTATTTATATAGCGCCTTTAACGCATTAAAACGTCCCAAGGCGATTCACAAAAGTGTTAGCAGACAAAAATTTGACACTGAGCCACATAAGAAGAAATTACAGCAGATGACCAAAAGCTTGGACAAAGAGGTAGATTTTAAGGAGGAAAGAGAGAAGCAGAGCCGGAGAGGTTTAGGGAGGGAATTCCAGACCTTAGGGCCTAGGCAGTTGAAAGCATGGCCACCAATGGTTGAGTGCTTATAATCAGGGATGCTCAAGAGGGCAGAATTAGAGGAGCGTAGATCTAATTTATTAACAGCCTACATAACAGTACTACTGTTATCTCATGGATACATGTTGATGTTGACAAATGTGCTGACTCCCCAGGGGCCATGTATGAAAACGCAGTCATCCCTGGGAATAACAAAACCGCCTAAGTGTCGCGGTCAAGCTTTGTTTACACGCCTTGAGTGTTTAGCAACGGCTCTCCTGTCTGTGTAGTAGCCTGAGGAACTGCTTTCTTTTTCTTTTTCTTTTTCTCCTGAGCTTACGGCTTGTAACTAGCAGATATGCTACAATCAGGAGTTGGCCGATTACTAAGGCATGCGATCCCACCCGGATCCATGCAGGTATGTCTGCCCGTATCCCCAAATCCCACCATGCTGGGGGTTTAATCTGGGCAATCTCCCCTGCTAGAATTTCAGTTTTCTGCTCCATGGTGTAAAAATGTTTTTGCGACAAATCCACTGCCTGGAGGAGGGCTGTAAGTTTCTCAGGTAGTGGGGCAGTGGGATAGCCAAACTGGGCGGCATATTGTTGTAGGTGGCTGAGGTTGTTTTGTACCGTGAGGTGAATCGTGGAAGGTTCAGGGATGGGTGTGATTCTGGTGTGTGCCACTTGAACCTCTGCCCTGGGTTTAAAGCAAAAGCTGCTGTACGGTATTGGACACCACCTTCCCGGTCCGTGTTCATACCATTGGGCACTTGTGGTGACACAATATGTCCCATCGCCTACATATGCTACCTGTGGAGGCATGTGGTTAGGGGCCATTAACTCCATTGTGCAATTGATAGGCTCTGCCCCAGCAGTGCTGAACCCGCATTGTGGCCTTGCAAAAGCGTTCAAGTGCTGGGGGCACAGGATTACCTGTGCTCCCCTGCTCCGACAACCCGAGAGGTCTGTACCTGTCACAGTGTGCTCCCACATTGTGACATAAGGTGGGACCTCTTGGAATCGCCCATACCACCCCATCCCCGACATCCTGCCACCACCTATAGAAAGCAATGGAGATCCCCTCTGAACACACGCGATTGGATCCCCACATACACAAATAAATTCCTTGGTCGTACGCCCACCATTTCTCCCAGCACACCATTACCCCGCCAGATGACCCCATGATGGTTCGGTAGGTATCATTATCCAGACGTTTCCAGTCCGAATGTCGGTCTCCCACGTCCCTCTTGAGCTTTCTGAGCCACCACCACCGTCCCAGAGGTATGTCCCCTTGGCAAGTTAGGCATACCTTCCTGCCTTCTGACACTCTCACTCTGGAAGTGGCCACAGTGATCTCCGGGCAGGGGATGGAGACCTCTCCGTGGATAAAGTCCTTATGGTTGGAGTACTTGGTGGAGTTCGATCCCAACCACCCAGGCCATCTCCCCTCGTGGGAGTAGGTGACCCGGCCATCTGCCGCCGGAGTCCTTTCTCCTGTGGTCACTGTCGGCGCTTTGTCCCCGGAGCATCCGAAAACCAGGGAGTCCTCGGTGTCCCCTCGGTGCCCGGTGCAGATCCTTAGCGATACCAGCATCACTAACGTCCAGTAGGGAGGTGTTGACATCTGAAAGGCAAGAAGAACATGGCCTTGCCTTGAGAGACCTCTCCAGGCTCGGCCCACTTAACATGTTCTGAACATAACATGCTGTACCCAACCGTCACTGCCTTACCTAAACACATATGCACAGAACACAAAGTAACAAAACAGGAAGGGAAAATATATACACCGCCACCCGTCCCTGATTGGCACGGTGCTGTTTATCCATGTTGTTGGCCGCCTGCCAGTGAATCTGTTGAAGCTGTTCAAACAGATTCCTGACGAAGTGGTCCCGGTTCACCTCTCGAAGCTGCCCTTCGGTGAGAACCAGCGCCAACACATGCACTGGGGTTCTCATGATCCGGCCTGTCATCAGCTCATGGGGTGAGTACCCTGTGCTCTTTGACTGACTGGCCCGGATTCCCATGAGGACCAACGGTAAGACTTCCACCCACTTGTTCGGTGAGTCTCCCGTCTCCTTCCGCAGCCTTTCCTTTAGGGTCCGGTTCAGGTGTTCTACGGGGCCTGAGGACTGAGGGTTGTTTGCAGTGCAAACCAGACAGCCCGCACAGAAGTTGCGGACGTCTTTCCGGAGGCCTGGCCACCACCCTGCCTTTTCTACCCGTTGCCAGGTAGATTCCGGCCCAGGCTGTCCCGCACCTGGACCCGCATGGGCCAGCTGAAGGAATTCCCTCCAGTGTTGTGGCGGCACTACCCATTTGTCCCCTTTAAACAACATGCCTTCCCGCACAGCAATATCTGCAGCACTGTATGGGCCCTCCGCCTTTTCCCCCTTTTTGATAGCAGCCAAGGCAGCCTTCAGGATCGGATCCTGCATCTGGACTACTTTAAGGTCCGGGGCCGCAGCCGCCCCTACGCTCCCTTGTGTCCCTGGCTTGCTTCTTGCTGCTGCTATCCTGCCTGCCTCGTATGGGTCCCATGGGCGACCTGTACGAGCACCTTCCCTTGCCAGCAGGTCTGCCTGCTGGTTACCTTCCCCCCGTGGCTCAGTTTTGGAGTGGGCCTTTACCTTCTGGATATATACATCCCCGGTTTCTCCCACTGCAGCCACGATCTTTTCTAGCAGGGGTTTGGTCACAAGGGGCTTTCCATCCACAGAGGTGTACCCCCGGCGTGACCAAATCGCCAGATACTCTGTTCACGAATTGCAAGTGAACATGCTGTCCGAGCAAATCGTGTATGAGGTAGGGAATTCCTCGGGGTGTGTGACCACATACATCACCGCCGAGAGTTCCGCCTGCTGGGCGCTCAGGGTGCATGGGAGTTTAAGAGCCAAGGCAATCCCTGCCTTGGGATCCCAAACTCCGCAGCCCATGAGTCTTGTACCCGCGGACACTGAACTGGAGCCATCAACGTAGATCTCGCGGCCTGTGGGGTGTATCCCTGTCCGAAATCCAAAGTTGATGTCCCATACCCCCTCCACAGAGCATCTATGCGGCTGCCCTGGATAGATTAAATTTTCTGCGAGCCTGGGCTCACAGAGGCCCTTGACCTTTAAAGTCATTTGGGAGAGGAGGAGGGTCCAGCGAGTGATTCTAGCACTGCTCACTGTCCCGTCCTTAATCCTCCCGTCCTACAGCATCTGCGTCGGGGTATGGTGGGTGAGGAGTGTAATGGGGGATATTCCGGTAAAGATCTAAGCTCTCTTTACTGCCCAGTGGGTGGCCAGTAAGTGCCTCTCACAATTGTAGTATTCCTTTTCTACCTCCGTGAGGACCCTGGAGGAGTACACCACTGGTCTCAGCTGACCGTTTCGCCCCTGGAGCAACACTGCACTTAAGCTGTCGCCACTAGCTGCCACCTCCAGGAAGAATTCCTCCCCCCCATCAATTGCCCCTAGGGCTGGTGCTATCTGCAGGTCTCTCTTAAGACGGACAAATGCTGCCTCACAGCCCTCATCCCATTCCCGCTCGACCCCCTTATGTAGGAGTCTGAGCAGAGGGGCGGCTGTGGCTGCATAGTCCTCGATGAAGTCCCGACAGTAGCCAGTGATTCCCAGGAAAGAACTTACCCCCGACACATCCCTAGGGACAGGGAGTTCCTGCACTGCCTTTCTTCTAGCCTCATCAATGGCCCTTTCTCCTGCCCTTATCGTCAGGCCCAGGAATTTTACCTCCATTAGACCTATCTGGGCTTTCTTGGGGTTAACTTTAAAACCCCCTTCCTTCAGTAAGACCAGCAGTTCGGCCAGCAGTGGACCGTGTTCCTCACTGCTGTCTGTGAACAACAACAGGTCGTCCATATACTGGACCAGCTGGTGTGGTTGGCTGAAGCCTTTTAAGCAGTTCGCCATGCATTGGTGAAAGATGCTGGGACTATTATGAAAGCCCTGTGGGAGGCAGCTCCATGTATACTGCTGTTCCCGGAAGATGAAGGCAAACTTGTACTGGTCTTCCCTCCGTACAGGGATAGACCAGAACCCGTTGGATATGTCCAACACTGTGAACGTGGTTGCGGATGCAGGGATTTCCCCTATCAGATCCGCAACCGCCGCTACTGTGGGAGCACAAGCTGGGATGTTTTTATTGAGCACCCTATAATCCACCGTAGCCCTCCAAGAATTGTCCGGTTTCCTAACCGGCCAAAGCGGGGAGTTGACATGGATGCTATGGGTCTCAAAACACCCTGCTCGACAAGTGAGCTTAAAGCTGTCTCCAAATCTGCTTCTGCCTCTCGGGGAAAACCATACTGCATTTGCGGGTGGGACATGGAATCCCCATCTATTCTAACCTCCACTCCTGTGACTCTCCCACAATCGTGTTTATGGGTGGCAAATGCTGCAAGATTTGCTTGCACATAGGCCCGGTACTCGGCCGGGGGTTACCGACCAGAACCTCCAGGTCGTAACCCACTTTTAGCTTCATTGTACACAGAGTCCCTTTTCCCTGTTTCTTATCAATAACCATGACTTTTCCCTCTGCTCCCGTGCCCACTGTGCCCCATAGACAGTGATTCCTCAAGTCTACTAGGATCTGGCGAGCGATGATGAAATCAGCCCCCAAGATCCCTTTTCCCACCTGCTCCCAGTTCATCAGGACGCACTTCCATTGTGCTCCTAAACGAACTGCGAGCGGGACTGAGAAAAACCCAGCCTTCTCATTTCCTGTGAACCCAACGACACCCCGTTTGATAGAGGTGAGGTTGCGGGGTCCTCCGAATGGACTATCGTGCTGGAAGCACCAGTGTCCAAAAGGTAAGTACCCAATACACCCTCAACCTCCATCTTGACCCAGGGCCGTCCCCAGGGGTCGTATTCTAGTGGGCACAGGTATACAGGCTGGGTCTGGGCTAGTCATGGCCTCTGTACTGGCAGGGTTGCTGGTGCTTCCCTGCCTATTGCCGTGGCTACCTTCCCAATCCCCTCCAGCGCTGTCCTCACTGCAGCTACTATCTCATCAAGGAATGGTGAGGAGCTCCCTCTACTACCTCCACTCTGGGCGGCTCCTAAAGAACTTCTCCCCCCATATCTCTTTACTGGGCTCCTGCAATCCCTTTTAAAATGCCCAGCTTTCCCGCACCCGTAGCACACTCCCTCCTTATCAATCGAGCGACCACTCTCCTTGTGCCATTCCCTTTTGGGAATGGAGTTGGGTTTTACTTCATTTACCCGACCTTTGGAGGTTTTCTCCTCCTCCCCTCCTCCATTCCATTGGACCAGTGCCAGTTGCCTGACCACTGCTTCCTCGGTGAGGTTGGGGTCCCAGAAATCGAACCACAGTTCTGCCCTGGCCTTGAGCCGGGGCAAGCAGTTTGCCACCAGCATCCTCAGCCAGCGGCCAGTCTGTACCGCGGAAAGATTCGCCCGGTCGAGGAGCTCCCCACAGGCTGCGTGGTATACCACCCACAGCCTGTCCGCAAACGACTGCAGGGTTTCCCCTGCGAGCTGCCTTGTCCTTTCGACCCGTTCTGCCCGAGTGAGGGCTTGCACCCAAGGTTTGGTGAGGTTCACCTTGCCAAAAATGTATGAGGAAATTCTCTCCTCCATTTTAGTTTCCTCTCTTATCACCTCATCTGTTATATTAACATCTCCTGTTTGCTTATGTCTTGCCGCGGTCACCATGTTCTGTAAGGGGTTCCCAGGGAGTGTTGTTGTGCCTTGGGTGTCTCTCTCTGGGCTTCTGCCCTCACAGCTTATGCCTGGCCTGTGAGGTACCCTGAGTGCTGCAAGAGCACCCCTGGAGAGACTGTGTCCACAGCTTATGAAGGGGGGTTTTGAGATTCGTGCATCCCCACAGCTTATGCCTAGCCTGTGAGGCACCTGTGAGTGTCAAACACTCCTAACCCCTTCTTCCCTAGCCTGTGACACACAGTTGAGCGTTTTTGAGCCGCTCCTAGCTTCCCTTACACTGTTCTGACATAAGACTCACGATCAGGAGATGTAATACAATAGAACTGAGACAAGGTGATTCCAAGAGGAACTTTAGGCTTCCAATTTATTTGACAAGGTGTATCTCAACAAACAGCAATACATCAACAAAACAATCCCCCTAAATCCTACTAAACGGACACAACGAAAATCTTTACACAAGTTTAGCAGTACAATGTCCAACCTCCCACCTTTCCTGGCCTAACTGAGTTGGGAGCTCCGGGGACCAGAGGTTATACTCACTCCTGTGCCTTTCTGCAGTCTGGTGGTTTGTTTCTTCTATCTTCGGTGTCTTCGGACACTGGTTTTCCTTCAGCGTCGAGAGGCTTGCTGGTTGTTGGATCACGAAAGCACGGAACCACACACACTACGTCAGAAACCCCTTTTTATAGCCAGATTATACAGTCCGCCTCTCCTGCTGAAATCGATTCTTCCCATTGGTGGGCTTTGTGATTTTGAAAAATGCAGCAGTTTTAGATTATTGCGGGTTTTTTCCACTGATGTTAACCTACTCAAGGTTTGAATGGGTGATGATTGCGTTGGCCTCCTGTAGCCATTGTGTAGGCCCTTGGGTTGTTTTGGGTTCCCTGGTTTCTGAAGGTCTGCATAATTTTCCTCCAATTCAGGTTTTCTAACCTACTCAAGGTTTGAGTAGGGGTTGATTGGGTTGGCCTCCTGTAGCCATTGTGTAGGCCCTTGGTTTGTTTTGGGTTCCCTAGTTTTCTGAAGATCTGCATAATTTCCTTCCATAGTGTAAACATGGGGAAGACAATAGCCCAATAATGGCTGTGAGTCAGTCCCAGTTTTCGAGCAAGTGCTCTCCCATTGGCTTGAAAGCCCCATGCTTCGGGCTGACTCTGTCTCACCATTGGCCCTCCGATGTCCTCCCCCGTCCAATCACTGCTCTGCCAAGGTCAAACCGTATCGGTTTCAATTCACAGCACAGACTGATCCCACAGCCCTTTTCCTTCTGGGTAAAATGAGGGGGGTTTTCGTCCTCCCCTACATAATCGATGCTGTAAAATGCACGTGTCGATCTGGTTCGGTCCCGACGCTATCACTATCTCTGCTCAGACATAAATAATGATCAGAGAGGTCATGGAGGGCAGCGATGCCCATGGAACAATATCCAGCGCAAATCAGAATCTGTAGCGGCAGACAGGAGATAACTGGACATAAAAATTAACATTGAGTCCATATTCCTTTCTGTTTCAGATTACTGGACTTGGGGTGAAGGGAATACCACCATATTCATATGCAGGATAAAACACATCTTCAACAACCTTAAGCCTGCATTCCGTGCAGTTATGAGGCTTACTTGATCAACTGCTTTAAGCTACTATAACAGCAAGCTTTACAACATACCATTTTATAGATGCACTGATAAATTGTTAAGCTCTTTTGCCACACAAGATCTTTTTCACGTTTTCCACATTCTAATTATTGTTTAATATTTAATTCTAATTATACTCAAATGTTGGCCATCTGGCTATACTATGAAACAATAAAAATTATTTCTTCAGCACTATGCACTGTGTTGTTTTATGTTTTAATGGCTGATGTTGGACATCCTGGAGAGATGTGTTGGATGCAGAACTTCTTGGGGAGATGAGGGTTAAAAGTCGAACTTCTTTGTGTCTTGAAGGAACAGGCTTTCCAATATAAACAGGAAGAGTTTGACGTGCTTTGAGGAGAAAGCATGCCTTGTCTTCTGATATCTAAAGTGCTTGTGTAAAGAAAGAAACATTATCATTTAAATAGCGCCTTTCACGACCACTGGCCGTCCCAAATGCTTTACAGCCAATGAAGTACTTTTGGAGTGTAATAACTGTTGTAATGTGGGAAACACAGCAGCCAATTTGCACACAGCAAGCTCCCACAGTCAGCAATGTGCTAGTGACCAGATAATCTGTTTGTGTTAAGTTGGTTGAGGGATAAATATTGGCCAGGACACCGGGGATAACTCCCCTGCTCTTCTTCGAAATAGTGCCGTGGGACCTTTTACGTTCACCTGAGAGAGCAAATTGGACCTTGGTTTAACGTCTCATCTGAAAGACAGCACTTCCAGCAGTGCAGCGCTCCCTCAGTACTGCTCTGGAGCATCAGCCTAGATTTTTGTGCTCGTCTCTGGAGGGGTGTTAGAACCCACTCAGAGGTGAGGGTGGCAGCAAGTGATCCACCAGCTGTCACCGAGTCAAGGTCTTGTGTGTGCCTAATACCCATTTAGAACATAAGAACATAAGAAATAGGAACAGGAGTAGGCCATACGGCCCCTCGAGCCTGCTCTGCCATTCAATAAGATCATGGCCGATCCGATCACGGACTCAGGTCCACTTTCCTGCCCGCTCCCCATAATCCCTTATTCCCTTATCATTTAAGAAACTGTCTATTTCTGTCTTAAATTTATTCAACGTCCCAGCTTCCACAGCTCTCTGAGACAGCAAATTCCACAGATTTACAACCCTCTGAGAGAAGAAATTTCTCCTCATCTCAGTTTTAAATGGGCGGCCCCTTACTCTAAGATCATGCCCTCTAGTTCTAGTCTCCCCCATCAGTAGAAACATTCTCTCTGTATCCACCCTGTCAAGCCCCCTCATAATCTTATATGTTTCGATAAGATCATCTCTCATTCTTCTGAATTCCAATGAATAGAGGCCCAACCTACTCAACTTTCTTCATAAGTCAACCCCCTCATCCCCGGAATCAACCTAGTGAACCTTCTCTGAACTACCTCCAAAGCAAGTATATCCTTTCGTAAATATGGAAACCAAAACTGCACGCAGTATTCCAGGTGTGGCCTCACCAATACCCTGTATAGCTGTAGCAAGACTTCCCTGCTTTTATACTCCATCTCCTATGCAATAAAGGCCAAGATACCTTCGGCCTTCCTGATCACTTGCTGTACCTGCATACTATCCTTTTGAGTTTCATGCACAAGTACCCCGAGGTCCCACTGTACTGCGGCACTTTGCAATCTTTCTCCATTTAAATAATAACTTGCTCTTTAATTTTTTTCTGCCAAAGTGCATGACCTCACATTTTCCAACATTATTCTCTATCTGCCAAATTTTTGCCCACTCACTTAGCCTGTCTATGTCCTTTTGCAGATTTTTTGTGTCCTCATACATTTGAGATCTATTAACTCCTGTTTTTAAAGCCTGTGCTGGTTTCAAACCAAATCCAATTCATAGGGAGGCCTCAAACGAGAAAATGTACAAAAAGTCAAATACTAAACCCTAAGCACATGTGCAAATAAAGATAAGATAAAAAGTTGCTTGCTAAAGTGCACATACTGTGTTGTGATCATGGAGATATAATATATCAACAGCTGTAGACTGGATGGCTTGATGTTGGAGGATTGTCCATATTTGGTTCAGTAAATTATTTTAGCCAGGTTACTGCCTTCTCAGTGAGTATTAGACCAGTAATTTATTAGGCACAATCCAATGTCACCATGGATGTCTACAAGTGCCCCACCTCCTCCAAACAATCAGGACACCAATAAAAAGATAGTCTGCTCAAACTAAAATCCCCCGCAAAAATGGGTGGGAAAACTAATTGTGAGGAGAAGACAAAACATCTGCAGAGGGACATAGACAGACTAAGTGAGTGGGCAAAAATTTGGCAGATGGAGTATAATGTGGGAAAGTGTGAGGTTATCCACTTTGGCAGAAATAATAGAAAAGCAAATTATAATTTAAATGGAGAAAAATTGCAAAGTGCTGCAGTACAGAGGGACGTGGGGGTCCTTGTGCATGAAACACAAAAAGCTAGTATGCAGGTACAGCAAGTAATCAGGAAGGCAATTGGAATGTTGGCCTTTATTACATTTGGGATAAAGTATAAAAACATAGAAGTCCTGCTACAACTTTTCAGGGTATTGGTGAGGCCACACCTAGAGCACTGCGTACAGTTTTGGTCTCCGTATTTAAGGAAGGATATACTTGCAGTGGAGGCAGTTCAGAGAAGGTTCACTAAGTTGATACCAGAGATGAGGAATAGGTTAAGTAGGTTGGGCCTAAACACATTGGAGTTCAAAAGAATGAGAGATGATCTTATCAAAACATATAAGATAATGAGGGCGCTTGACAAGGTGGATGCAGAGAGGATATTTCGACTCACAGGGGAAACTAAAACTAGGGGACATAGTCTTAGAATAAGAAGCCGCCCATTTAAAACGGAGGTTTGTAAATCTGTGGAATTCTTTGCAGAGTTGTGGAGGCTGCGTCATTGAATATATTTAAGGCGGAGATAGACAGATTTTTGAAGGACGAGGGAATAAAGGATTATGGGGAGCGGGCAGGGAAGTGGAGCTGAGTCCATGATCGGATCAGCCATGATCTTATTAAGTGGCGGAGCAGGCTCGAGGGGTCAAATGGTCTACTCCTGCTCCTATTTCTTATTTCTTATGAATGTACGACAGCTCCGAAATTGCAAGACTGGGAAGGGTGGAAGATCAGCATGCCCTATTCCTTTTAATGACCAGAAATTGCAAATACTTCAAATCAGGCATGGTAAGCTCCATGTTGTGGGATTATCTGATCAGTTAACTGCCGTCGGGTCTGATTCCACACTGGGAATGGAGTCTCGGGGCGAATAACTAAAATCACAAGTGTCAGTTCAGGTTGGAGGAAATAGTCAATCCCGTGTGGTACTCACTGGTTACCTGGAGCGTTACTGGGACAACCGGTCATAGTGTGCTTGCACTCCAGAGTCATGTGGTCAACAACTATAACTTGCATTTACATAGCGCCTTTAACGTAGCAAAACGTCCCAGTGGCGCTTCACAGGAGCGTTAGTAAATAACATTTGGCACCGAGCCACAGAAGGAGATATGAGGGCAGTTGAAGAGGTAGGTTTTAAGGAGCGTTTTAAAGGAGGAGAGAGAGGCGGAGAGGTTGGGAGGGAATTCCAGACAATTCAAGCTCCAAACATGGGATAATGTGTAAAATTACATTTATAAGAAAAGTCTTTTCAGTTCCAGTTGGACAATAAATGTGCTGTGAGATTTAGGGAGATCCAGCACAGACAGACATAGAATCAGGCCAAGTCACCTATGTCTAAAAGATAATCTAAAGTGCTGACAGGGATAAACGTAACAAAATATTCCCATTAATGATTGACCAACCTCTTCATGGGTTTGTTTTTTCAACTGAAATCTGTTCACATCGATCTAAAGCAGCGGAGGAAACGTACAGCCACCAGGTACTTACCATTATCTTTTCGGTTTTCTTTCCTCCCCTTCTGTAAATGTTCAGGGGCATGTTTCCCCATGTGTTTCCCTTGTAATGTTACTGTGTGGATACTGGTGGGCTGAGGCAGTGTCTATTCTCTGGCTGGGGTCACAACTAAACAACAGTAAAATTGCCCAATGGACTTGAAAGCAAATCTCTGAGTGTATCGAACAAGGGAGGTTGAAGGCAGCCCCCATCTCTTGAAAAGGGAGTTCCGCATTGGTGGCCTGGGCTCCAAGGAAGATTCGGGGCCAGGTCCAAGCTCTCAGGACGGCCTCTTTGCCACTGTGTGTGTATGTCATCAAAACCCAGGTCGCCGTTTGGAGCGTGGGCAGGAACATTGGTGAAGCCTTGGAACAGCGGAACAGCGGGAAGGTCGGGGCGGATGAGCGGCGAGAGATTGTGGCGAACGTACGGCGAGTGATTGAGGCGGAGGAGCGGTGCGGGATCATGGCGGAGGTACGGCGAGTGATTGAGGCGGAGGAGCGGTGCGGGATCATGGCGGAGGTACGGCGAGTGATTGAGGCGGAGGGGCGATGAGAGATCGTGGCTGAGATTCGGCGAGTGTTCGTGGCGGAGGTTCGGCGAATGTTTGATGCGGCGGTGTGGTGAGAGATCGTGGCGGAGGTGCAGCGAATGTTTTCGTGGCAGAGGAGCGGCGAGAGATCATGGCAGAGATATGGCAAGAGATTGTGGCGGAGGAGCGGAGAGAGGTCATGGCTGAGATATGGCAAGAGATTGTGGCGGAGGAGCGGAGAGAGGTCATGGCTGAGATATGGCAAGAGATTGTGGCGGAGGTGCGGTGAGAGATCATGGCAGAGGTGCGGTGAATGAGGGTATGGGGCCCAGAAGAGCCGAGGGCCCAGGGGCAGCACGGGCCAGCCCACACTGCGATATGTGAGCGCACTAGGTCCGTGCAGCAGAGCAGGTTTCCAGTTGTCCTGGTTATTCTTTGCTACTGGATAAAAGCCTAGCTCTGTCAAGCCCGTGTGGTGGCTGATGTGCAATGGTCACCACATGTTAAAAAAATCCACGCACAGGCATCTTCCACTCCTTCAATTGGAGTTCAGGACTAGAATATCGGGCCCTTCATTGAAACATCTGTGAACTCATGTGAAAGCAAGTCATCCTCGTTCGAGGGACTGCCGATGATGATGACGATGTATTTGTTTGTGAGTGTTTGTGAGTGTTCTCAACTCCATCCCGCAGCATGCGACCCGCCACCACCTCAGTGAAACCCCACCGTTGCACAAGGTAGGAAAAGCCATGAAACAGCTCAAGAATAAGAAAGCTACGGAGTGGATGGATTCCCTGCTGAGGTGTGAAATGGCGGAGAGGCGCTGTTGGCGCGGATACATGACCTCATCTCTCTCATCTGAGAAAGGAGAACGTGCCAGGAGATCTCAGAGATGCAGTGATCGTGACCATCTTTAAAAAAGGGGGACAAGTCCGACTGCGGCAACTACAGGGGAATCAGCCACTGGGAAAGTTGTCGCTAGAGTTCTCCTCAACCGCCTTCTCCCTGTGGCCGAGGAGCTCCTCCTGGAGTCACAGTGTGGATTTCGTCCCCTGCGGGGCACAATGGACATGATTTTTGCAGCGCAACAGCTGCAGGAAAAATGCAGGGAGCAGCACCAGCCCTTATTCATGGCCTTTTTCGACCTTACAAAGGCGAGGGTCTATGGAGCATCCTCCTCTGTTTCGGATGCCCCCAAAAGTTTGTCAACATCCTTCGCCTGCTCCACGATGACATGCAGGCTGTGATCCTTACCAACGGATCCATTACAGACCCAATCGACGTCCGGACCAGGGTCAAACAGGGCTGCGTCATCACCCCAACCCTCTTCTCAATCTTCCTCGCTGCCAACAAGCTCCCCGCTGGAGTGGAATTAAACTACATAACCAGTGAGAAGCTGTTTAACCAAGCTGCCTCCAGGCCAGGTCCAAGATCACCCTAACCTCTGTCGTTGAGCTACAGTACGCGGACGACGCCTGCTTCTGCGCACATTCTGAGACTGAACTCCAGGATATAGTCAATGTTGTTACTGAAGGATATGAAAGCACGGGCCTTACGCTAAACATCTGTAAAACAAAGGTCATTCACCAGCCTGACCTCACCGCACAGCACTGCCCCCCAGTCATCAAGATCCATGGCGCAGCACTCGACAACGTGGACCATTTCCCATACCTCGGGAGCCTCTTATCAACAAGAACAAACATTGATGTGGAGATTCAACACTGCCTCCAGTGCACCAGTGCAGCCTTCGGCCGCCTGAGGAAAAGAGTGTTTGAAGGCCAGGCCCTCAAATCTACCATCAAGCTCATGGTCTACAGCGCTGTAGTAATAGCCGCCTCCTGTATGGCTCAGAGGCATGGACGATATACAGAAGACACCTCAAGTCGCTGGAGATATATTACCAACGATGTCTCCGCAAGATCCTACAAATCCCCTGGGAGGACAGGCGCACCAACATCCGTATCCTCGTCCAGGCTAACATCCCCAGCATTGAAGCACTGACCACACTCGATCAGCTTCGCTGGGCAGGCCACATAGTTCGCATGCCAGACACGAGACTCTCAAACGAGCCAAAGGGGCAGCGAAAATGTTACAAGGACACCCTCAAAGCCTCCCTGATAAAGTATGACATCACCACTGACACCTGGGAATCCCTGGCCAAAGACCACCCTAAGTGGAGGAAGTGCATCCGGGAGGGCATTGAGCATTTCGAGTCTCAACGCCGAGAGCATGCAGAGGTCAAGCGCAGGCAGCGGAAGGAGCGTGCGGCAATACAGTCCCACCTACCCCCTTCCCTCGGTGACTCTCTGCCCCACCTGTGACAGTCTGTGGCTCTCGTATTGAACTGTTCAGCCACCAAAGAACTCGCTTCAGGAGTGGAAGCAAGTCTTCCTCGATTCCGAGGGACTGCCTATGATGATGAGTAGAGGCAGTTTAATCTGTTTTCAGATCACTCATTCTATAGCAGCTGTTTTCCCTATGAAATGAACTGTGAATACTTCCCTTTCTTTCAGAGAGAAGGGAACCGGGTTGATTGACAAATACCAGGAATGACTTCCCTGAGTAGGGCAATAAAGGCCAGCATTCTGGAGTCATTCAAGATGCTGTTGGGCACTCTGATCATAAGATACATACAGATAAGGAAAAAAGAAAGACTTGTATTTATATAGCACCTTTCATGACCACCGGACATCTCAAAGCACTTTACAGCCAATTAATTACTTTTGGAGTGTAGTCACTGTTGTCATGTGGGAAACAAGGCAGCCAATTTGCACACAGCAAGCTCCCACGAACAGCAATGTGATAATGACCAGATAATCTGTTTTTAGTGATGCTGATTGAGGGATAAATATTGGCCAGGACTCCAGGGATAACTCCAATGTTCTTCTTCGAAATAGTGCCAGAGGATCTTTTACATCCACCTGAGAGGACAGACAGGGCCTTGGTTTAATGGCTCATCCGAAAGACAGCACCTCTGACAGTGCAGCACTCTCTCAGCACTGCACTCGAGTTTCAGCCTAGATTTATAAGCTTAAGTACCTGGAGTGGGACTTGAACCCACAATCTTCTCAGAGACGAGGGTGCTACCCACTGAGCCACAGCTGACACACGAGGAGTGCTATTTGGCCTATCATAATCCAAAAAGACGCTACAGCCTCCAACCCCACTGTAGCATCTGATTGTTTCTCAAAAGATCCCAAAGTTTTTGTCTCATAGATCACTCTTTGAGTGAAGAAGGACCTTCTGATATCAGTCCTAAATTGGTCTTTTCCTAGCTTGAACCGCTACCTCCTTATGCTTTTCCCACAGTTGAATTCAAAATAGTATTCCGGATTAACCTTTTCCATTCAGATTGATCACCTGGACTAGTTTCGATTGCCTAGATGGGTCGGACAGGAATTTACCAGTTTCCCCCCCCCAAATTGGCCTGGGTTTTTTTATCTGGTTTTTCACCTCTCCCAGGAGATCACATGGTTTCAGGTGGGGTAGAGGGTATATGTTGTAATACACAAGGTATCGCAATGGGCCAGAGTGTCTTTACCTGTCTGTCATTGTGTGTATGATCGTATTCCCTTATCCTATATACCTCTATAAGATGTCTTCATCTCATTTCCAGACTGAAAATTGTAGGTTTCTTCTGTCTTATCCTCATGACTCAGACCTTTGAAACTAGGGGTCAGCCTTGTGGTTATTCTCTCTACCATTTCCCTTATTTCTTGGTGACCACATCTGGACACAGTACTCACTCAGTCTGACCAGAGCACTGTATTGTTTTATCTTGATGGTACTCAAAATTATATATTAATGATGGGAATACATCATCCGACATATTGCCCATTACTGACATCCAGTGTTATTAAGGCCGTGGATGGGGTGGGGCAGGGGTTCAAATGTAAAGGGTCTATTACAAGGTGGGAGATTTTATTTTAAAGATTTTTTTCTCTGCCAACTTTGCTAGCCATGCTATGTTGAATCAGTGGTAAAGGTAAATGGTTGCTACTGGTGCTGATTGCCATCAGGGATGTCATTTTGTTCTGTTTGTTAAAGCTGCCCTTTTCACATTATTACAACATAAGAACATAAGAAATAGGAGCAAGAATAGGCCATTTGGTCCCTCGAGCCCGCTCTGCCATTCAATAAGATCATGGCTGATCTTCTACCTCAACTCCACTTTCCTGCACTATCCCCATATCCAAAAATCTATTGATCTCTTTCTTGAATATATTTAAAGACTGAGACTCCACAGCCCTCTGGGGCAGGGAATTCCAAAGATTCACCATCCTCTGAGTGAAGAAATTTCTCCTCGTCTCAGTTCTAAATGACCGACCCCTTATTCTGAGACTGTGATCCTTGGTTCTAGATTCCCCAGCCAGAGGAAACATCCTCCCTGCATCAACCCTGCCAAGCCCTGTAAGAATGTTGGATGCTTCAAAGAGATCACCTCTCATTCTTCTAAAAGCTAGAGAATATAGGCCTTGTCAACGCAATCTCTCCTCATAGGGCAATCCCCCCATCCCAGGAATCAGTCTGGTGAACGTTCGTTGCACTCCTTCGATGGCAAGTATATCCCTCCTTAGGTAAGGAGACCAAAACAGTGCACAATACTCCAGGTGTAGTCTCACCAGGGCCCTATATAATTGCAGTAAGATGTCTTTACTCTTATACTCAAATCCTCTTGTAATAAAGGCGAACATCTTAATTGCTTGCTGCACCCGCACGTTAACTTTCAGTGATTTGTGATATGAACCTTCACCTTCCCTTCCACCCCTCCATCATCATCGCAGAAAGTCTGCAGCTTGAATTGCGGTGTCAAGAAAAATACTTTGTGGTATTTGTGAATGTACAAAATCTTTCAAACGTGCAGTTGTTCTGGTATAAACGCTGGCCTCCAAATCCAACTCACAGTTCCAGGATTTCGGATCAGCTTCTGCGATATCAATGGGGATTGGATTCCAGGGCTGAACACATTGCAAGTGTAAGCCTTTCGGGCAACCCAGAGAGCTCAGCTGCCTGCCTCGGGGGTTTGTTTAATTAACAGTAAGGCTATGACCTGAAAACTTTGAATTTGGTTTGGGATTTGCGGTGATTGACTCCAGTGCCAGTACTGATTCACAAATTGCCATGATGGGATTTGAACATACATCTCCGGATTGCTGTCCAATAACAAAACTACTATTCTACCTTTCCCTCCAGAGCAGACCGGAACCTCAATTTAACATCTCATCTAAATGACGGCACCTCCGACAGTGCGGCACTCTCTCAGCACTGCACTGGAGTGTCAGTCTAGATTTATGTGCTAAAGTCCCTGGAGTGGGACTTGAACCCACGACCTCTAACTCAGAGGCAAGAGTGCTACCCACTGAGCCACAGCTGGCACCTTAGACCTTTATATTTATTAATCACTATATTTATTTATTTCCTAAAATCAAGTTCTCTCTTTTAAATGCTAAAGTTGATTTCACGTTTTGACGTGCAAAGTGGCCATTTTATAATATTAATAATATTTCAAATGTAAAACCTTCACCGCGGAGAGTGGTGGACCCAACAACAGTTGGTTCAAAGCACTTTGCCTGCTTTCGTAACATCTTGAGGTTGTGCTTTCCTCCATGTCTCCCACCTGAATAACACGAGTTCCTATAGTGTTTCTATAGTCCTTACTACTCGGGGGATCAAGGGGTATGGCGAGAAAGCAGGAATGGGGTACTGAGGTTGCATGTTCAGCCATGAACTCATTGAATGGCGGTGCAGGCTCGAAGGGCCGAATGGCCTACTCCTGCACCTATTTTCTATGTTTCTATGTTTCGATGTTTCTGACTGCAGGTGCCAATTGTTGGGTAACACTGCTGGACAGACCATTGTCCCTGTGCCAGGAGTTAAGGTTCTAAAAGCAGAGGCTTAGTTGTTCATGTTTTATAATGAATGATGCCCACAACATCATGGAGACTCACACCTTCCAGTCACTGAGCCCAAGCTGCAAGACAGCACCTGCTCGATTTCCCTCACTTCCTTACAATGGTCGTGCTTTTTAAGCTCAGCTAAAAGGCTTTCTCCATGACCGCCACTCTTGGTTTTGCATTCAGTATTATTAGCACAACATAACAAAGACTTAAGGGGAGAAATTCGGGAGCGCCCCGTTTGGAGCATCAACTTTTAACAGTTGAAAAAATTAGCGGCAGGCGCGAATGATTTTCAACTGAAAAAAAATGAGGTGTTTGCGCTCCAGGAAGGAAGTGGAGCGCTAAATCAAGCCTTCCACTTCCATCCTGGAGCGCTACAGGCCGCAGGCGGGACGGTCATGGTGCAGCGCTGTACAATGGGCCGTGCAGTGCTGTCGTGTTCCGAGGCTGCTTCCCTCCCTTAAAGGGAAGGCCCATTGCTGCCAGCTCTGTATTGGGCACAGTGAGCTGGTCCCCGACGGCAGCCACGATCCAGCCCGATCAGCAGCGTGCCGGGCTGATCAGTCCCATGCACTGCAGCAGAGTGCCAGGCTGATCAGCCCCATGCACTGCAGCAGAGTGCCAGGTTGATCAGCCCCATGCACTGCAGCAGAGTGCCGGGCTGATCAGTCCCATGCACTGCAGCAGAGTGTCAGGCTGATCAGTCCCATGCACTGCAGCAGAGTGCCAGGCTGATCAGTCCCATGCACTGCAGCAGAGTGCCAGGCTGATCAGTCCCATGCACTGCAGCAGAGTGCCAGGCTGATCAGTCCCATGCAATGCAGCAGAGTGCCGGGCTGATCAGTCCCATGCACTGTAGCGGAGTGCCGGGCTGATCAGTCCCATGCACTGCAGCAGAGTGCCAGATTGATCAGCCCCATGCACTGCAGCAGAGTGCCAGGCTGATCAGTCCCATGCACTGTAGCGGAGTGCCAGGCTGATCAGCCCCATGCACTGCAGCAGAGTGCCAGGCTGATCAGTCCCATGCACTGTAGCGGAGTGCCAGGCTGATCAGCCCCATGCACTGCAGCAGAGTGCCAGGCTGATCAGCCCCATGCACTGCAGCAGAGTGCGAGGCTGATCAGCCCCATGCACTGCAGCAGAGTGCCAGGTTGATCAGCCCCAGGCACTGCAGCAGAGTACCGGGCGGATGGATCGCGGCCAAAACAAAATCGCCCAAAAAGTGAAAAACAGAAGTACAACATTTTTTCCACTTATCTTGGCCACCTCCCCTTTAAACTTCACCCCAAAGCACCCGGTCTCCCGATCCATACCTCCTGCAGCTGCCGGTGTTTTTGCCTGGCGCTGTTGCAGGGGCTGGAACCCAAGTTCGGGTCCTGGGTGTTACCGGGGCGATGCGCAAGGCAATGATGTCACAATTTCCGGGCGCAGGAGATCGAGGCGCAACGCCCTCCCGCCGCGTGCTAATTTCCTGCCGAAGTTAGCGGGAGTTGTTCATCTCATCGCCCGATCGGTTGGTCATTAGTGTCCTGTTAGCGCCCCCCGGAGGCGGTAACGGGAGGCACTAAGGAGGCCAATTTCTAAGCCAAACTTTCTCGTGGTGTCAGAAGCTTAAAAGGCTACACAGTATGGTCTCGGGACGTATCATAAACGACATATATATTTACATGTACAGAAAAGAATAAGTCTGTAGATGCATCCATGAAAATAATAGAACTAACCTATGTTATGACTGATATCAATGGTCAGGACTCAGAAATCATAAAATCTTTGAAATTTATGGCACAGAAGGAGGTCATTTGGCCCATCGTGTCCGCGCCGGTCAAAAAAGAACCATCCAGCTGAATCCCACTTTCCAGCTCTTGGTCCATAGCCCTGCAGGTTACGGCACTTCAAGTGTACATCCAAGTACTTTTTAAATGTGGTGAGGGTGTCTGCCTCTACCATCCTTTCAGGTAGTGTGTTCCAGACCCCCACCACCCTCTGGGTGAAAACATTTCCTCTCAAATCCCCTCTAAACATCCTACCAATTATTTTAAATCGATGCCCCCTGGTTATTGACCTCTCTGCTAAAGGAGCTTCCTATCCACTCTATCTAGGCCCCTCATAATTGTATACACTTCAATTAAATCTCTCCTCAGCCTTCTCTGTTCCAAAGAAAACAACCCCAGCCTATCCAATCTTTCCTCACAGCTAAAATTCTCCAGCCCTGGCAATATCCTCGTAAATCTCCTCTCTAGCCTCTCTAGTGCAATCACATCTTTCCTGTAATGCGGTGACCAGAACTGCATCCAGTACTCTAGCTGTGGCCTAACTAGTGTTTTATACAGTTCAAGCATAACCTTTCTGCTCTTATATTCTATGCCATGATGAATAAAAGAAAGTATACCAGTCTTGCTACCTTCAGAAATCTGTGGACATGCACTCCAATGTCCCTCTGTTCCTCTAAATTTCTTAGCTACCATTTATTGTGTATTCACTTGCTTTGCTGACCCTCCCCAAATGCATTATCTCACACTTCTCCGGATTGAATTCCATTTGCTACTGTTCTGCCCACCTGACCAGTCACTTGATATCTTCCTGCAGTCCACAGCTTTCTTCCTCACTATCAATCACATGGCCAATTTTTGCATCATCTACATACTTCTTTATCAAGCCCCCTACATTGACGTCTAATTAATTGATATATAGCACTAAAGCAAGGGACCTAGTACTGAGCCTTGTGGAACCCCACTGAAAACAGCCTTCCTGTCACAAAAACACCCATTGGATGTTAGCTTCCTACCACTGAGCCAATTTTGGATCCAGCTTGCCACTTTCCCTTGGATCTTGTGGGTTTTTACTTTTTTGACCAACCTGCCATGTGGGACCTTGTCAAAGGCCTTGGTAAAATCCTTGTAGACAACATCAAATGCACGACCATCATCGACCCTCCTTGCTACCTCCTCAAAAGTGTCAATCAAGTTAGTCAGACACGACCTTCCTTCAACAAATCCTAAGAGGGAGAAATTCATTATCGCCCTGTTTGGGAGCGGTAACTTTTGAAAGCCGGGAAACTTAACGCCAGGTCTTTCGTGCTCCAGGAAGGAAGGGGAGCACTAAATCAAGCATTCCACTTCCTTCTTGGAGTGCTACAGGACGCAGGTGCGGTGGACACCTCGGCAGTGTTGCACACTGGGCCGTGCAGCGCTGCCGCTTTCAAAGGGCCCCTCCGCTCCTTATAGGGAAGGGCGATTGGTGCAGGCTCTGCAATTTAGAACACACCTTCCTGGCCCACCAAGGGAGCGGGGCACCCGTGCGATCAGCCCGACACTCAAGCAGAGCATCGGGCTGAACGATCGCGGCAGGAACCCGCTAAGAAAACGGTATCAACAAATGCACGTTCTTTTTTACCTACCTCAGCCACCTCGCCTTTAACCATCGCCCCGGTAGTGGCCGGCCGCTGCACGACTCCTGCAGCTGTCGGTGTTTTCACCGGCGCTGCTGCAGGGGGCGGAAGTGAATTTTGGGGCCGGGATGCTAACGGGACGATGAGCACGCCGGTGATTTCACGATCTCCGGGCGCAGGAGATCGGGGCGCAACGCTGTAGCGCCGTCGCTAAACTCACGCCCGATATGGCGGGAGTCGTTAACAGCGTAGATTCCTCCATTTCATTACGTGGGATATACGACACAGAAACAAGCCATTCGGCCCAAACAGTCCATGACCGCGTTTATTCTTCACTCGAGCCTCCTCCCATCTTTCCTCATCTAAATCTATCAGCATAATTCTCAATTCCCTTCTCCTTCATATGCTTGTCTAGCGTCCCATAAAATGCATCTATACTACTCGCTTCAACCACTCCCTGTGGTAGCGAGTTCCACATTCTCATCGCTCTCTGGGTAAAGAAGTTTCTTCTGAATTCCCTATTGGATTTCTTGGCGACTATCTTATATTGATGGCCTCTAGTTGTGCTCGTCCCCACAAATGGAAGCATTCTCTCTGTACCCATTCTTTCAAAACCTTTCATAATTTTAAAGACCTCTATTAGGTCACCCCTCAGCCTTCTCTTTTCAAGAGAAAAGTGACCCAGCCTGTTCATCCTTTCTTGATAGGTATAATCTTGCATTTCTAGTATCACAGAAGATGATTGGTGCAAAGAAGATGATTCAGCCCATTGTATCTGTGCTGGCTGAAAAGGAGCCTGATTATTAAGTGACTTTTTAAATATTTTTCACAGGCAATGGCTTCCATTAAGATCGAGTGTGTCGTGAAGGACAAGAGTAGAATTGGAGAGAGCCCAGTTTGGGAAGAAAAGCACGGTTGCCTTGTGTATGTGGATATCACAGGACAGAAGGTGTGCTGCTGGAATGCAGCCACCAAACAAGTAAAAACCGTACACGTTGGTAAGCAAAGGTTGTCTTCACATGGGACAGTTCCATTCCTAGCCATATATATGGCAATTGTTACTTCCTTTTATTAAAATGTGCATAAACCTTCCCCTTCAGAAAGAAAGAAAGACTTACATTTATATAGCGCCTTTCACGACCACCGGATGTCCCAAAGCACTTTACAGCCAATGAAGTACTTTTTAAGTGTAGTCACTGTTGTAATGTAAGAAACGCGGCAGCCAATTTGCGCACAGCAAGTTCCCACAAACAGCAATGTGATAATGACCAGATAAGCTGTTTTCGTTATGTTGATTGAGGGATAAATATTGGCCAGGACACGGTGAGATATAGGAGCCCAGTTATTGCCCGTGATAGAAATTTAGATTTTTTTTTCCTCTAAAATGAAGAATAGGAGGACTAACCAAACTGCCTGGGACATTCTCTCCATTGAATTCTCTCCTCTCTATAGCTGCTAGACGATAAAAGTATTGCATCTAAAATGCATTTTTCCCATCAAACTTTTGATGTCCTCATTTTCTGTCACACTGGCACCTGATTGGTTGAGATTTCATATTCACAAAACAGCAGTAAATCATACATGGAGAAGTAGGTAACATAATTATTAAACATGCAGAGTGTGGGTAAATGGGCTTGAACCCAGCTATTTACAATATATATAAATGATTTAGACGAAGGCATTGAATGTAATATCTCCAAATTTGCAGATGATACTTTGGTGGCAAAAACAGGAAGGCAGATTATTATCTGAATGGTGACAGATTAGTAAAGGGGAAGTGCAACGAGACCTGGGTGTCATGGTACATCAGTCATTGAAAGTAGGCATGCAAGTACAGCAGGCAGTTAAGAAAGCAAATGGCATGTTGGCCTTCATAGGAGCAGGGAGGTCTTGCTGCAGTTGTACAGGGCCTTGGTGAGACCACACCTTGAGTATTGTGTGCAGAGATGGTCTCCTAATCTGAGGAAGGACGTTCTTGATAGTGAAGGTTCACCAGACTGATTCCCGGGATGGCAAGACTGACAAATGAAGAAAGACTGGATCGACTAGGCTTATATTCACTGGAATTTAGAAGAATGAGAGAATAAGTGGAGAGAGAAAGAGAATTGTTCCGATGGAAGGTCATCGAGCTGAAACATTAAATCTGTTTCTCTTTCCACAGATGCTGCCTGACGTACTGAGTGTTTCCCGCATTTTCTGTTTCAAAAAAAACTTTAACCGATTTCACACATTTCCGAAGCAGAGAGTGGCCTTTGTGTTCCACCGGGCGATCAGTCCGTCGTACTCAAGGCTGTTGCATCTTCTTCCATTCTCCTGCCGCTCTAACCTCCGACTGCAGTGCTCTTTCGTCCCCGACGCCCTCTCCTTATACATTCTTCCTGGTTGGGGCGTGAGTACCATTCGTTCTGCCTCAATGATTGGTAGAGTAGGCTTCGATCATGAGCTTACCTTAAATGATTGACAGGTCAGGCGATTGAGGCCTGGTGCACCAATTCCATGTGACTCATCAAACTGACATGTCAAACCCATCTTTCGTTTAGGCACTCAACATCGAGTCCAACAATTTCAAACCAGAACTACTTCCCATATTTTTTTCCCCATTCCTCTTTTTTTTACAAACGCCATCTTTTTATTCTCTTTCCTGGGGCAGCAGGTGATAATTCCGCCATTCACACCCCCTCTTGACTCATCTTTTGTTGCCTAACTTGTACCATTACCATCTCATTTTTGCCCATCTACCCTTTTGTCTCTCTGATCTCTCCTGCCTTCCACCCTATCACAGACCTTCCCTTTTGTTCTTTCCTCCCCTCTCCTTTTCCCTGCCCCTGCACTTCCTTAAGAATCTGTGCATCTCGAACTTTTCCAGTTCTGAAAAAAGGCTCACAGACCCAAAACGTTAACTCTGTTTCTCTCCACAGATGCTGCCTGACCTGCTGAGATTTCCAGCATTTTCTGTTTTTATTTCAGATTCCAGCGTCCGCAGTATTTTGCTCTTGTGGTAGGTCCTGCCTCTGTTTCACATTTCTACAGCCCAATCATTCTTTTCAATCACCTTTTTTTGTTGACTATTTCTGTGGCCTCTTAATCGATGCTTGCCTCATCATTCCTTTTGTTATTTAATCACTCCTGCCTTCCTTCCCTTCCCCACTTTCCCTGCCTCTGTACACTTGCTTATCATCATAGGCAATCCCTCGAATCGAGGATGACTTGCTTCCACGTCAAAAAGTTCACAGGTGTTTCAATGAAGGACCTAATAGTCCAGATCCCGAACTGAATCTTGAAGGATGGAAGATGCTTGTGCGTGGATTTTTTTTAACGTGTGGTGACCGTTGCACACCAGCCACCACACGGGCTTGACAGAGCTAGGCCTTGTTCGAGTGGCAAGGATTACCCTGTACTATGTGGGAAGTCAGGGATGCTTCCGGTGTCCCTGATGACTACATATGCGGGAAGTGCATCCGCCTGCAGCTGCTGACGGACCGCATTGCGGCACTGGAGTTGCAGGTGGATTCATTCTGGAGAATCCACGATGCTGAGAATGACGTGAATGGCACATTTAACGAGTTGGTCACACCGCAGGTAAAGGGTACTCAGCCAGATAGTAAATGGGTGACCAGCAGGAAGAGCAGTGTAAGGAAGGTAGGGCAGGGGTCCCCTGCGGTCATCCCCCTGCAAAACAGATACACCGCTTTGGGTACTGTTGAGGGGGATGACTCATCAGGGGAGGGCAGCAGCAGCCAAGTTCATGGCACCGTGGGGGGCTCTGCTGCACAGGAGAGCAGGAAAAAGAGTGGGAGAGCGATAGTGATAGGGGATTCGATTGTAAGGGGAATAGATAGGCATTTCTGCGGCCGCAACCGAGACTCCAGGATGGTATGTTGCCTCCCTGGTGGAAGGGTCAAGGATATCTCGGAGTGGGTGCAAGACATTCTGAAAAGGGAGGGTGAAAAGCCAGTTGTCGTTGTACACATAGGTACCAACGATATAGGTCCTACGAGACGAATTTAGGGAGCTAGGAGCTAAAGTAAAAAGTAGGACCTCAAAAGTAGTAATCTCAAGATTGCAACCAGTGCTACATGCTAGTCAGAGTAGGAATCGCAGGATAACTCAGATGGATACGTGGCTTGAGCAGTGGTGCAGAAGGGAACGATTCAAATTCCTGGGGCATTGGAACCGGTTCTGGGGGAGGTGGGACCAGTACAAACCGGACGGTCTACACCTGGGCAGGACCGGAACCAATGTCCTAGGGGGAGTGTTTGCTCGTGCTGTTGGGGAGGAGTTGAACTAATATGGCAGGGGGATGGGAACCTATGCAGGGAGGCAGAGGGAAATAAAAGGGAGACAGAGGCAAAAGATAGAAAAGAGAATAGTAAAAGTGGAGGGCAGAGAATCCCAAGGCAAAAAACAAAAAGGGCCACATTACAGCAAAATTCTAAAGGCACAAAGTGTGTTTAAAAGACAAGCCTGAAGGCTCTGTATCTTAATGCAAGGAGTATCCGTAATAAGGTGGATGAATTAACTGTGCAAATAGATGTTAACAGATATGATGTGATTGGGATTACAGAGACGTGGCTCCAGGATGATCAGGGCTGGGAACTCAATATCCAAGGGTATTCAACTTTCAGAAAGGATAGAATAAAAGGAAAAGGAGATGGGGTAGCATTGCTGGTTAAAGAGGAGATTAATGCATAGTTAGGAAGGACATTAGCTTGAATGATGTGGAATCTATATGGGTAGAGCTGCAGAACACCAAAGGGCAGAAGACTTTAGTGGGAATTGTGTACAGACCTCCAAACAGTAGTAGTGATGTTGGGCAGGGCATCAAACAGGAAATTAGGGGTACATGCAATAAAGGTGCAGCAGTTATCATGGGTGACTTTAATACGCATATAGATTGGGCTAACCAAACTGGAAGCAATACGGTGGAGGAGAATTTCCTGGCGTGCATAAGGGATGGTTGTCTAGACCAATATGTCGAGGAACCAACTAGGGAGGAGGCCACCTTAGACTGGGTGTTGTGTAATGAGAGAGGATCTCATGTGCGAGGTCCTTTGGGGAAGAGTGACCATAATATGGTGGAATTCTACATTAGGATGGAGAATGAAACAGTTAATTCAGAGACCATGGTCCAGAACTTAAAGAAGGATAACTTTGAAGGTATGAGGCGTGAATTGGCAAGGATAGATTGGCGAATGATACTTAAGGGGTTGACAGTGGATGGGCAATGGCAGACATTTAGAGAACGCATGGATGAACTGCAACAATTATACATCCCTGTCTGGCGTAAAAATAAAAAAGGGAAGGTGGCTCAACCGTGGCTATCAAGGGAAATCAGAGATAGTATTAAAGCCAAGGAAGTGGCATAAAAATTGGCCAGAAATAGCAGTGAACCTGGGGACTGGGAGAAATTTAGAACTCAGCAGAGGAGGACAAAGCGTTTGATTAGGGCAGGGAAAATAGAGTACGAGAGGAAGCTTGCAGGGAACATTAAGATGGACTGCAAAAGCTTCGATAGCTATGTAAAGAGAAAGAGGTTAGTAAAGACAAACGTAGGTCCCCTAAAGTCAGAATCAGGGGAAGTCATAATGGGGAACAAAGAAATGGCAGACCAATTGAACAAGTACTTTGGTTTGGTATTCACTAAGGAGGACATAAACAACCTTCCGGATATAAAAGGGGTCAGAGGGTCTTGTAAGAAGGAGGAACTGAGGGAATCCTTCTTAGTCGGGAAATTGTGTTCGGGAAATTGATGGGATTGAAGGCCGATAAATCCCCAGGGCCTTATGGTCTGTATCCCAGAGTACGAAAAGAAGGTGGCCTTGGAAATAGCAGATGCATTGACAGTCATTTTCCAACATTCCATTGACTCTGGATCAGTTCCTCTGGAGTGGAGGGTAGCCAATGTAACCCCACTTTTTAAAAAAAGGAGGGAGAGAGAAAACAGGGAATTATAGACTGGTCAGCTTGACATCGGTAGTGGGTAAAATGGTGGCATCAATTATTAAGGATGTCATAGCAGCGCATTTGGAAGAGGTGACATGATAGGTCCAAGTCAGCATGGATTTGTGAAAGGGAAATCATGCTTGACAAATCTTCTGGAATTTTTTGAGGATGTTTCCAGTAGAGTGGACAAGGGCGAACCAGTTGATGTGGTGTATTTGGACTTTCAGAAGGCTTTCGACAAGGTCCCACACAAGAGATTAATGTGCAAAGTTAAAGCACAAGGGATTGGGGGTAGTGTGCTGACGTGGATTGAGACTGGTTGGCAGACAGGAAGCAAAGAGTAGGAGTAAATGGGTACTTTTCAGAATGGCAGGCAGTGACTAGTGGGGTACCGCAAGGTTCTGTGCTGGGGCCCCAGCTGTTTACATTGTGCATTAATGATTTAGACGAGGGGATTAAATGTAGTATCTCCAAATTTGCGGATGACACTAAGTTGGGTGGCAGTGTGAGCTGCGAGGAGGATGCTATGAGGCAGCAGAGTGACTTAGATAGGTTTGGAGAGTGGGCAAATACATGGCAGATGAAGTATAATGTGGATAAAAGTGAGGTTATCCACTTTGGTGGTAAAAACAGAGAGACAGACTATTATCTGAATGGTGACAGATTAGGAAGAGGGGAGGTGCAACGAGACCTGGGTGTCATGGTACATCAGTCATTGAAGGTTGGCATGCAGGTACAGCAGGCGGTTAAAAAGAAAATGGCATGTTGGCCTTCATAGCAAGGGGATTTGAGTACAGGGGCAGGGAGGTGTTACTATAAGTTGTACAGGGCCTTGGTGAGGCCACACTTGGAGTATTGTGTACAGTTTTGGTCTCCTAACTTGAGGAAGGACATTCTTGCTATTGAGGGAGTGCAGCGAAGGTTCACCAGACTGATTCCCGGGCTGGCAGGACTGACATATCAAGAAAGACTGGATCAACTGGGCTTGTATTCACTGGAGTTAAGAAGAATGAGAGGGGATCTCATAGAAACATTTAAAATTCTGACGGGTTTAGACAGGTTAGATGCAGGAAGAATATTCCCAATGTTGGGGAAGTCCAGAACCAGGGGTCACAGTCTAAGGATAAGGGGTAAGCCATTTAGAACCGAGATGAGGAGAAACTTCTTCACCCAGAGAGTGGTGAACCTGTGGAATTCTCTACCACAGAAAGTTGTTGAGGCCAATTCACTAAATATATTCAAAAAGGAGTTAGATGTAGTCCTTACTACTAGGGGAATCAAGGGGTATGGCGAGAAAGCAGGAATGGGGTACTGAAGTTGCGTGTTCAGCCATGATCTCATTGAATGGCAGTGCAGGCTCGAAGGGCCAAATGGCCTACTCCTGCACCTATTTTCTGTGTTTCTATGTTTCTTAGATGATTGGAGACCTTCTGTGACTTGCTTAAAACCTGTTACATCTCTAACTTTTCCCAGTTCTCATGAAAGGTCATCGACCTGAAACGTTAACTCTGTTTCTCTCAGATGCTACCTGGCCTGCTGAGTATTTCCAGCATTTTCTGTTTTTATAATTGCAATCTCTGAATTGCTTCACCTGGTGGCCCCCTATGGCGACGGCATCAAAACCTGTTAGAGCACGACTGGTAGTCTCTGTTGGCAGTTTTGAATTGGCTGTAGCCTGTAGGCATGTCTCGCTTTCAACAGCATTGTCTGGTTTCGAGATGGCTGTTCCTTTGTTCAATCTGTGCACCAGACGAACAGTCTGCATGCGAGCCATTGTCTATTGTGATCGGGGCTGCTTCTTAATTGTCTGCACCTTGAGTGATGTTGCTGCATCTATAACAGCATCAGTATTTGCAGGATGAGCCACGTTATTGAATTGTACACGTCTATCTTCCCTCAGATGCTCCTGTTGGATCAGTGGTCCCTCGGAGATCAGGGGGATATGTTCTGGCAGTTGGAAAAAGGTTTGCCTTTCTCGACTTTGAAAAGGAAACCGTTACTGACATAGCCCTGGTCGACCAAGATAAAGCAAACAACAGATTTAATGATGGCAAAGTGGACCCTGCTGGACGTTTCTTTGCAGGTTAGTCACAACCAATTTTGCATTTTACATCTCCGTCCACATACAGCTTTGCTGAAATTGGCTTTCACCATTTTACCCTTGTGTTGATCAGGTCTACTTTAATCTACCTTAGGTAAGGTATTTTAGACTTAAAAAGGCAGTTGGATGACGGCGGAATGGATCACCAATTTAGGACTGAGATGTGGAGACATTTCTTCACTAAGAGGGTGGTGAATCTTTGAAATTCTCTATCCCAGAGGGCTGTGGAAGCTCAATTGTTGAGTGTATTCACCACAGAGATCGATAAATTTTTGGACATTAAGGGAATCAAGGGATGTGGGAATAGTGCGGGAAAGTGGAGTTGAGGTAGAAGATCTGTCATGATCTTATTGAATGGTGATGCAGGCTTATGGGGCCCTATGACCTACTCCTGCTCCTATTTCTTAGTAAGGTGTGTGACTTGAAGGTGGTGGTGTTCTCATGCACCTGCTGCCCATGTCCTTCTAGATGGTGGAGGTTGCCGGTTTGGGCAGTAAACTAATCAAGAGGTTTCGAAGATTTATCCATAGAATTTAATCATCATAGACATTCCTCGAATTCGAGGAAGACTTGCTTCCACTCTAAAAGTGAGTTCTTAGGTGACTGAACAGTCCAATTTAAAAGGCAGTAATGAAAGGGTACAAGTGATATCCTAAAGCACAACTCTGAAGATCAAGTAAATTACAAAGCTTGCTAGATTTTCTACCCATTGACTATGAATATCTCGACTAATAACTAGATTATGTGACAGACTTGAAATTATGTTCTGATATTTTAACTTAAAAAAAGGTATCATACACACAAGGGGTACGATAGCATAGTGGTAATGTTGCTGGACTAGTAATCCATAGGTCTGGATTAATGATCCAGAGACATGAGTTCAAATCCCACCAGGGCAGCTGGGGAATTTAAATTTAGATAAATCTGGAATAAAAAGTGAATTTCAGTAATGGTGACCAGGAAACTACTGGACTGTTGTAAAAACCCATCTGGTTCACTAATGTCCTTTAGCGAAGAAAATCTGCTGTCGTTATCCAGTCTGGCCCATCATCATCAGAGGCAGTCCCTTGAAATCGAAGAAGACTTGCTTCAACTCTAAAAGTGAGTTCTCAGGTGACTGTACAGTCCAATATGGGAATTACAGTCTCTGTCACAGGTGGGAAAGGGTGGGGTGGGTAGTCTGGTTTTCCGCACACTCCTTCCGCTGCCTGCGCTTGTTTTCTGCATGCTCTCGGCGACGAGACTCGAGGTGCTCAGCACCCTCCCAGATGCTCTTCCTCCACTTAGGGCGATCTTTGGCCAGGGACTCCCAGGTGTCAGTGGGGATGTTGCACTTTATCAAGGAGGCTTTGAGGGTGTCCTTAAAATGTTTCCTCTGCCCACCTGGGGCTCGCTTGCCATGTAGGAGTTCTGAATAGAGCGCTTGCTTTGGGAGTCTCGTGTTGGGATGCGGACATTGTGGCCCGCCCAACCAAGCTGGTCGTGTGTGGACAGTGCTTCGATGGTGGGGATGTTGGCCTGATTGAGAACACTGACGTTGATTTGCCTACCCTCCCAGTGGATTTGCAAGAGGTTGTAGGTAGGTGACCCCAGACCCACAGCAATGTGGTTGACTCTTTACTGCTCTCTGAAATGGCCTACCAAGCCACACGGTTATGTTCAAGAAGGTGATTCACTGCCACCTTCTCAAGGGCAATTAGGGATGGGTAATAAACTTTGGCCTTGTTGACAAAACCCACATCCCGTGAATGAATACAAAATATGATTAATTTAATTTTTATATGTTCTTAAGTCTTGAATCCATTTTTTTGCTGGTGGTGATATGACCCTTTTTGATATATCAAGAAATGCAAGGGTATACCTATTTGGAAAGGATGAACAGGCTGGGTTTCTTTTCTCTTGAAAGTGACCTAATATGACCTAATAGAGGTCTTTAAAATGATGAAAGGTTTTGATAGAGTAGATACAGCAAGTGTTTCCACTTGAGGGGAAGAGCAAACCTAGAGGCCATCAGTATAAGATAGTCAGCAAGAAATCCAATCGGGAATTCAGAAGAAACTTCTTTACCCAGAGAGTGGCGAGAATGTGGAACTCACTACCACAGGGAGTGGTTGAAGCGAATAGTATAGATGCATTTAAGGGGAGGCTAGACAAGCACATGAGGGAGAAGGGAATAGAGAGTTAAGCTGATAGAGTTAGGTGAGGAAAGATGGGAGGAGGCTCGAGTGGAGCATAAACTCCGACATGGACTGATTGGGCCGAATGGCCAGTTTCTGTGATTATGACATATTATAGAATATAATGGAGTTATTCTGTGATCCCAACTTATATTATCTCTACCTCACACTCCCTATGAATGTGACTCCTCTATTGGAAGCATGGAATTGTGGAATCATCCCTATATTCTCAATATCAGAAATTACTGCATACTCTTTGCATGTGCTATTAATGTATTAGGAAAACTTCAATGGTTAGTATTTACAGGGCTAACACTGACTTCTGCTACAGGGACCATGGCAATGGAGACTCGTCCAGCTGAAGTCGAAAGGCAGCAGGGATCTCTCTATGCTCTGCAGTCTGATCACTCTGTGGTCAAGCACTTTGACCAAGTGAACATTTCTAATGGTCTGGACTGGTCACTGGATCACAAGACCTTTTATTATATAGACAGCTTATCTTTTGCTGTGGATGCGTTTGACTATGACCTACACTCAGGAAAGATCTGTAAGTATATTTTAAAACGTACTTGGTCACATGTTGGAATGAGCCATTTTGTGATGTGTACATTTTTTTCTAGAAAGGTATATTCTTGGCCTCTCTGTTGCTGTGCAATAAATTATAGTTGGCTGCAAGGACAAATGGGCAAAGCTATTCCTGAGCCTCTCTCTGTGCTGACAGGGTGTGTGTGGGAAAGGCACTGGGTTGACTCTTCCTCTGATTTGCCCCTCCATGCCCAGGGAGAAATGCCCAATTGCCTCTTGGTGTCTCGCTATAGTGACACAGATGAGATAGGGAAGTCAACAATGCAAAGTTAGTGTGTAGGAACCTGAGTCCTACCGATCTCAGGCAGCACATTGAGACTCCAGCACCCTGTGCTGCTCCCTAATATTGCTTATATTCATTGATTTGGTCCATGACTAACGTTCATCTTTTGTTAATGGCAATAGGGTTTTAACTAAAGACTTGCATTTATATAGCGCCTTTCACGACCACTGGACATCGCAAAGTGCTTTACAGACAATTAAGTACTTTTGAAGTGTAGTCACTGTTGTAATGTGGGAAACACGGCAGCCAATTTGCGCATAGCAAGCTCCCAAAAACAGCAATGTGATAATGATCAGATAATCTGTTTTGTTATGTTGACTGAGGGATAAATATTGGCCAGGACACCAGGGATAACTCCCCTACTTATCTTTGAAATATTGCAATGGGATCTTTTACATCCACCTGAGAGAGCAGTTGGGGCCTCGGTTTAACATCTCATCTGGCACCTCTGACAGTACAGCATTCGTTCAGTACTGCACTGGAGAGTCAGCCTAGCTTTAAGTGCTCAAGTTCCTGGAGTGGGACTTGAGCCCACCACCTTTTGACTCAGAGGTAAGTGTACTACTCACTGAGCCACAGCAGACACATACATGTAAACACTTTTTAGACAAACTTTTGTTGAAGTTTCTTTTGCTTACTTGCCCCCACTTCAGCCCTGCCATGTTATGTCAGCTTGGCTCCGTTAGTAGCACTCGTATCTCAGGTTGTGGGCCCGGGACTTTAGTATATGATCTAGGCTGGGATTCCAGTGCAGGACTGAGGGAGTGCTATACTTCCAGCGGTGCTATCCTTTGATTAGGTGTTGAACCAAAATCCTGTCTTGTTTGTTCCAGTGGTTCAGGTAGATGATAATGGCTCCATGGCACTAATCTCAGAAGAATAGGCAGTTCTGCCAGAGTTTAGGCCAACTTTCATCCCTCAACCAACATCACTAAAACAGATTGCGCCGCTGTGTTTGCTGATGTGACAACGGCGGTTGAAATTCTTCTACGCGGTATAATTAGCGACGTGCTTATTTGTACTGCAAAAATGGCCAACATGCTCCATCCTTTGTTTCTGATTGGTCCCCTTGGAAGATAAGCCACACCCTGAGGTTTCACAGGAATGTGTAACTGGAACTGTCCATCCCAAGATCTCACTGACTTTGCAAATTGTAACTCGATCCACATTGACTTTCTGAAGCGACAGGGGACAGAGCTCCCCAGAAGACAGCAAGGGCCAGCCAAAGTGCCTTATCTCAGTGCAAGTGCATCCTCCTGCCCCCCTCCACCCCAACATTGATGGGCAGGCATTGTGTACGGATTGTTAACAGGTTTATTGGGTATGAAGTGAATAGTGACAGTGTCATGACTTCTGGATATCATCTACTCCAACGATGTCCCTTATAGAGGTTTGGATGAACGTGATCCGTCATCCCCCCCACCTGTGTCTCACCCCCCCAACCCCCCCACCAGTATTTCTCTCTCTCTCCCCCCAGTCTCTCTCTCCCCTCCAGCCTCTCTTTCTCTCTTACCCCCCAGCCTCTCTCTCCACCCCCCTGCCTCTCTCTTCCCTCGTCTCACTCTCCCCCCCCCGCCCCTCCCCCGCAGCCTCTCTCTCCCCCACAGCCTCTCTCTCTACCCCCAGCCTCTCTCCCCTCCCCCCAGCCTCTCTTTCCTCCTCCCCCCAGCCTCTCTTTCGCTGGCGGGCCCAGGCCGGCCGGGGTGGTGGGTTGAGTCAGAGCTTCAGGTCCTGCTTCTCGGCACCACGCACATGGAATGATTCAGGCCGGGAGGTGGAGGGGGGGGGGGGGGCGGAGTTTGAGGGGGCGGGGCTTGTCGCCTCTCAGTCAAAAAGGTGCAGTACAAATAGTTACATCGTATAATTAGTGCACCAGTTAACGCATTTACATCAAGCTCTCGTGTCCGTTATTTTAATAACATCATTAACCCGTAGCACGCACAGGAATTTGACGGTAAATGGTCAAAATAATACACGGGCATTTCTACCCCCATGAAGGAGGCAACTTGTAATTTCTCCAATTGAATATTGGGAAGACCGAAGCCATTGTTTTCAGTCCCCGCCACAAACTACGTTCCTTAGGCACTGACACCATCCCTCTCCCCAACTTCTGTCTGAGGCTGAACCAGACTGTTCAGAACCTTGGTGTCATATTTGAACCTGAAATGAGCTTTCGACCACATATCCGCAGCATAACTAAGACCGCCCATTTCCACCTCCGTCTCATCACCCGTCTCCGCTCTTGCTTCAGCTAATCCATTGCTGAAACCCTCATCCATGTCTTTGTTACCTGTAGACTTGACTATTCTAACGCACTCTTGGCTGGCCTTCCACATTCTATTCTATGTAAACTAGAGGTGATCCAAAACTCGGCTGCCCGTGTCCTAACTCGCACCAAGTCCTGTTCATCCATCACCTCTGTGCTCGCTGACCTACATTGGCTTCCCGTTAAGCAACACCTCGATTTCAAAATTCTCATCCTTATTTTCAAATCCCTCCATGGCCTCGCCCCTCCCTATCTCTCCCCTCAGCACCACAACTCCCCAAGATGTCTGCGCTCCACTAATTCTGCCCTCTTGAGTATCCCTGATTATAATTGCTCGACCATTGGTGGCCGTGCCTTCTGTTGCCTCGGCCCCAAGCTCTGGAGCTCCCTCTCTAAACCTCTCCACCTCTCTCCCTCTCTTTCCTCCTTCAAGACACTCTAAAACCTACCTCTTTGACCAAGCTTTTGGTCACCTGCACTAATTTGTACATATGCGGCTCGATGTCAAATTTTTTGTCTTATAATACTCCTGTGAAGTGCCTTGGGAAGTTTCACTACGTTAAAGGCGCTATATAAATACAAGTTGTTGTTGTTGTCATCTATGTTCCCTTTAATTATTTTTTGTGGGCAAGTAGCCCATTCAAATTTCCACGCATGCACAGCTTTTCCCATTGTGAAGCTGGCAAGCGACCTGCATGGGACCTGCAGAGCACTGCTCGGCCGCACAGCTTAACAGGAACATTGCTCATCGCCACCTTGTTCATGGATGCCATGTTTCAGATTGTAATTCTTTAAAGGAAGGGATGTGCGTTCGTAATGAATAAGACTTTATTTTTTTACATTACTGTATAGCAAATCGAAGACTTATGTACAAGCTTGAACAAGCGGAGGCTATTCCAGATGGACAATGCATCGATGCAGAGGGAAAACTTTGGGTTGCCTGTTACAAGGGTGGACGAGTCCTGCGTATTGACCCAGAAACAGGTAAATCAATTAAATATGTAAACGGCGATGTCCAATTTTGTGCTTGAAAAAACTATAATTTCCCATTTTGACACTTCAATACCAGTATCAGAATTCATTATTATATTTTTTACACCAGTCTATTGTTATCTTTTTCCTTTAATCTTCTGCATAACATTCTCTAGCCAGCAATGCATCTGTTGGTCTGATGCAGAATGTTATTAGTGCTGAGGGTGAGCCACTCACAAGCCACTTTTGAACCACATGTCAATGTCCAATATCTCTTCCCATCATCCCCACTAGGAAAATTCTCCGGTTAACTTGGCTGAGATCATTAACTCACCGTGTGGGCTATTGTGGATTCTAACCCAAGTTCTACCACACCATGGTAGCTTCATACATCCCTCCGTACTACCAGACAAGGCAAATCTACAATTACAACAACAATGCCTTTTGTAGTTCATCAGAATTACTTCATGCATATATATCTATAGACCATGCCCTACTTTAAGATCATAATCTATAGGATCGCCATTTTAACCCCGGTTTTGACTGTCTGCATTGGGTATGTTTTGCCAATTCCTGCATGATTGCAATACCGAGTACCACAGCGTCCTCAAATGCAGGAAGGAAAGATAATTGGTAAAACATGTCGTTCATTATATAAGTCAGTCATGAAAATTGGATTTATATAAGTGCCATTAATGAAAAAAATGTCTGAAGACATTTCACAAATGGAAGTCGCTATGGGGAATGGATGCTTTGCCATAGAAGATTAGGAAGGATAATTTAAAAAAAGATGGGTTGAAGAAAGGTTTTCAAAGGCGGAGAGAGAAAATGAAAGGTTTAGGGAGGGAGATACTGAGAGAAGGTCTGAGAGGCTTAAAACTCCACCACCATGGTAGACGAAGGCTACAAAAGTCAGAGGGCTGAAGGATATGTGAGGGTTACAAGACTGGAGGACGTTGCAGAGAGAAGATGAGGAAAAACCATGGAAAAGATATGAAGATAAGGATGAGTATTTTAAATTTAATGTATTGGGGACCGAGAGCCAATGTAGGCCAGCAAAAATGGGGAGATTGGGACTAGAGGTTATGTACTTTGGCAGAAAAAAAATCAAAGAGCAAGTTATTATTTAAATGGAGAAAGATTGCAAAGTGCCACAATACAGCGGGATCTGGGGGTACTTGTGCATGAAACACAAAAGGATAGTATGCAGGTACAGCAAGTGATCAGAAAGGCCAATGGTATCTTGGCCCTTATTGCAAAGGGATGGAGTATAAAAGCAGTGAAATCTTGCTACAGCTGTACAAGGTATTGGTGAGGCCACACCTAGAATACTGCGTGCAGTTTTGGTTTCCATATTTACGAAAGGATATACTTGCTTTGGAGGTAGTTCAGAGAAGGTTCACTCGGTTGATTCTGAGGATGAGGGGAGGAAAGGTTGAGTAGGTTGGGCCTCTACTCATTGGAATTCAGAAGAATGAGAGGTGACCTTATCGAAACGTATAAGATTATGAGGGGGCTTGACAGGGTGGATGCAGAGAGGATGTTTCCACTGAAGGGGGAGCCTAGAACTAGAGGGCATGATCTTAGAATAAGGGGTCGCCCATTTAAAACAGAGATGAGGAGAAATTTCTTCTCTGAGGGTTGTAAATCTTTGGAATTCGCTGCCTCAGAGAGCTGTGGAAGCTGGGACATTGAATAAACGTAAGAAAGAAATAGACAGTTTCATAAACAACAAGGGGATAAGGGGTTATGGGGAGCGGGCAGGAAAGTGGATCTGAGTCCATGATCGGATCAGCCATGATCTTATTGAATGGCGGTGCAGGCTCGAGGGGCCGTATGGCCTACTCCTGTTCCTATTTCTTATGTTCTTATGTTCTTATATTCTAGAACAGGAGATGGGTGTCTTAGTTTTGGATAAGTTGTAATTTCTGGATGTTAAAGGATGGGGGACCAACAAGGAGGGCTTTGGAATAATCAAATGTGGAAGTGATGAAAGGATAAGTGTTTCGGTGGAAGGACTGACATGGAGCATTGTTGCAGAGGTGAATTAAGTGGTCTTGGTAATGGTTAAGAGGTAGGGTTCGAAGCTCAGCTCTGTGTTGAACAGACACTTTGGGCTGGATTTTCATTTTGATTGCGCCTCTGTTTGCGCCCCAGAGGGGGCGGTAATGGGTCACAAAATGCTGAGCACCTGGACGGCCAGCTTCCAGCACCCCACCGGCAAATTTGGTGGCGGTTTTGCGGCTGCACTGAGCAGTACCGCCCAGGAGTGTCACGCCGCTCTGCAACAACCCAGTTTTGACAGCGATGCGATATTTATTTGGAGCGGCACTCGTAGCGCTCCCTAGTGACACCGCCAGAGAAAGCAGGCGGTCCGAGCTGTCCTGGGGCGCTAAGGGAAGAAATGATTGCAAAAGATAAGTGAAATTGATATTGCTTTGTGTTTTTTTTTGCCATCCACATTTATTTGGGGGGAGTAGTTCGTCGGGAATGTTTTATGTGTTTTTTGTCCCGATTTTTTTTTTCTCGCAGGGAGGCCTCTCTTCGGACGGTCCGAAGCTGGCTCTTCAGCAACAGATTTTCAGTTGCTCACCCGGCCTAGCGTCCTAAGAGACGTGTGGAACGCCTCCCTTAGCGCTCCGCTCCAGAATCAGGGCGCAGCAACCGAATTTTCTGGCTGCCGTCGCAAACCATTTCTCGCCGCAAAATTTACCGACCCACCGACATTAGCGCCCGAAGAAGCCTCCAACCAAAAATCCAGCCCAAAGATTTTGCTCAGTCTGACTTAACCAGAGTGAGAGGTTGAGGTAGGGGATGGAATCAGTGGCAAAGGAGGTTGTGGCAGGAGCGGGTGAATACAATCACTCACTAATACTCAGTTGGTGGAAGCTGTGACTCTTCAATGACTTCTTGGTGAACAGTCTGGCTGCTATGGAGTCAAGAGACGTGGTGAAGAGGTCGAGCTGGACATCAGCAGCATATAAATGAAAGCTGATTCTGTGCTGAGGAAGATGTCACCGAGGGGCAGCATGTAGATGAGGATGAGGAGAGGGTCAAGGGAAGCTACTCATAGGATTCAAGAGATGAAAGTGGTAGGTGGGAAGAGAAGCCATTGCTGAAGATGTCGGGTTGCAGTGGAATCACATGAGGTCTACCTTAAGGAGCTAGACAACGGAGTTCTCTAGTAACTTATTATGGCAGATGATTGCAGTCAAAGAAAGTTCATTCCTTGTTTGCGCTCCATTTTAGAATTTTGCACCTGGAATTTCCGTGGTTACTCTTCCGATCTCCCCCTAACACTGAAATAACATAAATATCTAAAAATGGCACTTCATGATATTTCTTCGGGATTACACCTATGTTACGGTGGAGCATGGGAGAACCCAGTGCAACTCCCCTCCCCCTTCACCCTTAGATCCACACTCAGTAAATCCAATGCTAGGAGACTCTGAATCCAGTCTGAATCCATCCAAATCCTCATTTTGCTCATCGTCATCATCATCGACAGTCCCTCGAAATTGAGGGAAGACTTGCTTCCACTCTAAAAGTGAGTTCTCAGGTGACTGAACAGTCCAATACGGGAATTATAGTCTCTGTCACAGGTGGGACAGACAGTCATTGAAGGAAAGGGAGGGTGGGACTAGTTTGCCGCACACTCCTTCCGCTGCCTGCGCTTGATTTCTGCACGCTCTCGACGACGAGACTCGAGAGCTCAGCGCCCTCCTGGATGCACATCTTCCACTTAGGGAGGTCTTTGGTCAGGGACTCCAAGGTATATCTGGGGATGTTGCACTTTATCAAGGAGGCTTTGAGGGCATCCTTGAAATGTTTTCTCTGCCCACCTGGGGCTCGCTTGCCGTGTCGGAGTTCCGAATAGAGCGCTTGCTTTGGGAGTCGTTTTGCTCACAACGACAGTGAAGTCTAAAGCCCAGAAATCACAGATAAGAATCTTTCCTTCAGGTAAGAGGATCCAGACAGTGAAGCTGCCCGTTGACATGACCACATCTTGCTGCTTCGGAGGAAAGGATTACTCCGAACTTTATGTAACATCAGCTGTGGACGGGATGGATGAAGAATGGAAACAGAGACAGCCGCAAGCAGGCGGCATTTTTAAGGTCGGTCGATAGAATGCGATAATTGCCGATAATATCGCGATAGTGCTGGAGCTGTGAATCACAATTGCAAACTTTCTGATCTGCCATGCCACTCCCCTCTCAGCTGGCGAGAGTTCCGCCCAGACCATATGGAGGGCCGACTGGGTAGAATTTCCCGGCTAGCTCTAGAACTCCTTCGGACACAACTCCACAATAGCTTTTAAAAAGGATGTGGATACAAATTTGATAAGTATTCGGTGCTGTAAAATCCTATGATTCTAATATTTTTTGGCAAAGGATACTTTACCAAATTGTGCATGTACAACACAACAACTTGTATTTATATAGCGCCTTTAACGCATTAAAACGTCCCAAGGCGATTCACAAAAGTGTTAGCAGACAAAAATTTGACACTGAGCCACATAAGAAGAAATTACAGCAGATGACCAAAAGCTTGGACAAAGAGGTAGATTTTAAGGAGGAAAGAGAGAAGCAGAGCCGGAGAGGTTTAGGGAGGGAATTCCAGACCTTAGGGCCTAGGCAGTTGAAAGCATGGCCACCAATGGTTGAGTGCTTATAATCAGGGATGCTCAAGAGGGCAGAATTAGAGGAGCGTAGATCTAATTTATTAACAGCCTACATAACAGTACTACTGTTATCTCATGGATACATGTTGATGTTGACAAATGTGCTGACTCCCCAGGGGCCATGTATGAAAACGCAGTCATCCCTGGGAATAACAAAACCGCCTAAGTGTCACGGTCAAGCTTTGTTTACACGCCTTGAGTGTTTAGCAACGGCTCTCCTGTCTGTGTAGTAGCCTGAGGAACTGCTTTCTTTTTCTTTTTCTCCTGAGCTTACGGCTTGTAACTAGCAGATATGCTACAATCAGGAGTTGGCCGATTACTAAGGCATGCGATCCCACCCGGATCCATGCAGGTATGTCTGCCCGTATCCCCAAATCCCACCATGCTGGGGGTTTAATCTGGGCAATCTCCCCTGCTAGAATTTCAGTTTTCTGCTCCATGGTGTAAAAATGTTTTTGCGACAAATCCACTGCCTGGAGGAGGGCTGTAAGTTTCTCAGGTAGTGGGGCAGTGGGATAGCCAAACTGGGCGACATATTGTTGTAGGTGGCTGAGGTTGTTTTGTACCGTGAGGTGAATCGTGGAAGGTTCAGGAATGGGTGTGATTCTGGTGTGTGCCACTTGAACCTCTGCCCTGGGTTTAAAGCAAAAGCTGCTATACGGTATTGGACACCACCTTCCCGGTCCGTGTTCATACCATTGGGCACTTGTGGTGACACAATATGTCCCATCGCCTACATATGCTACCTGTGGAGGCATGTGGTTAGGGGCCATTAACTCCATTGTGCAATTGATAGGCTCTGCCCCAGCAGTGCTGAACCCGCATTGTGGCCTTGCAAAAGCGTTCAAGTGCTGGGGGCACAGGATTACCTGTGCTCCCCTGCTCCGACAACCCGAGAGGTCTGTACCTGTCACAGTGTGCTCCCACATTGTGACATAAGGTGGGACCTCTTGGAATCGCCCATACCACCCCATCCCCGACATCCTGCCACCACCTATAGAAAGCAATGGAGACCCCCTCTGAACACACGCGAGTGGATCCCCACATACACAAATAAATTCCTTGGTCGTACGCCCACCATTTCTCCCAGCACACCATTACCCTGCCAGATGACCCCATGATGGTTCGGTAGGTATCATTATCCAGACGTTTCCAGTCCGAGTGTCGGTCTCCCACGTCCCTCTTGAGCTTTCTGAGCCACCACCACCGTCCCAGAGGTATGTCCCCTTGGCAAGTTAGGCATACCTTCCTGCCTTCTGACACTCTCACTCTGGAAGTGGCCGCAGTGATCTCCGGGCAGGGGATGGAGACCTCTCCGTGGGTAAAGTCCTTATGGTTGGAGTACTTGGTGGAGTTCGATCCCAACCACCCAGGCCATCTCCCCTCGTGGGAGTAGGTGACCCGGCCATCTGCCGCCGGAGTCCTTTCTCCTGTGGTCACTGTCGGCGCTTTGTCCCCGGAGCATCCGAAAACCAGGGAGTCCTCGGTGTCCCCTCGGTGCCCGGTGCAGATCCTTAGCGATACCAGCATCACTAACGTCCAGTAGGGAGGTGTTGACATCTGAAAGGCAAGAAGAACATGGCCTTGCCTTGAGAGACCTCTCCAGGCTCGGCCCACTTAACATGTTCTGAACATAACATGCTGTACCCAACCGTCACTGCCTTACCTAAACACATATGCACAGAACACAAAGTAACAAAACAGGAAGGGAAAATATATACACCGCCACCCGTCCCTGATTGGCACGGTGCTGTTTATCCATGTTGTTGGCCGCCTGCCAGTGAATCTGTTGAAGCTGTTCAAACAGATTCCTGACGAAGTGGTCCCGGTTCACTTCTCGAAGCTGCCCTTCGGTGAGAACCGGCGCCAACACATGCACTGGGGTTCTCATGATCCGGCCTGTCATCAGCTCATGGGGTGAGTACCCTGTGCTCTTTGACTGACTGGCCCGGATTCTCATGAGAACCAACGGTAAGACTTCCACCCACTTGTTCGGTGAGTCTCCCGTCTCCTTCCGCAGCCTTTCCTTTAGGGTCCGGTTCAGGTGTTCTACGGGGCCTGAGGACTGAGGGTTGTTTGCAGTGCAAACCAGACAGCCCGCACAGAAGTTGCGGACGTCTTCCCGGAGGCCTGGCCACCACCCTGCCTTTTCTACCCGTTGCCAGGTAGATTCCGGCCCAGGGTGTCCCGCACCTGGACCCGCATGGGCCAGCTGAAGGAATTCCCTCCAGTGTTGTGGCGGCACTACCCATTTGTCCCCTTTAAACAACATGCCTTCCCGCACAGCAATATCTGCAGCACTGTATGGGCCCTCCGCCTTTTCCCCCTTTTTGATAGCAGCCAAGGCAGCCTTCAGGATCGGATCCTGCATCTGGACTACTTTAAGGTCCGGGGCCGCAGCTGCCCCTACGCTCCCTTGTGTCCCTGGCTTGCTTCTTGCTGCTGCTATCCTGCCTGCCTCGTATGGGTCCCATGGGCGACCTGTACGAGCACCTTCCCTTGCCAGCAGGTCTGCCTACTGGTTACCTTCCCCCCGTGGCTCAGTTTTGGAGTGGGCCTTTACCTTCTGGATATATACATCCCCGGTTTCTCCCACTGCAGCCACGATCTTTTCTAGCAGGGGTTTGGTCACAAGGGGCTTTCCATCCACAGAGGTGTACCCCCGGCGTGACCAAATCGCCAGATACTCTGTTCACGAATTGCAAGTGAACATGCTGTCCGAGCAAATCGTGTATGGGGTAGGGAATTCCTCGGGGTGTGTGACCACATACATCACCGCCGAGAGTTCCGCCTGCTGGGCGCTCAGGGTGCATGGGAGTTTAAGAGCCAAGGCAATCCCTGCCTTGGGATCCCAAACTCCGCAGCCCATGAGTCTTGTACCCGCGGACACTGAACTGGAGCCATCAACGTAGATCTCGCGGCCTGTGGGGTGTATCCCTGTCCGAAATCCAAAGTTGATGTCCCATACCCCCTCCACAGAGCATCTATGCGGCTGCCCTGGATAGATTAAATTTTCTGCGAGCCTGGGCTCACAGAGGCCATTGACCTTTAAAGTCATTTGGGAGAGGAGGAGGGTCCAGTGAGTGATTCTAGCACTGCTCACTGTCCCGTCCTTAATCCTCCCGTCCTACAGCATCTGCGTCGGGGTATGGTGGGTGAGGAGTGTAATGGGGGATATTCCGGTAAAGATCTAAGCTCTCTTTACTGCCCAGTGGGTGGCCAGTAAGTGCCTCTCACAATTGGAGTATCCCTTTTCTACCTCCGTGAGGACCCTGGAAGAGTGCACCACTGGTCTCAGCTGACCGTTTCGCCCCTGGAGCAACACTGCACTTAAGCTGTCGCCACTAGCTGCCACCTCCAGGAAGAATTCCTCCCCCCCATCAATTGCCCCTAGGGCTGGTGCTATCTGCAGGTCTCTCTTAAGACGGACAAATGCTGCCTCACAGCCCTCATCCCATTCCCACTCGACCCCCTTATGTAGGAGTCTGAGCAGAGGGGCGGCTGTGGCTGCATAGTCCTCGATGAAGTCCCTACAGTAGCCAGTGATTCCCAGGAAAGAACTTACCCCCGACACATCCCTAGGGACAGGGAGTTCCTGCACTGCCTTTCTTCTAGCCTCATCAATGGCCCTTTCTCCTGCCCTTATCGTCAGGCCCAGGAATTTTACCTCCATTAGACCTATCTGGGCTTTCTTGGGGTTAACTTTAAAACCCCCTTCCTTCAGTAAGACCAGCAGTTCGGCCAGCAGTGGACCGTGTTCCTCACTGCTGTCTGTGAACAACAACAGGTCGTCCATATACTGGACCAGCTGGTGTGGTTGGCTGAAGCCTTTTAAGCAGTTCGCCATGCATTGGTGAAAGATGCTGGGACTATTATGAAAGCCCTGTGGGAGGCAGCTCCATGTATACTGCTGTTCCCGGAAGATGAAGGCAAACTTGTACTGGTCTTCCCTCCGTACAGGGATAGACCAGAACCCGTTGGATATGTCCAACACTGTGAACGTGGTTGCGGATGCAGGGATTTCCCCTATCAGATCCGCAACCGCCGCTACTGTGGGAGCACAAGCTGGGATGTTTTTATTGAGCACCCTATAATCCACCGTAGCCCTCCAAGAATTGTCCGGTTTCCTAACCGGCCAAAGCGGGGAGTTGACATGGGTGCTATGGGTCTCAAAACACCCTGCTCGACAAGTGAGCTTAAAGCTGTCTCCAAATCTGCTTCTGCCTCTCGGGGAAAGCCATACTGCATTTGCGGGCGGGACATGGAATCCCCATCTATTCTAACCTCCACTCCTGTGACTCTCCCACAATCGTGTTTATGGGTGGCAAATGCTGCAAGATTTGCTTGCACATAGGCCCGGTACTCGGCCGGGGGTTACCGACCAGAACCTCCAGATCGTAACCCACTTTTAGCTTCATTGTACACAGAGTCCCTTTTCCCTGTTTCTTATCAATAACCATGACTTTTCCCTCTGCTCCCGTGCCCACTGTGCCCCATAGACAGTGATTCCTCAAGTCTACTAGGATCTGGCGAGCGATGATGAAATCAGCCCCCAAGATCCCTTTTCCCACCTGCTCCCAGTTCATCAGGACGCACTTCCATTGTGCTCCTAAACGAACTGCGAGCGGGACTGAGAAAAACCCAGCCTTCTCATTTCCTGTGAACCCAACTAGTTGATACGACACCCCGTTTGATAGAGGTGAGGTTGCGGGGTCCTCCGAATGGACTATCGTGCTGGAAGCACCAGTGTCCAAAAGGTAAGTACCCAATACACCCTCAACCTCCATCTTGACCCAGGGCCGTCCCCAGGGGTCGTATTCTAGTGGGCACAGGTATACAGGCTGGGTCTGGGCTAGTCATGGCCTCTGTACTGGCAGGGTTGCTGGTGCTTCCCTGCCTATTGCCGTGGCTACCTTCCCAATCCCCTCCAGCGCTGTCCTCACTGCAGCTACTATCTCATCAAGGAATGGTGAGGAGCTCCCTCTACTACCCCCACTCTGGGCGGCTCCTAAAGAACTTCTCCCCCCATATCTCTTTACTGGGCTCCTGCAATCCCTTTTAAAATGCCCAGCTTTCCCGCACCCGTAGCACACTCCCTCCTTATCAATCGAGCGGCCACTCTCCTTGTGCCATTCCCTTTTGGGAATGGAGTTGGGTTTTACTTCATTTACCCGACCTTTGGAGGTTTTCTCCTCCTCCCCTCCTCCATTCCATTGGACCAGTGCCAGTTGCCTGACCACTGCTTCCTCGGTGAGGTTGGGGTCCCAGGAATCGAACCACAGTTCTGCCCTGGCCTTGAGCCGGGGCAAGCAGTTTGCCACCAGCATCCTCAGCCAGCGGCCAGTCTGTACCGCGGAAAGATTCGCCCGGTCGAGGAGCTCCCCACAGGCTGCGTGGTATACCACCCACAGCCTGTCCGCAAACGACTGCGGGGTTTCCCCTGCGAGCTGCCTTGTCCTTTCGACCCGTTCTGCCCGAGTGAGGGCTTGCACCCAAGGTTTGGTGAGGTTCACCTTGCCAAAAATGTATGAGGAAATTCTCTCCTCCATTTTAGTTTCCTCTCTTATCACCTCTTCTGTTATATTAACATCTCCTGTTTGCTTATGTCTTGCCGCGGTCACCATGTTCTGTAAGGGGTTCCCAGGGAGTGTTGTTGTGCCTTGGGTGTCTCTCTCTGGGCTTCTGCCCTCACAGCTTATGCCTGGCCTGTGAGGTACCCTGAGTGCTGCAAGAGCACCCCTGGAGAGATTGTGTCCACAGCTTATGAACGGGGGTTTTGAGATTCTTGCATCCCCTGTGAGGCACCTGTGAGTGTCAAACACTCCTAACCCCTTCTTCCCTAGCCTGTGACACACAGTTGAGCGTTTTCGAGCCGCTCCTAGCTTCCCTTACACTGTTCTGACATAAGACTCACGATCAGGAGATGTAATACAATAGAACTGAGACAAGGTGATTCCAAGAGGAACTTTAGGCTTCCAATTTATTTGACAAGGTGTATCTCAACAAACAGCAATACATCAACAAAACAATCCCCCTAAATCCTACTAAACGGACACAACGAAAATCTTTACACAAGTTTAGCAGTACAATGTCCAACCTCCCACCTTTCCTGGCCTAACTGAGTTGGGAGTTCCGGGGACCAGAGGTTATACTCACTCCTGTGCCTTTCTGCAGTCTGGTGGTTTGTTTCTTCTATCTTCGGTGTCTTCGGACACTGGTTTTCCTTCAGCGTCGAGAGGCTTGCTGGTTGTTGGATCACGAAAGCACGGAACCACACACACTACGTCAGAAACCCCTTTTTATAGCCAGATTATACAGTCCGCCTCTCCTGCTGAAATCGATTCTTCCCATTGGTGGGCTTTGTGATTTTGAAAAATGCAGCAGTTTTAGATTATTGCGGGTTTTTTCCACTGATGTTAACCTACTCAAGGTTTGAATGGGTGATGATTGCGTTGGCCTCCTGTAGCCATTGTGTAGGCCCTTGGGTTGTTTTGGGTTCCCTGGTTTCTGAAGGTCTGCATAATTTTCCTCCAATTCAGGTTTTCTAACCTACTCAAAGTTTGAGTAGGGGTTGATTGGGTTGGCCTCCTGTAGCCATTGTGTAGGCCCTTGGTTTGTTTTGGGTTCCGTAGTTTTCTGAAGATCTGCATAATTTCCTTCCATAGTGTAAACATGGGGAAGACAATAGCCCAATAATGGCTGTGAGTCAGTCCCAGTTTTCGAGCAAGTGCTCTCCCATTGGCTTGAAAGCCCCATGCTTCGGGCTGACTCTGTCTCACCATTGGCCCTCCGATGTCCTCCCCCGTCCAATCACTGCTCTGCCAAGGTCAAACTGTATCGGTTTCAATTCACAGCACAGACTGATCCCACAGCCCTTTTCCTTCTGGGTAAAATGAGTGGGTTTTCGTCCTCCCCTACATAATCGATGCTGTAAAATGCACGTGTCGATCTGGTTCGGTCCCGACGCTATCACTATCTCTGCTCAGACATAAATAATGATCAGAGAGGTCATGGAGGGCAGCGATGCCCATGGAACAATATCCAGCGCAAATCAGAATCTGTAGCGGCAGACAGGAGATAACTGGACATAAAAATTAACGTTGAGTCCATATTCCTTTCTGTTTCAGATTACTGGACTTGGGGTGAAGGGAATACCACCATATTCATATGCAGGATAAAACACATCTTCAACAACCTTAAGCCTGCATTCCGTGCAGTTATGAGGCTTACTTGATCAACTGCTTTAAGCTACTATAACAGCAAGCTTTACAACATACCATTTTATAGATGCACTGATAAATTGTTAGGCTCTTTTGCCACACAAGATCTTTTTCACGTTTTCCACATTCTAATTATTGTTTAATATTTAATTCTAATTATACTCAAATGTTGGCCATCTGGCTATACTATGAAACAATAAAAATTATTTCTTCAGCACTATGCACTGTGTTGTTTTATGTTTTAATGGCTGATGTTGGACATCCTGGAGAGATGTGTTGGATGCAGAACTTCTTGGGGAGATGAGGGTTAAAAGTCGAACTTCTTTGTGTCTTGAAGGAACAGGCTTTCCAATATAAACAGGAAGAGTTTGACGTGCTTTGAGGAGAAAGCATGCCTTGTCTTCTGATATCTAAAGTGCTTGTGTAAAGAAAGAAACACTATCATTTATATAGCGCCTTTCACGACCACTGGCCGTCCCAAATGCTTTACAGCCAATGAAGTACTTTTGGAGTGTAATAACTGTTGTAATGTGGGAAACACAGCAGCCAATTTGCACACAGCAAGCTCCCACAGTCAGCAATGTGCTAGTGACCAGATAATCTGTTTGTGTTAAGTTGGTTGAGGGATAAATATTGGCCAGGACACCGGGGATAACTCTCCTGCTCTTCTTCGAAATAGTGCCGTGGGACCTTTTACGTTCACCTGAGAGAGCAAATTGGACCTTGGTTTAACGTCTCATCTGAAAGACAGCACTTCCAGCAGTGCAGCGCTCCCTCAGTACTGCTCTGGAGCATCAGCCTAGATTTTTGTGCTCGTCTCTGGAGGGGTGTTAGAACCCACTCAGAGGTGAGGGTGGCAGCAAGTGAGCCACCAGCTGTCACCGAGCCAAGGTCTTGTGTGTGCCTAATACCCATTTAGAACATAAGAACATAAGAAATAGGAGCAGGAGTAGGCCATACAGCCCCTCGAGCCTGCTCTGCCATTCAATAAGATCATGGCCGATCCGATCACGGACTCAGGTCCACTTTCCTGCCCGCTCCCCATAATCCCTTATTCCCTTATCATTTAAGAAACTGTCTATTTCTGTCTTAAATTTATTCAACGTCCCAGCTTCCACAGCTCTCTGAGACAGCAAATTCCACAGATTTACAACCCTCTGAGAGAAGAAATTTCTCCTCATCTCAGTTTTAAATGGGCGGCCCCTTACTCTAAGATCATGCCCTCTAGTTCTAGTCTCCCCCATCAGTAGAAACATTCTCTCTGTATCCACCCTGTCAAGCCCCCTCATAATCTTATATGTTTCGATAAGATCATCTCTCATTCTTCTGAATTCCAATGAATAGAGGCCCAACCTACTCAACTTTCTTCATAAGTCAACCCCCTCATCCCCGGAATCAACCTAGTGAACCTTCTCTGAACTACCTCCAAAGCAAGTATATCCTTTCGTAAATATGGAAACCAAAACTGCACGCAGTATTCCAGGTGTGGCCTCACCAATACCCTGTATAGCTGTAGCAAGACTTCCCTGCTTTTATACTCCATCTCCTATGCAATAAAGGCCAAGATACCTTCGGCCTTCCTGATCACTTGCTGTACCTGCATACTATTCTTTTGAGTTTCATGCACAAGTACCCCGAGGTCCCACTGTACTGCGGCACTTTGCAATCTTTCTCCATTTAAATAATAACTTGCTCTTTAATTTTTTTCTGCCAAAGTGCATGACCTCACATTTTCCAACATTATTCTCTATCTGCCAAATTTTTGCCCACTCACTTAGCCTGTCTATGTCCTTTTGCAGATTTTTTGTGTCCTCATACATTTGAGATCTATTAACTCCTGTTTTTAAAGCCTGTGCTGGTTTCAAACCAAATCCAATTCATAGGGAGGCCTCAAACGAGAAAATGTACAAAAAGTCAAATACTAAACCCTAAGCACATGTGCAAATAAAGATAAGATAAAAAGTTGCTTGCTAAAGTGCACATACTGTGTTGTGATCATGGAGATATAATATATCAACAGCTGTAGACTGGATGGCTTGATGTTGGAGGATTGTCCATATTTGGTTCAGTAAATTATTTTAGCCAGGTTACTGCCTTCTCAGTGAGTATTAGACCAGTAATTTATTAGGCACAATCCAATGTCACCATGGATGTCTACAAGTGCCCCACCTCCTCCAAACAATCAGGACACCAATAAAAAGATAGTCTGCTCAAACTAAAATCCCCCGCAAAAATGGGTGGGAAAACTAATTGTGAGGAGAAGACAAAACATCTGCAGAGGGACATAGACAGACTAAGTGAGTGGGCAAAAATTTGGCAGATGGAGTATAATGTGGGAAAGTGTGAGGTTATCCACTTTGGCAGAAATAATAGAAAAGCAAATTATAATTTAAATGGAGAAAAATTGCAAAGTGCTGCAGTACAGAGGGACGTGGGGGTCCTTGTGCATGAAACACAAAAAGCTCGTATGCAGGTACAGCAAGTAATCAGGAAGGCAATTGGAATGTTGGCCTTTATTACATTTGGGATAAAGTATAAAAACATAGAAGTCCTGCTACAACTTTTCAGGGTATTGGTGAGGCCACACCTAGAGCACTGCGTACAGTTTTGGTCTCCGTATTTAAGGAAGGATATACTTGCAGTGGAGGCAGTTCAGAGAAGGTTCACTAAGTTGATACCAGAGATGAGGAATAGGTTAAGTAGGTTGGGCCTAAACACATTGGAGTTCAAAAGAATGAGAGATGATCTTATCAAAACATATAAGATAATGAGGGCGCTTGACAAGGTGGATGCAGAGAGGATATTTCGACTCACAGGGGAAACTAAAACTAGGGGACATAGTCTTAGAATAAGAAGCCGCCCATTTAAAACGGAGGTTTGTAAATCTGTGGAATTCTTTGCAGAGTTGTGGAGGCTGCGTCATTGAATATATTTAAGGCGGAGATAGACAGATTTTTGAAGGACGAGGGAATAAAGGATTATGGGGAGCGGGCAGGGAAGTGGAGCTGAGTCCATGATCGGATCAGCCATGATCTTATTAAGTGGCGGAGCAGGCTCGAGGGGTCAAATGGTCTACTCCTGCTCCTATTTCTTATTTCTTATGAATGTACGACAGCTCCGAAATTGCAAGACTGGGAAGGGTGGAAGATCAGCATGCCCTATTCCTTTTAATGACCAGAAATTGCAAATACTTCAAATCAGGCATGGTAAGCTCCATGTTGTGGGATTATCTGATCAGTTAACTGCCGTCGGGTCTGATTCCACACTGGGAATGGAGTCTCGGGGCGAATAACTAAAATCACAAGTGTCAGTTCAGGTTGGAGGAAATAGTCAATCCCGTGTGGTACTCACTGGTTACCTGGAGCGTTACTGGGACAACCGGTCATAGTGTGCTTGCACTCCAGAGTCATGTGGTCAACAACTATAACTTGCATTTACATAGCGCCTTTAACGTAGCAAAACGTCCCAGTGGCGCTTCACAGGAGCGTTAGTAAATAACATTTGGCACCGAGCCACAGAAGGAGATATGAGGGCAGTTGAAGAGGTAGGTTTTAAGGAGCGTTTTAAAGGAGGAGAGAGAGGCGGAGAGGTTGGGAGGGAATTCCAGACAATTCAAGCTCCAAACATGGGATAATGTGTAAAATTACATTTATAAGAAAAGTCTTTTCAGTTCCAGTTGGACAATAAATGTGCTGTGAGATTTAGGGAGATCCAGCACAGACAGACATAGAATCAGGCCAAGTCACCTATGTCTAAAAGATAATCTAAAGTGCTGACAGGGATAAACGTAACAAAATATTCCCATTAATGATTGACCAACCTCTTCATGGGTTTGTTTTTTCAACTGAAATCTGTTCACATCGATCTAAAGCAGCGGAGGAAACGTACAGCCACCAGGTACTTACCATTATCTTTTCGGTTTTCTTTCCTCCCCTTCTGTAAATGTTCAGGGGCATGTTTCCCCATGTGTTTCCCTTGTAATGTTACTGTGTGGATACTGGTGGGCTGAGGCAGTGTCTATTCTCTGGCTGGGGTCACAACTAAACAACAGTAAAATTGCCCAATGGACTTGAAAGCAAATCTCTGAGTGTCTCGAACAAGGGAGGTTGAAGGCAGCCCCCATCTCTTGAAAAGGGAGTTCCGCATTGGTGGCCTGGGCTCCAAGGAAGATTCGGGGCCAGGTCCAAGCTCTCAGGACGGCCTCTTTGCCACTGTGTGTGTATGTCATCAAAACCCAGGTCGCCGTTTGGAGCGTGGGCAGGAACATTGGTGAAGCCTTGGAACAGCGGAACAGCGGGAAGGTCGGGGCGGATGAGCGGCGAGAGATTGTGGCGAACGTACGGCGAGTGATTGAGGCGGAGGAGCGGTGCGGGATCATGGCGGAGGTACGGCGAGTGATTGAGGCGGAGGGGCGATGAGAGATCGTGGCTGAGATTCGGCGAGTGTTCGTGGCGGAGGTTCGGCGAATGTTTGATGCGGCGGTGTGGTGAGAGATCGTGGCGGAGGTGCAGCGAATGTTTATGTGGCGGAGGAATGGCGAGAGATCGTGGCAGAGATATGGCGAGAGATTGTGGCGGAGGAGCGGAGAGAGGTCATGGCTGAGATTCGGCGAGTAATCGTGACAGAGGTTCGGCGAATGTTTGATGCGGAGGTGCGGTGAGAGATCATGGCAGAGGTGCGGTGAATGAGGGTATGGGGCCCAGAAGAGCCGAGGGCCCAGGGGCAGCACGGGCCAGCCCACACTGCGATATGTGCGCGCACTAGGTCTTTGCAGCAGAGCAGGTTTCCAGTTGTCCTGGTTATTCCTTGCTACTGAATAAAAGCCTAGCTCTGTCAAGCCCGTGTGGTGGCTGATGTGCAATGGTCACCACATGTTAAAAAAATCCACGCACAGGCATCTTCCACTCCTTCAATTGGAGTTCAGGACTGGAATATCGGGCCCTTCATTGAAACATCTGTGAACTCATGTGAAAGCAAGTCATCCTCGTTCGAGGGACTGCCGATGATGATGACGATGTATTTGTTTGTGAGTGTTTGTGAGTGTTCTCAACTCCATCCCGCAGCATGCGACCCGCCACCACCTCAGTGAAACCCCACCGTTGCACAAGGTAGGAAAAGCCATGAAACAGCTCAAGAATAAGAAGGCTACGGGAGTGGATGGATTCCCTGCTGAGGTGCGAAATGGCGGAGAGGCGCTGTTGGCGCGGATACATGACCTCATCTCTCTCATCTGAGAAAGGAGAACGTGCCAGGAGATCTCAGAGATGCAGTGATCGTGACCATCTTTAAAAAAGGGGGACAAGTCCGACTGCGGCAACTACAGGGGAATCAGCCACTGGGAAAGTTGTCGCTAGAGTTCTCCTCAACCGCCTTCTCCCTGTGGCCGAGGAGCTCCTCCTGGAGTCACAGTGTGGATTTCGTCCCCTGCGGGGCACAATGGACATGATTTTTGCAGCGCAACAGCTGCAGGAAAAATGCAGGGAGCAGCACCAGCCCTTATTCACGGCCTTTTTCGACCTTACAAAGGCGAGGGTCTATGGAGCATCCTCCTCTGTTTCGGATGCCCCCAAAAGTTTGTCAACATCCTTCGCCTGCTCCACGATGACATGCAGGCTGTGATCCTTACCAACGGATCCATTACAGACCCAATCGACGTCCGGACCAGGGTCAAACAGGGCTTCGTCATCGCCCCAACCCTCTTCTCAATCTTCCTCGCTGCCAACAAGCTCCCCGCTGGAGTGGAATTAAACTACATAACCAGTGAGAAGCTGTTTAACCAAGCTGCCTCCAGGCCAGGTCCAAGATCACCCTAACCTCTGTCGTTGAGCTACAGTACGCGGACGACGCCTGTTTCTGCGCACATTCTGAGACTGAACTCCAGGATATAGTCAATGTAGTTACTGAAGGATATGAAAGCACGGGCCTTACGCTAAACATCTGTAAAACAAAGGTCATTCACCAGCCTGACCTCACCGCACAGCACTGCCCCCCAGTCATCAAGATCCATGGCGCAGCACTCGACAACGTGGACCATTTCCCATACCTCGGGAGCCTCTTATCAACAAGAACAAACATTGATGTGGAGATTCAACACTGCCTCCAGTGCACCAGTGCAGCCTTCGGCCGCCTGAGGAAAAGAGTGTTTGAAGGCCAGGCCCTCAAATCTACCATCAAGCTCATGGTCTACAGCGCTGTCGTAATAGCCGCCTCCTCTATGGCTCAGAGGCATGGACGATATACAGAAGACACCTCAAGTCGCTGGAGATATATTACCAACGATGTTTCCGCAAGATCCTACAAATCCCCTGGGAGGACAGGCGCACCAACATCCGTATCCTCGTCCAGGCTAACATCCCCAGCATTGAAGCACTGACCACACTCGATCAGCTTCGCTGGGCAGGCCACATAGTTCGCATGCCAGACACGAGACTCTCAAACGAGCCAAAGGGGCAGCGAAAATGTTACAAGGACACCCTCAAAGCCTCCCTGATAAAGTATGACATCACCACTGACACCTGGGAATCCCTGGCCAAAGACCACCCTAAGTGGAGGAAGTGCATCCGGGAGGGCATTGAGCATTTCAGTCTCAACGCCGAGAGCATGCAGAGGTCAAGCGCAGGCAGTGGAAGGAGCGTGCGGCAATACAGTCCCACCTACCCCCTTCCCTCGGTGACTCTCTGCCCCACCTGTGACAGTCTGTGGCTCTCGTATTGAACTGTTCAGCCACCAAAGAACTCGCTTCAGGAGTGGAAGCAAGTCTTACTCGATTCCGAGGGACTGCCTATGATGATGAGTAGAGGCAGTTTAATCTGTTTTCAGATCACTCATTCTATAGCAGCTGTTTTCCCTATGAAATGAACTGTGAATACTTCCCTTTCTTTCAGAGAGAAGGGAACCGGGTTGATTGACAAATACCGGGAATGACTTCCCTGAGTAGGGCAATAAAGGCCAGCATTCTGGAGTCATTCAAGATGCTGTTGGGCACTCTGATCATAAGATACATACAGATAAGGAAAAAAGAAAGACTTGTATTTATATAGCACCTTTCATGACCACCGGACATCTCAAAGCACTTTACAGCCAATTAATTACTTTTGGAGTGTAGTCACTGTTGTCATGTGGGAAACAAGGCAGCCAATTTGCACACAGCAAGCTCCCACGAACAGCAATGTGATAATGACCAGATAATCTGTTTTTAGTGATGCTGATTGAGGGATAAATATTGGCCAGGACTCCAGGGATAACTCCAATGTTCTTCTTCGAAATAGTGCCAGAGGATCTTTTACATCCACCTGAGAGGACAGACAGGGCCTTGGTTTAATGGCTCATCCGAAAGACAGCACCTCTGACAGTGCAGCACTCTCTCAGCACTGCACTCGAGTTTCAGCCTAGATTTATATGCTTAAGTACCTGGAGTGGGACTTGAACCCACAATCTTCTCAGAGACGAGGGTGCTACTCACTGAGCCACAGCTGACACACGAGGAGTGCTATTTGGCCTATCATAATCCAAAAAGACGCTACAGCCTCCAACCCCACTGTAGCATCTGATTGTTTCTCAAAAGATCCCAAAGTTTTTGTCTCATAGATCACTCTTTGAGTGAAGAAGGACCTTCTGATATCAGTCCTAAATTGGTCTTTTCCTAGCTTGAACCGCTACCTCCTTATGCTTTTCCCACAGTTGAATTCAAAATAGTATTCCGGATTAACCTTTTCCATTCAGATTGATCACCTGGACTAGTTTCGATTGCCTAGATGGGTCGGACAGGAATTTCCCAGTTTTTCGCCCCCAAATTGGCCTGGGTTTTTTATCTGGTTTTTCACCTCTCCCAGGAGATCACATGGTTTCAGGTGGGGTAGAGGGTATATGTTGTGATACACAAGGTATCGCAATGGGCCAGAGTGTCTTTACCTGTCTGTCATTGTGTGTATGATCGTATTCCCTTATCCTATATACCTCTATAAGATGTCTTCATCTCATTTCCAGACTGAAAATTGTAGGTTTCTTCTGTCTTATCCTCATGACTCAGACCTTTGAAACTAGGGGTCAGCCTTGTGGTTATTCTCTCTACCATTTCCCTTATTTCTTGGTGACCACATCTGGACACAGTACTCACTCAGTCTGACCAGAGCACTGTATTGTTTTATCTTGATGGTACTCAAAATTATATATTAATGATGGGAATACATCATCCGACATATTGCCCATTACTGACATCCAGTGTTATTAAGGCCGTGGATGGGGTGGGGCAGGGGTTCAAATGTAAAGGGTCTATTACAAGGTGGGAGATTTTATTTTAAAGATTTTTTTCTCTGCCAACTTTGCTAGCCATGCTATGTTGAATCAGTGGTAAAGGTAAATGGTTGCTACTGGTGCTGATTGCCATCAGGGATGTCATTTTGTTCTGTTTGTTAAAGCTGCCCTTTTCACATTATTACAACATAAGAACATAAGAAATAGGAGCAAGAATAGGCCATTCGGTCCCTCGAGCCCGCTCTGCCATTCAATAAGATCATGGCTGATCTTCTACCTCAACTCCACTTTCCTGCACTATCCCCATATCCAAAAATCTATTGATCTCTTTCTTGAATATATTTAAAGACTGAGACTCCACAACCCTCTGGGGCAGGGAATTCCAAAGATTCACCATCCTCTGAGTGAAGAAATTTCTCCTCGTCTCAGTTCTAAATGACCGACCCCTTATTCTGAGACTGTGATCCTTGGTTCCAGATTCCCCAGCCAGAGGAAACATCCTCCCTGCATCAACCCTGCCAAGCCTTGTAAGAATGTTGTATGCTTCAAAGAGATCACCTCTCATTCTTCTAAAAGCTAGAGAATATAGGCCTAGTCAACGCAATCTCTCCTCATAGGGCAATCCCCCCATCCCAGGAATCAGTCTGGTGAACGTTCGTTGCACTCCTTCGATGGCAAGTATATCCCTCCTTAGGTAAGGAGACCAAAACAGTGCACAATACTCCAGGTGTAGTCTCACCAGGGCCCTATATAATTGCAGTAAGATGTCTTTACTCTTATACTCAAATCCTCTTGTAATAAAGGCGAACATCTTAATTGCTTGCTGCACCCGCACGTTAACTTTCAGTGATTTGTGATATGAACCTTCACCTTCCCTTCCACCCCTCCATCATCATCGCAGAAAGTCTGCAGCTTGAATTGCGGTGTCAAGAAAAATACTTTGTGGTATTTGTGAATGTACAAAATCTTTCAAACGTGCAGTTGTTCTGGTATAAACGCTGGCCTCCAAATCCAACTCACAGTTCCAGGATTTCGGATCAGCTTCTGCGATATCAATGGGGATTGGATTCCAGGGCTGAACACATTGCAAGTGTAAGCCTTTCGGGCAACCCAGAGAGCTCAGCTGCCTGCCTCGGGGGTTTGTTTAATTAACGGTAAGGCTATGACCTGAAAACTTTGAATTTGGTTTGGGATTTGCGGTGATTGACTCCAGTGCCAGTACTGATTCACAAATTGCCATGATGGGATTTGAACATACATCTCCGGATTACTGTCCAATAACAAAACTACTATTCTACCTTTCCCTCCAGAGCAGACCGGAACCTCAATTTAACATCTCATCTAAATGACGGCACCTCCGACAGTGCGGCACTCTCTCAGCACTGCACTGGAGTGTCAGTCTAGATTTATGTGCTAAAGTCCCTGGAGTGGGACTTGAACCCACGACCTCTAACTCAGAGGCAAGAGTGCTACCCACTGAGCCACAGCTGGCACCTTAAACCTTTATATTTATTAATCACTATATTTATTTATTTCCTAAAATCAAGTTCTCTCTTTTAAATGCTAAAGTTGATTTCACGTTTTGACGTGCAAAGTGGCCATTTTATAATATTAATAATATTTCAAATGTAAAACCTTCACCGCGGAGAGTGGTGGACCCAACAACAGTTGGTTCAAAGCACTTCGCCTGCTTTCGTAACATCTTGAGGTTGTGCTTTCCTCCATGTCTCCCATCTGAATAACACGAGTTCCTATAGTGTTTCTATAGTCCTTACTACTCGGGGGATCAAGGGGTATGGCGAGAAAGCAGGAATGGGGTACTGAGGTTGCATGTTCAGCCATGAACTCATTGAATGGCGGTGCAGGCTCGAAGGGCCGAATGGCCTACTCCTGCACCTATTTTCTATGTTTCTATGTTTCGATGTTTCTGACTGCAGGTGCCAATTGTTGGGTAACACTGCTGGAGAGACCATTGTCCCTGTGCCAGGAGTTAAGGTTCTAAAAGCAGAGGTTTAGTTGTTCATGTTTTATTATGAATGATGCCCACAACATCATGGAGACTCACACCTTCCAGTCACTGAGCCCAAGCTGCAAGACAGCACCTGCTCGATTTCCCTCACTTCCTTACAATGGTCGTGCTTTTTAAGCTCAGCTAAAAGGCTTTCTCCATGACCGCCACTCTTGGTTTTGCATTCAGTATTATTAGCACAACATAACAAAGGCTTAAGGGGAGAAATTCGGGAGCGCCCCGTTTGGAGCACCAACTTTTAACAGTTGAAAAAATTAGCGGCAGGCGCTAATGATTTTCAACTGAAAAAAAATGAGGTGTTTGCGCTCCAGGAAGGAAGTGGAGCGCTAAATCAAGCCATCCACTTCCATCCTGGAGCGCTACAGGCCGCAGGCGGGACGGTCATGGTGCAGCGCTGCACAATGGGCCGTGCAGTGCTGTCGTGTTCCGAGGCTGCTTCCCTCCCTTAAAGGGAAGGCCCATTGCTGCCAGCTCTGTATTGGGCACAGTGAGCTGGTCCCCGACGGCAGCCACGATCCGGCCCGATCAGCAGAGTGCCGGGCTGATCAGTCCCATGCACTGCAGCAGAGTGCCAGGCTGATCAGTCCCATGCACTGCAGCAGAGTGCCAGGCTGATCAGCCCCATGCACTGCAGCAGAGTGCCAGGCTGATCAGCCCCATGCACTGCAGCAGAGTGCCAGGTTGATCAGCCCCATGCACTGCAGCAGAGTGCCAGGCTGATCAGCCCCATGCACCGCAGCAGAGTGCCAGGCTGATCAGCCCCATGCACTGCAGCAGAGTGCCAGGTTCATCAGCCCCATGCACTGCAGCAGAGTGCCAGGCTGATCAGCCCCATGCACCGCAGCAGAGTGCCAGGCTGATCAGCCCCATGCACTGCAGCAGAGTGCCAGGTTGATCAGCCCCATGCACTGCAGCAGAGTGCCAGGCTGATCAGCCCCATGCACTGCAGCAGAGTGCCAAGTTGATCAGCCCCATGCACTGCAGCAGAGTGCCAGGCTGATCAGCCCCATGCACTGCAGCAGAGTGCCGGGCCAATCAGCCCCATGCACTGCAGCAGAGTGCCAGGCTGATCAGCCCCATGCACTGCAGCAGAGTGCCAGGCTGATCAGCCCCATGCACTGCAGCAGAGTGCCGGGCCGATCAGCCCCATGCACTGCAGCAGAGTGCCAGGCTGATCAGCCCCATGCACTGCAGCAGAGTGCCAGGCTGATCAGCCCCATGCACTGCAGCAGAGTGCCAGGCTGATCAGCCCCATGCACTGCAGCAGAGTGCCAGGCTGATCAGCCCCATGCACTGCAGCAGAGTGCCGGGCCGATCAGCCCCATGCACTGTAGCCGGCCCGATCAGCCCCATGCACTGCAGCAGAGTGCCGGGCCGATCAGCCCCATGCACTGTAGCCGGCCCGATCAGCCCCATGCAGTGCAGCAGAGTGCCAGGCTGATCAGCCCCATGCACTGCAGCAGAGTGCCAGGCTGATCAGCCCCATGCACTGCAGCAGAGTGCCAGGCTGATCAGCCCCATGCACTGCAGCAGAGTGCCAGGTTGATCAGCCCCAGGCACTGCAGCAGAGTACCGGGCGGATGGATCGCGGCCAAAATAAAATCCCCCATAAAGTGAAAAACAGAAGTTCAACATTTTTTCCACTTATCTTGGCCACCTCCCCTTTAAACTTCACCCCCAAAGCACCCGGTCTCCTGATCCATGCCTCCTGCAGCTGCCGGTATTTTCGCCTGGCGCTGTTGCAGGGGCTGGAACCCAAGTTCGGGTCCTGGGTGTTACCGGGGCGATGCGCAAGGCAATGATGTCACAATTTCCGGGCGCAGGAGATCGAGGCGCAACGCCCTCCCGCCGCGTGCTAATTTCCCGCCGAAGTTAGCGGGAGTTGTTCATCTCACGGCGCCCGGTCGGTTGGTCATTAGTGTCCTGTTAGCGCCCCCCGGAGGCGGTAACGGGAGGCACTAAGGAGGCCAATTTCTAAGCCAAACTTTCTCGTGGTGTCAGAAGCTTAAAAGGCTACACAGTATGGTCTCGGGACGTATCATAAACGACATATATATTTACATGTACAGAAAAGAATAAGTCTGTAGATGCATCCATGAAAATAATAGAACTAACCTATGTTATGACTGATATCAATGGTCAGGACTCAGAAATCATAAAATCTTTGAAATTTATGGCACAGAAGGAGGTCATTTGGCCCATTGTGTCCGCGCCGATCAAAAAAGAACCATTCAGCTGAATCCCACTTTCCAGCTCTTGGTCCATAGCCCTGCAGGTTACGGCACTTCAAGTGTACATCCAAATACTTTTTAAATGTGGTGAGGGTGTCTGCCTCTACCATCCTTTCAGGTAGTGTGTTCCAGACCCCCACCATCCTCTGGGTGAAAACATTTCCCCTCAAATCCCTTCTAAACATCCTACCAATTATTTTAAATCTATTCCCCCTGGTTATTGACCTCTCTGCTAAAGGAGCTTCCTATCCACTCTATCTAGGCCCCTCATAATTGTATACACTTCAATTAAATCTCTCCTCAGCCTTCTCTGTTCCAAAGAATATAACCCCAGCCTATCCAATCTTTCCTCACAGCTAAAAGTCTCCAGCCCTGACAACATCCTCGTAAATCTCCTCTCTAGCCTCTCTAGTGCAATCACATCTTTCCTGTAATGCGGTGACCAGAACTGCATCCAGTACTCTAGCTGTGGCCTAACTAGTGTTTTATACAGTTCAAGCATAACCTTTCTGCTCTTATATTCTATGCCTTGATGAATAAAAGAAAGTATACCTGTCTTGCTACCTTCAGAGATCTGTGGACATGCACTCCAATGTCCCTCTGTTCCTCTAAATTTCTTAGCTACCATTTATTGTGTATTCATTTGCTTTGCTGACCCTCCCCAAATGCATTATCTCACACTTCTCCGGATTGAATTCCATTTGCTACTGTTCTGCCCACCTGACAAGTCACTTGATATCTTCCTGCAGTCCACAGCTTTCTTCCTCACTATCAATCACATGGCCAATTTTTGCATCATCTACATACTTCTTTATCAAGCCCCCTACATTGATGTCTAATTAATTGATATATAGCACTAAAGCAAGGGACCTAGTACTGAGCCTTGTGGAACCCCACTCAAGCAGAACGATCGCGGGCAGGAACCCGCTAAGAAAACGGTATCAACAAATGCACGTTCTTTTTTACCAACCTTGGCCACCTCGCCTTTAACCATCGCCCCGGTAGTGGCCGGCCGCACCACGACTCCTGCAGCTGTCGGTGTTTTCACCGGCGCTGCTGCAGGGGGCGGAAGTGAATTTTGGGGCCGGGATGCTAACGGGATGATGAGCAGGCCGGTGATTTCACGATCTCCGGGCGCAGGAGATCGGGGCGCAACGCTGTAGCGCCGTCGCTAAACTCACGCCCGATATGGCGGGAGTCGTTAACAGCGCCACGCCTGGTCACAAAGGCATTTGCGCCCCGTTACCCCTTCCCGGGGGTGTTAACGGGAGGTGCAAATGCACCCAATTTTAGTCCTAAACGTACTCACAAACTATTTACTGAAAGGCCACACCTGGAACACTAACTGTAGGATCATCAGAATTAAGTCTGTGCTGGATTCGTGGAAAAGTAGGTTCCTCCATTTCATTACGTAGGATATACGACACAGAAACAAGCCATTCGGCCCAAACAGTCCATGACTCGTTTATTCTTCACTCGAGTCTCCTCCCATCTTTCCTCATCTAAATCTATCAGCATAATTCTCAATTCCCTTCTCCTTCATATGCTTGTCTAGCCTCCCATTTAATGCATCTATACTACTCGCTTCAACCATTCCCTGTGGTAGCGAGTTCCACATTCTCATCGCTCTCTGGGTAAAGAAGTTTCTTCTGAATTCCCGATTGGATTTCTTGGCGACTATCTTATATTGATGGCCTCTAGTTGTGCTCGTCCCCACAAATGGAAGCATTCTCTCTGTACCCATTCTTTCAAAACCTTTCATAATTTTAAAGACCTCTATTAGGTCACCCCTCAGCCTTCTCTTTTCAAGAGAAAAGTGACCCAGCCTGTTCATCCTTTCTTGATAGGTATAATCTTGCATTTCTAGTATCACAGAAGATGATTGGTGCAAAGAAGATGATTCAGCCCATTGTGTCTGTGCTGGCTGAAAAGGAGCCTGATTATTAAGTGACTTTTCAATATTTTTCACAGGCAATGGCTTCCATTAAGATCGAGTGTGTCGTGAAGGACAAGAGCAGAATTGGAGAGAGCCCAGTTTGGGAAGAAAAGCACGGTTGCCTTGTGTATGTGGATATCACAGGACAGAAGGTGTGCTGCTGGAATGCAGCCACTAAACAAGTAAAAACCGTACACGTTGGTAAGCAAAGGTTGTCTTAACATGGGACAGTTCCATTCCTAGCCTTATATATGGCAATTGTTATTTCCTTTTGTTAAAATGTGCATAAACCGTCACCTTCAGAAAGAAAGAAAGACTTACATTTATATAGCGCCTTTCACGACCACCGGATGTCCCAAAGCACTTTACAGCCAATGAAGTACTTTTTAAGTGTAGTCACTGTTGTAATGTAAGAAACGCGGCAGCCAATTTGCGCACAGCAAGTTCCCACAAACAGCAATGTGATAATGACCAGATAAGCTGTTTTCGTTATGTTGATTGAGGGATAAATATTGGCCAGGACACGGTGAGATATAGGAGCCCAGTTATTGCCCGTGATAGAAATTTAGATTTTTTTCCCTCTAAAATGAAGAATAGGAGGACTAACCAAACTGCCTGGGACATTCTCTCCATTGAATTCTCTCCTCTCTATAGCTGCTAGACGATAAAAGTATTGCATCTAAAATGCATTTTTCCCATCAAACTTTTTATATCCTCATTTTGTGTCACACTGGCACCTGATTGGTTGAAATTTCATATTCACAAAACAGCAGTAAATCATGCATGGAGAAGTAGGTAACATAATTATTAAACATGCAGAGTGTGGGTAAATGGGCTTGAACCCAGCTATTTACGATATATATAAATGATTTAGACGAAGGCATTGAATGTAATATCTCCAAATTTGCAGATGATACTTTGGTGGCAAAAACAGGAAGGCAGATTATTATCTGAATGGTGACAGATGAGTAAAGGGGAAGTGCAACAAGACCTGGGTGTCATGGTACATCAGTCATTGAAAGTAGGCATGCAAGTACGGCAGGCAGTTATGTTGGCCTTCATAGGAGCAGGGAGGTCTTGCTGCAGTTGTACAGGGACTTGGTGAGACCACACCTTGAGTATTGTGTGCAGTTTTGGTCTCCTAATCTGAGGAAGGACGTTCTTGATAGTGAAGGTTCACCAGACTGATTCCCGGGATGGCAGGACTGACAAATGAAGAAAGACTGGATCGACTAGGCTTATATTCACTGGAATTTAGAAGAATGAGAGGGGATCTCATAGAAACATATAAAATTCTGATGGGATTGGACAGGTTAGATGCAGGAAGAATGTTCCCGATGTTGGGGAAGTCCAGAACTAGGGGTCACAGTCTAAGGATAAGGGGTAAGCCATATAGGACTGAGATGAGGAGAAACTTTTTCACCCAGAGAATTGTGAACCTGTGGAATTCTCTACCACAGAAAGTTGTTGAGTCCAGTTCGTTGGATATATTCAAAGGGGAGTTAGATGTGGGCCTTACAGCTAAAGAGATCAGTGGGTATGGAGAGAAGGCAGGAGTGGGGTACTGAAGTTGCATGATCAGCCACGATTATATTGAATGGTGGTCCAGGCTCGAAGGGCCGAATGGCCTGCTCCTGCACCAATTTTCTATGTTTTTATGTTTCTATGTTGAACCCACAACCTTCTGACTCAGAGGCGAGAGTGCTACCCACTGAGCCACTGCTGACATAATTCGAGGTTCTGGAGGGCTGCCAATACCCATGGAAAGGGAAGAACATGAGGTGGGGAAGAGGGCAGGATGAGTCACGTTATAGAATTGTACACGTCTATCGTCCCGCAGATGCTCCTGTTGGCTCTGTGGTCCCTCGGCGATCAGGGGATATGTTCTGGCAGTTGGAAAAAGGTTTACCTTGCTAGATGGGGAGAAGGAAACCGTTACCAACTGTAGGGCTTGTCTTCACAATCCAAATACCAGCCCTTATAAAGGGTTGATAATCTCTGGTCGGGTAACTTCGGACAAGTACTACACAAACAAATCAGCTTAAGGCTAAACATCTTTCTTTAAATACGAAAGCAAAATACTGCCGATGCTGGAAATCTGAAATACAAACAGAAAATGCTGTAAATGCACAGCATATGTGGAGAGAGAAAGAGAATTGTTCCGATGGAAGGTCATCGAGCTGAAACATTAAATCTGTTTCTCTTTCCACAGATGCTGCCTGACGTACTGAGTGTTTCCCGCATTTTCTGTTTTAAAAAAAACTTTAACCGATTTCACACATTTCCGAAGCAGAGAGTGGTCTTTGAGTTCCACCGGGCGATCAGTCCGTCGTACTCAAGGCTGTTGCATCTTCTTCCATTCTCCTGCCGCTCTAACCTCCGACTGCAGTGCTCTTTTGTCCCTGACGCCCTCTCCTTATACATTCTTCCTGGTTGGGGCATGAGTACCATTCGTTCTGCCTCAATGATTGGTAGAGTAGGCTTCGATCATGAGCTTACCTTAAATGGTTGACAGGTCAGGCGATTGAGGCCTGGTGCACCAATTCCATGTGACTCATCAAACTGACATGTCAAACCCATCTTTCGTTTAGGCACTCAACATCGAGTCCAACAATTTCAAACCAGAACTACTTCCCATATTTTTTTCCCCATTCCTCTTTTCTTTTTACAAACGCCATCTTTTTATTCTCTTTCCTGGGGCAGCAGGTGATAATTCCGCCATTCACACCCCCTCTTGACTCATCTTTTGTTGCCTAACTTGTGCCATTACCATCTCATTTTTGCCCATCTACCCTTTTGTCTCTCTAATCTCTCCTGCCTTCCACCCTATCACAGACCTTCCCTTTTGTTCTTTCCTCCCCTCTCCTTTTCCCTGCCCCTGCACTTCCTTAAGAATCTGTTACATCTCGAACTTTTCCAGTTCTGAAAAAAGGCTCACAGACCCAAAACGTTAACTCTGTTTCTCTCCACAGATGCTGCCTGACCTGCTGAGATTTCCAGCATTTTCTGTTTTTATTTCAGATTCCAGCGTCCGCAGTATTTTGCTCTTGTGGTAGGTCCTGCCTCTGTTTCACATTTCTACAGCCTAATCATTCTTTTCAATCACCTTTTTTTGTTGACAGACTCCACTATTTCTGTGGCCTCTTAATCGATGCTTGCCTCATCATTCCTTTTGTTATTTAATCACTCCTGCCTTCCTTCCCTTCCCCACTTTCCCTGCCTCTGTACACTTGCTTATCATCATAGGCAATCCCTCGAATCGAGGATGACTTGCTTCCACGTCAAAAAGTTCACAGGTGTTTCAATGAAGGACCTAATAGTCCAGATCCCGAACTGAATCTTGAAGGATGGAAGATGCTTGTGCGTGGATTTTTGTTAACGTGTGGTGACCGTTGCACACCAGCCACCACACGGGCTTGACAGAGCTAGGCCTTGTTCGAGTGGCAAGGATTACCCTGTACTATGTGGGAAGTCAGGGACGCTGACGACTACATATGTGGGAAGTGCATCCGCCTGCAGCTCCTGACGGACTGCATTGCGGCACTGGAGTTGCAGGTGGATTCATTCTGAAGAATCCACGATGCTGAGAATGACGTGAATAGCATGTTTAGCGAGTTGCTCACACCGCAGGTAAAGGGTACTCAGCCAGATTGCAAATGCGTGACCAGCAGGAGGAGCAGTGTAAGGAAGGTAGGGCAGGGGTCCCCTGCGGTCATCCCCCTGCAACACAGATACACCGCTTTGGGTACTGTTGAGGGGATGACTCATCAGGGGAGGGCAGCAGCAGCCAAGTTCATGGCACCGTGTGGGGCTCTGCTGCACAGGAGGGCAGGAAAAAGAGTGGGAGAGCTATAGTGATAGTGGATTCGATTGTAAGGGGAATAGATAGGCATTTCTGCGGCCGCAACCGAGACTCCAGGATGGTATGTTGCCTCCCTGGTGCAAGGGTCAAGGATGTCTCGGAGTGGGTGCAAGACATTCTGAAAAGGGAGGGTGAAAAGCCAATTGTCGTTGTACACATAGGTACCAACGATATAGGTAAAAAACAGGATGAGGTCCTACGAGACGAATTTAGGGAGCTAGGAGCAAAAGTAAAAAGTAAGACCTCAAAAGTAGTAATCTCAGGATTGCTACCAGTGCCACATGCTAGTCAGAGTAGGAATCGCAGGATAGCTCAGATGAATATGTGGCTTGAGGAGTGGTGCAGAAGGGAACGATTTAAATTCCTGGGTCATTGGAACCGGTTCTGGGGGAGTTGGGACCAGAACAAACCGGACGGTCTACACCTGGGCAGGACCGGAACCAATGTCCTAGGGGGAGTGTTTGCTCGTGCTGTTGGGGAGGAGTTGAACTAATATGGCAGGGGGATGGGAACCTATGCAGGCCGCAGAAATGCCTATCTATTCCCCTTACAATCGAATCCCCTATCACTATAGCTCTCCCACTCTTTTTCCTGCCCTCCTGTGCAGCAGAGCCCCCCACTGTGCCATGAACTTGGCTGCTGCTGCCCTCCCCTGATGAGTCATCCCCTCAACAGTACCCAAAGCAGTGTATCTGTGTTGCAGGGGTTGACCGCAGGGGACCCCTGCCCTATCTTCCTTACACTGCTCTTCCTGCTGGTCACGCATTTGCAATCTGGCTGAGTACCCTTTACCTGCGGTGTGAGCAACTCGCTAAACGTGCTATTCACGTCATTCTCAGCATCATGGATTCTCCAGAATGAATCCACCTGCAACTCCAGTGCCGCAATGCGGTCCGTCAGGAGCTGCAGGCGGATGCACTTCCCGCATATGTAGTCGTCAGCGTCCCTGACTTCCCACATAGTACAGGGTAATCCTTGCCATTCGACCAAGGCCTAGCTCTGTCAAGCCCGTGTGGTGGCTGGTGTGCAGAGGGAAATAAAAGGGAGACAGAGGTAAAAGATAGAAAAGAGAATAGTAAAAGTGGAGGGCAGAGAATCCCAAGGCAAAAAAGAAAAAGGGCCACATTACAGCAAAATTCTAAAGGAACAAAGTGTGTTAAAAAGACAAGCCTGAAGGCTTTGTGTCTTAGTGCAAGGAGTATCCGTAATAAGGTGGATGAATTAACTGTGCAAATAGATGTTAACAAATATGATGTGATTGGGATTACAGAGACGTGGCTCCAGGATGATCAGGGCTGGGAACTCAACATCCAAGGGTATTCAACATTCAGAAAGGATAGAATAAAAGGAAAAGGAGGTTGGGTAGCATTGCTGGTTAAAGAGGAGATTAATGCATAGTTAGGAAGGACATTAGCTTGGATGATGTGGAATCTATATGGGTAGAGCTGCAGAACACCAAAGGGCAGAAGACGTTAGTGGGAGTTGTGTACAGACCTCCAAACAATAGTGGTGATGTTGAGGAGGGCATCAAACAGGAAATTAGGGGTGCATGCAATGAAGGTGCAGCAGTTATCATGGGTAACTTTAATACGCATACCGATTGGGCTAACCAAACTGGAAGCAATACGGTGGAGGAGGATTTCCTGGAGTGCATAAGGGATGGTTTTCCAGACCAATATGTCGAGGAACCAACTAGGGGGGAGGCCACCTTAGACTGGGTGTTGTGTAATGAGAGAGGATTAATTAGCAATCTCGTTGTGCGAGGCCCTTTGGGGAAGAGTGACCATAATATGGTGAAATTCTACATTAGGATGGAGAATGAAACAGTTAATTCAGAGACCATGGTCCAGAACTTAAAGAAGGGTAACTTTGAAGGTATGAGGCGTGACTTGGCTAGGATAGATTGGCAAATGATACTTAAGGGGTTGACAGTGGATGGGCAATGGCAGTCATTTAGAGAACGCATGGATGAACTACAACAAATGTACATCCCTGTCTGGCGTAAAAATAAAAAAGGGAAGGTGGCTCAACCGTGGCTATCAAGGGAAATCAGAGATAGTATTAAAGCCAAGGAAGTGGCATACAAATTGTCCAGAAATAGCAGCGAACCCGGGGACTGGGAGAAATTTAGAACTCAGCAGAGGAGAACAAACAGTTTGATTAGGGCAGGGAAAATAGAGTACGAGAGGAAGCAGCAGGGAACATTAAGACGGACTACAAAAGCTTCTATAGATATGTAAAGAGAAAGAGGTTAGTAAAGACAAATGTAGGTCCCCTGCAGTCAGAATCAGGGGAAGTCATAACGGGGAACAAAGAAATGCAGACCAATTGAACAAGTACTTTGGTTCGGTATTCACTGAGGAGGACACAAACAACCTACCGGATATCAAAAGGGTCAGAGGGTCTTGTAAGAAGGAGGAACTGAGGGAAATCCATATTAGTCGGGAAATTGTGTTGGGGAAATTGATGGGATTGAAGGCCGATAAATCCCCAGGGCCTAATGGTCTGCATCCCAGAGTACTTAAGGAGGTGGCCTTGGAAATAGCAGATGCATTGACAGTCATTTTCCAACATTCCATTGACTCTGGATCAGTTCCTATGGATTGGAGGGTACCCAATGTAACACCACTTTTTAAAAAAAGAGGGAGAGAGAAAACAGGGAATTATAGACCGGTCAGCTTGACATCGGTAGTGGGTAAAATGGTGGCATCAATTATTAAGGATGTCATAGCAGCGCATTTGGAAAGAGGTGACATGATAGGTCCAAGTCAGCATGGATTTGTGAAAGGGAAATCATGCTTGACAAATCTGGAATTTTTTGAGGATGTTTCCAGTAGAGTGGACAAGGGCGAACCAGTTGATGTGGTATATTTGAACTTTCAGAAGGCTTTCGACAAGGTCCCACACAAGAGATTAATGTGCAAAGTTAAAGCACAAGGGATTGGGGGTAGTGTGCTGACGTGGATTGAGACTGGTTGGCAGACAGGAAGCAAAGAGTAGGAGTAAATGGGTACTTTTCAGAATGGCAGGCAGTGACTAGTGGGGTACCGCAAGGTTCTGTGCTGGGGCCCCAGCTGTTCACTTTGTACATTAATGATTTAGACGAGGGGATTAAATGTAGTATCTCCAAATTTCGGATGACACTAAGTTGGGTGACAGTGTGAGCTGCAAGGAGGATGCTATGAGGCAGCAGAGTGACTTGGATAGATTAGGAGAGTGGGCAAATGCATGGCAGATGAAGTATAATGTGGATAAATGTGAGGTTATCCACTTTGGTGGTAAAAACAGAGAGACAGACTATTATCTGAATGGTGACAGATTAGGAAGAGGGGAGGTGCAACGAAACCTGGGTGTCATGGTACATCAGTCATTGAAGGTTGGCATGCAGGTACAGCAGACGGTTAAGAAAGCAAATGGCATGTTGGCCTTCATAGCGAGGGGATTTGAGTACAGGGGCAGGGAAGTGTTACTATAAGTTGTACAGGGCCTTGGTGAGGCCTTGGAGTATTGTGTCTCCTAACTTGAGGAAGGACATTCTTGCTATTGAGGGAGTGCAGCGAAGGTTCACCAGACTGATTCCCGGGATGGCGAGACTGACATATCAAGAAAGACTGGATCAACTGGGCTTGTATTCACTGGAGTTCAGAAGAATGAGAGGGGATCTCATAGAAACGTTTAAAATTCTGATGGGTTTAGACAGGTTAGATGCAGGAAGAATGTTCCCAATGTTGGGGAAGTCCAGAACCAAGGGTCACAGTCTAAGGATAAGGGGTAAGCTATTTAGGACCGAGATGAGGAGAAACTTCTTCACCCAGAGAGTGGCGAACCTGTGGAATTCTCTACCACAGAAAGTTGTTGAGGCCAATTCACTAAATATATTCAAAAAGGAGTTAGATGTAGTCCTTACTACTTGGGGGATCAAGGGGTATGGCGAGAAAGCAGGAATGGGGTACTGAAGTTGCGTGTTCAGCCATGAACTCATTGAATGGCGGTGCAGGCTAGAAGGGCCGAATGCCTTACTCCTGCACCTATTTTCTATGTTTCTATGTTTCTAAGCCGATTGGAGACCTGCTCTGACTTGCTTAAAACCTGTTACATCTCTAACTTTTTCCAGTTCTCATGAAAGGTCATCGACCTGAAACGTTAACTCTGTTTCTCTCAGATGCTACCTGACCTGCTGAGTATTTCCAGCATTTTCTGTTTTTATAATCGCAATCTCTGAATTGCTTCACCTGGTGGCCCCCTATGGCGACGGCACCAAAACCTGTTAGAGCACGACTGGTAGTCTCTGTTGGCAGTTTTGAATTGGCTGTAGCCTGTAGGCATGTCTCGCTTTCAACAGCATTGTCTGGTTTCGAGATGGCTGTTCCTTTGTTCAATCTGTGCACCAGACGAACAGTCTGCATGCGAGCCATTGTCTATTGTGATCAGGGCTGCTTCTTAATCGTCTGCACCTTGAGTGATGTTGCTGCATCTATAACAGCATCAGTATTTGCAGGATGAGCCACGTTATTGAATTGTACACGTCTATCTTCCCTCAGATGCTCCTGTTGGATCAGTGGTCCCTCGGAGATCAGGGGGATATGTTCTGGCAGTTGGAAAAAGGTTTGCCTTTCTCGACTTTGAAAAGGAAACCGTTACTGACATAGCCCTGGTCGACCAAGATAAAGCAAACAACAGATTTAATGATGGCAAAGTGGACCCTGCTGGACGTTTCTTTGCAGGTTAGTCACAACCAATTTTGCATTTTACATCTCTGTCCACATACAGCTTTGCTGAAATTGGCTTTCACCATTTTACCCTTGTGTTGATCAGGTCTACTTTAATCTACCTTAGGTAAGGTACTTTAGACTTAAAAAGGCAGTTGGATGACGGCGGAATGGATCACCAATTTAGGACTGAGATGTGGAGACATTTCTTCACTCAGAGGGTGGTGAATCTTTGGAATTCCCTATCCCAGAGGGCTGTGGAAGCTCAGTCGTTGAGTGTATTCACCACAGAGATCGATAAATTTTTGGACATTAAGGGAATCAAGGGATGTGGGAATAGTGCGGGAAAGTGGAGTTGAGGTAGAAGATCTGTCATGATCTTATTGAATGGTGATGCAGGCTTATGGGGCCCTATGGCCTGCTCCTGCTCCTATTTCTTAGTAAGGTGTGTGACTTGAAGGTGGTGGTGTTCTCATGCACCTGCTGCCCATGTCCTTCTAGATGGTGGAGGTTGCCGGTTTGGGCAGTAAACGAATCAAGAGGTTTCGAAGATTTATCCATAGAATTTAATCATCATAGACATTCCTCGAATTCGAGGAAGACTTGCTTCCACTCTAAAAGTGAGTTCTTAGGTGACTGAACAGTCCAATTTAAAAGGCAGTAATGAAAGGGTACAAGTGATATCCTAAAGCACAACTCTGAAGATCAAGTAAATTACAAAGCTTGCTAGATTTTCTACCCATTGACTATGAATATCTCGACTAATAACTAGATTATGTGACAGACTTGAAATTATGTTCTGATATTTTAACTTAAAAAAAGGTATCATACACACAAGGGGTACGATAGCATAGTGGTAATGTTGCTGGACTAGTAATCCATAGGTCTGGATTAATGATCCAGAGACATGAGTTCAAATCCCACCACGGCAGCTGGGGAATTTAAATTTAGATAAATCTGGAATAAAAAGTGAATGTCAGTAATGGTGACCAGGAAGCTACTGGACTGTTGTAAAAACCCATCTGGTTCACTAATGTCCTTTAGCGAAGAAAATCTGCTGTCGTTACCCAGTCTGGCCCATCATCATCAGAGGCAGTCCCTTGAAATCGAAGAAGACTTGCTTCAACTCTAAAAGTGAGTTCTCAGGTGACTGTACAGTCCAATATGGGAATTACAGTCTCTGTCACAGGTGGGAAAGGGTGGGGTGGGTAGTCTGGTTTTCCGCACACTCCTTCTGCTGCCTGCGCTTGTTTTCTGCATGCTCTCGGCGACGAGACTCGAGGTGCTCAGCACCCTCCCAGATGCTCTTCCTCCACTTAGGGCGATCTTTGGCCAGGGACTCCCAGGTGTCAGTGGGGATGTTGCACTTTATCAAGGAGGCTTTGAGGGTGTCCTTAAAATGTTTCCTCTGCCCACCTGGGGCTCGCTTGCCATGTAGGAGTTCTGAATAGAGCGCTTGCTTTGGGAGTCTCGTGTTGGGATGCGGACATTGTGGCCCGCCCAACGGAGCTGGTCGTGTGTGGTCAGTGCTTCGATGGTGGGGATGTTGGCCTGATTGAGAACACTGACGTTGATTTGCCTACCCTCCCAGTGGATTTGCAAGAGGTTGTAGGTAGGTGACCCCAGACCCACAGCAATGTGGTTGACTCTTTACTGCACTCTGAAATGGCCTACCAAGCCACACGGTTATGTTCAAGAAGGTGATTCACTGCCACCTTCTCAAGGGCAATTAGGGATGGGTAATAAACTTTGGCCTTGTTGACAAAACCCACATCCCGTGAATGAATACAAAATATGATTTAATTTAATTTTTATATGTTCTTAAGTCTTGAATCCATTTTTTTGCTGGTGGTGATATGACCCTTTTTGATATATCAAGAAATGCAAGGGTATACCTATTTGGAAAGGATGAACAGGCTGGGTTTCTTTTCTCTTGAAAGTGACCTAGTATGACCTAATAGAGGTCTTTAAAATTATGAAAGGTTTTGATAGAGTAGATACAGCAAGTGTTTCCACTTGAGGGGAAGAGCAAACCTAGAGGCCATCAGTATAAGATAGTCAGCAAGAAATCCAATCGGGAATTCAGAAGAAACTTCTTTACCCAGAGAGTGGCGAGAATGTGGAACTCACTACCACAGGGAGTGGTTGAAGCGAATAGTATAGATGCATTTAAGGGGAGGCTAGACAAGCACATGAGGGAGAAGGAAATATAGAGTTAAGCTGATAGAGTTAGGTGAGGAAAGATGGGAGGAGGCTCGAGTGGAGCATAAACACCGACATGGACTGATTGGGCCGAATGGCCAGTTTCTGTGATTATGACATATTATAGAATATAATGGAGTTATTCTGTGATCCCAACTTATATTATCTCTACCTCACACTCCCTATGAATGTGACTCCTCTATTGGAAGCATGGAATTGTGGAATCATCCCTATATTCTCAATATCAGAAATTACTGCATACTCTTTGCATGTGCTATTAATGTATTAGGAAAACTTCAATGGTTAGTATTTACAGGGCTAACACTGACTTCTGCTACAGGGACCATGGCAATTGAGACTCGTCCAGCTGAAGTCGAAAGGCAGCAGGGATCTCTCTATGCTCTGCAGTCTGATCACTCTGTGGTCAAGCACTTTGACCAAGTGAACATTTCTAATGGTCTGGACTGGTCACTGGATCACAAGACCTTTTATTATATAGACAGCTTATCTTTTGCTGTGGATGCGTTTGACTATGACCTACACTCAGGAAAGATCTGTAAGTATATTTTAAAACGTACTTGGTCACATGTTGGAATGAGCCATTTTGTGATGTGTACATTTTTTTCTAGAAAGGTATATTCTTGGCCTCTCTGTTGCTGTGCAATAAATTATAGTTGGCTGCAAGGACAAATGGGCAAAGCTATTCCTGAGCCTCTCTCTGTGCTGACAGGGTGTGTGTGGCAAAGGCACTGGGTTGACTCTTCCTCTGATTTGCCCCTCCATGCCCAGGGAGAAATGCCCGATTGCCTCTTGGTGTCTCGCTATAGTGACACAGCTGAGATAGGGAAGTCAACAATGCAAGGTTAGTGTGTAGGAACCTGAGTCCTACCGATCTCAGGCAGCACATTGAGACTCCAGCACCCTGTGCTGCTCCCTAATATTGCTTATATTCATTGATTTGGTCCATGACTAATGTTCATCTTTTGTTAATGGCAATAGGGTTTTAACTAAAGACTTGTATTTATATAGCGCCTTTCACGACCACCGGACATCGCAAAGTGCTTTACAGCCAATTAAGTACTTTTGAAGTGTAGTCACTGTTGTAATGTGGGAAACACGGCAGCCAATTTGCGCACAGCAAGCTCCCAAAAACAGCAATGTGATAATGATCAGATAATCTGTTTTGTTATGTTGATTGAGGGATAAATATTGGCCAGGACACCAGAGATAACTCCGCTACTTATCTTTGAAATAGTGCAATGGGATATTTTACATCCACCTGAGAGAGCAGTTGGGGCCTCGGTTTAACATCTCATCTGGTACCTCTGACAGTACAGCATTTGTTCAGTACTGCACTGGAGAGTCAGCCTAGTTTTAAGTGCTCGAGTTCCTGGAGTGGGACTTGAGCCCACCACCTTCTGACTCAGAGGTAAGTGCACTACTCACTGAACCACAGCTGACACATACATGTAAATGCTTTTTAGACAAATTTTTGTTCAAGTTTTCTTTGCTTACTTGCCCCCACTTCAGCCCTGCCATGTTATGTCAGCTTGGCTCCATTAGTAGCACTCGTATCAGGTTGTGGGCCCGGGACTTTAGTATATGATCTCGGCTGGGATTCCAGTGCAGTACTGAGGGAGTGCTATACTTCCAGCGGTGCTATCCTTTGATTAGGTGTTGAACCAAAATCCTGTCTTGTTTGTTCCAGTGGTTCAGGTAGATGATAATGGCTCCATGGCACTAATCTCAGAAGAATAGGCAATTCTGCCAGAGTTTAGGCCAACTTTCATCCCTCAACCAACATCACTAAAACAGATTGCGCCGCTGTGTTTGCTGATGTGACAACGGCGGTTGAAATTCTTCTACGCGGTATAATTAGCGACGTGCTTATTTGTACTGCAAAATGGCCAACATGCTCCACGCTTTGTTTCTGATTGGTTCCCTTGGAAGATAAGCCACAACCTGAGGTTTCACAGGAATGTGTAACTGGAACTGTCCATCCCAAGATCTCACTGACTTTGCAAATTGTAACTCGATCCACGTTCAGTTTCTGAAGCAACAGAGGGCAGAGCTCCCCAGAAGACAGCAAGGGCCAGCCAAAGTGCCTTACCCCAGTCCAAGTACATCCCTCCCCCAGCCGAAGTGCCTTATCCCAGTCCAAGTACATCCCTCCCCCAGCCAAAGTGCCTTACCCCAGTCCAAATACATCCCTCCCCCAGCCGAAGTGCCTTACCCCAGTCCAAGTACATCCCTCCCCCAGCCAAAGTGCCTTACCCCAGTCCAAGTACATCCCTCCCCCAGCCGAAGTGCCTTATCCCAGTCCAAGTACATCCCTCCCCCAGCCAAAGTGCCTTACCCCAGTCCAAGTACATCCCTCCCCCAGCCGAAGTGTCTTATCCCAGTCCAAGTACATCCCTCCCCCAGCCGAAGTGCCTTACCCCAGACTAACTACATCCCTCCCCCAGCCGAAGTGCCTTACCCCAGACTAACTACATCCCTCCCCCAGCCAAAGTGCCTTACCCCAGTCCAAGTACATTCCTCCCCCAGCCGAAGTGCCTTATCTCAGCTCAAGTGCATCCTCCCTCCAACCCACCATAGATGGGGCATTGTGTATGGATTGTTAACAGGTTTATTGGTTATGAAGTGAATAGTGACAGTGTCATGACTTCTGGATATCATCCACTCCAACGATGTCCCTTATACCTGTGTCTCACCCCCCCATCCCCCCACCAGTGTCTCTCTCTCTCCCCCCAGTCTCTCTCTCCCCCCAGTCTCTCTCTCCCCACCCAGCCTCTCTCTCTCTCCCCCCCAAGCCTCTCTGTCCATCCCCCTGCCTCTCTTTTCCCTCGTCTCTCTCCCCCACAGCCTCTCTCTCCCCACAACCTCTCTCTCGATCTGACAGCCTCTCTCTCTACCCCCAGCCTCTCTCCCCTCCCCCCAGCCTCTTTTTCCTCCTCCCTGCCTCCCCCAGCCTCTCTCTCGCTATCGGGCGGGCCCAGGCCGGCTGGCGGGCGGGGGGGGGGGGTCGATGGGAAGAGTCAGAGCCTCAGGTCCTGCTTCTCGGCACCACGCGCATGGAATGATTCAGGCCGGGAGTGGGGGGGGGGGGGGGGGCGGAGTTTGAGGGGGGTGGGGCTTGTCACCTGTCAGTCAAAAAGGTGCAGTACAAATAGGTACATTGTATAATTAGTGCACCAGTTAACGCATTTACATCAAGCTCTAGTGTCCATTATTTTCATAACATTATTAACCCGTAGCACGCACAGGAATTTGATGGTAAATGGTCAAAATAATACACGGGCATTTCTACCCCCATGGAGGAGGCAACTTGTAATTTCTCCAATTGAATATTGGGAAGACCGAAGCCATTGTTTTCAGTCCCCACCACAAACTACGTTCCTTAGGCACTGACACCATCCCTCTCCCCAACTTCTGTCTGAGGCTGAACCAGACTGTTCGGAACCTTGGTGTCATATTTGAACCTGAAATGAGCTTTCGACCACATATCCGCAGCATAACTAAGACCGCCCATTTCCACCTCCGCTCATCACCTGTCTCCGCTCTTGCTTCAGCTAATCCACTGCTGAAACCCTCATCCATGTCTTTGTTACCTGTAGACTTGACTATTCTAACGCACTCTTGGCTGGCCTTCCACACTCTACTCTATGTAAACTAGAGGTGATCCAAAACTCGGCTGCCCGTGTCCTAACTCGCACCAAGTCCTGTTCATCCATCACCTCTGTGCTCGCTGACCTACATTGGCTTCCCGTTAAGCAACACCTCGATTTCAAAATAAAGGAAGGGATGTGCGTTCGTAATGAATAAGACTTTATTTTTTTACATTACTGTATAGCAAATCGAAGACTTATGTACAAGCTTGAACAAGCGGAGGCTATTCCAGATGGACAGTGCATCGATGCAGAGGGAAAACTTTGGGTTGCCTGTTACAAGGGTGGACGAGTCCTGCGTATTGACCCAGAAACAGGTAAATCAATTAAATATGTAAACGGCGATGTCCAATTTTGTGCTTGAAAAAACTATAATTTCCCATTTTGACACTTCAATACCAGTATCAGAATTCATTATTATATTTTTTACACCAGTCTATTGTTATCTTTTTCCTTTAATCTTCTGCATAACATTCTCTAGCCAGCAATGCATCTGTTGGTCTGATGCAGAATGTTATTAGTGCTGAGGGTGAGCCACTCACAAGCCACTTTTGAACCACATGTCAATGTCCAATATCTCTTCCCATCATCCCCACTAGGAAAATTCTCCGGTTAACTTGGCTGAGATCATTAACTCACCGTGTGGGCTATCGTGGATTCTAACCCAAGTTCTACCACACCATGGTAGCTTCATACATCCCTCCGTACTACCAGACAAGGCAAATCTACAATTACAACAACAATGCCTTTTGTAGTTCATCAGAATTACTTCATGCATACAGTCCAGGCCAGAATATATCTATAGACCATGTCCTATTTTAAGATCATAATCTATAGGATCGCCATTTTAACCCCGGTTTTGACTGTCTGCATTGGGTATGTTTTGCCAATTCCTGCATGATTGCAATACCGAGTACCACAGCGTCCTCAAATGCAGGAAGGAAAGATAATTGGTAAAACATGTCGTTCATTATATAAGTCAGTCATGAAAATTGGATTTATATAAGTGCCATTAATGAAAAAAATGTCTGAAGACATTTCACAAATGGAAGTCGCTATGGGGAATGGATGCTTTGCCATAGAAGATTAGGAAGGATAATTTAAAAAAAGATGGGTTGAAGAAAGGTTTTCAAAGGCGGAGAGAGAAAATGAAAGGTTTAGGGAGGGAGATACAGAGAGAAGGTCTGAGAGGCTTAAAACTCCACCACCATGGTAGACGAAGGCTACAAAAGTCAGAGGGCTGAAGGATATGTGAGGGTTACAAGACTGGAGGACGTTGCAGAGAGAAGATGAGGAAAAACCATGGAAAAGATATGAAGATAAGGATGAGTATTTTAAATTTAATGTATTGGGGACCGAGAGCCAATGTAGGCCAGCAAAAATGGGGAGATTGGGACTAGAGGTTATGTACTTTGGCAGAAAAAAAATCAAAGAGCAAGTTATTATTTAAATGGAGAAAGATTGCAAAGTGCCACAATACAGCGGGATCTGGGGGTACTTGTGCATGAAACACAAAAGGATAGTATGCAGGTACAGCAAGTGATCAGAAAGGCCAATGGTATCTTGGCCCTTATTGCAAAGGGATGGAGTATAAAAGCAGTGAAATCTTGCTACAGCTGTACAAGGTATTGGTGAGGCCACACCTAGAATACTGCGTGCAGTTTTGGTTTCCATATTTACGAAAGGATATACTTGCTTTGGAGGTAGTTCAGAGAAGGTTCACTCGGTTGATTCTGAGGATGAGGGGAGGAAAGGTTGAGTAGGTTGGGCCTCTACTCATTGGAATTCAGAAGAATGAGAGGTGACCTTATCGAAACGTATAAGATTATGAGGGGGCTTGACAGGGTGGATGCAGAGAGGATGTTTCCACTGAAGGGGGAGCCTAGAACTAGAGGGCATGATCTTAGAATAAGGGGTCGCCCATTTAAAACAGAGATGAGGAGAAATTTCTTCTCTGAGGGTTGTAAATCTGTGGAATTCGCTGCCTCAGAGAGCTGTGGAAGCTGGGACATTGAATAAACGTAAGAAAGAAATAGACAGTTTCATAAACAACAAGGGGATAAGGGGTTATGGGGAGCGGGCAGGAAAGTGGATCTGAGTCCATGATCGGATCAGCCATGATCTTATTGAATGGCGGTGCAGGCTCGAGGGGCCGTATGGCCTACTCCTGTTCCTATTTCTTATGTTCTTATGTTCTTATATTCTAGAACAGGAGATGGGTGTCTTAGTTTTGGATAAGTTGTAATTTCTGGATGTTAAAGGATGGGGGACCAACAAGGAGGGCTTTGGAATAATCAAATGTGGAAGTGATGAAAGGGTAAGTGTTTCGGTGGAAGGACTGACATGGAGCATTGTTGCAGAGGTGAATTAAGTGGTCTTGGTAATGGTTAAGAGGTAGGGTTCGAAGCTCAGCTCTGTGTTGAACAGACACTTTGGGCTGGATTTTCATTTTGATTGCGCCTCTGTTTGCGCCCCAGAGGGGGCGGTAATGGGTCACAAAATGCTGAGCACCTGGACGGCCAGCTTCCAGCACCCCACCGGCAAATTTGGTGGGGGTTTTGCGGCTGCACTGAGCAGTACCGCCCAGGAGTGTCACGCCGCTCTGCAACAACCCAGTTTTGACAGCGATGCGATATTTATTTGGAGCGGCACTCGTAGCGCTCCCTAGTGACACCGCCAGAGAAAGCAGGCGGTCCGAGCTGTCCTGGGGCGCTAAGGGAAGAAATGATTGCAAAAGATAAGTGAAATTGATATTGCTTTGTGTTTTTTTTTGCCATCCACCTTTATTTGGGGGGAGTAGTTCGTCGGGAATGTTTTATGTGTTTTTTGTCCCGATTTTTTTTTTCTCGCAGGGAGGCCTCTCTTCGGACGGTCCGAAGCTGGCTCTTCAGCAACAGATTTTCAGTTGCTCACCCGGCCTAGCGTCCTAAGAGACGTGTGGAACGCCTCCCTTAGCGCTCCGCTCCAGAATCAGGGCGCAGCAACCGAATTTTCTGGCTGCCGTCGCAAACCATTTCTCGCCGCAAAATTTACCGACCCACCGACATTAGCGCCCGAAGAAGCCTCCAACCAAAAATCCAGCCCAAAGATTTTGCTCAGTCTGACTTAACCAGAGTGAGAGGTTGAGGTAGGGGATGGAATCAGTGGCAAAGGAGGTTGTGGCAGGAGCGGGTGAATACAATCACTCACTAATACTCAGTTGGTGGAAGCTGTGACTCATCAATGACTTCATGGTGAACAGTCTGGCTGCTATGGAGTCAAGAGACGTGGTGAAGAGGTCGAGCTGGACATCAGCAGCATATAAATGAAAGCTGATTCTGTGCTGAGGAAGATGTCACCGAGGGGCAGCATGTAGATGAGGATGAGGAGAGGGTCAAGGGAAGCTACTCATAGGATTCAAGAGATGAAAGTGGTAGGTGGGAAGAGAAGCCATTGCTGAAGATGTCGGGTTGCAGTGGAATCACATGAGGTCTACCTTAAGGAGCTAGACAACGGAGTTCTCTAGTAACTTATTATGGCAGATGATTGCAGTCAAAGAAAGTTCATTCCTTGTTTGCGCTCCATTTTAGAATTTTGCACCTGGAATTTCCGTGGTTACTCTTCCGATCTCCCCCGTAACACTGAAATAACATAAATATCTAAAAATGGCATTTCATGATATTTCTTCGGGATTACACCTATGTTATGGTGGAGCATGGGAGAACCCAGTGCAACTCCCCTCCCCCTTCACCCTTAGATCCACACTCAGTAAATCCAATGCTAGGAGACTCTGAATCCAGTCTGAATCCATCCAAATCCTCATTTTGCTCATCGTCATCATCATCGACAGTCCCTCGAAATTGAGGGAAGACTTGCTTCCACTCTAAAAGTGAGTTCTCAGGTGACTGAACAGTCCAATACGGGAATTATAGTCTCTGTCACAGGTGGGACAGACAGTCATTGAAGGAAAGGGAGGGTGGGACTAGTTTGCCGCACACTCCTTCCGCTGCCTGCGCTTGATTTCTGCACGCTCTCGACGACGAGACTCGAGAGCTCAGCGCCCTCCTGGATGCACATCTTCCACTTAGGGAGGTCTTTGGTCAGGGACTCCAAGGTATATCTGGGGATGTCGCACTTTATCAAGGAGGCTTTGAGGGCATCCTTGAAATGTTTCCTCTGCCCACCTGGGGCTCGCTTGCCGTGTCGGAGTTCCGAATAGAGCGCTTGCTTTGGGAGTCGTTTTGCTCACAACGACAGTGAAGTCTAAAGCCCAGAAATCACAGATAAGAATCTTTCCTTCAGGTAAGAGGATCCAGACAGTGAAGCTGCCCGTTGACATGACCACATCTTGCTGCTTCGGAGGAAAGGATTACTCCGAACTTTATGTAACATCAGCTGTGGACGGGATGGACGAAGAATGGAAACAGAGACAGCCGCAAGCAGGCGGCATTTTTAAGGTCGGTCGATAGAATGCGATAATTGCCGATAATATCGCGATAGTGCTGGAGCTGTGAATCACAATTGCAAACTTTCTGATCTGCCATGCCACTCCCCTCTCAGCTGGCGAGAGTTCCGCCCAGACCATATGGAGGGCCGACTGGGTAGAATTTCCCGGCTAGCTCTAGAACTCCTTCGGACACAACTCCACAATAGCTTTTAAAAAGGATGTGGATACAAATTTGATAAGTATTCGGTGCTGTAAAATCCTATGATTCTAATATTTTTTGGCAAAGGATACTTTACCAAATTGTGCATGTACAACACAACAACTTGTATTTATATAGCGCCTTTAACGCATTAAAACGTCCCAAGGCGATTCACAAAAGTGTTAGCAGACAAAAATTTGACACTGAGCCACATAAGAAGAAATTACAGCAGATGACCAAAAGCTTGGACAAAGAGGTAGATTTTAAGGAGGAAAGAGAGAAGCAGAGCCGGAGAGGTTTAGGGAGGGAATTCCAGACCTTAGGGCCTAGGCAGTTGAAAGCATGGCCACCAATGGTTGAGTGCTTATAATCAGGGATGCTCAAGAGGGCAGAATTAGAGGAGCGTAGATCTAATTTATTAACAGCCTACATAACAGTACTACTGTTATCTCATGGATACATGTTGATGTTGACAAATGTGCTGACTCCCCAGGGGCCATGTATGAAAACGCAGTCATCCCTGGGAATAACAAAACCGCCTAAGTGTCGCGGTCAAGCTTTGTTTACACGCCTTGAGTGTTTAGCAACGGCTCTCCTGTCTGTGTAGTAGCCTGAGGAACTGCTTTCTTTTTCTTTTTCTTTTTCTCCTGAGCTTACGGCTTGTAACTAGCAGATATGCTACAATCAGGAGTTGGCCGATTACTAAGGCATGCGATCCCACCCGGATCCATGCAGGTATGTCTGCCCGTATCCCCAAATCCCACCATGCTGGGGGTTTAATCTGGGCAATCTCCCCTGCTAGAATTTCAGTTTTCTGCTCCATGGTGTAAAAATGTTTTTGCGACAAATCCACTGCCTGGAGGAGGGCTGTAAGTTTCTCAGGTAGTGGGGCAGTGGGATAGCCAAACTGGGCGGCATATTGTTGTAGGTGGCTGAGGTTGTTTTGTACCGTGAGGTGAATCGTGGAAGGTTCAGGGATGGGTGTGATTCTGGTGTGTGCCACTTGAACCTCTGCCCTGGGTTTAAAGCAAAAGCTGCTGTACGGTATTGGACACCACCTTCCCGGTCCGTGTTCATACCATTGGGCACTTGTGGTGACACAATATGTCCCATCGCCTACATATGCTACCTGTGGAGGCATGTGGTTAGGGGCCATTAACTCCATTGTGCAATTGATAGGCTCTGCCCCAGCAGTGCTGAACCCGCATTGTGGCCTTGCAAAAGCGTTCAAGTGCTGGGGGCACAGGATTACCTGTGCTCCCCTGCTCCGACAACCCGAGAGGTCTGTACCTGTCACAGTGTGCTCCCACATTGTGACATAAGGTGGGACCTCTTGGAATCGCCCATACCACCCCATCCCCGACATCCTGCCACCACCTATAGAAAGCAATGGAGATCCCCTCTGAACACACGCGATTGGATCCCCACATACACAAATAAATTCCTTGGTCGTACGCCCACCATTTCTCCCAGCACACCATTACCCCGCCAGATGACCCCATGATGGTTCGGTAGGTATCATTATCCAGACGTTTCCAGTCCGAATGTCGGTCTCCCACGTCCCTCTTGAGCTTTCTGAGCCACCACCACCGTCCCAGAGGTATGTCCCCTTGGCAAGTTAGGCATACCTTCCTGCCTTCTGACACTCTCACTCTGGAAGTGGCCACAGTGATCTCCGGGCAGGGGATGGAGACCTCTCCGTGGATAAAGTCCTTATGGTTGGAGTACTTGGTGGAGTTCGATCCCAACCACCCAGGCCATCTCCCCTCGTGGGAGTAGGTGACCCGGCCATCTGCCGCCGGAGTCCTTTCTCCTGTGGTCACTGTCGGCGCTTTGTCCCCGGAGCATCCGAAAACCAGGGAGTCCTCGGTGTCCCCTCGGTGCCCGGTGCAGATCCTTAGCGATACCAGCATCACTAACGTCCAGTAGGGAGGTGTTGACATCTGAAAGGCAAGAAGAACATGGCCTTGCCTTGAGAGACCTCTCCAGGCTCGGCCCACTTAACATGTTCTGAACATAACATGCTGTACCCAACCGTCACTGCCTTACCTAAACACATATGCACAGAACACAAAGTAACAAAACAGGAAGGGAAAATATATACACCGCCACCCGTCCCTGATTGGCACGGTGCTGTTTATCCATGTTGTTGGCCGCCTGCCAGTGAATCTGTTGAAGCTGTTCAAACAGATTCCTGACGAAGTGGTCCCGGTTCACCTCTCGAAGCTGCCCTTCGGTGAGAACCAGCGCCAACACATGCACTGGGGTTCTCATGATCCGGCCTGTCATCAGCTCATGGGGTGAGTACCCTGTGCTCTTTGACTGACTGGCCCGGATTCCCATGAGGACCAACGGTAAGACTTCCACCCACTTGTTCGGTGAGTCTCCCGTCTCCTTCCGCAGCCTTTCCTTTAGGGTCCGGTTCAGGTGTTCTACGGGGCCTGAGGACTGAGGGTTGTTTGCAGTGCAAACCAGACAGCCCGCACAGAAGTTGCGGACGTCTTTCCGGAGGCCTGGCCACCACCCTGCCTTTTCTACCCGTTGCCAGGTAGATTCCGGCCCAGGCTGTCCCGCACCTGGACCCGCATGGGCCAGCTGAAGGAATTCCCTCCAGTGTTGTGGCGGCACTACCCATTTGTCCCCTTTAAACAACATGCCTTCCCGCACAGCAATATCTGCAGCACTGTATGGGCCCTCCGCCTTTTCCCCCTTTTTGATAGCAGCCAAGGCAGCCTTCAGGATCGGATCCTGCATCTGGACTACTTTAAGGTCCGGGGCCGCAGCCGCCCCTACGCTCCCTTGTGTCCCTGGCTTGCTTCTTGCTGCTGCTATCCTGCCTGCCTCGTATGGGTCCCATGGGCGACCTGTACGAGCACCTTCCCTTGCCAGCAGGTCTGCCTGCTGGTTACCTTCCCCCCGTGGCTCAGTTTTGGAGTGGGCCTTTACCTTCTGGATATATACATCCCCGGTTTCTCCCACTGCAGCCACGATCTTTTCTAGCAGGGGTTTGGTCACAAGGGGCTTTCCATCCACAGAGGTGTACCCCCGGCGTGACCAAATCGCCAGATACTCTGTTCACGAATTGCAAGTGAACATGCTGTCCGAGCAAATCGTGTATGAGGTAGGGAATTCCTCGGGGTGTGTGACCACATACATCACCGCCGAGAGTTCCGCCTGCTGGGCGCTCAGGGTGCATGGGAGTTTAAGAGCCAAGGCAATCCCTGCCTTGGGATCCCAAACTCCGCAGCCCATGAGTCTTGTACCCGCGGACACTGAACTGGAGCCATCAACGTAGATCTCGCGGCCTGTGGGGTGTATCCCTGTCCGAAATCCAAAGTTGATGTCCCATACCCCCTCCACAGAGCATCTATGCGGCTGCCCTGGATAGATTAAATTTTCTGCGAGCCTGGGCTCACAGAGGCCCTTGACCTTTAAAGTCATTTGGGAGAGGAGGAGGGTCCAGCGAGTGATTCTAGCACTGCTCACTGTCCCGTCCTTAATCCTCCCGTCCTACAGCATCTGCGTCGGGGTATGGTGGGTGAGGAGTGTAATGGGGGATATTCCGGTAAAGATCTAAGCTCTCTTTACTGCCCAGTGGGTGGCCAGTAAGTGCCTCTCACAATTGTAGTATTCCTTTTCTACCTCCGTGAGGACCCTGGAGGAGTACACCACTGGTCTCAGCTGACCGTTTCGCCCCTGGAGCAACACTGCACTTAAGCTGTCGCCACTAGCTGCCACCTCCAGGAAGAATTCCTCCCCCCCATCAATTGCCCCTAGGGCTGGTGCTATCTGCAGGTCTCTCTTAAGACGGACAAATGCTGCCTCACAGCCCTCATCCCATTCCCGCTCGACCCCCTTATGTAGGAGTCTGAGCAGAGGGGCGGCTGTGGCTGCATAGTCCTCGATGAAGTCCCGACAGTAGCCAGTGATTCCCAGGAAAGAACTTACCCCCGACACATCCCTAGGGACAGGGAGTTCCTGCACTGCCTTTCTTCTAGCCTCATCAATGGCCCTTTCTCCTGCCCTTATCGTCAGGCCCAGGAATTTTACCTCCATTAGACCTATCTGGGCTTTCTTGGGGTTAACTTTAAAACCCCCTTCCTTCAGTAAGACCAGCAGTTCGGCCAGCAGTGGACCGTGTTCCTCACTGCTGTCTGTGAACAACAACAGGTCGTCCATATACTGGACCAGCTGGTGTGGTTGGCTGAAGCCTTTTAAGCAGTTCGCCATGCATTGGTGAAAGATGCTGGGACTATTATGAAAGCCCTGTGGGAGGCAGCTCCATGTATACTGCTGTTCCCGGAAGATGAAGGCAAACTTGTACTGGTCTTCCCTCCGTACAGGGATAGACCAGAACCCGTTGGATATGTCCAACACTGTGAACGTGGTTGCGGATGCAGGGATTTCCCCTATCAGATCCGCAACCGCCGCTACTGTGGGAGCACAAGCTGGGATGTTTTTATTGAGCACCCTATAATCCACCGTAGCCCTCCAAGAATTGTCCGGTTTCCTAACCGGCCAAAGCGGGGAGTTGACATGGATGCTATGGGTCTCAAAACACCCTGCTCGACAAGTGAGCTTAAAGCTGTCTCCAAATCTGCTTCTGCCTCTCGGGGAAAGCCATACTGCATTTGCGGGTGGGACATGGAATCCCCATCTATTCTAACCTCCACTCCTGTGACTCTCCCACAATCGTGTTTATGGGTGGCAAATGCTGCAAGATTTGCTTGCACATAGGCCCGGTACTCGGCCGGGGGTTACCGACCAGAACCTCCAGGTCGTAACCCACTTTTAGCTTCATTGTACACAGAGTCCCTTTTCCCTGTTTCTTATCAATAACCATGACTTTTCCCTCTGCTCCCGTGCCCACTGTGCCCCATAGACAGTGATTCCTCAAGTCTACTAGGATCTGGCGAGCGATGATGAAATCAGCCCCCAAGATCCCTTTTCCCACCTGCTCCCAGTTCATCAGGACGCACTTCCATTGTGCTCCTAAACGAACTGCGAGCGGGACTGAGAAAAACCCAGCCTTCTCATTTCCTGTGAACCCAACGACACCCCGTTTGATAGAGGTGAGGTTGCGGGGTCCTCCGAATGGACTATCGTGCTGGAAGCACCAGTGTCCAAAAGGTAAGTACCCAATACACCCTCAACCTCCATCTTGACCCAGGGCCGTCCCCAGGGGTCGTATTCTAGTGGGCACAGGTATACAGGCTGGGTCTGGGCTAGTCATGGCCTCTGTACTGGCAGGGTTGCTGGTGCTTCCCTGCCTATTGCCGTGGCTACCTTCCCAATCCCCTCCAGCGCTGTCCTCACTGCAGCTACTATCTCATCAAGGAATGGTGAGGAGCTCCCTCTACTACCCCCACTCTGGGCGGCTCCTAAAGAACTTCTCCCCCCATATCTCTTTACTGGGCTCCTGCAATCCCTTTTAAAATGCCCAGCTTTCCCGCACCCGTAGCACACTCCCTCCTTATCAATCGAGCGACCACTCTCCTTGTGCCATTCCCTTTTGGGAATGGAGTTGGGTTTTACTTCATTTACCCGACCTTTGGAGGTTTTCTCCTCCTCCCCTCCTCCATTCCATTGGACCAGTGCCAGTTGCCTGACCACTGCTTCCTCGGTGAGGTTGGGGTCCCAGAAATCGAACCACAGTTCTGCCCTGGCCTTGAGCCGGGGCAAGCAGTTTGCCACCAGCATCCTCAGCCAGCGGCCAGTCTGTACCGCGGAAAGATTCGCCCGGTCGAGGAGCTCCCCACAGGCTGCGTGGTATACCACCCACAGCCTGTCCGCAAACGACTGCAGGGTTTCCCCTGCGAGCTGCCTTGTCCTTTCGACCCGTTCTGCCCGAGTGAGGGCTTGCACCCAAGGTTTGGTGAGGTTCACCTTGCCAAAAATGTATGAGGAAATTCTCTCCTCCATTTTAGTTTCCTCTCTTATCACCTCATCTGTTATATTAACATCTCCTGTTTGCTTATGTCTTGCCGCGGTCACCATGTTCTGTAAGGGGTTCCCAGGGAGTGTTGTTGTGCCTTGGGTGTCTCTCTCTGGGCTTCTGCCCTCACAGCTTATGCCTGGCCTGTGAGGTACCCTGAGTGCTGCAAGAGCACCCCTGGAGAGACTGTGTCCACAGCTTATGAAGGGGGGTTTTGAGATTCGTGCATCCCCACAGCTTATGCCTAGCCTGTGAGGCACCTGTGAGTGTCAAACACTCCTAACCCCTTCTTCCCTAGCCTGTGACACACAGTTGAGCGTTTTCGAGCCGCTCCTAGCTTCCCTTACACTGTTCTGACATAAGACTCACGATCAGGAGATGTAATACAATAGAACTGAGACAAGGTGATTCCAAGAGGAACTTTAGGCTTCCAATTTATTTGACAAGGTGTATCTCAACAAACAGCAATACATCAACAAAACAATCCCCCTAAATCCTACTAAACGGACACAACGAAAATCTTTACACAAGTTTAGCAGTACAATGTCCAACCTCCCACCTTTCCTGGCCTAACTGAGTTGGGAGCTCCGGGGACCAGAGGTTATACTCACTCCTGTGCCTTTCTGCAGTCTGGTGGTTTGTTTCTTCTATCTTCGGTGTCTTCGGACACTGGTTTTCCTTCAGCGTCGAGAGGCTTGCTGGTTGTTGGATCACGAAAGCACGGAACCACACACACTACGTCAGAAACCCCTTTTTATAGCCAGATTATACAGTCCGCCTCTCCTGCTGAAATCGATTCTTCCCATTGGTGGGCTTTGTGATTTTGAAAAATGCAGCAGTTTTAGATTATTGCGGGTTTTTTCCACTGATGTTAACCTACTCAAGGTTTGAATGGGTGATGATTGCGTTGGCCTCCTGTAGCCATTGTGTAGGCCCTTGGGTTGTTTTGGGTTCCCTGGTTTCTGAAGGTCTGCATAATTTTCCTCCAATTCAGGTTTTCTAACCTACTCAAGGTTTGAGTAGGGGTTGATTGGGTTGGCCTCCTGTAGCCATTGTGTAGGCCCTTGGTTTGTTTTGGGTTCCCTAGTTTTCTGAAGATCTGCATAATTTCCTTCCATAGTGTAAACATGGGGAAGACAATAGCCCAATAATGGCTGTGAGTCAGTCCCAGTTTTCGAGCAAGTGCTCTCCCATTGGCTTGAAAGCCCCATGCTTCGGGCTGACTCTGTCTCACCATTGGCCCTCCGATGTCCTCCCCCGTCCAATCACTGCTCTGCCAAGGTCAAACCGTATCGGTTTCAATTCACAGCACAGACCGATCCCACAGCCCTTTTCCTTCTGGGTAAAATGAGGGGGTTTTCGTCCTCCCCTACATAATCGATGCTGTAAAATGCACGTGTCGATCTGGTTCGGTCCCGACGCTATCACTATCTCTGCTCAGACATAAATAATGATCAGAGAGGTCATGGAGGGCAGCGATGCCCATGGAACAATATCCAGCGCAAATCAGAATCTGTAGCGGCAGACAGGAGATAACTGGACATAAAAATTAACATTGAGTCCATATTCCTTTCTGTTTCAGATTACTGGACTTGGGGTGAAGGGAATACCACCATATTCATATGCAGGATAAAACACATCTTCAACAACCTTAAGCCTGCATTCCGTGCAGTTATGAGGCTTACTTGATCAACTGCTTTAAGCTACTATAACAGCAAGCTTTACAACATACCATTTTATAGATGCACTGATAAATTGTTAAGCTCTTTTGCCACACAAGATCTTTTTCACGTTTTCCACATTCTAATTATTGTTTAATATTTAATTCTAATTATACTCAAATGTTGGCCATCTGGCTATACTATGAAACAATAAAAATTATTTCTTCAGCACTATGCACTGTGTTGTTTTATGTTTTAATGGCTGATGTTGGACATCCTGGAGAGATGTGTTGGATGCAGAACTTCTTGGGGAGATGAGGGTTAAAAGTCGAACTTCTTTGTGTCTTGAAGGAACAGGCTTTCCAATATAAACAGGAAGAGTTTGACGTGCTTTGAGGAGAAAGCATGCCTTGTCTTCTGATATCTAAAGTGCTTGTGTAAAGAAAGAAACATTATCATTTATATAGCGCCTTTCACGACCACTGGCCGTCCCAAATGCTTTACAGCCAATGAAGTACTTTTGGAGTGTAATAACTGTTGTAATGTGGGAAACACAGCAGCCAATTTGCACACAGCAAGCTCCCACAGTCAGCAATGTGCTAGTGACCAGATAATCTGTTTGTGTTAAGTTGGTTGAGGGATAAATATTGGCCAGGACACCGGGGATAACTCCCCTGCTCTTCTTTGAAATAGTGCCGTGGGACCTTTTACGTTCACCTGAGAGAGCAAATTGGACCTTGGTTTAACGTCTCATCTGAAAGACAGCACTTCCAGCAGTGCAGCGCTCCCTCAGTACTGCTCTGGAGCATCAGCCTAGATTTTTGTGCTCGTCTCTGGAGGGGTGTTAGAACCCACTCAGAGGTGAGGGTGGCAGCAAGTGAGCCACCAGCTGTCACCGAGCCAAGGTCTTGTGTGTGCCTAATACCCATTTAGAACATAAGAACATAAGAAATAGGAACAGGAGTAGGCCATACGGCCCCTCGAGCCTGCTCTGCCATTCAATAAGATCATGGCCGATCCGATCACGGACTCAGGTCCACTTTCCTGCCCGCTCCCCATAATCCCTTATTCCCTTATCATTTAAGAAACTGTCTATTTCTGTCTTAAATTTATTCAACGTCCCAGCTTCCACAGCTCTCTGAGACAGCAAATTCCACAGATTTACAACCCTCTGAGAGAAGAAATTTCTCCTCATCTCAGTTTTAAATGGGCAGCCCCTTACTCTAAGATCATGCCCTCTAGTTCTAGTCTCCCCCATCAGTAGAAACATTCTCTCTGTATCCACCCTGTCAAGCCCCCTCATAATCTTATATGTTTCGATAAGATCATCTCTCATTCTTCTGAATTCCAATGAATAGAGGCCCAACCTACTCAACTTTCTTCATAAGTCAACCCCCTCATCCCCGGAATCAACCTAGTGAACCTTCTCTGAACTACCTCCAAAGCAAGTATATCCTTTCGTAAATATGGAAACCAAAACTGCACGCAGTATTCCAGGTGTGGCCTCACCAATACCCTGTATAGCTGTAGCAAGACTTCCCTGCTTTTATACTCCATCTCCTATGCAATAAAGGCCAAGATACCTTAGGCCTTCCTGATCACTTGCTGTACCTGCATACTATCCTTTTGTGTTTCATGCACAAGTACCCCGAGGTCCCACTGTACTGCGGCACTTTGCAATCTTTCTCCATTTAAATAATAACTTGCTCTTTAATTTTTTTCTGCCAAAGTGCACGACCTCACACTTTCCAACATTATTCTCTATCTGCCAAATTTTTGCCCACTCACTTAGCCTGTCTATGTCCTTTTGCAGATTTTTTGTGTCCTCATACATTTGAGATCTATTAACTCCTGTTTTTAAAGCCTGTGCTGGTTTCAAACCAAATCCAATTCATAGGGAGGCCTCAAACGAGAAAATGTACAAAAAGTCAAATACTAAACCCTAAGCACATGTGCAAATAAAGATAAGATAAAAAGTTGCTTGCTAAAGCGCACATACTGTGTTGTGATCATGGAGATATAATATATCAACAGCTGTAGACTGGATGGCTTGATGTTGGAGGATTGTCCATATTTGGTTCAGTAAATTATTTTAGCCAGGTTACTGCCTTCTCAGTGAGTATTAGACCAGTAATTTATTAGGCACAATCCAATGTCACCATGGATGTCTACAAGTGCCCCACCTCCTCCAAACAATCAGGACACCAATAAAAAGATAGTCTGCTCAAACTAAAATCCCCCGCAAAAATGGGTGGGAAAACTAATTGTGAGGAGAAGACAAAACATCTGCAGAGGGACATAGACAGACTAAGTGAGTGGGCAAAAATTTGGCAGATGGAGTATAATGTGGGAAAGTGTGAGGTTATCCACTTTGGCAGAAATAATAGAAAAGCAAATTATAATTTAAATGGAGAAAAATTGCAAAGTGCTGCAGTACAGAGGGACGTGGGGGTCCTTGTGCATGAAACACAAAAAGCTAGTATGCAGGTACAGCAAGTAATCAGGAAGGCAATTGGAATGTTGGCCTTTATTACATTTGGGATAAAGTATAAAAACATAGAAGTCCTGCTACAACTTTTCAGGGTATTGGTGAGGCCACACCTAGAGCACTGCGTACAGTTTTGGTCTCCGTATTTAAGGAAGGATATACTTGCAGTGGAGGCAGTTCAGAGAAGGTTCACTAAGTTGATACCAGAGATGAGGAATAGGTTAAGTAGGTTGGGCCTAAACACATTGGAGTTCAAAAGAATGAGAGATGATCTTATCAAAACATATAAGATAATGAGGGCGCTTGACAAGGTGGATGCAGAGAGGATATTTCGACTCACAGGGGCAACTAAAACTAGGGGACATAGTCTTAGAATAAGAAGCCGCCCATTTAAAACGGAGGTTTGTAAATCTGTGGAATTCTTTGCAGAGCTGTGGAGGCTGCGTCATTGAATATATTTAAGGCGGAGATAGACAGATTTTTGAAGGACGAGGGAATAAAGGATTATGGGGAGCGGGCAGGGAAGTGGAGCTGAGTCCATGATCGGATCAGCCATGATCTTATTAAGTGGCGGAGCAGGCTCGAGGGGTCAAATGGTCTACTCCTGCTCCTATTTCTTATTTCTTATGAATGTACGACAGCTCCGAAATTGCAAGACTGGGAAGGGTGGAAGATCAGCATGCCCTATTCCTTTTAATGACCAGAAATTGCAAATACTTCAAATCAGGCATGGTAAGCTCCATGTTGTGGGATTATCTGATCAGTTAACTGCCGTCGGGTCTGATTCCACACTGGGAATGGAGTCTCGGGGCGAATAACTAAAATCACAAGTGTCAGTTCAGGTTGGAGGAAATAGTCAATCCCGTGTGGTACTCACTGGTTACCTGGAGCGTTACTGGGACAACCAGTCATAGTGTGCTTGCACTCCAGAGTCATGTGGTCAACAACTATAACTTGCATTTACATAGCGCCTTTAACGTAGCAAAACGTCCCAGTGGCGCTTCACAGGAGCGTTAGTAAATAACATTTGGCACCGAGCCACAGAAGGAGATATGAGGGCAGTTGAAGAGGTAGGTTTTAAGGAGCGTTTTAAAGGAGGAGAGAGAGGCGGAGAGGTTGGGAGGGAATTCCAGACAATTCAAGCTCCAAACATGGGATAATGTGTAAAATTACATTTATAAGAAAAGTCTTTTCAGTTCCAGTTGGACAATAAATGTGCTGTGAGATTTAGGGAGATCCAGCACAGACAGACATAGAATCAGGCCAAGTCACCTATGTCTAAAAGATAATCTAAAATGCTGACAGGGATAAACGTAACAAAATATTCCCATTAATGATTGACCAACCTCTTCATGGGTTTGTTTTTTCAACTGAAATCTGTTCACATCGATCTAAAGCAGCGGAGGAAACGTACAGCCACCAGGTACTTACCATTATCTTTTCGGTTTTCTTTCCTCCCCTTCTGTAAATGTTCAGGGGCATGTTTCCCCATGTGTTTCCCTTGTAATGTTACTGTGTGGATACTGGTGGGCTGAGGCAGTGTCTATTCTCTGGCTGGGGTCACAACTAAACAACAGTAAAATTGCCCAATGGACTTGAAAGCAAATCTCTGAGTGTCTCGAACAAGGGAGGTTGAAGGCAGCCCCCATCTCTTGAAAAGGGAGTTCCGCATTGGTGGCCTGGGCTCCAAGGAAGATTTGGGGCCAGGTCCAAGCTCTCAGGACGGCCTCTTTGCCACTGTGTGTGTATGTCATCAAAACCCAGGTCGCCGTTTGGAGCGTGGGCAGGAACATTGGTGAAGCCTTGGAACAGCGGAACAGCGGGAAGGTCGGGGCGGATGAGCGGCGAGAGATTGTGGCGAACGTACGGCGAGTGATTGAGGCGGAGGAGCGGTGCGGGATCATGGCGGAGGTACGGCGAGTGATTGAGGCGGAGGAGCGGTGCGGGATCATGGCGGAGGTACGGCGAGTGATTGAGGCGGAGGGGCGATGAGAGATCGTGGCTGAGATTCGGCGAGTGTTCGTGGCGGAGGTTCGGCGAATGTTTGATGCGGCGGTGTGGTGAGAGATCGTGGCGGAGGTGCAGCGAATGTTTTCGTGGCAGAGGAGCAGAGAGAGGTCATGGCAGAGATATGGCAAGAGATTGTGGCGGAGGAGCGGAGAGAGGTCATGGCTGAGATATGGCAAGAGATTGTGGCGGAGGAGCGGAGAGAGGTCATGGCTGAGATATGGCAAGAGATTGTGGCGGAGGTGCGGTGAGAGATCATGGCAGAGGTGCGGTGAATGAGGGTATGGGGCCCAGAAGAGCCGAGGGCCCAGGGGCAGCACAGGCCAGCCCACACTGCGATATGTGCGCGCACTAGGTCCGTGCAGCAGAGCAGGTTTCCAGTTGTCCTGGTTATTCCTTGCTACTGGATAAAAGCCTAGCTCTGTCAAGCCCGTGTGGTGGCTGATGTGCAATGGTCACCACATGTTAAAAAAATCCACGCACAGGCATCTTCCACTCCTTCAATTGGAGTTCAGGACTGGAATATCGGGTCCTTCATTGAAACATCTGTGAACTCATGTGAAAGCAAGTCATCCTCGTTCGAGGGACTGCCGATGATGATGACGATGTATTTGTTTGTGAGTGTTTGTGAGTGTTCTCAACTCCATCCCGCAGCATGCGACCCGCCACCACCTCAGTGAAACCCCACCGTTGCACAAGGTAGGAAAAGCCATAAAACAGCTCAAGAATAAGAAAGCTACGGAGTGGATGGATTCCCTGCTGAGGTGCGAAATGGCGGAGAGGCGCTGTTGGCGCGGATACATGACCTCATCTCTCTCATCTGAGAAAGGAGAACGTGCCAGGAGATCTCAGAGATGCAGTGATCGTGACCATCTTTAAAAAAGGGGGACAAGTCCGACTGCGGCAACTACAGGGGAATCAGCCACTGGGAAAGTTGTCGCTAGAGTTCTCCTCAACCGCCTTCTCCCTGTGGCCGAGGAGCTCCTCCTGGAGTCACAGTGTGGATTTCGTCCCCTGCGGGGCACAATGGACATGATTTTTGCAGCGCAACAGCTGCAGGAAAAATGCAGGGAGCAGCACCAGCCCTTATACATGGCCTTTTTCGACCTTACAAAGGCGAGGGTCTATGGAGCATCCTCCTCTGTTTCGGATGCCCCCAAAAGTTGGTCAACATCCTTCACCTGCTCCACGATGACATGCAGGCTGTGATCCTTACCAACGGATCCATTACAGACCCAATCGACGTCCGGACCAGGGTCAAACAGGGCTTCGTCATCGCCCCAACCCTCTTCTCAATCTTCCTCACTGCCAACAAGCTCCCCGCTGGAGTGGAATTAAACTACATAACCAGTGAGAAGCTGTTTAACCAAGCTGCCTCCAGGCCAGGTCCAAGATCACCCTAACCTCTGTCGTTGAGCTACAGTACGCGGACGACGCCTGCTTCTGCGCACATTCTGAGACTGAACTCCAGGATATAGTCAATGTAGTTACTGAAGGATATGAAAGCACGGGCCTTACGCTAAACATCTGTAAAACAAAGGTCATTCACCAGCCTGACCTCACCGCACAGCACTGCCCCCCAGTCATCAAGATCCATGGCGCAGCACTCGACAACGTGGACCATTTCCCATACCTCGGGAGCCTCTTATCAACAAGAACAAACATTGATGTGGAGATTCAACACTGCCTCCAGTGCACCAGTGCAGCCTTCGGCCGCCTGAGGAAAAGAGTGTTTGAAGGCCAGGCCCTCAAATCTACCACCAAGCTCATGGTCTACAGCGCTGTAGTAATAGCCGCCTCCTGTATGGCTCAGAGGCATGGACGATATACAGAAGACACCTCAAGTCGCTGGAGATATATTACCAACGATGTCTCCACAAGATCCTACAAATCCCCTGGGAGGACAGGCGCACCAACATCCGTATCCTCGTCCAGGCTAACATCCCCAGCATTGAAGCACTGACCACACTCGATCAGCTTCGCTGGGCAGGCCATATAGTTCGCATGCCAGACACGAGACTCTCAAACGAGCCAAAGGGGCAGCGAAAATGTTACAAGGACACCCTCAAAGCCTCCCTGATAAAGTATGACATCACCACTGACACCTGGGAATCCCTGGCCAAAGACCACCCTAAGTGGAGGAAGTGCATCCGGGAGGGCATTGAGCATTTCAGTCTCAACGCCGAGAGCATGCAGAGGTCAAGCGCAGGCAGCGGAAGGAGCGTGCGGCAATACAGTCCCACCTACCCCCTTCCCTCGGTGACTCTCTGCCCCACCTGTGACAGTCTGTGGCTCTCGTATTGAACTGTTCAGCCACCAAAGAACTCGCTTCAGGAGTGGAAGCAAGTCTTCCTCGATTCCGAGGGACTGCCTATGATGATGAGTAGAGGCAGTTTAATCTGTTTTCAGATCACTCATTCTATAGCAGCTGTTTTCCCTATGAAATGAACTGTGAATACTTCCCTTTCTTTCAGAGAGAAGGGAACCGGGTTGATTGACAAATACCGGGAATGACTTCCCTGAGTAGGGCAATAAAGGCCAGCATTCTGGAGTCATTCAAGATGCTGTTGGGCACTCTGATCATAAGATACATACAGATAAGGAAAAAAGAAAGACTTGTATTTATATAGCACCTTTCATGACCACCGGACATCTCAAAGCACTTTACAGCCAATTAATTACTTTTGGAGTGTAGTCACTGTTGTCATGTGGGAAACAAGGCAGCCAATTTGCACACAGCAAGCTCCCACGAACAGCAATGTGATAATGACCAGATAATCTGTTTTTAGTGATACTGATTGAGGGATAAATATTGGCCAGGACTCCAGGGATAACTCCAATGTTCTTCTTCGAAATAGTGCCAGAGGATCTTTTACATCCACCTGAGAGGACAGACAGGGCCTTGGTTTAATGGCTCATCCGAAAGACAGCACCTCTGACAGTGCAGCACTCTCTCAGCACTGCACTCGAGTTTCAGCCTAGATTTATATGCTTAAGTACCTGGAGTGGGACTTGAACCCACAATCTTCTGACTCAGAGACGAGGGTGCTACCCACTGAGCCACAGCTGACACACGAGGAGTGCTATTTGGCCTATCATAATCCAAAAAGACGCTACAGCCTCCAACCCCACTGTAGCATCTGATTGTTTCTCAAAAGATCCCAAAGTTTTTGTCTCATAGATCACTCTTTGAGTGAAGAAGGACCTTCTGATATCAGTCCTAAATTGGTCTTTTCCTAGCTTGAACCGCTACCTCCTTATGCTTTTCCCACAGTTGAATTCAAAATAGTATTCCGGATTAACCTTTTCCATTCAGATTGATCACCTGGACTAGTTTCGATTGCCTAGATGGGTCGGACAGGAATTTCCCAGTTTTTCGCCCCCAAATTGGCCTGGGTTTTTAATCTGGTTTTTCACCTCTCCCAGGAGATCACATGGTTTCAGGTGGGGTAGAGGGTATATGTTGTGATACACAAGGTATCGCAATGGGCCAGAGTGTCTTTACCTGTCTGTCATTGTGTGTATGATCGTATTCCCTTATCCTATATACCTCTATAAGATGTCTTCATCTCATTTCCAGACTGAAAATTGTAGGTTTCTTCTGTCTTATCCTCATGACTCAGACCTTTGAAACTAGGGGTCAGCCTTGTGGTTATTCTCTCTACCATTTCCCTTATTTCTTGGTGACCACATCTGGACACAGTACTCACTCAGTCTGACCAGAGCACTGTATTGTTTTATCTTGATGGTACTCAAAATTATATATTAATGATGGGAATACATCATCCGACATATTGCCCATTACTGACATCCAGTGTTATTAAGGCCGTGGATGGGGTGGGGCAGGGGTTCAAATTTAAAGGGTCTATTACAAGGTGGGAGATTTTATTTTAAAGATTTTTTTCTCTGCCAACTTTGCTAGCCATGCTATGTTGAATCAGTGGTAAAGGTAAATGGTTGCTACTGGTGCTGATTGCCATCAGGGATGTCATTTTGTTCTGTTTGTTAAAGCTGCCCTTTTCACATTATTACAACATAAGAACATAAGAAATAGGAGCAAGAATAGGCCATTCGGTCCCTCGAGCCCGCTCTGCCATTCAATAAGATCATGGCTGATCTTCTACCTCAACTCCACTTTCCTGCACTATCCCCATATCCAAAAATCTATTGATCTCTTTCTTGAATATATTTAAAGACTGAGACTCCACAGCCCTCTGGGGCAGGGAATTCCAAAGATTCACCATCCTCTGAGTGAAGAAATTTCTCCTCGTCTCAGTTCTAAATGACCGACCCCTTATTCTGAGACTGTGATCCTTGGTTCTAGATTCCCCAGCCAGAGGAAACATCCTCCCTGCATCAACCCTGCCAAGCCCTGTAAGAATGTTGTATGCTTCAAAGAGATCACCTCTCATTCTTCTAAAAGCTAGAGAATATAGGCCTAGTCAACGCAATCTCTCCTCATAGGGCAATCTCCCCATCCCAGGAATCAGTCTGGTGAACGTTCGTTGCACTCCTTCGATGGCAAGTATATCCCTCCTTAGGTAAGGAGACCAAAACAGTGCACAATACTCCAGGTGTAGTCTCACCAGGGCCCTATATAATTGCAGTAAGATGTCTTTACTCTTATACTCAAATCCTCTTGTAATAAAGGCGAACATCTTAATTGCTTGCTGCACCCGCACGTTAACTTTCAGTGATTTGTGATATGAACCTTCACCTTCCCTTCCACCCCTCCATCATCATCGCAGAAAGTCTGCAGCTTGAATTGCGGTGTCAAGAAAAATACTTTGTGGTATTTGTGAATGTACAAAATCTTTCAAACGTGCAGTTGTTCTGGTATAAACGCTGGCCTCCAAATCCAACTCACAGTTCCAGGATTTCGGATCAGCTTCTGCGATATCAATGGGGATTGGATTCCAGGGCTGAACACATTGCAAGTGTAAGCCTTTCGGGCAACCCAGAGAGCTCAGCTGCCTGCCTCGGGGGTTTGTTTAATTAACAGTAAGGCTATGACCTGAAAACTTTGAATTTGGTTTGGGATTTGCGGTGATTGACTCCAGTGCCAGTACTGATTCACAAATTGCCATGATGGGATTTGAACATACATCTCCGGATTGCTGTCCAATAACAAAACTACTATTCTACCTTTCCCTCCAGAGCAGACCGGAACCTCAATTTAACATCTCATCTAAATGACGGCACCTCCGACAGTGCGGCACTCTCTCAGCACTGCACTGGAGTGTCAGTCTAGATTTATGTGCTAAAGTCCCTGGAGTGGGACTTGAACCCACGATCTCTAACTCAGAGGCAAAAGTGCTACCCACTGAGCCACAGCTGGCACCTTAGACCTTTATATTTATTAATCACTATATTTATTTATTTCCTAAAATCAAGTTCTCTCTTTTAAATGCTAAAGTTGATTTCACGTTTTGACGTGCAAATTGGCCATTTTATAATATTAATAATATTTCAAATGTAAAACCTTCACCGCGGAGAGTGGTGGACCCAACAACAGTTGGTTCAAAGCACTTCGCCTGCTTTCGTAACATCTTGAGGTTGTGCTTTCCTCCATGTCTCCCACCTGAATAACACGAGTTCCTATAGTGTTTCTATAGTCCTTACTACTCGGGGGATCAAGGGGTATGGCGAGAAAGCAGGAATGGGGTACTGAGGTTGCATGTTCAGCCATGAACTCATTGAATGGCGGTGCAGGCTCGAAGGGCCGAATGGCCTACTCCTGCACCTATTTTCTATGTTTCTATGTTTCGATGTTTCTGACTGCAGGTGCCAATTGTTGGGTAACACTGCTGGAGAGACCATTGTCCCTGTGCCAGGAGTTAAGGTTCTAAAAGCAGAGGTTTAGTTGTTCATGTTTTATTATGAATGATGCCCACAACATCATGGAGACTCACACCTTCCAGTCACTGAGCCCAAGCTGCAAGACAGCACCTGCTCGATTTCCCTCACTTCCTTACAATGGTCGTGCTTTTTAAGCTCAGCTAAAAGGCTTTCTCCATGACCGCCACTCTTGGTTTTGCATTCAGTATTATTAGCACAACATAACAAAGACTTAAGGGGAGAAATTCGGGAGCGCCCCGTTTGGAGCACCAACTTTTAACAGTTGAAAAAATTAGCGGCAGGCGCTAATGATTTTCAACTGAAAAAAAATGAGGTGTTTGCGCTCCAGGAAGGAAGTGGAGCGCTAAATCAAGCCATCCACTTCCATCCTGGAGCGCTACAGGCCGCAGGCGGGACGGTCATGGTGCAGCGCTGTACAATGGGCCGTGCAGTGCTGTCGTGTTCCGAGGCTGCTTCCCTCCCTTAAAGGGAAGGCCCATTGCTGCCAGCTCTGTATTGGGCACAGTGAGCTGGTCCCCGACGGCAGCCACGATCCGGCCCTATCAGCAGAGTGCCAGGCTGATCAGCCCCATGCACCGCAGCAGAGTGTCAGGCTGATCAGTCCCATGCACTGCAGCAGAGTGCCAGGCTGATCAGCCCCATGCACTGCAGCAGAGTGCCAGGTTGATCAGCCCCATGCACTGCAGCAGAGTGCCGGGCCGATCAGCCCCATGCACCGCAGCAGAGTGCCAGGCTGATCAGTCCCATGCACTGTAGCCGGCCCGATCAGCCCCATGCACTGCAGCAGAGTGCCAGGCTGATCAGCCCCATGCACTGCAGCAGAGTGCCAGGCTGATCAGCCCCATGCACTGCAGCAGAGTGCCAGGCCGATCAGCCCCATGCACTGCAGCAGAGTGCCAGGCTGATCAGCCCCATGCACTGCAGCAGAGTGCCGGGCCGATCAGCCCCATGCACTGTAGCCGGCCCGATCAGCCCCATGCACTGCAGCAGAGTGCCGGGCCGATCAGCCCCATGCACTGCAGCCGGCCCGATCAGCCCCATGCACTGCAGCAGAGTGCCAGGCTGATCAGCCCCATGCACTGCAGCAGAGTGCCAGGCTGATCAGCCCCATGCACTGCAGCAGAGTGCCAGGTTGATCAGCCCCAGGCACTGCAGCAGAGTACCGGGCGGATGGATCGCGGCCAAAATAAAATCCCCCATAAAGTGAAAAACAGAAGTTCAACATTTTTTCCACTTATCTTGGCCACCTCCCCTTTAAACTTCACCCCCAAAGCACCCGGTCTCCTGATCCATGCCTCCTGCAGCTGCCGGTGTTTTTGCCTGGCGCTGTTGCAGGGGCTGGAACCCAAGTTCGGGTCCTGGGTGTTACCGTGGCGATGCGCAAGGCAATGATGTCACAATTTCCGGGCGCAGGAGATCGAGGCGCAACGCCCTCCCGCCGCGTGCTAATTTCCCGCCGAAGTTAGCGGGAGTTGTTCATCTCACGGCGCCCGGTCGGTTGGTCATTAATGTCCTGTTAGCGCCCCCCGGAGGCGGTAATGGGAGGCACTAAGGAGGCCAATTTCTAAGCCAAACTTTCTCGTGGTGTCAGAAGCTTAAAAGGCTACACAGTATGGTCTCGGGACGTATCATAAACGACATATATATTTACATGTACAGAAAAGAATAAGTCTGTAGATGCATCCATGAAAATAATAGAACTAACCTATGTTATGACTGATATCAATGGTCAGGACTCAGAAATCATAAAATCTTTGAAATTTATGGCACAGAAGGAGGTCATTTGGCCCATTGTGTCCGCGCCGATCAAAAAAGAACCATTCAGCTGAATCCCACTTTCCAGTTCTTGGTCCATAGCCCTGCAGGTTACGGCACTTCAAGTGTACATCCAAATACTTTTTAAATGTGGTGAGGGTGTCTGCCTCTACCATCCTTTCAGGTAGTGTGTTCCAGACCCCCACCACCCTCTGGGTGAAAACATTTCCCCTCAAATCCCCTCTAAACATCCTACCAATTATTTTAAATCTATTCCCCCTGGTTATTGACCTCTCTGCTAAAGGAGCTTCCTATCCACTCTATCTAGGCCCCTCATAATTGTATACACTTCAATTAAATCTCTCCTCAGCCTTCTCTGTTCCAAAGAATATAACCCCAGCCTATCCAATCTTTCCTCACAGCTAAAAGTCTCCAGCCCTGACAACATCCTCGTAAATCTCCTCTCTAGCCTCTCTAGTGCAATCACATCTTTCCTGTAATGCGGTGACCAGAACTGCATCCAGTACTCTAGCTGTGGCCTAACTAGTGTTTTATACAGTTCAAGCATAACCTTTCTGCTCTTATATTCTATGCCTTGATGAATAAAAGAAAGTATACCTGTCTTGCTACCTTCAGAGATCTGTGGACATGCACTCCAATGTCCCTCTGTTCCTCTAAATTTCTTAGCTACCATTTATTGTGTATTCATTTGCTTTGCTGACCCTCCCCAAATGCATTATCTCACACTTCTCCGGATTGAATTCCATTTGCTACTGTTCTGCCCACCTGACAAGTCACTTGATATCTTCCTGCAGTCCACAGCTTTCTTCCTCACTATCAATCACATGGCCAATTTTTGCATCATCTACATACTTCTTTATCAAGCCCCCTACATTGATGTCTAATTAATTGATATATAGCACTAAAGCAAGGGACCTAGTACTGAGCCTTGTGGAACCCCACTCAAGCAGAACGATCGCGGGCAGGAACCCGCTAAGAAAACGGTATCAACAAATGCACGTTCTTTTTTACCTACCTTGGCCACCTCGCCTTTAACCATCGCCCCGGTAGTGGCCGGCCGCTCCACGACTCCTGCAGCTGTCGGTGTTTTCACCGGCGCTGCTGCAGGGGGCGGAAGTGAATTTTGGGGCCGGGATGCTAACGGGACGATGAGCACGCTGGTGATTTCACGATCTCCGGGCGCAGGAGATCGGGGCGCAACGCTGTAGCGCCGTCGCTAAACTCACGCCCGATATGGCGGGAGTCGTTAACAGCGCCACGCCTGGTCACAAAGGCATTTGCGCCCCGTTACCCCTTCCCGGGGGTGTTAACGGGAGGTGCAAATGCACCCAATTTTAGTCCTAAACGTACTCACAAACTATTTACTGAAAGGCCACACCTGGAACACTAACTGTAGGATCATCAGAATTAAGTCTGTGCTGGATTCGTGGAAAAGTAGGTTCCTCCATTTCATTACGTAGGATATACGACACAGAAACAAGCCATTCGGCCCAAACAGTCCATGACTCGTTTATTCTTCACTCGAGTCCCCTCCCATCTTTCCTCATCTAAATCTATCAGCATAATTCTCAATTCCCTTCTCCTTCATATGCTTGTCTAGCCTCCCATTTAATGCATCTATACTACTCGCTTCAACCATTCCCTGTGGTAGCGAGTTCCACATTCTCTTCGCTCTCTGGGTAAAGAAGTTTCTTCTGAATTCCCTATTGGATTTCTTGGCGACTATCTTATATTGATGGCCTCTAGTTGTGCTCGTCCCCACAAATGGAAGCATTCTCTCTGTACCCATTCTTTCAAAACCTTTCATAATTTTAAAGACCTCTATTAGGTCACCCCTCAGCCTTCTCTTTTCAAGAGAAAAGTGACCCAGCCTGTTCATCCTTTCTTGATAGGTATAATCTTGCATTTCTACTATCACAGAAGATGATTGGTGCAAAGAAGATGATTCAGCCCATTGTGTCTGTGCTGGCTGAAAAGGAGCCTGATTATTAAGTGACTTTTCAATATTTTTCACAGGCAATGGCTTCCATTAAGATCGAGTGTGTCGTGAAGGACAAGAGCAGAATTGGAGAGAGCCCAGTTTGGGAAGAAAAGCACGGTTGCCTTGTGTATGTGGATATCACAGGACAGAAGGTGTGCTGCTGGAATGCAGCCACCAAACAAGTAAAAACCGTACACGTTGGTAAGCAAAGGTTGTCTTAACATGGGACAGTTCCATTCCTAGCCTTATATATGGCAATTGTTATTTCCTTTTATTAAAATGTGCATAAACCGTCACCTTCAGAAAGAAAGAAAGACTTACATTTATATAGCGCCTTTCACGACCACCGGATGTCCCAAAGCACTTTACAGCCAATGAAGTACTTTTTAAGTGTAGTCACTGTTGTAATGTAGGAAACGCGGCAGCCAATTTGCGCACAGCAAGTTCCCACAAACAGCAATGTGATAATGACCAGATAAGCTGTTTTCGTTATGTTGATTGAGGGATAAATATTGGCCAGGACACGGTGAGATATAGGAGCCCAGTTATTGCCCGTGATAGAAATTTAGATTTTTTTCCCTCTAAAATGAAGAATAGGAGGACTAACCAAACTGCCTGGGACATTCTCTCCATTGAATTCTCTCCTCTCTATAGCTGCTAGACGATAAAAGTATTGCATCTAAAATGCATTTTTCCCATCAAACTTTTTATATCCTCATTTTGTGTCACACTGGCACCTGATTGGTTGAAATTTCATATTCACAAAACAGCAGTAAATCATGCATGGAGAAGTAGGTAACATAATTATTAAACATGCAGAGTGTGGGTATATGGGCTTGAACCCAGCTATTTACGATATATATAAATGATTTAGACGAAGGCATTGAATGTAATATCTCCAAATTTGCAGATGATACTTTGGTGGCAAAAACAGGAAGGCAGATTATTATCTGAATGGTGACAGATGAGTAAAGGGGAAGTGCAACAAGACCTGGGTGTCATGGTACATCAGTCATTGAAAGTAGGCATGCAAGTACGGCAGGCAGTTATGTTGGCCTTCATAGGAGCAGGGAGGTCTTGCTGCAGTTGTACAGGGACTTGGTGAGACCACACCTTGAGTATTGTGTGCAGTTTTGGTCTCCTAATCTGAGGAAGGGCGTTCTTGATAGTGAAGGTTCACCAGACTGATTCCCGGGATGGCAGGACTGACAAATGAAGAAAGACTGGATCGACTAGGCTTATATTCACTGGAATTTAGAAGAATGAGAGGGGATCTCATAGAAACATATAAAATTCTGATGGGATTGGACAGGTTAGATGCAGGAAGAATGTTCCCGATGTTGGGGAAGTCCAGAACTAGGGGTCACAGTCTAAGGATAAGGGGTAAGCCATATAGGACTGAGATGAGGAGAAACTTTTTCACCCAGAGAATTGTGAACCTGTGGAATTCTCTACCACAGAAAGTTGTTGAGTCCAGTTCGTTGGATATATTCAAAGGGGAGTTAGATGTGGGCCTTACAGCTAAAGAGATCAGTGGGTATGGAGAGAAGGCAGGAGTGGGGTACTGAAGTTGCATGATCAGCCACGATTATATTGAATGGTGGTCCAGGCTCGAAGGGCCGAATGGCCTGCTCCTGCACCAATTTTCTATGTTTTTATGTTTCTATGTTGAACCCACAACCTTCTGACTCAGAGGCGAGAGTGCTACCCACTGAGCCACTGCTGACATAATTCGAGGTTCTGGAGGGCTGCCAATACCCATGGAAAGGGAAGAACATGAGGTGGGGAAGAGGGCAGGATGAGTCACGTTATAGAATTGTACACGTCTATCGTCCCGCAGATGCTCCTGTTGGCTCTGTGGTCCCTCGGCGATCAGGGGATATGTTCTGGCAGTTGGAAAAAGGTTTACCTTGCTAGATGGGGAGAAGGAAACCGTTACCAACTGTAGGGCTTGTCTTCACAATCCAAATACCAGCCCTTATAAAGGGTTGATAATCTCTGGTCGGGTAACTTCGGACAAGTACTACACAAACAAATCAGATTAAGGCTAAACATCTTTCTTTAAATACGAAAGCAAAATACTGCCGATGCTGGAAATCTGAAATACAAACAGAAAATGCTGTAAATGCACAGCATATGTGGAGAGAGAAAGAGAATTGTTCCGATGGAAGGTCATCGAGCTGAAACATTAAATCTGTTTCTCTTTCCTCAGATGCTGCCTGACGTACTGAGTGTTTCCCGCATTTTCTGTTTTAAAAAAAACTTTAACCGATTTCACACATTTCCGAAGCAGAGAGTGGTCTTTGAGTTCCACCGGGCGATCAGTCCGTCGTACTCAAGGCTGTTGCATCTTCTTCCATTCTCCTGCCGCTCTAACCTCCGACTGCAGTGCTCTTTCGTCCCCGACGCCCTCTCCTTATACATTCTTCCTGGTTGGGGCGTGAGTACCATTCGTTCTGCCTCAATGATTGGTAGAGTAGGCTTCGATCATGAGCTTACCTTAAATGATTGACAGGTCAGGCGATTGAGGCCTGGTGCACCAATTCCATGTGACTCATCAAACTGACATGTCAAACCCATCTTTCGTTTAGGCACTCAACATCGAGTCCAACAATTTCAAACCAGAACTACTTCCCATATTTTTTTCCCCATTCCTCTTTTCTTTTTACAAACGCCATCTTTTTATTCTCTTTCCTGGGGCAGCAGGTGATAATTCCGCCATTCACACCCCCTCTTGACTCATCTTTTGTTGCCTAACTTGTACCATTACCATCTCATTTTTGCCCATCTACCCTTTTGTCTCTCTAATCTCTCCTGCCTTCCACCCTATCACAGACCTTCCCTTTTGTTCTTTCCTCCCCTCTCCTTTTCCCTGCCCCTGCACTTCCTTAAGAATCTGTTACATCTCGAACTTTTCCAGTTCTGAAAAAAGGCTCACAGACCCAAAACGTTAACTCTGTTTCTCTCCACAGATGCTGCCTGACCTGCTGAGATTTCCAGCATTTTCTGTTTTTATTTCAGATTCCAGCGTCCGCAGTATTTTGCTCTTGTGGTAGGTCCTGCCTCTGTTTCACATTTCTACAGCCCAATCATTCTTTTCAATCACCTTTTTTTGTTGACAGACTCCACTATTTCTGTGGCCTCTTAATCGATGCTTGCCTCATCATTCCTTTTGTTATTTAATCACTCCTGCCTTCCTTCCCTTCCCCACTTTCCCTGCCTCTGTACACTTGCTTATCATCATAGGCAATCCCTCGAATCGAGGATGACTTGCTTCCACGTCAAAAAGTTCACAGGTGTTTCAATGAAGGACCTAATAGTCCAGATCCCGAACTGAATCTTGAAGGATGGAAGATGCTTGTGCGTGGATTTTTTTTAACGTGTGGTGACCGTTGCACACGGGCTTGACAGAGCTAGGCCTTGTTCGAGTGGCAAGGATTACCCTGTACTATGTGGGAAGTCAGGGACGCTGACGACTACATATGTGGGAAGTGCATCCGCCTGCAGCTCCTGACGGACTGCATTGCGGCACTGGAGTTGCAGGTGGATTCATTCTGAAGAATCCACGATGCTGAGAATGACGTGAATAGCATGTTTAGCGAGTTGCTCACACCGCAGGTAAAGGGTACTCAGCCAGATTGCAAATGCGTGACCAGCAGGAGGAGCAGTGTAAGGAAGGTAGGGCAGGGGTCCCCTGCGGTCATCCCCCTGCAACACAGATACACCGCTTTGGGTACTGTTGAGGGGATGACTCATCAGGGGAGGGCAGCAGCAGCCAAGTTCATGGCACCGTGGGGGGCTCTGCTGCACAGGAGGGCAGGAAAAAGAGTGGGAGAGCTATAGTGATAGGGGATTCGATTGTAAGGGGAATAGATAGGCATTTCTGCGGCCGCAACCGAGACTCCAGGATGGTATGTTGCCTCCCTGGTGCAAGGGTCAAGGATGTCTCGGAGTGGGTGCAAGACATTCTGAAAAGGGAGGGTGAAAAGCCAATTGTCGTTGTACACATAGGTACCAACGATATAGGTAAAAAACAGGATGAGGTCCTACGAGACGAATTTAGGGAGCTAGGAGCAAAAGTAAAAAGTAAGACCTCAAAAGTAGTAATCTCAGGATTGCTACCAGTGCCACATGCTAGTCAGAGTAGGAATCGCAGGATAGCTCAGATGAATATGTGGCTTGAGGAGTGGTGCAGAAGGGAACGATTTAAATTCCTGGGTCATTGGAACCGGTTCTGGGGGAGTTGGGACCAGAACAAACCGGACGGTCTACACCTGGGCAGGACCGGAACCAATGTCCTAGGGGGAGTGTTTGCTCGTGCTGTTGGGGAGGAGTTGAACTAATATGGCAGGGGGATGGGAACCTATGCAGGCCGCAGAAATGCCTATCTATTCCCCTTACAATCGAATCCCCTATCACTATAGCTCTCCCACTCTTTTTCCTGCCCTCCTGTGCAGCAGAGCCCCCCACGGAACTTGGCTGCTGCTGCCCTCCCCTGATGAGTCATCCCCTCAACAGTACCCAAAGCAGTGTATCTGTGTTGCAGGGGTTGACCGCAGGGGACCCCTGCCCTATCTTCCTTACACTGCTCTTCCTGCTGGTCACGCATTTGCAATCTGGCTGAGTACCCTTTACCTGCGGTGTGAGCAACTCGCTAAACGTGCTATTCACGTCAAACTCAGCATCGTGGATTCTCCAGAATGAATCCACCTGCAACTCCAGTGCCGCAATGCGGTCCGTCAGGAGCTGCAGGCGGATGCACTTCCCGCATATGTAGTCGTCAGCGTCCCTGACTTCCCACATAGTACAGGGTAATCCTTGCCACTCGACCAAGGCCTAGCTCTGTCAAGCCCGTGTGGTGGCTGGTGTGCAGAGGGAAATAAAAGGGAGATAGAGGTAAAAGATAGAAAAGAGAATAGTAAAAGTGGAGGGCAGAGAATCCCAAGGCAAAAAAGAAAAAGGGCCACATTACAGCAAAATTCTAAAGGAACAAAGTGTGTTAAAAAGACAAGCCTGAAGGCTTTGTGTCTTAATGCAAGGAGTATCCGTAATAAGGTGGATGAATTAACTGTGCAAATAGATGTTAACAGATATGATGTGATTGGGATTACAGAGACGTGGCTCCAGGATGATCAGGGCTGGGAACTCAACATCCAAGGGTATTCAACATTCAGAAAGGATAGAATAAAAGGAAAAGGAGGTTGGGTAGCATTGCTGGTTAAAGAGGAGATTAATGCATAGTTAGGAAGGACATTAGCTTGGATGATGTGAAATCTATATGGGTAGAGCTGCAGAACACCAAAGGGCAGAAGACGTTAGTGGGAGTTGTGTACAGACCTCCAAACAATAGTGGTGATGTTGAGGAGGGCATCAAACAGGAAATTAGGGGTGCATGCAATGAAGGTGCAGCAGTTATCATGGGTGACTTTAATACGCATACCGATTGGGCTAACCAAACTGGAAGCAATACGGTGGAGGAGGATTTCCTGGAGTGCATAAGGGATGGTTTTCCAGACCAATATGTCGAGGAACCAACTAGGGGGGAGGCCACCTTAGACTGGGTGTTGTGTAATGAGAGAGGATTAATTAGCAATCTCGTTGTGCGAGGCCCTTTGGGGAAGAGTGACCATAATATGGTGAAATTCTACATTAGGATGGAGAATGAAACAGTTAATTCAGAGACCATGGTCCAGAACTTAAAGAAGGGTAACTTTGAAGGTATGAGGCGTGACTTGGCTAGGATAGATTGGCAAATGATACTTAAGGGGTTGACAGTGGATGGGCAATGGCAGTCATTTAGAGTACGCATGGATGAACTACAACAAATGTACATCCCTGTCTGGCGTAAAAATAAAAAAGGGAAGGTGGCTCAACCGTGGCTATCAAGGGAAATCAGAGATAGTATTAAAGCCAAGGAAGTGGCATACAAATTGTCCAGAAATAGCAGCGAACCCGGGGACTGGGAGAAATTTAGAACTCAGCAGAGGAAACAAACGGTTTGATTAGGGCAGGGAAAATAGAGTACGAGAGGAAGCAGCAGGGAACATTAAGACGGACTACAAAAGCTTCTATAGATATGTAAAGAGAAAGAGGTTAGTAAAGACAAATGTAGGTCCCCTGCAGTCAGAATCAGGGGAAGTCACAATGGGGAACAAAGAAATGCAGACCAATTGAACAAGTACTTTGGTTCGGTATTCACTGAGGTGGACACAAACAACCTACCGGATATCAAAAGGGTCAGAGGGTCTTGTAAGAAGGAGGAACTGAGGGAAATCCATATTAGTCTGGAAATTGTGTTGGGGAAATTGATGGGATTGAAGGCCGATAAATCCCCAGGGCCTAATGGTCTGCATCCCAGAGTACTTAAGGAGGTGGCCTTGGAAATAGCAGATGCATTGACAGTCATTTTCCAACATTCCATTGACTCTGGATCAGTTCCTATGGATTGGAGGGTACCCAATGTAACACCACTTTTTAAAAAAAGAGGGAGAGAGAAAACAGGGAATTATAGACCGGTCAGCTTGACATCGGTAGTGGGTAAAATGGTGGCATCAATTATTAAGGATGTCATAGCAGCGCATTTGGAAAGAGGTGACATGATAGGTCCAAGTCAGCATGGATTTGTGAAAGGGAAATCATGCTTGACAAATCTGGAATTTTTTGAGGATGTTTCCAGTAGAGTGGACAAGGGCGAACCAGTTGATGTGGTATATTTGAACTTTCAGAAGGCTTTCGACAAGGTCCCACACAAGAGATTAATGTGCAAAGTTAAAGCACAAGGGATTGGGGGTAGTGTGCTGACGTGGATTGAGACTGGTTGGCAGTCAGGAAGCAAAGAGTAGGAGTAAATGGGTACTTTTCAGAATGGCAGGCAGTGACTAGTGGGGTACCGCAAGGTTCTGTGCTGGGGCCCCAGCTGTTCACTTTGTACATTAATGATTTAGACGAGGGGATTAAATGTAGTATCTCCAAATTTCGGATGGCACTAAGTTGGTTGACAGTGTGAGCTGCAAGGAGGATGCTATGAGGCAGCAGAGTGACTTGGATAGATTAGGAGAGTGGGCAAATGCATGGCAGATGAAGTATAATGTGGATAAATGTGAGGTTATCCACTTTGGTGGTAAAAACAGAGAGACAGACTATTATCTGAATGGTGACAGATTAGGAAGAGGGGAGGTGCAACGAAACCTGGGTGTCATGGTACATCATTCATTGAAGGTTGGCATGCAGGTACAGCAGACGGTTAAGAAAGCAAATGGCATGTTGGCCTTCATAGCGAGGGGATTTGAGTACAGGGGCAGGGAAGTGTTACTATAAGTTGTACAGGGCCTTGGTGAGGCCTTGGAGTATTGTGTCTCCTAACTTGAGGAAGGACATTCTTGCTATTGAGGGAGTGCAGCGAAGGTTCACCAGACTGATTCCCGGGATGGCGAGACTGACATATCAAGAAAGACTGGATCAACTGGGCTTGTATTCACTGGAGTTCAGAAGAATGAGAGGGGATCTCATAGAAACGTTTAAAATTCTGATGGGTTTAGACAGGTTAGATGCAGGAAGAATGTTCCCAATGTTGGGGAAGTCCAGAACCAAGGGTCACAGTCTAAGGATAAGGGGTAAGCTATTTAGGACTGAGATGAGGAGAAACTTCTTCACCCAGAGAGTGGCGAACCTGTGGAATTCTCTACCACAGAAAGTTGTTGAGGCCAATTCACTAAATATATTCAAAAAGGAGTTAGATGTAGTCCTTACTACTAGGGGGATCAAGGGGTATGGCGAGAAAGCAGGAATGGGGTACTGAAGTTGCGTGTTCAGCCATGAACTCATTGAATGGCGGTGCAGGCTAGAAGGGCCGAATGCCTTACTCCTGCACCTATTTTCTATGTTTCTATGTTTCTAAGCCGATTGGAGACCTGCTCTGACTTGCTTAAAACCTGTTACATCTCTAACTTTTTCCAGTTCTCATGAAAGGTCATCGACCTGAAACGTTAACTCTGTTTCTCTCAGATGCTACCTGACCTGCTGAGTATTTCCAGCATTTTCTGTTTTTATAATCGCAATCTCTGAATTGCTTCACCTGATGGCCCCCTATGGCGACGGCACCAAAACCTGTTCGAGCACGACTGGTAGTCTCTGTTGGCAGTTTTGAATTGGCTGTAGCCTGTAGGCATGTCTCGCTTTCAACAGCATTGTCTGGTTTCGAGATGGCTGTTCCTTTGTTCAATCTGTGCACCAGACGAACAGTCTGCATGCGAGCCATTGTCTATTGTGATCGGGGCTGCTTCTTAATCGTCTACACCTTGAGTGATGTTGCTGCATCTATAACAGCATCAGTATTTGCAGGATGAGCCACGTTATTGAATTGTACACGTCTATCTTCCCTCAGATGCTCCTGTTGGATCAGTGGTCCCTCGGAGATCAGGGGGATATGTTCTGGCAGTTGGAAAAAGGTTTGCCTTTCTCGACTTTGAAAAGGAAACCGTTACTGACATAGCCCTGGTCGACCAAGATAAAGCAAACAACAGATTTAATGATGGCAAAGTGGACCCTGCTGGACGTTTCTTTGCAGGTTAGTCACAACCAATTTTGCATTTTACATCTCCGTCCACATACAGCTTTGCTGAAATTGGCTTTCACCATTTTACCCTTGTGTTGATCAGGTCTACTTTAATCTACCTTAGGTAAGGTACTTTAGACTTAAAAAGGCAGTTGGATGACGGCGGAATGGATCACCAATTTAGGACTGAGATGTGGAGACATTTCTTCACTCAGAGGGTGGTGAATCTTTGAAATTCTCTATCCCAGAGGGCTGTGGAAGCTCAATTGTTGAGTGTATTCACCACAGAGATCGATAAATTTTTGGACATTAAGGGAATCAAGGGATGTGGGAATAGTGCGGGAAAGTGGAGTTGAGGTAGAAGATCTGTCATGATCTTATTGAATGGTGATGCAGGCTTATGGGGCCCTATGGCCTACTCCTGCTCCTATTTCTTAGTAAGGTGTGTGACTTGAAGGTGGTGGTGTTCTCATGCACCTGCTGCCCATGTCCTTCTAGATGGTGGAGGTTGCCGGTTTGGGCAGTAAACGAATCAAGAGGTTTCGAAGATTTATCCATAGAATTTAATCATCATAGACATTCCTCGAATTCGAGGAAGACTTGCTTCCACTCTAAAAGTGAGTTCTTAGGTGACTGAACAGTCCAATTTAAAAGGCAGTAATGAAAGGGTACAAGTGATATCCTAAAGCACAACTCTGAAGATCAAGTAAATTACAAAGCTTGCTAGATTTTCTACCCATTGACTATGAATATCTAGACTAATAACTAGATTATGTGACAGACTTGAAATTATGTTCTGATATTTTAACTTAAAAAAAGGTATCATACACACAAGGGGTACGATAGCATAGTGGTAATGTTGCTGGACTAGTAATCCATAGGTCTGGATTAATGATCCAGAGATATGAGTTCAAATCCCACCAGGGCAGCTGGGGAATTTAAATTTAGATAAATCTGGAATAAAAAGTGAATGTCAGTAATGGTGACCAGGAAACTACTGGACTGTTGTAAAAACCCATCTGGTTCACTAATGTCCTTTAGCGAAGAAAATCTGCTGTCGTTATCCAGTCTGGCCCATCATCATCAGAGGCAGTCCCTTGAAATCGAAGAAGACTTGCTTCAACTCTAAAAGTGAGTTCTCAGGTGACTGTACAGTCCAATATGGGAATTACAGTCTCTGTCACAGGTGGGAAAGGGTGGGGTGGGTAGTCTGGTTTTCCGCACACTCCTTCCGCTGCCTGCGCTTGTTTTCTGCATGCTCTCGGCGACGAGACTCGAGGTGCTCAGCACCCTCCCAGATGCTCTTCCTCCACTTAGGGCGATCTTTGGCCAGGGACTCCCAGGTGTCAGTGGGGATGTTGCACTTTATCAAGGAGGCTTTGAGGGTGTCCTTAAAATGTTTCCTCTGCCCACCTGGGGCTCGCTTGCCATGTAGGAGTTCTGAATAGAGCGCTTGCTTTGGGAGTCTCGTGTTGGGATGCGGACATTGTGGCCCGCCCAACGGAGCTGGTCGTGTGTGGTCAGTGCTTCGATGGTGGGGATGTTGGCCTGATTGAGAACACTGACGTTGATTTGCCTACCCTCCCAGTGGATTTGCAAGAGGTTGTAGGTAGGTGACCCCAGACCCACAGCAATGTGGTTGACTCTTTACTGCACTCTGAAATGGCCTACCAAGCCACACGGTTATGTTCAAGAAGGTGATTCACTGCCACCTTCTCAAGGGCAATTAGGGATGGGTAATAAACTTTGGCCTTGTTGACAAAACCCACATCCCGTGAATGAATACAAAATATGATTTAATTTAATTTTTATATGTTCTTAAGTCTTGAATCCATTTTTTTGCTGGTGGTGATATGACCCTTTTTGATATATCAAGAAATGCAAGGGTATACCTATTTGGAAAGGATGAACAGGCTGGGTTTCTTTTCTCTTGAAAGTGACCTAGTATGACCTAATAGAGGTCTTTAAAATTATGAAAGGTTTTGATAGAGTAGATACAGCAAGTGTTTCCACTTGAGGGGAAGAGCAAACCTAGAGGCCATCAGTATAAGATAGTCAGCAAGAAATCCAATCGGGAATTCAGAAGAAACATCTTTACCCAGAGAGTGACGAGAATGTGGAACTCACTACCACAGGGAGTGGTTGAAGCGAATAGTATAGATGCATTTAAGGGGAGGCTAGACAAGCACATGAGGGAGAAGGGAATATAGAGTTAAGCTGATAGAGTTAGGTGAGGAAAGATGGGAGGAGGCTCGAGTGGAGCATAAACACCGACATGGACTGATTGGGCCGAATGGCCAGTTTCTGTGATTATGACATATTATAGAATATAATGGAGTTATTCTGTGATCCCAACTTATATTATCTCTACCTCACACTCCCTATGAATGTGACTCCTCTATTGGAAGCATGGAATTGTGGAATCATCCCTATATTCTCAATATCAGAAATTACTGCATACTCTTTGCATGTGCTATTAATGTATTAGGAAAACTTCAATGGTTAGTATTTACAGGGCTAACACTGACTTCTGCTACAGGGACCATGGCAATTGAGACTCGTCCAGCTGAAGTCGAAAGGCAGCAGGGATCTCTCTATGCTCTGCAGTCTGATCACTCTGTGGTCAAGCACTTTGACCAAGTGGACATTTCTAATGGTCTGGACTGGTCACTGGATCACAAGACCTTTTATTATATAGACAGCTTATCTTTTGCTGTGGATGCGTTTGACTATGACCTACACTCAGGAAAGATCTGTAAGTATATTTTAAAACGTACTTGGTCACATGTTGGAATGAGCCATTTTGTGATGTGTACATTTTTTTCTAGAAAGGTATATTCTTGGCCTCTCTGTTGCTGTGCAATAAATTATAGTTGGCTGCAAGGACAAATGGGCAAAGCTATTCCTGAGCCTCTCTCTGTGCTGACAGGGTGTGTGTGGGAAAGGCACTGGGTTGACTCTTCCTCTGATTTGCCCCTCCATGCCCAGGGAGAAATGCCCGATTGCCTCTTGGTGTCTCGCTATAGTGACACAGCTGAGATAGGGAAGTCAACAATGCAAGGTTAGTGTGTAGGAACCTGAGTCCTACCGATCTCAGGCAGCACATTGAGACTCCAGCACCCTGTGCTGCTCCCTAATATTGCTTATATTCATTGATTTGGTCCATGACTAATGTTCATCTTTTGTTAATGGCAATAGGGTTTTAACTAAAGACTTGCATTTATATAGCGCCTTTCACGACCACTGGACATCGCAAAGTGCTTTACAGACAATTAAGTACTTTTGAAGTGTAGTCACTGTTGTAATGTGGGAAACACGGCAGCCAATTTGCGCATAGCAAGCTCCCAAAAACAGCAATGTGATAATGATCAGATAATCTGTTTTGTTATGTTGACTGAGGGATAAATATTGGCCAGGACACCAGGGATAACTCCCCTACTTATCTTTGAAATAGTGCAATGGGATCTTTTACATCCACCTGAGAGAGCAGTTGGGGCCTCGGTTTAACATCTCATCTGGCACCTCTGACAGTACAGCATTCGTTCAGTACTGCACTGGAGAGTCAGCCTAGCTTTAAGTGCTCAAGTTCCTGGAGTGGGACTTGAGCCCACCACCTTTTGACTCAGAGGTAAGTGCACTACTCACTGAGCCACAGCAGACACATACATGTAAACACTTTTTAGACAAACTTTTGTTGAAGTTTCTTTTGCTTACTTGCCCCCACTTCAGCCCTGCCATGTTATGTCAGCTTGGCTCCGTTAGTAGCACTCGTATCTCAGGTTGTGGGCCCGGGACTTTAGTATATGATCTAGGCTGGGATTCCAGTGCAGGACTGAGGGAGTGCTATACTTCCAGCGGTGCTATCCTTTGATTAGGTGTTGAACCAAAATCCTGTCTTGTTTGTTCCAGTGGTTCAGGTAGATGATAATGGCTCCATGGCACTAATCTCAGAAGAATAGGCAGTTCTGCCAGAGTTTAGGCCAACTTTCATCCCTCAACCAACATCACTAAAACAGATTGCGCCGCTGTGTTTGCTGATGTGACAACGGCGGTTGAAATTCTTCTATGCGGTATAATTAGCGACGTGCTTATTTGTACTGCAAAAATGGCCAACATGCTCCACCCTTTGTTTCTGATTGGTCCCCTTGGAAGATAAGCCACACCCTGAGGTTTCACAGGAATGTGTAACTGGAACTGTCCATCCCAAGATCTCACTGACTTTGCAAATTGTAACTCGATCCACGTTGACTTTCTGAAGCGACAGGGGACAGAGCTCCCCAGAAGACAGCAAGGGCCAGCCAAAGTGCCTTATCTCAGTGCAAGTGCATCCTCCTGCCCCCCTCCACCCCAACATTGATGGGCAGGCATTGTGTACGGATTGTTAACAGGTTTATTGGGTATGAAGTGAATAGTGACAGTGTCATGACTTCTGGATATCATCTACTCCAACGATGTCCCTTATAGAGGTTTGGATGAACGTGATCCATCATCCCCCCCACCTGTGTCTCACCCCCCAACCCCCCCACCAGTATTTCTCTCTCTCTCCCCCCAGTCTCTCTCTCCCCTCCAGCCTCTCTTTCTCTCTTCCCCCCCAGCCTCTCTCTCCACCCCCCTGCCTCTCTCTCCCCTCGTCTCACTCTCCCCCCCCGCCCCTCCCCCGCAGCCTCTCTCTCCCCCACAGCCTCTCTCTCTACCCCCAGCCTCTCTCCCCTCCCCCCAGCCTCTCTTTCCTCCTCCCCCCAGCCTCTCTTTCGCTGGCGGGCCCAGGCCGGCCGGGGTGGTGGGTTGAGTCAGAGCTTCAGGTCCTGCTTCTCGGCACCACGCGCATGGAATGATTCAGGCCGGGAGGTGGAGGGGGGGGGGGGGGGCGGAGTTTGAGGGGGCGGGGCTTGTCGCCTCTCAGTCAAAAAGGTGCAGTACAAATAGTTACATCGTATAATTAGTGCACCAGTTAACGCATTTACATCAAGCTCTCGTGTCCGTTATTTTAATAACATCATTAACCCGTAGCACGCACAGGAATTTGACGGTAAATGGTCAAAATAATACACGGGCATTTCTACCCCCATGAAGGAGGCAACTTGTAATTTCTCCAATTGAATATTGGGAAGACCGAAGCCATTGTTTTCAGTCCCCACCACAAACTACGTTCCTTAGGCACTGACACCATCCCTCTCCCCAACTTCTGTCTGAGGCTGAACCAGACTGTTCGGAACCTTGGTGTCATATTTGAACCTGAAATGAGCTTTCGACCACATATCCGCAGCATAACTAAGACCGCCCATTTCCACCTCCGTCTCATCACCCGTCTCCGCTCTTGCTTCAGCTAATCCACTGCTGAAACCCTCATCCATGTCTTTGTTACCTGTAGACTTGACTATTCTAACGCACTCTTGGCTGGCCTTCCACATTCTACTCTATGTAAACTAGAGGTGATCCAAAACTCGGCTGCCCGTGTCCTAACTCGCACCAAGTCCTGTTCATCCATCACCCCTGTGCTCGCTGACCTACATTGGCTTCCCGTTAAGCAACAACTCGATTTCAAAATTCTCATCCTTATTTTCAAATCCCTCCATGGCCTCGCCCCTCCCTATCTCTCCCCTCAGCACCACAACTCCCCAAGATGTCTGCGCTCCTCTAATTCTGCCCTCTTGAGCATCCCTGATTATAATTGCTCGACCATTGGTGGCCGTGCCTTCTGTTGCCTCGGCCCCAAGCTCTGGAGCTCCCTCTCTAAACCTCTCCACCTCTCTCCCTCTCTTTCCTCCTTCAAGACACTCTAAAACCTACCTCTTTGACCAAGCTTTTGGTCACCTGCACTAATTTGTACATATGCGGCTCGATGTCAAATTTTTTGTCTTATAATACTCCTGTGAAGTGCCTTGGGAAGTTTCACTACGTTAAAGGCGCTATATAAATACAAGTTGTTGTTGTTGTCATCTATGTTCCCTTTAATTATTTTTTGTGGGCAAATAGCCCATTCAAATTTCCACGCATGCACAGCTTTTCCCATTGTGAAGCTGGCAAGCGACCTGCATGGGACCTGCAGAGCACTGCTCGGCCGCACAGCTTAACAGGAACATTGCTCATCGCCACCTTGTTCATGGAAGGGATGTGCGTTCGTAATGAATAAGACTTTATTTTTTTACATTACTGTATAGCAAATCGAAGACTTATGTACAAGCTTGAACAAGCGGAGGCTATTCCAGATGGACAGTGCATCGATGCAGAGGGAAAACTTTGGGTTGCCTGTTACAAGGGTGGACGAGTCCTGCGTATTGACCCAGAAACAGGTAAATCAATTAAATATGTAAACGGCGATGTCCAATTTTGTGCTTGAAAAAACTATAATTTCCCATTTTGACACTTCAATACCAGTATCAGAATTCATTATTATATTTTTTACACCAGTTTATTGTTATCTTTTTCCTTTAATCTTCTGCATAACATTCTCTAGCCAGCAATGCATCTGTTGGTCTGATGCAGAATGTTATTAGTGCTGAGGGTGAGCCACTCACAAGCCACTTTTGAACCACATGTCAATGTCCAATATCTCTTCCCATCATCCCCACTAGGAAACTTCTCCGGTTAACTTGGCTGAGATCATTAACTCACCGTGTGGGCTATTGTGGATTCTAACCCAAGTTCTACCACACCATGGTAGTTTCATACATCCCTCCGTACTACCAGACAAGGCAAATCTACAATTACAACAACAATGCCTTTTGTAGTTCATCAGAATTACTTCATGCATATATATCTATAGACCATGCCCTACTTTAAGATCATAATCTATAGGATCGCCATTTTAACCCCGGTTTTGACTGTCTGCATTGGGTATGTTTTGCCAATTCCTGCATGATTGCAATACCGAGTACCACAGCGTCCTCAAATGCAGGAAGGAAAGATAATTGGTAAAACATGTCGTTCATTATATAAGTCAGTCATGAAAATTGGATTTATATAAGTGCCATTAATGAAAAAAATGCCTGAAGACATTTCACAAATGGAAGTCGCTATGGGGAATGGATGCTTTGCCATAGAAGATTAGGAAGGATAATTTAAAAAAAGATGGGTTGAAGAAAGGTTTTCAAAGGCGGAGAGAGAAAATGAAAGGTTTAGGGAGGGAGATACTGAGAGAAGGTCTGAGAGGCTTAAAACTCCACCACCATGGTAGACGAAGGCTACAAAAGTCAGAGGGCTGAAGGATATGTGAGGGTTACAAGACTGGAGGACGTTGCAGAGAGAAGATGAGGAAAAACCATGGAAAAGATATGAAGATAAGGATGAGTATTTTAAATTTAATGTATTGGGGACCGAGAGCCAATGTAGGCCAGCAAAAATGGGGAGATTGGGACTAGAGGTTATGTACTTTGGCAGAAAAAAAATCAAAGAGCAAGTTATTATTTAAATGGAGAAAGATTGCAAAGTGCCACAATACAGCGGGATCTGGGGGTACTTGTGCATGAAACACAAAAGGATAGTATGCAGGTACAGCAAGTGATCAGAAAGGCCAATGGTATCTTGGCCCTTATTGCAAAGGGATGGAGTATAAAAGCAGTGAAATCTTGCTACAGCTGTACAAGGTATTGGTGAGGCCACACCTAGAATACTGCGTGCAGTTTTGGTTTCCATATTTACGAAAGGATATACTTGCTTTGGAGGTAGTTCAGAGAAGGTTCACTCGGTTGATTCTGAGGATGAGGGGAGGAAAGGTTGAGTAGGTTGGGCCTCTACTCATTGGAATTCAGAAGAATGAGAGGTGACCTTATCGAAATGTATAAGATTATGAGGGGGCTTGACAGGGTGGATGCAGAGAGGATGTTTCCACTGAAGGGGGAGCCTAGAACTAGAGGGCATGATCTTAGAATAAGGGGTCGCCCATTTAAAACAGAGATGAGGAGAAATTTCTTCTCTGAGGGTTGTAAATCTTTGGAATTCGCTGCCTCAGAGAGCTGTGGAAGCTGGGACATTGAATAAACGTAAGAAAGAAATAGACAGTTTCATAAACAACAAGGGGATAAGGGGTTATGGGGAGCGGGCAGGAAAGTGGATCTGAGTCCATGATCGGATCAGCCATGATCTTATTGAATGGCGGTGCAGGCTTGAGGGGCCGTATGGCCTACTCCTGTTCCTATTTCTTATGTTCTTATGTTCTTATATTCTAGAACAGGAGATGGGTGTCTTAGTTTTGGATAAGTTGTAATTTCTGGATGTTAAAGGATGGGGGACCAACAAGGAGGGCTTTGGAATAATCAAATGTGGAAGTGATGAAAGGATAAGTGTTTCGGTGGAAGGACTGACATGGAGCATTGTTGCAGAGGTGAATTAAGTGGTCTTGGTAATGGTTAAGAGGTAGGGTTCGAAGCTCAGCTCTGTGTTGAACAGACACTTTGGGCTGGATTTTCATTTTGATTGCGCCTCTGTTTGCGCCCCAGAGGGGGCGGTAATGGGTCACAAAATGCTGAGCACCTGGACGGCCAGCTTCCAGCACCCCACCGGCAAATTTGGTGGCGGTTTTGCGGCTGCACTGAGCAGTACCGCCCAGGAGTGTCACGCCGCTCTGCAACAACCCAGTTTTGACAGCGATGCGATATTTATTTGGAGCGGCACTCGTAGCGCTCCCTAGTGACACCGCCAGAGAAAGCAGGCGGTCCGAGCTGTCCTGGGGCGCTAAGGGAAGAAATGATTGCAAAAGATAAGTGAAATTGATATTGCTTTGTGTTTTTTTTTGCCATCCACCTTTATTTGGGGGGAGTAGTTCGTCGGGAATGTTTTATGTGTTTTTTGTCCCGATTTTTTTTTTCTCGCAGGGAGGCCTCTCTTCGGACGGTCCGAAGCTGGCTCTTCAGCAACAGATTTTCAGTTGCTCACCCGGCCTAGCGTCCTAAGAGACGTGTGGAACGCCTCCCTTAGCGCTCCGCTCCAGAATCAGGGCGCAGCAACCGAATTTTCTGGCTGCCGTCGCAAACCATTTCTCGCCGCAAAATTTACCGACCCACCGACATTAGCGCCCGAAGAAGCCTCCAACCAAAAATCCAGCCCAAAGATTTTGCTCAGTCTGACTTAACCAGAGTGAGAGGTTGAGGTAGGGGATGGAATCAGTGGCAAAGGAGGTTGTGGCAGGAGCGGGTGAATACAATCACTCACTAATACTCAGTTGGTGGAAGCTGTGACTCTTCAATGACTTCTTGGTGAACAGTCTGGCTGCTATGGAGTCAAGAGACGTGGTGAAGAGGTCGAGCTGGACATCAGCAGCATATAAATGAAAGCTGATTCTGTGCTGAGGAAGATGTCACCGAGGGGCAGCATGTAGATGAGGATGAGGAGAGGGTCAAGGGAAGCTACTCATAGGATTCAAGAGATGAAAGTGGTAGGTGGGAAGAGAAGCCATTGCTGAAGATGTCGGGTTGCAGTGGAATCACATGAGGTCTACCTTAAGGAGCTAGACAACGGAGTTCTCTAGTAACTTATTATGGCAGATGATTGCAGTCAAAGAAAGTTCATTCCTTGTTTGCGCTCCATTTTAGAATTTTGCACCTGGAATTTCCGTGGTTACTCTTCCGATCTCCCCCGTAACACTGAAATAACATAAATATCTAAAAATGGCACTTCATGATATTTCTTCGGGATTACACCTATGTTACGGTGGAGCATGGGAGAACCCAGTGCAACTCCCCTCCCCCTTCACCCTTAGATCCACACTCAGTAAATCCAATGCTAGGAGACTCTGAATCCAGTCTGAGTCCATCCAAATCCTCATTTTGCTCATCGTCATCATCATCGACAGTCCCTCGAAATTGAGGGAAGACTTGCTTCCACTCTAAAAGTGAGTTCTCAGGTGACTGAACAGTCCAATACGGGAATTATAGTCTCTGTCACAGGTGGGACAGACAGTCATTGAAGGAAAGGGAGGGTGGGACTAGTTTGCCGCACACTCCTTCCGCTGCCTGCGCTTGATTTCTGCACGCTCTCGACGACGAGACTCGAGAGCTCAGCGCCCTCCTGGATGCACATCTTCCACTTAGGGAGGTCTTTGGTCAGGGACTCCAAGGTATATCTGGGGATGTCGCACTTTATCAAGGAGGCTTTGAGGGCATCCTTGAAATGTTTCCTCTGCCCACCTGGGGCTCGCTTGCCGTGTCGGAGTTCCGAATAGAGCGCTTGCTTTGGGAGTCGTTTTGCTCACAACGACAGTGAAGTCTAAAGCCCAGAAATCACAGATAAGAATCTTTCCTTCAGGTAAGAGGATCCAGACAGTGAAGCTGCCCGTTGACATGACCACATCTTGCTGCTTCGGAGGAAAGGATTACTCCGAACTTTATGTAACATCAGCTGTGGACGGGATGGATGAAGAATGGAAACAGAGACAGCCGCAAGCAGGCGGCATTTTTAAGGTCGGTCGATAGAATGCGATAATTGCCGATAATATCGCGATAGTGCTGGAGCTGTGAATCACAATTGCAAACTTTCTGATCTGCCATGCCACTCCCCTCTCAGCTGGCGAGAGTTCCGCCCAGACCATATGGAGGGCCGACTGGGTAGAATTTCCCGGCTAGCTCTAGAACTCCTTCGGACACAACTCCACAATAGCTTTTAAAAAGGATGTGGATACAAATTTGATAAGTATTCGGTGCTGTAAAATCCTATGATTCTAATATTTTTTGGCAAAGGATACTTTACCAAATTGTGCATGTACAACACAACAACTTGTATTTATATAGCGCCTTTAACGCATTAAAACGTCCCAAGGCGATTCACAAAAGTGTTAGCAGACAAAAATTTGACACTGAGCCACATAAGAAGAAATTACAGCAGATGACCAAAAGCTTGGACAAAGAGGTAGATTTTAAGGAGGAAAGAGAGAAGCAGAGCCGGAGAGGTTTAGGGAGGGAATTCCAGACCTTAGGGCCTAGGCAGTTGAAAGCATGGCCACCAATGGTTGAGTGCTTATAATCAGGGATGCTCAAGAGGGCAGAATTAGAGGAGCGTAGATCTAATTTATTAACAGCCTACATAACAGTACTACTGTTATCTCATGGATACATGTTGATGTTGACAAATGTGCTGAATCCCCAGGGGCCATGTATGAAAACGCAGTCATCCCTGGGAATAACAAAACCGCCTAAGTGTCGCGGTCAAGCTTTGTTTACACGCCTTGAGTGTTTAGCAACGGCTCTCCTGTCTGTGTAGTAGCCTGAGGAACTGCTTTCTTTTTCTTTTTCTTTTTCTCCTGAGCTTACGGCTTGTAACTAGCAGATATGCTACAATCAGGAGTTGGCCGATTACTAAGGCATGCGATCCCACCCGGATCCATGCAGGTATGTCTGCCCGTATCCCCAAATCCCTCCCCTGCTAGAATTTCAGTTTTCTGCTCCATGGTGTAAAAATGTTTTTGCGACAAATCCACTGCCTGGAGGAGGGCTGTAAGTTTCTCAGGTAGTGGGGTAGTGGGATAGCCAAACTGGGCGGCATATTGTTGTAGGTGGCTGAGGTTGTTTTGTACCGTGAGGTGAATCGTGGAAGGTTCAGGGATGGGTGTGATTCTGGTGTGTGCCACTTGAACCTCTGCCCTGGGTTTAAAGCAAAAGCTGCTGTACGGTATTGGACACCACCTTCCCGGTCCGTGTTCATACCATTGGGCACTTGTGGTGACACAATATGTCCCATCGCCTACATATGCTACCTGTGGAGGCATGTGGTTAGGGGCCATTAACTCCATTGTGCAATTGATAGGCTCTGCCCCAGCAGTGCTGAACCCGCATTGTGGCCTTGCAAAAGCGTTCAAGTGCTGGGGGCACAGGATTACCTGTGCTCCCCTGCTCCGACAACCCGAGAGGTCTGTATCTGTCACAGTGTGCTCCCACATTGTGACATAAGGTGGGACCTCTTGGAATCGCCCATACCACCCCATCCCCGACATCCTGCCACCACCTATAGAAAGCAATGGAGACCCCCTCTGAACACACGCGAGTGGATCCCCACATACACAAATAAATTCCTTGGTCGTACGCCCACCATTTCTCCCAGCACACCATTACCCTGCCAGATGACCCCATGATGGTTCGGTAGGTATCATTATCCAGACGTTTCCAGTCCGAGTGTCGGTCTCCCACGTCCCTCTTGAGCTTTCTGAGCCACCACCACCGTCCCAGAGGTATGTCCCCTTGGCAAGTTAGGCATACCTTCCTGCCTTCTGACACTCTCACTCTGGAAGTGGCCACAGTGATCTCCGGGCAGGGGATGGAGACCTCTCCGTGGGTAAAGTCCTTATGGTTGGAGTACTTGGTGGAGTTCGATCCCAACCACCCAGGCCATCTCCCCTCGTGGGAGTAGGTGACCCGGCTATCTGCCGCCGGAGTCCTTTCTCCTGTGGTCACTGTCGGCGCTTTGTCCCCGGAGCATCCGAAAACCAGGGAGTCCTCGGTGTCCCCTCGGTGCCCGGTGCAGATCCTTAGCGATACCAGCATCACTAACGTCCAGTAGGGAGGTGTTGACATCTGAAAGGCAAGAAGAACATGGCCTTGCCTTGAGAGACCTCTCCAGGCTCGGCCCACTTAACATGTTCTGAACATAACATGCTGTACCCAACCGTCACTGCCTTACCTAAACACATATGCACAGAACACAAAGTAACAAAACAGGAAGGGAAAATATATACACCGCCACCCGTCCCTGATTGGCACGGTGCTGTTTATCCATGTTGTTGGCCGCCTGCCAGTGAATCTGTTGAAGCTGTTCAAACAGATTCCTGACGAAGTGGTCCCGGTTCACTTCTCGAAGCTGCCCTTCGGTGAGAACCGGCGCCAACACATGCACTGGGGTTCTCATGATCCGGCCTGTCATCAGCTCATGGGGTGAGTACCCTGTGCTCTTTGACTGACTGGCCCGGATTCCCATGAGGACCAACGGTAAGACTTCCACCCACTTGTTCGGTGAGTCTCCCGTCTCCTTCCGCAGCCTTTCCTTTAGGGTCCGGTTCAGGTGTTCTACGGGGCCTGAGGACTGAGGGTTGTTTGCAGTGCAAACCAGACAGCCCGCACAGAAGTTGCGGACGTCTTCCCGGAGGCCTGGCCACCACCCTGCCTTTTCTACCCGTTGCCAGGTAGATTCCGGCCCAGGGTGTCCCGCACCTGGACCCGCATGGGCCAGCTGAAGGAATTCCCTCCAGTATTGTGGCGGCACTACCCATTTGTCCCCTTTAAACAACATGCCTTCCCGCACAGCAATATCTGCAGCACTGTATGGGCCCTCCGCCTTTTCCCCCTTTTTGATAGCAGCCAAGGCAGCCTTCAGGATCGGATCCTGCATCTGGACTACTTTAAGGTCCGGGGCCGCAGCCGCCCCTACGCTCCCTTGTGTCCCTGGCTTGCTTCTTGCTGCTGCTATCCTGCCTGCCTCGTATGGGTCCCATGGGCGACCTGTACGAGCACCTTCCCTTGCCAGCAGGTCTGCCTGCTGGTTACCTTCCCCCCGTGGCTCAGTTTTGGAGTGGGCCTTTACCTTCTGGATATATACATCCCCGGTTTCTCCCACTGCAGCCACGATCTTTTCTAGCAGGGGTTTGGTCACAAGGGGCTTTCCATCCACAGAGGTGTACCCCCGGCGTGACCAAATCGCCAGATACTCTGTTCACGAATTGCAAGTGAACATGCTGTCCGAGCAAATCGTGTATGGGGTAGGGAATTCCTCGGGGTGTGTGACCACATACATCACCGCCGAGAGTTCCGCCTGCTGGGCGCTCAGGGTGCATGGGAGTTTAAGAGCCAAGGCAATCCCTGCCTTGGGATCCCAAACTCCGCAGCCCATGAGTCTTGTACCCGCGGACACTGAACTGGAGCCATCAACGTAGATCTCGCGGCCTGTGGGGTGTATCCCTGCACGAAATCCAAAGTTAATGTCCCATACCCCCTCCACAGAGCATCTATGCGGCTGCCCTGGATAGATTAAATTTTCTGCGAGCCTGGGCTCACAGAGGCCCTTGACCTTTAAAGTCATTTGGGAGAGGAGGAGGGTCCAGCGAGTGATTCTAGCACTGCTCACTGTCCCGTCCTTAATCCTCCCGTCCTACAGCATCTACGTCGGGGTATGGTGGGTGAGGAGTGTAATGGGGGATATTCCGGTAAAGATCTAAGCTCTCTTTACTGCCCAGTGGGTGGCCAGTAAGTGCCTCTCACAATTGGAGTATCCCTTTTCTACCTCCGTGAGGACCCTGGAGGAGTACACCACTGGTCTCAGCTGACCGTTTCGCCCCTGGAGCAACACTGCACTTAAGCTGTCGCCACTGGCTGCCACCTCCAGGAAGAATTCCTCCCCCCCATCAATTGCCCCTGGGGCTGGTGCTATCTGCAGGTCTCTCTTAAGACGGACAAATGCTGCCTCACAGCCCTCATCCCATTCCCACTCGACCCCCTTATGTAGGAGTCTGAGCAGAGGGGCGGCTGTGGCTGCATAGTCCTCGATGAAGTCCCTACAGTAGCCAGTGATTCCCAGGAAAGAACTTACCCCCGACACATCCCTAGGGACAGGGAGTTCCTGCACTGCCTTTCTTCTAGCCTCATCAATGGCCCTTTCTCCTGCCCTTATCGTCAGGCCCAGGAATTTTACCTCCATTAGACCTATCTGGGCTTTCTTGGGGTTAACTTTAAAACCCCCTTCCTTCAGTAAGACCAGCAGTTCGGCCAGCAGTGGACCGTGTTCCTCACTGCTGTCTGTGAACAACAACAGGTCGTCCATATACTGGACCAGCTGGTGTGGTTGGCTGAAGCCTTTTAAGCAGTTCGCCAGGTATTGGTGAAAGATGCTGGGACTATTATGAAAGCCCTGTGAGAGGCAGCTCCATGTATACTGCTGTTCCCGGAAGATGAAGGCAAACTTGTACTGGTCTTCCCTCCGTACAGGGATAGACCAGAACCCGTTGGATATGTCCAACACTGTGAACGTGGTTGCGGATGCAGGGATTTCCCCTATCAGATCCGCAACCGCCGCTACTGTGGGAGCACAAGCTGGGATGTTTTTATTGAGCACCCTATAATCCACCGTAGCCCTCCAAGAATTGTCCGGTTTCCTAACCGGCCAAAGCGGGGAGTTGACATGGGTGCTATGGGTCTCAAAACACCCTGCTCGACAAGTGAGCTTAAAGCTGTCTCCAAATCTGCTTCTGCCTCTCGGGGAAAGCCATACTGCATTTGCGGGCGGGACATGGAATCCCCATCTATTCTAACCTCCACTCCTGTGACTCTCCCACAATCGTGTTTATGGGTGGCAAATGCTGCAAGATTTGCTTGCACATAGGCCCGGTACTCGGCCGGGGGTTACCGACCAGAACCTCCAGGTCGTAACCCACTTTTAGCTTCATTGTACACAGAGTCCCTTTTCCCTGTTTCTTATCAATAACCATGACTTTTCCCTCTGCTCCCGTGCCCACTGTGCCCCATAGACAGTGATTCCTCAAGTCTACTAGGATCTGGCGAGCGATGATGAAATCAGCCCCCAAGATCCCTTTTCCCACCTGCTCCCAGTTCATCAGGACGCACTTCCATTGTGCTCCTAAACGAACTGCGAGCGGGACTGAGAAAAACCCAGCCTTCTCATTTCCTGTGAACCCAACTAGTTGATACGACACCCCGTTTGATAGAGGTGAGGTTGCGGGGTCCTCCGAATGGACTATCGTGCTGGAAGCACCAGTGTCCAAAAGGTAAGTACCCAATACACCCTCAACCTCCATCTTGACCCAGGGCCGTCCCCAGGGGTCGTATTCTAGTGGGCACAGGTATACAGGCTGGGTCTGGGCTAGTCATGGCCTCTGTACTGGCAGGGTTGCTGGTGCTTCCCTGCCTATTGCCGTGGCTACCTTCCCAATCCCCTCCAGCGCTGTCCTCACTGCAGCTACTATCTCATCAAGGAATGGTGAGGAGCTCCCTCTACTACCCCCACTCTGGGCGGCTCCTAAAGAACTTCTCCCCCCATATCTCTTTACTGGGCTCCTGCAATCCCTTTTAAAATGCCCAGCTTTCCCGCACCCGTAGCACACTCCCTCCTTATCAATCGAGCGACCACTCTCCTTGTGCCATTCCCTTTTGGGAATGGAATTGGGTTTTACTTCATTTACCCGACCTTTGGAGGTTTTCTCCTCCTCCCCTCCTCCATTCCATTGGACCAGTGCCAGTTGCCTGACCACTGCTTCCTCGGTGAGGTTGGGGTCCCAGGAATCGAACCACAGTTCTGCCCTGGCCTTGAGCCGGGGCAAGCAGTTTGCCACCAGCATCCTCAGCCAGCGGCCAGTCTGTACCGCGGAAAGATTCGCCCGGTCGAGGAGCTCCCCACAGGCTACGTGGTATACCACCCACAGCCTGTCCGCAAACGACTGCGGGGTTTCCCCTGCGAGCTGCCTTGTCCTTTCGACCCGTTCTGCCCGAGTGAGGGCTTGCACCCAAGGTTTGGTGAGGTTCACCTTGCCAAAAATGTATGAGGAAATTCTCTCCTCCATTTTAGTTTCCTCTCTTATCACCTCATCTGTTATATTAACATCTCCTGTTTGCTTATGTCTTGCCGCGGTCACCATGTTCTGTAAGGGGTTCCCAGGGAGTGTTGTTGTGCCTTGGGTGTCTCTCTCTGGGCTTCTGCCCTCACAGCTTATGCCTGGCCTGTGAGGTACCCTGAGTGCTGCAAGAGCACCCCTGGAGAGACTGTGTCCACAGCTTATGAAGGGGGGTTTTGAGATTCTTGCATCCCCACAGCTTATGCCTAGCCTGTGAGGCACCTGTGAGTGTCAAACACTCCTAACCCCTTCTTCCCTAGCCTGTGACACACAGTTGAGCGTTTTCGAGCCGCTCCTAGCTTCCCTTACACTGTTCTGACATAAGACTCACGATCAGGAGATGTAATACAATAGAACTGAGACAAGGTGATTCCAAGAGGAACTTTAGGCTTCCAATTTATTTGACAAGGTGTATCTCAACAAACAGCAATACATCAACAAAACAATCCCCCTAAATCCTACTAAACGGACACAACGAAAATCTTTACACAAGTTTAGCAGTACAATGTCCAACCTCCCACCTTTCCTGGCCTAACTGAGTTGGGAGTTCCGGGGACCAGAGGTTATACTCACTCCTGTGCCTTTCTGCAGTCTGGTGGTTTGTTTCTTCTATCTTCGGTGTCTTCGGACACTGGTTTTCCTTCAGCGTCGAGAGGCTTGCTGGTTGTTGGATCACGAAAGCACGGAACCACACACACTACGTCAGAAACCCCTTTTTATAGCCAGATTATACAGTCCGCCTCTCCTGCTGAAATCGATTCTTCCCATTGGTGGGCTTTGTGATTTTGAAAAATGCAGCAGTTTTAGATTATTGCGGTTTTTTTCCACTGATGTTAACCTACTCAAGGTTTGAATGGGTGATGATTGCGTTGGCCTCCTGTAGCCATTGTGTAGGCCCTTGGGTTGTTTTGGGTTCCCTGGTTTCTGAAGGTCTGCATAATTTTCCTCCAATTCAGGTTTTCTAACCTACTCAAGGTTTGAGTAGGGGTTGATTGGGTTGGCCTCCTGTAGCCATTGTGTAGGCCCTTGGTTTGTTTTGGGTTCCGTAGTTTTCTGAAGATCTGCATAATTTCCTTCCATAGTGTAAACATGGGGAAGACAATAGCCCAATAATGGCTGTGAGTCAGTCCCAGTTTTCGAGCAAGTGCTCTCCCATTGGCTTGAAAGCCCCATGCTTCGGGCTGACTCTGTCTCACCATTGGCCCTCCGATGTCCTCCCCCGTCCAATCACTGCTCTGCCAAGGTCAAACTGTTATCGGTTTCAATTCACAGCACAGACTGATCCCACAGCCCTTTTCCTTCTGGGTAAAATGAGGGGGTTTTCGTCCTCCCCTACATAATCGATGCTGTAAAATGCACGTGTCGATCTGGTTCGGTCCCGACGCTATCACTATCTCTGCTCAGACATAAATAATGATCAGAGAGGTCATGGAGGGCAGCGATGCCCATGGAACAATATCCAGCGCAAATCAGAATCTGTAGCGGCAGACAGGAGATAACTGGACATAAAAATTAACGTTGAGTCCATATTCCTTTCTGTTTCAGATTACTGGACTTGGGGTGAAGGGAATACCACCATATTCATATGCAGGATAAAACACATCTTCAACAACCTTAAGCCTGCATTCCGTGCAGTTATGAGGCTTACTTGATAAACTGCTTTAAGCTACTATAACAGCAAGCTTTACAACATACCATTTTATAGATGCACTGATAAATTGTTAAGCTCTTTTGCCACACAAGATCTTTTTCACGTTTTCCACATTCTAATTATTGTTTAATATTTAATTCTAATTATACTCAAATGTTGGCCATCTGGCTATACTATGAAACAATAAAAATTATTTCTTCAGCACTATGCACTGTGTTGTTTTATGTTTTAATGGCTGATGTTGGACATCCTGGAGAGATGTGTTGGATGCAGAACTTCTTGGGGAGATGAGGGTTAAAAGTCGAACTTCTTTGTGTCTTGAAGGAACAGGCTTTCCAATATAAACAGGAAGAGTTTGACGTGCTTTGAGGAGAAAGCATGCCTTGTCTTCTGATATCTAAAGTGCTTGTGTAAAGAAAGAAACATTATCATTTATATAGCGCCTTTCACGACCACTGGCCGTCCCAAATGCTTTACAGCCAATGAAGTACTTTTGGAGTGTAATAACTGTTGTAATGTGGGAAACACAGCAGCCAATTTGCACACAGCAAGCTCCCACAGTCAGCAATGTGCTAGTGACCAGATAATCTGTTTGTGTTAAGTTGGTTGAGGGATAAATATTGGCCAGGACACCGGGGATAACTCCCCTGCTCTTCTTCGAAATAGTGCCGTGGGACCTTTTACGTTCACCTGAGAGAGCAAATTGGACCTTGGTTTAACGTCTCATCTGAAAGACAGCACTTCCAGCAGTGCAGCGCTCCCTCAGTACTGCTCTGGAGCATCAGCCTAGATTTTTGTGCTCGTCTCTGGAGGGGTGTTAGAACCCACTCAGAGGTGAGGGTGGCAGCAAGTGATCCACCAGCTGTCACCGAGTCAAGGTCTTGTGTGTGCCTAATACCCATTTAGAACATAAGAACATAAGAAATAGGAACAGGAGTAGGCCATACGGCCCCTCGAGCCTGCTCTGCCATTCAATAAGATCATGGCCGATCCGATCACGGACTCAGGTCCACTTTCCTGCCCGCTCCCCATAATCCCTTATTCCCTTATCATTTAAGAAACTGTCTATTTCTGTCTTAAATTTATTCAACGTCCCAGCTTCCACAGCTCTCTGAGACAGCAAATTCCACAGATTTACAACCCTCTGAGAGAAGAAATTTCTCCTCATCTCAGTTTTAAATGGGCGGCCCCTTACTCTAAGATCATGCCCTCTAGTTCTAGTCTCCCCCATCAGTAGAAACATTCTCTCTGTATCCACCCTGTCAAGCCCCCTCATAATCTTATATGTTTCGATAAGATCATCTCTCATTCTTCTGAATTCCAATGAATAGAGGCCCAACCTACTCAACTTTCTTCATAAGTCAACCCCCTCATCCCCGGAATCAACCTAGTGAACCTTCTCTGAACTACCTCCAAAGCAAGTATATCCTTTCGTAAATATGGAAACCAAAACTGCACGCAGTATTCCAGGTGTGGCCTCACCAATACCCTGTATAGCTGTAGCAAGACTTCCCTGCTTTTATACTCCATCTCCTATGCAATAAAGGCCAAGATACCTTCGGCCTTCCTGATCACTTGCTGTACCTGCATACTATTCTTTTGAGTTTCATGCACAAGTACCCCGAGGTCCCACTGTACTGTGGCACTTTGCAATCTTTCTCCATTTAAATAATAACTTGCTCTTTAATTTTTTTCTGCCAAAGTGCATGACCTCACATTTTCCAACATTATTCTCTATCTGCCAAATTTTTGCCCACTCACTTAGCCTGTCTATGTCCTTTTGCAGATTTTTTGTGTCCTCATACATTTGAGATCTATTAACTCCTGTTTTTAAAGCCTGTGCTGGTTTCAAACCAAATCCAATTCATAGGGAGGCCTCAAACGAGAAAATGTACAAAAAGTCAAATACTAAACCCTAAGCACATGTGCAAATAAAGATAAGATAAAAAGTTGCTTGCTGAAGTGCACATACTGTGTTGTGATCATGGAGATATAATATATCAACAGCTGTAGACTGGATGGCTTGATGTTGGAGGATTGTCCATATTTGGTTCAGTAAATTATTTTAGCCAGGTTACTGCCTTCTCAGTGAGTATTAGACCAGTAATTTATTAGGCACAATCCAATGTCACCATGGATGTCTACAAGTGCCCCACCTCCTCCAAACAATCAGGACACCAATAAAAAGATAGTCTGCTCAAACTAAAATCCCCCGCAAAAATGGGTGGGAAAACTAATTGTGAGGAGAAGACAAAACATCTGCAGAGGGACATAGACAGACTAAGTGAGTGGGCAAAAATTTGGCAGATGGAGTATAATGTGGGAAAGTGTGAGGTTATCCACTTTGGCAGAAATAATAGAAAAGCAAATTATAATTTAAATGGAGAAAAATTGCAAAGTGCTGCAGTACAGAGGGACGTGGGGGTCCTTGTGCATGAAACACAAAAAGCTCGTATGCAGGTACAGCAAGTAATCAGGAAGGCAATTGGAATGTTGGCCTTTATTACATTTGGGATAAAGTATAAAAACATAGAAGTCCTGCTACAACTTTTCAGGGTATTGGTGAGGCCACACCTAGAGCACTGCGTACAGTTTTGGTCTCCGTATTTAAGGAAGGATATACTTGCAGTGGAGGCAGTTCAGAGAAGGTTCACTAAGTTGATACCAGAGATGAGGAATAGGTTAAGTAGGTTGGGCCTAAACACATTGGAGTTCAAAAGAATGAGAGATGATCTTATCAAAACATATAAGATAATGAGGGCGCTTGACAAGGTGGATGCAGAGAGGATATTTCGACTCACAGGGGAAACTAAAACTAGGGGACATAGTCTTAGAATAAGAAGCCGCCCATTTAAAACGGAGGTTTGTAAATCTGTGGAATTCTTTGCAGAGTTGTGGAGGCTGCGTCATTGAATATATTTAAGGCGGAGATAGACAGATTTTTGAAGGACGAGGGAATAAAGGATTATGGGGAGCGGGCAGGGAAGTGGAGCTGAGTCCATGATCGGATCAGCCATGATCTTATTAAGTGGCGGAGCAGGCTCGAGGGGTCAAATGGTCTACTCCTGCTCCTATTTCTTATTTCTTATGAATGTACGACAGCTCCGAAATTGCAAGACTGGGAAGGGTGGAAGATCAGCATGCCCTATTCCTTTTAATGACCAGAAATTGCAAATACTTCAAATCAGGCATGGTAAGCTCCATGTTGTGGGATTATCTGATCAGTTAACTGCCGTCGGGTCTGATTCCACACTGGGAATGGAGTCTCGGGGCGAATAACTAAAATCACAAGTGTCAGTTCAGGTTGGAGGAAATAGTCAATCCCGTGTGGTACTCACTGGTTACCTGGAGCGTTACTGGGACAACCGGTCATAGTGTGCTTGCACTCCAGAGTCATGTGGTCAACAACTATAACTTGCATTTACATAGCGCCTTTAACGTAGCAAAACGTCCCAGTGGCGCTTCACAGGAGCGTTAGTAAATAACATTTGGCACCGAGCCACAGAAGGAGATATGAGGGCAGTTGAAGAGGTAGGTTTTAAGGAGCGTTTTAAAGGAGGAGAGAGAGGCGGAGAGGTTGGGAGGGAATTCCAGACAATTCAAGCTCCAAACATGGGATAATGTGTAAAATTACATTTATAAGAAAAGTCTTTTCAGTTCCAGTTGGACAATAAATGTGCTGTGAGATTTACGGAGATCCAGCACAGACAGACATAGAATCAGGCCAAGTCACCTATGTCTAAAAGATAATCTAAAGTGCTGACAGGGATAAACGTAACAAAATATTCCCATTAATGATTGACCAACCTCTTCATGGGTTTGTTTTTTCAACTGAAATCTGTTCACATCGATCTAAAGCAGCGGAGGAAACGTACAGCCACCAGGTACTTACCATTATCTTTTCGGTTTTCTTTCCTCCCCTTCTGTAAATGTTCAGGGGCATGTTTCCCCATGTGTTTCCCTTGTAATGTTACTGTGTGGATACTGGTGGGCTGAGGCAGTGTCTATTCTCTGGCTGGGGTCACAACTAAACAACAGTAAAATTGCCCAATGGACTTGAAAGCAAATCTCTGAGTGTCTCGAACAAGGGAGGTTGAAGGCAGCCCCCATCTCTTGAAAAGGGAGTTCCGCATTGGTGGCCTGGGCTCCAAGGAAGATTCGGGGCCAGGTCCAAGCTCTCAGGACGGCCTCTTTGCCACTGTGTGTGTATGTCATCAAAACCCAGGTCGCCGTTTGGAGCGTGGGCAGGAACATTGGTGAAGCCTTGGAACAGCGGAACAGCGGGAAGGTCGGGGCGGATGAGCGGCGAGAGATTGTGGCGAACGTACGGCGAGTGATTGAGGCGGAGGAGCGGTGCGGGATCATGGCGGAGGTACGGCGAGTGATTGAGGCGGAGGAGCGGTGCGGGATCATGGCGGAGGTACGGCGAGTGATTGAGGCGGAGGGGCGATGAGAGATCGTGGCTGAGATTCGGCGAGTGTTCGTGGCGGAGGTTCGGCGAATGTTTGATGCGGCGGTGTGGTGAGAGATCGTGGCGGAGGTGCAGCGAATGTTTATGTGGCGGAGGAATGGCGAGAGATCGTGGCAGAGATATGGCGAGAGATTGTGGCGGAGGAGCGGAGAGAGGTCATGGCTGAGATTCGGCGAGTAATCGTGACAGAGGTTCGGCGAATGTTTGATGCGGAGGTGCGGTGAGAGATCATGGCAGAGGTGCGGTGAATGAGGGTATGGGGCCCAGAAGAGCCGAGGGCCCAGGGGCAGCACAGGCCAGCCCACACTGCGATATGTGTGCGCACTAGGTCTTTGCAGCAGAGCAGGTTTCCAGTTGTCCTGGTTATTCCTTGCTACTGAATAAAAGCCTAGCTCTGTCAAGCCCGTGTGGTGGCTGATGTGCAATGGTCACCACATGTTAAAAAAATCCACGCACAGGCATCTTCCACTCCTTCAATTGGAGTTCAGGACTAGAATATCGGGCCCTTCATTGAAACATCTGTGAACTCATGTGAAAGCAAGTCATCCTCGTTCGAGGGACTGCCGATGATGATGACGATGTATTTGTTTGTGAGTGTTTGTGAGTGTTCTCAACTCCATCCCGCAGCATGCGACCCGCCACCACCTCAGTGAAACCCCACCGTTGCACAAGGTAGGAAAAGCCATAAAACAGCTCAAGAATAAGAAGGCTACGGGAGTGGATGGATTCCCTGCTGAGGTGCGAAATGGCGGAGAGGCGCTGTTGGCGCGGATACATGACCTCATCTCTCTCATCTGAGAAAGGAGAACGTGCCAGGAGATCTCAGAGATGCAGTGATCGTGACCATCTTTAAAAAAGGGGGACAAGTCCGACTGCGGCAACTACAGGGGAATCAGCCACTGGGAAAGTTGTCGCTAGAGTTCTCCTCAACCGCCTTCTCCCTGTGGCCGAATAGCTCCTCCTGGAGTCACAGTGTGGATTTCGTCCCCTGCGGGGCACAATGGACATGATTTTTGCAGCGCAACAGCTGCAGGAAAAATGCAGGGAGCAGCACCAGCCCTTATTCACGGCCTTTTTCGACCTTACAAAGGCGAGGGTCTATGGAGCATCCTCCTCTGTTTCGGATGCCCCCAAAAGTTTGTCAACATCCTTCGCCTGCTCCACGATGACATGCAGGCTGTGATCCTTACCAACGGATCCATTACAGACCCAATCGACGTCCGGACCAGGGTCAAACAGGGCTTCGTCATCGCCCCAACCCTCTTCTCAATCTTCCTCGCTGCCAACAAGCTCCCCGCTGGAGTGGAATTAAACTACATAACCAGTGAGAAGCTGTTTAACCAAGCTGCCTCCAGGCCAGGTCCAAGATCACCCTAACCTCTGTCGTTGAGCTACAGTACGCGGACGACGCCTGTTTCTGCGCACATTCTGAGACTGAACTCCAGGATATAGTCAATGTAGTTACTGAAGGATATGAAAGCACGGGCCTTACGCTAAACATCTGTAAAACAAAGGTCATTCACCAGCCTGACCTCACCGCACAGCACTGCCCCCCAGTCATCAAGATCCATGGCGCAGCACTCGACAACGTGGACCATTTCCCATACCTCGGGAGCCTCTTATCAACAAGAACAAACATTGATGTGGAGATTCAACACTGCCTCCAGTGCACCAGTGCAGCCTTCGGCCGCCTGAGGAAAAGAGTGTTTGAAGGCCAGGCCCTCAAATCTACCATCAAGCTCATGGTCTACAGCGCTGTCGTAATAGCCGCCTCCTCTATGGCTCAGAGGCATGGACGATATACAGAAGACACCTCAAGTCGCTGGAGATATATTACCAACGATGTTTCCGCAAGATCCTACAAATCCCCTGGGAGGACAGGCGCACCAACATCCGTATCCTCGTCCAGGCTAACATCCCCAGCATTGAAGCACTGACCACACTCGATCAGCTTCGCTGGGCAGGCCACATAGTTCGCATGCCAGACACGAGACTCTCAAACGAGCCAAAGGGGCAGCGAAAATGTTACAAGGACACCCTCAAAGCCTCCCTGATAAAGTATGACATCACCACTGACACCTGGGAATCCCTGGCCAAAGACCACCCTAAGTGGAGGAAGTGCATCCGGGAGGGCATTGAGCATTTCAGTCTCAACGCCGAGAGCATGCAGAGGTCAAGCGCAGGCAGCGGAAGGAGCGTGCGGCAATACAGTCCCACCTACCCCCTTCCCTCGGTGACTCTCTGCCCCACCTGTGACAGTCTGTGGCTCTCGTATTGAACTGTTCAGCCACCAAAGAACTCGCTTCAGGAGTGGAAGCAAGTCTTACTCGATTCCGAGGGACTGCCTATGATGATGAGTAGAGGCAGTTTAATCTGTTTTCAGATCACTCATTCTATAGCAGCTGTTTTCCCTATGAAATGAACTGTGAATACTTCCCTTTCTTTCAGAGAGAAGGGAACCGGGTTGATTGACAAATACCGGGAATGACTTCCCTGAGTAGGGCAATAAAGGCCAGCATTCTGGAGTCATTCAAGATGCTGTTGGGCACTCTGATCATAAGATACATACAGATAAGGAAAAAAGAAAGACTTGTATTTATATAGCACCTTTCATGACCACCGGACATCTCAAAGCACTTTACAGCCAATTAATTACTTTTGGAGTGTAGTCACTGTTGTCATGTGGGAAACAAGGCAGCCAATTTGCACACAGCAAGCTCCCACGAACAGCAATGTGATAATGACCAGATAATCTGTTTTTAGTGATGCTGATTGAGGGATAAATATTGGCCAGGACTCCAGGGATAACTCCAATGTTCTTCTTCGAAATAGTGCCAGAGGATCTTTTACATCCACCTGAGAGGACAGACAGGGCCTTGGTTTAATGGCTCATCCGAAAGACAGCACCTCTGACAGTGCAGCACTCTCTCAGCACTGCACTCGAGTTTCAGCCTAGATTTATATGCTTAAGTACCTGGAGTGGGACTTGAACCCACAATCTTCTCAGAGACGAGGGTGCTACCCACTGAGCCACAGCTGACACACGAGGAGTGCTATTTGGCCTATCATAATCCAAAAAGACGCTACAGCCTCCAACCCCACTGTAGCATCTGATTGTTTCTCAAAAGATCCCAAAGTTTTTGTCTCATAGATCACTCTTTGAGTGAAGAAGGACCTTCTGATATCAGTCCTAAATTGGTCTTTTCCTAGCTTGAACCGCTACCTCCTTATGCTTTTCCCACAGTTGAATTCAAAATAGTATTCCGGATTAACCTTTTCCATTCAGATTGATCACCTGGACTAGTTTCGATTGCCTAGATGGGTCGGACAGGAATTTCCCAGTTTTTCGCCCCCAAATTGGCCTGGGTTTTTTATCTGGTTTTTCACCTCTCCCAGGAGATCACATGGTTTCAGGTGGGGTAGAGGGTATATGTTGTGATACACAAGGTATCGCAATGGGCCAGAGTGTCTTTACCTGTCTGTCATTGTGTGTATGATCGTATTCCCTTATCCTATATACCTCTATAAGATGTCTTCATCTCATTTCCAGACTGAAAATTGTAGGTTTCTTCTGTCTTATCCTCATGACTCAGACCTTTGAAACTAGGGGTCAGCCTTGTGGTTATTCTCTCTACCATTTCCCTTATTTCTTGGTGACCACATCTGGACACAGTACTCACTCAGTCTGACCAGAGCACTGTATTGTTTTATCTTGATGGTACTCAAAATTATATATTAATGATGGGAATACATCATCCGACATATTGCCCATTACTGACATCCAGTGTTATTAAGGCCGTGGATGGGGTGGGGCAGGGGTTCAAATGTAAAGGGTCTATTACAAGGTGGGAGATTTTATTTTAAAGATTTTTTTCTCTGCCAACTTTGCTAGCCATGCTATGTTGAATCAGTGGTAAAGGTAAATGGTTGCTACTGGTGCTGATTGCCATCAGGGATGTCATTTTGTTCTGTTTGTTAAAGCTGCCCTTTTCACATTATTACAACATAAGAACATAAGAAATAGGAGCAAGAATAGGCCATTCGGTCCCTCGAGCCCGCTCTGCCATTCAATAAGATCATGGCTGATCTTCTACCTCAACTCCACTTTCCTGCACTATCCCCATATCCAAAAATCTATTGATCTCTTTCTTGAATATATTTAAAGACTGAGACTCCACAACCCTCTGGGGCAGGGAATTCCAAAGATTCACCATCCTCTGAGTGAAGAAATTTCTCCTCGTCTCAGTTCTAAATGACCGACCCCTTATTCTGAGACTGTGATCCTTGGTTCCAGATTCCCCAGCCAGAGGAAACATCCTCCCTGCATCAACCCTGCCAAGCCTTGTAAGAATGTTGTATGCTTCAAAGAGATCACCTCTCATTCTTCTAAAAGCTAGAGAATATAGGCCTAGTCAACGCAATCTCTCCTCATAGGGCAATCCCCCCATCCCAGGAATCAGTCTGGTGAACGTTCGTTGCACTCCTTCGATGGCAAGTATATCCCTCCTTAGGTAAGGAGACCAAAACAGTGCACAATACTCCAGGTGTAGTCTCACCAGGGCCCTATATAATTGCAGTAAGATGTCTTTACTCTTATACTCAAATCCTCTTGTAATAAAGGCGAACATCTTAATTGCTTGCTGCACCCGCACGTTAACTTTCAGTGATTTGTGATATGAACCTTCACCTTCCCTTCCACCCCTCCATCATCATCGCAGAAAGTCTGCAGCTTGAATTGCGGTGTCAAGAAAAATACTTTGTGGTATTTGTGAATGTACAAAATCTTTCAAACGTGCAGTTGTTCTGGTATAAACGCTGGCCTCCAAATCCAACTCACAGTTCCAGGATTTCGGATCAGCTTCTGCGATATCAATGGGGATTGGATTCCAGGGCTGAACACATTGCAAGTGTAAGCCTTTCGGGCAACCCAGAGAGCTCAGCTGCCTGCCTCGGGGGTTTGTTTAATTAACGGTAAGGCTATGACCTGAAAACTTTGAATTTGGTTTGGGATTTGCGGTGATTGACTCCAGTGCCAGTACTGATTCACAAATTGCCATGATGGGATTTGAACATACATCTCCGGATTACTGTCCAATAACAAAACTACTATTCTACCTTTCCCTCCAGAGCAGACCGGAACCTCAATTTAACATCTCATCTAAATGACGGCACCTCCGACAGTGCGGCACTCTCTCAGCACTGCACTGGAGTGTCAGTCTAGATTTATGTGCTAAAGTCCCTGGAGTGGGACTTGAACCCACGACCTCTAACTCAGAGGCAAGAGTGCTACCCACTGAGCCACAGCTGGCACCTTAAACCTTTATATTTATTAATCACTATATTTATTTATTTCCTAAAATCAAGTTCTCTCTTTTAAATGCTAAAGTTGATTTCACGTTTTGACGTGCAAAGTGGCCATTTTATAATATTAATAATATTTCAAATGTAAAACCTTCACCGCGGAGAGTGGTGGACCCAACAACAGTTGGTTCAAAGCACTTCGCCTGCTTTCGTAACATCTTGAGGTTGTGCTTTCCTCCATGTCTCCCATCTGAATAACACGAGTTCCTATAGTGTTTCTATAGTCCTTACTACTCGGGGGATCAAGGGGTATGGCGAGAAAGCAGGAATGGGGTACTGAGGTTGCATGTTCAGCCATGAACTCATTGAATGGCGGTGCAGGCTCGAAGGGCCGAATGGCCTACTCCTGCACCTATTTTCTATGTTTCTATGTTTCGATGTTTCTGACTGCAGGTGCCAATTGTTGGGTAACACTGCTGGAGAGACCATTGTCCCTTTGCCAGGAGTTAAGGTTCTAAAAGCAGAGGTTTAGTTGTTCATGTTTTATAATGAATGATGCCCACAACATCATGGAGACTCACACCTTCCAGTCACTGAGCCCAAGCTGCAAGACAGCACCTGCTCGATTTCCCTCACTTCCTTACAATGGTCGTGCTTTTTAAGCTCAGCTAAAAGGCTTTCTCCATGACCGCCACTCTTGGTTTTGCATTCAGTATTATTAGCACAACATAACAAAGAATTAAGGGGAGAAATTCGGGAGCGCCCCGTTTGGAGCACCAACTTTTAACAGTTGAAAAAATTAGCGGCAGGCGCTAATGATTTTCAACTGAAAAAAAATGAGGTGTTTGCGCTCCAGGAAGGAAGTGGAGCGCTAAATCAAGCCATCCACTTCCATCCTGGAGCGCTACAGGCCGCAGGCGGGGCGGTCATGGTGCAGCGCTGCACAATGGGCCGTGCAGTGCTGTCGTGTTCCGAGGCTGCTTCCCTCCCTTAAAGGGAAGGCCCATTGCTGCCAGCTCTGTATTGGGCACAGTGAGCTGGTCCCCGACGGCAGCCACGATCCGGCCCGATCAGCAGAGTGCCAGGCTGATCAGTCCCATGCACTGCAGCAGAGTGCCAGGCTGATCAGTCCCATGCACTGCAGCAGAGTGCCAGGCTGATCAGCCCCATGCACCGCAGCAGAGTGCCAGGCTGATCAGCCCCATGCACTGCAGCAGAGTGCCAGGCTGATCAGCCCCATGCACTGCAGCAGAGTGCCAGGCTGATCAGCCCCATGCACTGCAGCAGAGTGCCAGGCTGATCAGTCCCATGCACTGCAGCAGAGTGCCAGGCTGATCAGCCCCATGCACTGCAGCAGAGTGCCAGGTTGATCAGCCCCATGCACTGCAGCAGAGTGCCAGGCTGATCAGCCCCATGCACCGCAGCAGAGTGCCAGGCTGATCAGCCCCATGCACTGCAGCAGAGTGCCAGGTTGATCAGCCCCATGCACTGCAGCAGAGTGCCAGGCTGATCAGCCCCATGCACTGCAGCAGAGTGCCAGGCTGATCAGCCCCATGCACTGCAGCAGAGTGCCAGGTTGATCAGCCCCATGCACTGCAGCAGAGTGCCAGGCTGATCAGCCCCATGCACTGCAGCAGAGTGCCAGGTTGATCAGCCCCATGCACTGCAGCAGAGTGCCAGGCTGATCAGCCCCATGCACCGCAGCAGAGTGCCAGGCTGATCAGCCCCATGCACTGCAGCAGAGTGCCAGGTTGATCAGCCCCATGCACTGCAGCAGAGTGCCAGGCTGATCAGCCCCATGCACTGCAGCAGAGTGCCATGTTGATCAGCCCCATGCACTGAAGCAGAGTGCCAGGTTGATCAGCCCCATGCACTGCAGCAGAGTGCCAGGCTGATCAGCCCCATGCACTGCAGCAGAGTGCCGGGCCGATCAGCCCCATGCACTGTAGCTGGCCCGATCAGCCCCATGCACTGCAGCAGAGTGCCAGGCTGATCAGCCCCATGCACTGCAGCAGAGTGCCAGGCTGATCAGCCCCATGCACTGCAGCAGAGTGCCGGGCCGATCAGCCCCATGCACTGTAGCCGGCCCGATCAGCCTCATGCACTGCAGCAGAGTGCCAGGCTGATCAGCCCCATGCAATGCAGCAGAGTGCCAGGCTGATCAGCCCCATGCACTGCAGCAGAGTGCCGGACCGATCAGCCCCATGCACTGTAGCCGGTCCGATCAGCCCCATGCACTGCAGCAGAGTGCCAGGCTGATCAGCCCCATGCACTGCAGCCGGGCCGATCAGCCCCATGCACTGCAGCAGAGTGCCAGGCTGATCAGCCCCATGCACTGCAGCAGAGTGCCAGGTTGATCAGCCCCAGGCACTGCAGCAGAGTACCGGGCGGATGGATCGCGGCCAAAATAAAATCCCCCATAAAGTGAAAAACAGAAGTTCAACATTTTTTCCACGTATCTTGGCCACCTCCCCTTTAAACTTCACCCCAAAGCACCCGGTCTCCTGATCCATGCCTCCTGCAGCTGCCGGTGTTTTCGCCTGGCGCTGTTGCAGGGGCTGGAACCCAAGTTCGGGTCCTGGGTGTTACCGGGGCGATGCGCAAGGCAATGATGTCACAATTTCCGGGCGCAGGAGATCGAGGCGCAACGCCCTCCCGCCGCGTGCTAATTTCCCGCCGAAGTTAGCGGGAGTTGTTCATCTCACGGCGCCCGGTCGGTTGGTCATTAGTGTCCTGTTAGCGCCCCCCGGAGGCGGTAATGGGAGGCACTAAGGAGGCCAATTTCTAAGCCAAACTTTCTCGTGGTGTCAGAAGCTTAAAAGGCTACACAGTATGGTCTCGGGACGTATCATAAACGACATATATATTTACATGTACAGAAAAGAATAAGTCTGTAGATGCATCCATGAAAATAATAGAACTAACCTATGTTATGACTGATATCAATGGTCAGGACTCAGAAATCATAAACTCTTTGAAATTTAAGGCACAGAAGGAAGTCATTTGGCCCATTGTGTCCGCGCCGGTCAAAAAAGAACCATCCAGCTGAATCCCACTTTCCAGCTCTTGGTCCATAGCCCTGCAGGTTACGGCACTTCAAGTGTACATCCAAATACTTTTTAAATGTGGTGAGGGTGTCTGCCTCTACCATCCTTTCAGGTAGTGTGTTCCAGACCCCCACCACCCTCTGGGTGAAAACATTTCCCCTCAAATCCCCTCTAAACATCCTACCAATTATTTTAAATCTATTCCCCCTGGTTATTGACCTCTCTGCTAAAGGAGCTTCCTATCCACTCTATCTAGGCCCCTCATAATTGTATACACTTCAATTAAATCTCTCCTCAGCCTTCTCTGTTCCAAAGAATATAACCCCAGCCTATCCAATCTTTCCTCACAGCTAAAAGTCTCCAGCCCTGACAACATCCTCGTAAATCTCCTCTCTAGCCTCTCTAGTGCAATCACATCTTTCCTGTAATGCGGTGACCAGAACTGCATCCAGTACTCTAGCTGTGGCCTAACTAGTGTTTTATACAGTTCAAGCATAACCTTTCTGCTCTTATATTCTATGCCATGATGAATAAAAGAAAGTATACCTGTCTTGCTACCTTCAGAGATCTGTGGACATGCACTCCAATGTCCCTCTGTTCCTCTAAATTTCTTAGCTACCATTTATTGTGTATTCATTTGCTTTGCTGACCCTCCCCAAATGCATTACCTCACACTTCTCCGGATTGAATTCCATTTGCTACTGTTCTGCCCACCTGACCAGTCACTTGATATCTTCCTGCAGTCCATAGCTTTCTTCCTCACTATCAATCACATGGCCAATTTTTGCATCATCTACATACTTCTTTATCAAGCCCCCTACATTGATGTCTAATTAATTGATATATAGCACTAAAGCAAGGGACCTAGTACTGAGCCTTGTGGAACCCCACTCAAGCAGAACGATCGCGGGCAGGAACCCGCTAAGAAAACGGTATCAACAAATGCACGTTCTTTTTTACCTACCTTGGCCACCTCGCCTTTAACCATCGCCCCGGTAGTGGCCGGCCGCTCCACGACTCCTGCAGCTGTCGGTGTTTTCACCGGCGCTGCTGCAGGGGGCGGAAGTGAATTTTGGGGCCGGGATGCTAACGGGACGATGAGCACGCCGGTGATTTCACGATCTCCGGGCGCAGGAGATCGGGGCGCAACGCTGTAGCGCCGTCGCTAAACTCACGCCCGATATGGCGGGAGTCGTTAACAGCGCCACGCCTGGTCACAAAGGCATTTGCGCCCCGTTACCCCTTCCCGGGGGTGTTAACGGGAGGTGCAAATGCACCCAATTTTAGTCCTAAACGTACTCACAAACTATTTACTGAAAGGCCACACCTGGAACACTAACTGTAGGATCATCAGAATTAAGTCTGTGCTGGATTCGTGGAAAAGTAGATTCCTCCATTTCATTACGTAGGATATACGACACAGAAACAAGCCATTCGGCCCAAACAGTCCATGACTCGTTTATTCTTCACTCGAGTCTCCTCCCATCTTTCCTCATCTAAATCTATCAGCATAATTCTCAATTCCCTTCTCCCTCATATGCTTGTCTAGCCTCCCATTTAATGCATCTATACTACTCGCTTCAACCACTCCCTGTGGTAGCAAGTTCCACATTCTCTTCGCTCTCTGGGTAAAGAAGTTTCTTCTGAATTCCCTATTGGATTTCTTGGCGACTATCTTATATTGATGGCCTCTAGTTGTGCTCGTCCCCACAAATGGAAGCATTCTCTCTGTACCCATTCTTTCAAAACCTTTCATAATTTTAAAGACCTCTATTAGGTCACCCCTCAGCCTTCTCTTTTCAAGAGAAAAGTGACCCAGCCTGTTCATCCTTTCTTGATAGGTATAATCTTGCATTTCTAGTATCACAGAAGATGATTGGTGCAAAGAAGATGATTCAGCCCATTGTGTCTGTGCTGGCTGAAAAGGAGCCTGATTATTAAGTGACTTTTTAAATATTTTTCACAGGCAATGGCTTCCATTAAGATCGAGTGTGTCGTGAAGGACAAGAGCAGAATTGGAGAGAGCCCAGTTTGGGAAGAAAAGCACGGTTGCCTTGTGTATGTGGATATCACAGGACAGAAGGTGTGCTGCTGGAATGCAGCCACTAAACAAGTAAAAACCGTACACGTTGGTAAGCAAAGGTTGTCTTAACATGGGACAGTTCCATTCCTAGCCTTATATATGGCAATTGTTATTTCCTTTTATTAAAATGTGCATAAACCGTCACCTTCAGAAAGAAAGAAAGACTTACATTTATATAGCGCCTTTCACGACCACCGGATGTCCCAAAGCACTTTACAGCCAATGAAGTACTTTTTAAGTGTAGTCACTGTTGTAATGTAGGAAACGCGGCAGCCAATTTGCGCACAGCAAGTTCCCACAAACAGCAATGTGATAATGACCAGATAAGCTGTTTTCGTTATGTTGATTGAGGGATAAATATTGGCCAGGACACGGTGAGATATAGGAGCCCAGTTATTGCCCGTGATAGAAATTTAGATTTTTTTCCCTCTAAAATGAAGAATAGGAGGACTAACCAAACTGCCTGGGACATTCTCTCCATTGAATTCTCTCCTCTCTATAGCTGCTAGACGATAAAAGTATTGCATCTAAAATGCATTTTTCCCATCAAACTTTTTATATCCTCATTTTGTGTCACACTGGCACCTGATTGGTTGAAATTTCATATTCACAAAACAGCAGTAAATCGTGCATGGAGAAGTAGGTAACATAATTATTAAACATGCAGAGTGTGGGTATATGGGCTTGAACCCAGCTATTTACGATATATATAAATGATTTAGACGAAGGCATTGAATGTAATATCTCCAAATTTGCAGATGATACTTTGGTGGCAAAAACAGGAAGGCAGATTATTATCTGAATGGTGACAGATGAGTAAAGGGGAAGTGCAACAAGACCTGGGTGTCATGGTACATCAGTCATTGAAAGTAGGCATGCAAGTACGGCAGGCAGTTATGTTGGCCTTCATAGGAGCAGGGAGGTCTTGCTGCAGTTGTACAGGGACTTGGTGAGACCACACCTTGAGTATTGTGTGCAGTTTTGGTCTCCTAATCTGAGGAAGGACGTTCTTGATAGTGAAGGTTCACCAGACTGATTCCCGGGATGGCAGGACTGACAAATGAAGAAAGACTGGATCGACTAGGCTTATATTCACTGGAATTTAGAAGAATGAGAGGGGATCTCATAGAAACATATAAAATTCTGATGGGATTGGACAGGTTAGATGCAGGAAGAATGTTCCCGATGTTGGGGAAGTCCAGAACTAGGGGTCACAGTCTAAGGATAAGGGGTAAGCCATATAGGACTGAGATGAGGAGAAACTTTTTCACCCAGAGAATTGTGAACCTGTGGAATTCTCTACCACAGAAAGTTGTTGAGTCCAGTTCGTTGGATATATTCAAAGGGGAGTTAGATGTGGGCCTTACAGCTAAAGAGATCAGTGGGTATGGAGAGAAGGCAGGAGTGGGGTACTGAAGTTGCATGATCAGCCACGATTATATTGAATGGTGGTCCAGGCTCGAAGGGCCGAATGGCCTGCTCCTGCACCAATTTTCTATGTTTTTATGTTTCTATGTTGAACCCACAACCTTCTGACTCAGAGGCGAGAGTGCTACCCACTGAGCCACTGCTGACATAATTCGAGGTTCTGGAGGGCTGCCAATACCCATGGAAAGGGAAGAACATGAGGTGGGGAAGAGGGCAGGATGAGTCACGTTATAGAATTGTACACGTCTATCGTCCCGCAGATGCTCCTGTTGGCTCTGTGGTCCCTCGGCGATCAGGGGATATGTTCTGGCAGTTGGAAAAAGGTTTACCTTGCTAGATGGGGAGAAGGAAACCGTTACCAACTGTAGGGCTTGTCTTCACAATCCAAATACCAGCCCTTATAAAGGGTTGATAATCTCTGGTCGGGTAACTTCGGACAAGTACTACACAAACAAATCAGATTAAGGCTAAACATCTTTCTTTAAATACGAAAGCAAAATACTGCCGATGCTGGAAATCTGAAATACAAACAGAAAATGCTGTAAATGCACAGCATATGTGGAGAGAGAAAGAGAATTGTTCCGATGGAAGGTCATCGAGCTGAAACATTAAATCTGTTTCTCTTTCCACAGATGCTGCCTGACGTACTGAGTGTTTCCCGCATTTTCTGTTTTAAAAAAAACTTTAACCGATTTCACACATTTCCGAAGCAGAGAGTGGTCTTTGAGTTCCACCGGGCGATCAGTCCGTCGTACTCAAGGCTCTTGCATCTTCTTCCATTCTCCTGCCGCTCTAACCTCCGACTGCAGTGCTCTTTCGTCCCCGACGCCCTCTCCTTATACATTCTTCCTGGTTGGGGCGTGAGTACCATTCGTTCTGCCTCAATGATTGGTAGAGTAGGCTTCGATCATGAGCTTACCTTAAATGGTTGACAGGTCAGGCGATTGAGGCCTGGTGCACCAATTCCATGTGACTCATCAAACTGACATGTCAAACCCATCTTTCGTTTAGGCACTCAACATCGAGTCCAACAATTTCAAACCAGAACTACTTCCCATATTTTTTTCCCCATTCCTCTTTTCTTTTTACAAACGCCATCTTTTTATTCTCTTTCCTGGGGCAGCAGGTGATAATTTCGCCATTCACACCCCCTCTTGACTCATCTTTTGTTGCCTAACTTGTGCCATTACCATCTCATTTTTACCCATCTACCCTTTTGTCTCTCTAATCTCTCCTGCCTTCCACCCTATCACAGACCTTCCCTTTTGTTCTTTCCTCCCCTCTCCTTTTCCCTGCCCCTGCACTTCCTTAAGAATCTGTGCATCTCGAACTTTTCCAGTTCTGAAAAAAGGCTCACAGACCCGAAACGTTAACTCTGTTTCTCTCCACAGATGCTGCCTGACCTGCTGAGATTTCCAGCATTTTCTGTTTTTATTTCAGATTCCAGCGTCCGCAGTATTTTGCTCTTGTGGTAGGTCCTGCCTCTGTTTCACATTTCTACAGCCCAATCATTCTTTTCAATCACCTTTTTTTGTTGACAGACTCCACTATTTCTGTGGCCTCTTAATCGATGCTTGCCTCATCATTCCTTTTGTTATTTAATCACTCCTGCCTTCCTTCCCTTCCCCACTTTCCCTGCCTCTGTACACTTGCTTATCATCATAGGCAATCCCTCGAATCGAGGATGACTTGCTTCCACGTCAAAAAGTTCACAGGTGTTTCAATGAAGGACCTAATAGTCCAGATCCCGAACTGAATCTTGAAGGATGGAAGATGCTTGTGCGTGGATTTTTGTTAACGTGTGGTGACCGTTGCACACCAGCCACCACACGGGCTTGACAGAGCTAGGCCTTGTTCGAGTGGCAAGGATTACCCTGTACTATGTGGGAAGTCAGGGACGCTGACGACTACATATGTGGGAAGTGCATCCGCCTGCAGCTCCTGACGGACTGCATTGCGGCACTGGAGTTGCAGGTGGATTCATTCTGAAGAATCCACGATGCTGAGAATGACGTGAATAGCATGTTTAGCGAGTTGCTCACACCGCAGGTAAAGGGTACTCAGCCAGATTGCAAATGCGTGACCAGCAGGAGGAGCAGTGTAAGGAAGGTAGGGCAGGGGTCCCCTGCGGTCATCCCCCTGCAACACAGATACACCGCTTTGGGTACTGTTGAGGGGATGACTCATCAGGGGAGGGCAGCAGCAGCCAAGTTCATGGCACCGTGTGGGGCTCTGCTGCACAGGAGGGCAGGAAAAAGAGTGGGAGAGCTATAGTGATAGGGGATTCGATTGTAAGGGGAATAGATAGGCATTTCTGCGGCCGCAACCGAGACTCCAGGATGGTATGTTGCCTCCCTGGTGCAAGGGTCAAGGATGTCTCGGAGTGGGTGCAAGACATTCTGAAAAGGGAGGGTGAAAAGCCAATTGTCGTTGTACACATAGGTACCAACGATATAGGTAAAAAACAGGATGAGGTCCTACGAGACGAATTTAGGGAGCTAGGAGCAAAAGTAAAAAGTAAGACCTCAAAAGTAGTAATCTCAGGATTGCTACCAGTGCCACATGCTAGTCAGAGTAGGAATCGCAGGATAGCTCAGATGAATATGTGGCTTGAGGAGTGGTGCAGAAGGGAACGATTTAAATTCCTGGGTCATTGGAACCGGTTCTGGGGGAGTTGGGACCAGAACAAACCGGACGGTCTACACCTGGGCAGGACCGGAACCAATGTCCTAGGGGGAGTGTTTGCTCGTGCTGTTGGGGAGGAGTTGAACTAATATGGCAGGGGGATGGGAACCTATGCAGGCCGCAGAAATGCCTATCTATTCCCCTTACAATCGAATCCCCTATCACTATAGCTCTCCCACTCTTTTTCCTGCCCTCCTGTGCAGCAGAGCCCCCCACTGTGCCATGAACTTGGCTGCTGCTGCCCTCCCCTGATGAGTCATCCCCTCAACAGTACCCAAAGCAGTGTATCTGTGTTGCAGGGGTTGACCGCAGGGGACCCCTGCCCTATCTTCCTTACACTGCTCTTCCTGCTGGTCACGCATTTGCAATCTGGCTGAGTACCCTTTGCCTGCGGTGTGAGCAACTCGCTAAACGTGCTATTCACATCATTCTCAGCATCGTGGATTCTCCAGAATGAATCCACCTGCAACTCCAGTGCCGCAATGCGGTCCGTCAGGAGCTGCAGGCGGATGCACTTCCCGCATATGTAGTCGTCAGCGTCCCTGACTTCCCACATAGTACAGGGTAATCCTTGCCATTCGACCAAGGCCTAGCTCTGTCAAGCCCGTGTGGTGGCTGGTGTGCAGAGGGAAATAAAAGGGAGACAGAGGTAAAAGATAGAAAAGAGAATAGTAAAAGTGGAGGGCAGAGAATCCCAAGACAAAAAAGAAAAAGGGCCACATTACAGCAAAATTCTAAAGGAACAAAGTGTGTTAAAAAGACAAGCCTGAAGGCTTTGTGTCTTAGTGCAAGGAGTATCCGTAATAAGGTGGATGAATTAACTGTGCAAATAGATGTTAACAAATATGATGTGATTGGGATTACAGAGACGTGGCTCCAGGATGATCAGGGCTGGGAACTCAACATCCAAGGGTATTCAACATTCAGAAAGGATAGAATAAAAGGAAAAGGAGGTTGGGTAGCATTGCTGGTTAAAGAGGAGATTAATGCAATAGTTAGGAAGGACATTAGCTTGGATGATGTGGAATCTATATGGGTAGAGCTGCAGAACACCAAAGGGCAGAAGACGTTAGTGGGAGTTGTGTACAGACCTCCAAACAATAGTGGTGATGTTGAGGAGGGCATCAAACAGGAAATTAGGGGTGCATGCAATGAAGGTGCAGCAGTTATCATGGGTGACTTTAATACGCATACCGATTGGGCTAACCAAACTGGAAGCAATACGGTGGAGGAGGATTTCCTGGAGTGCATAAGGGATGGTTTTCCAGACCAATATGTCGAGGAACCAACTAGGGGGGAGGCCACCTTAGACTGGATGTTGTGTAATGAGAGAGGATTAATTAGCAATCTCGTTGTGCGAGGCCCTTTGGGGAAGAGTGACCATAATATGGTGAAATTCTACATTAGGATGGAGAATGAAACAGTTAATTCAGAGACCATGGTCCAGAACTTAAAGAAGGGTAACTTTGAAGGTATGAGGCGTGACTTGGCTAGGATAGATTGGCAAATGATACTTAAGGGGTTGACAGTGGATGGGCAATGGCAGTCATTTAGAGTACGCATGGATGAACTACAACAAATGTACATCCCTGTCTGGCGTAAAAATAAAAAAGGGAAGGTGGCTCAACCGTGGCTATCAAGGGAAATCAGAGATAGTATTAAAGCCAAGGAAGTGGCATACAAATTGTCCAGAAATAGCAGCGAACCCGGGGACTGGGAGAAATTTAGAACTCAGCAGAGGAGAACAAACGGTTTGATTAGGGCAGGGAAAATAGAGTACGAGAGGAAGCAGCAGGGAACATTAAGACGGACTACAAAAGCTTCTATAGATATGTAAAGAGAAAGAGGTTAGTAAAGACAAATGTAGTTCCCCTGCAGTCAGAATCAGGGGAAGTCACAATGGGGAACAAAGAAATGCAGACCAATTGAACAAGTACTTTGGTTCGGTATTCACTGAGGAGGACACAAACAACCTACCGGATATCAAAAGGGTCAGAGGGTCTTGTAAGAAGGAGGAACTGAGGGAAATCCATATTAGTCGGGAAATTGTGTTGGGGAAATTGATGGGATTGAAGGCCGATAAATCCCCAGGGCCTAATGGTCTGCATCCCAGAGTACTTAAGGAGGTGGCCTTGGAAATAGCAGATGCATTGACAGTCATTTTCCAACATTCCATTGACTCTGGATCAGTTCCTATGGATTGGAGGGTACCCAATGTAACACCACTTTTTAAAAAAAGAGGGAGAGAGAAAACAGGGAATTATAGACCGGTCAGCTTGACATCGGTAGTGGGTAAAATGGTGGCATCAATTATTAAGGATGTCATAGCAGCGCATTTGGAAAGAGGTGACATGATAGGTCCAAGTCAGCATGGATTTGTGAAAGGGAAATCATGCTTGACAAATCTGGAATTTTTTGAGGATGTTTCCAGTAGAGTGGACAAGGGTGAACCAGTTGATGTGGTATATTTGAACTTTCAGAAGGCTTTCGACAAGGTCCCACACAAGAGATTAATGTGCAAAGTTAAAGCACAAGGGATTGGGGGTAGTGTGCTGACGTGGATTGAGACTGGTTGGCAGACAGGAAGCAAAGAGTAGGAGTAAATGGGTACTTTTCAGAATGGCAGGCAGTGACTAGTGGGGTACCGCAAGGTTCTGTGCTGGGGCCCCAGCTGTTCACTTTGTACATTAATGATTTAGACGAGGGGATTAAATGTAGTATCTCCAAATTTCGGATGACACTAAGTTGGGTGACAGTGTGAGCTGCAAGGAGGATGCTATGAGGCAGCAGAGTGACTTGGATAGATTAGGAGAGTGGGCAAATGCATGGCAGATGAAGTATAATGTGGATAAATGTGAGGTTATCCACTTTGGTGGTAAAAACAGAGAGACAGACTATTATCTGAATGGTGACAGATTAGGAAGAGGGGAGGTGCAACGAAACCTGGGTGTCATGGTCCATCAGTCATTGAAGGTTGGCATGCAGGTACAGCAGACGGTTAAGAAAGCAAATGTCATGTTGGCCTTCATAGCGAGGGGATTTGAGTACAGGGGCAGGGAAGTGTTACTATAAGTTGTACAGGGCCTTGGTGAGGCCTTGGAGTATTGTGTCTCCTAACTTGAGGAAGGACATTCTTGCTATTGAGGGAGTGCAGCGAAGGTTCACCAGACTGATTCCCGGGATGGCGAGACTGACATATCAAGAAAGACTGGATCAACTGGGCTTGTATTCACTGGAGTTCAGAAGAATGAGAGGGGATCTCATAGAAACGTTTAAAATTCTGATGGGTTTAGACAGGTTAGATGCAGGAAGAATGTTCCCAATGTTGGGGAAGTCCAGAACCAAGGGTCACAGTCTAAGGATAAGGGGTAAGCTATTTAGGACCGAGATGAGGAGAAACTTCTTCACCCAGAGAGTGGCGAACCTGTGGAATTCTCTACCACAGAAAGTTGTTGAGGCCAATTCACTAAATATATTCAAAAAGGAGTTAGATGTAGTCCTTACTACTAGGGGGATCAAGGGGTATGGCGAGAAAGCAGGAATGGGGTACTGAAGTTGCGTGTTCAGCCATGAACTCATTGAATGGCGGTGCAGGCTAGAAGGGCCGAATGCCTTACTCCTGCACCTATTTTCTATGTTTCTATGTTTCTAAGCCGATTGGAGACCTGCTCTGACTTGCTTAAAACCTGTTACATCTCTAACTTTTTCCAGTTCTCATGAAAGGTCATCGACCTGAAACGTTAACTCTGTTTCTCTCAGATGCTACCTGACCTGCTGAGTATTTCCAGCATTTTCTGTTTTTATAATTGCAATCTCTGAATTGCTTCACCTGATGGCTCCCTATGGCGACGGCACCAAAACCTGTTAGAGCACGACTGGTAGTCTCTGTTGGCAGTTTTGAATTGGCTGTAGCCTGTAGGCATGTCTCGCTTTCAACAGCATTGTCTGGTTTCGAGATGGCTGTTCCTTTGTTCAATCTGTGCACCAGACGAACAGTCTGCATGCGAGCCATTGTCTATTGTGATCGGGGCTGCTTCTTAATCGTCTGCACCTTGAGTGATGTTGCTGCATCTATAACAGCATCAGTATTTGCAGGATGAGCCACGTTATTGAATTGTACACGTCTATCTTCCCTCAGATGCTCCTGTTGGATCAGTGGTCCCTCGGAGATCAGGGGGATATGTTCTAGCAGTTGGAAAAAGGTTTGCCTTTCTCGACTTTGAAAAGGAAACCGTTACTGACATAGCCCTGGTCGACCAAGATAAAGCAAACAACAGATTTAATGATGGCAAAGTGGACCCTGCTGGACGTTTCTTTGCAGGTTAGTCACAACCAATTTTGCATTTTACATCTCTGTCCACATACAGCTTTGCTGAAATTGGCTTTCACCATTTTACCCTTGTGTTGATCAGGTCTACTTTAATCTACCTTAGGTAAGGTACTTTAGACTTAAAAAGGCAGTTGGATGACGGCAGAATGGATCACCAATTTAGGACTGAGATGTGGAGACATTTCTTCACTCAGAGGGTGGTGAATCTTTGAAATTCTCTATCCCAGAGGGCTGTGGAAGCTCAATTGTTGAGTGTATTCACCACAGAGATCGATAAATTTTTGGACATTAAGGGAATCAAGGGATGTGGGAATAGTGCGGGAAAGTGGAGTTGAGGTAGAAGATCTGTCATGATCTTATTGAATGGTGATGCAGGCTTATGGGGCCCTATGGCCTGCTCCTGCTCCTATTTCTTAGTAAGGTGTGTGACTTGAAGGTGGTGGTGTTCTCATACACCTGCTGCCCATGTCCTTCTAGATGGTGGAGGTTGCCGGTTTGGGCAGTAAACTAATCAAGAGGTTTCGAAGATTTATCCATAGAATTTAATCATCATAGACATTCCTCGAATTCGAGGAAGACTTGCTTCCACTCTAAAAGTGAGTTCTTAGGTGACTGAACAGTCCAATTTAAAAGGCAGTAATGAAAGGGTACAAGTGATTTCCTAAAGCACAACTCTGAAGATCAAGTAAATTACAAAGCTTGCTAGATTTTCTACCCATTGACTATGAATATCTAGACTAATAACTAGATTATGTGACAGACTTGAAATTATGTTCTGATATTTTAACTTAAAAAAAGGTATCATACACACAAGGGGTACGATAGCATAGTGGTAATGTTGCTGGACTAGTAATCCATAGGTCTGGATTAATGATCCAGAGACATGAGTTCAAATCCCACCACGGCAGCTGGGGAATTTAAATTTAGATAAATCTGGAATAAAAAGTGAATGTCAGTAATGGTGACCAGGAAACTACTGGACTGTTGTAAAAACCCATCTGGTTCACTAATGTCCTTTAGCGAAGAAAATCTGCTGTCGTTACCCAGTCTGGCCCATCATCATCAGAGGCAGTCCCTTGAAATCGAAGAAGACTTGCTTCAACTCTAAAAGTGAGTTCTCAGGTGACTGTACAGTCCAATATGGGAATTACAGTCTCTGTCACAGGTGGGAAAGGGTGGGGTGGGTAGTCTGGTTTTCCGCACACTCCTTCCGCTGCCTGCGCTTGTTTTCTGCATGCTCTCGGCGACGAGACACGAGGTGCTCAGCACCCTCCCAGATGCTCTTCCTCCACTTAGGGCGATCTTTGGCCAGGGACTCCCAGGTGTCAGTGGGGATGTTGCACTTTATCAAGGAGGCTTTGAGGGTGTCCTTAAAATGTTTCCTCTGCCCACCTGGGGCTCGCTTGCCATGTAGGAGTTCTGAATAGAGCGCTTGCTTTGGGAGTCTCGTGTTGGGATGCGGACATTGTGGCCCGCCCAACGGAGCTGGTCGTGTGTGGTCAGTGCTTCGATGGTGGGGATGTTGGCCTGATTGAGAACACTGACGTTGATTTACCTACCCTCCCAGTGGATTTGCAAGAGGTTGTAGGTAGGTGACCCCAGACCCACAGCAATGTGGTTGACTCTTTACTGCTCTCTGAAATGGCCTACCAAGCCACACGGTTATGTTCAAGAAGGTGATTCACTGCCACCTTCTCAAGGGCAATTAGGAATGGGTAATAAACTTTGGCCTTGTTGACAAAACCCACATCCCGTGAATGAATACAAAATATGATTTAATTTAATTTTTATATGTTCTTAAGTCTTGAATCCATTTTTTTGCTGGTGGTGATATGACCCTTTTTGATATATCAAGAAATGCAAGGGTATACCTATTTGGAAAGGATGAACAGGCTGGGTTTCTTTTCTCTTGAAAGTGACCTAGTATGACCTAATAGAGGTCTTTAAAATGATGAAAGGTTTTGATAGAGTAGATACAGCAAGTGTTTCCACTTGAGGGGAAGAGCAAACCTAGAGGCCATCAGTATAAGATAGTCAGCAAGAAATCCAATCGGGAATTCAGAAGAAACTTCTTTACCCAGAGAGTGGCGAGAATGTGGAACTCACTACCACAGGGAGTGGTTGAAGCGAATAGTATAGATGCATTTAAGGGGAGGCTAGACAAGCACATGAGGGAGAAGGGAATAGAGAGTTAAGCTGATAGAGTTAGGTGAGGAAAGATGGGAGGAGGCTCGAGTGGAGCATAAACACCGACATGGACTGATTGGGCCGAATGGCCAGTTTCTGTGATTATGACATATTATAGAATATAATGGAGTTATTCTGTGATCCCAACTTATATTATCTCTACCTCACACTCCCTATGAATGTGACTCCTCTATTGGAAGCATGGAATTGTGGAATCATCCCTATATTCTCAATATCAGAAATTACTGCATACTCTTTGCATGTGCTATTAATGTATTAGGAAAACTTCAATGGTTAGTATTTACAGGGCTAACACTGACTTCTGCTACAGGGACCATGGCAATTGAGACTCGTCCAGCTGAAGTCGAAAGGCAGCAGGGATCTCTCTATGCTCTGCAGTCTGATCACTCTGTGGTCAAGCACTTTGACCAAGTGGACATTTCTAATGGTCTGGACTGGTCACTGGATCACAAGACCTTTTATTATATAGACAGCTTATCTTTTGCTGTGGATGCGTTTGACTATGACCTACACTCAGGAAAGATCTGTAAGTATATTTTAAAACGTACTTGGTCACATGTTGGAATGAGCCATTTTGTGATGTGTACATTTTTTTCTAGAAAGGTATATTCTTGGCCTCTCTGTTGCTGTGCAATAAATTATAGTTGGCTGCAAGGACAAATGGGCAAAGCTATTCCTGAGCCTCTCTCTGTGCTGACAGGGTGTGTGTGGGAAAAGCACTGGGTTGACTCTTCCTCTGATTTGCCCCTCCATGCCCAGGGAGAAATGCCCGATTGCCTCTTGGTGTCTCGCTATAGTGACACAGCTGAGATAGGGAAGTCAACAATGCAAGGTTAGTGTGTAGGAACCTGAGTCCTACCGATCTCAGGCAGCACATTGAGACTCCAGCACCCTGTGCTGCTCCCTAATATTGCTTATATTCATTGATTTGGTCCATGACTAATGTTCATCTTTTGTTAATGGCAATAGGGTTTTAACTAAAGACTTGTATTTATATAGCGCCTTTCACGACCACCGGACATCGCAAAGTGCTTTACAGCCAATTAAGTACTTTTGAAGTGTAGTCACTGTTGTAATGTGGGAAACACGGCAGCCAATTTGCGCATAGCAAGCTCCCAAAAACAGCAATGTGATAATGATCAGATAATCTGTTTTGTTATGTTGACTGAGGGATAAATATTGGCCAGGACACCAGGGATAACTCCCCTACTTATCTTTGAAATAGTGCAATGGGATCTTTTACATCCACCTGAGAGAGCAGTTGGGGCCTCGGTTTAACATCTCATCTGGCACCTCTGACAGTACAGCATTCGTTCAGTACTGCACTGGAGAGTCAGCCTAGCTTTAAGTGCTCAAGTTCCTGGAGTGGGACTTGAGCCCACCACCTTTTGACTCAGAGGTAAGTGCACTACTCACTGAGCCACAGCAGACACATACATGTAAACACTTTTTAGACAAACTTTTGTTGAAGTTTCTTTTGCTTACTTGCCCCCACTTCAGCCCTGCCATGTTATGTCAGCTTGGCTCCGTTAGTAGCACTCGTATCTCAGGTTGTGGGCCCGGGACTTTAGTATATGATCTAGGCTGGGATTCCAGTGCAGGACTGAGGGAGTGCTATACTTCCAGCGGTGCTATCCTTTGATTAGGTGTTGAACCAAAATCCTGTCTTGTTTGTTCCAGTGGTTCAGGTAGATGATAATGGCTCCATGGCACTAATCTCAGAAGAATAGGCAGTTCTGCCAGAGTTTAGGCCAACTTTCATCCCTCAACCAACATCACTAAAACAGATTGCGCCGCTGTGTTTGCTGATGTGACAACGGCGGTTGAAATTCTTCTACGCGGTATAATTAGCGACGTGCTTATTTGTACTGCAAAATGGCCAACATGCTCCACCCTTTGTTTCTGATTGGTCCCCTTGGAAGATAAGCCACACCCTGAGGTTTCACAGGAATGTGTAACTGGAACTGTCCATCCCAAGATCTCACTGACTTTGCAAATTGTAACTCGATCCACGTTGACTTTCTGAAGCGACAGGGGACAGAGCTCCCCAGAAGACAGCAAGGGCCAGCCAAAGTGCCTTATCTCAGTGCAAGTGCATCCTCCTGCCCCCCTCCACCCCAACATTGATGGGCAGGCATTGTGTACGGATTGTTAACAGGTTTATTGGGTATGAAGTGAATAGTGACAGTGTCATGACTTCTGGATATCATCCACGCCAACGATGTCCCTTATAGAGGTTTGGATGAACGTGATCCGTCATCCCCCCCACCTGTGTCTCACCCCCCCAACCCCCCCACCAGTATTTCTCTCTCTCTCCCCCCAGTCTCTCTCTCCCCTCCAGCCTCTCTTTCTCTCTTCCCCCCCAGCCTCTCTCTCCACCCCCCTGCCTCTCTCTCCCCTCGTCCCCCACCCCCCCCGCCCCTCCCCCGCAGCCTCTCTCTCCCCCACAGCCTCTCTCTCTACCCCCAGCCTCTCTCCCCTCCCCCCAGCCTCTCTTTCCTCCTCCCCCCAGCCTCTCTTTCGCTGGCGGGCCCAGGCCGGCCGGGGTGGTGGGTTGAGTCAGAGCTTCAGGTCCTGCTTCTCGGCACCATGCGCATGGAATGATTCAGGCCGGGAGGTGGAGGGGGGGGAGGGGCGGAGTTTGAGGGGGCGGGGCTTGTCGCCTCTCAGTCAAAAAGGTGCAGTACAAATAGTTACATCGTATAATTAGTGCACCAGTTAACGCATTTACATCAAGCTCTCGTGTCCGTTATTTTAATAACATCATTAACCCGTAGCACGCACAGGAATTTGACGGTAAATGGTCAAAATAATACACGGGCATTTCTACCCCCATGAAGGAGGCAACTTGTAATTTCTCCAATTGAATATTGGGAAGACCGAAGCCATTGTTTTCAGTCCCCACCACAAACTACGTTCCTTAGGCACTGACACCATCCCTCTCCCCAACTTCTGTCTGAGGCTGAACCAGACTGTTCGGAACCTTGGTGTCATATTTGAACCTGAAATGAGCTTTCGACCACATATCCGCAGCATAACTAAGACCGCCCATTTCCACCTCCGTCTCATCACCCGTCTCCGCTCTTGCTTCAGCTAATCCACTGCTGAAACCCTCATCCATGTCTTTGTTACCTGTAGACTTGACTATTCTAACGCACTCTTGGCTGGCCTTCCACATTCTACTCTATGTAAACTAGAGGTGATCCAAAACTGGGCTGCCCGTGTCCTAACTCGCACCAAGTCCTGTTCATCCATCACCCCTGTGCTCGCTGACCTACATTGGCTTCCCGTTAAGCAACACCTCGATTTCAAAATTCTCATCCTTATTTTCAAATCCCTCCATGGCCTCGCCCCTCCCTATCTCTCCCCTCAGCACCACAACTCCCCAAGATGTCTGCGCTCCTCTAATTCTGCCCTCTTGAGCATCCCTGATTATAATTGCTCGACCATTGGTGGCCGTGCCTTCTGTTGCCTCGGCCCCAAGCTCTGGAGCTCCCTCTCTAAACCTCTCCACCTCTCTCCCTCTCTTTCCTCCTTCAAGACACTCTAAAACCTACCTCTTTGACCAAGCTTTTGGTCACCTGCACTAATTTGTACATATGCGGCTCGATGTCAAATTTTTTGTCTTATAATACTCCTGTGAAGTGCCTTGGGAAGTTTCACTACGTTAAAGGCGCTATATAAATACAAGTTGTTGTTGTTGTCATCTATGTTCCCTTTAATTATTTTTTGTGGGCAAGTAGCCCATTCAAATTTCCACGCATGCACAGCTTTTCCCATTGTGAAGCTGGCAAGCGACCTGCATGGGACCTGCAGAGCACTGCTCGGCCGCACAGCTTAACAGGAACATTGCTCATCGCCACCTTGTTCATGGATGCCATGTTTCAGATTGTAATTCTTTAAAGGAAGGGATGTGCGTTCGTAATGAATAAGACTTTATTTTTTTACATTACTGTATAGCAAATCGAAGACTTATGTACAAGCTTGAACAAGCGGAGGCTATTCCAGATGGACAGTGCATCGATGCAGAGGGAAAACTTTGGGTTGCCTGTTACAAGGGTGGACGAGTCCTGCGTATTGACCCAGAAACAGGTAAATCAATTAAATATGTAAACGGCGATGTCCAATTTTGTGCTTGAAAAAACTATAATTTCCCATTTTGACACTTCAATACCAGTATCAGAATTCATTATTATATTTTTTACACCAGTTTATTGTTATCTTTTTCCTTTAATCTTCTGCATAACATTCTCTAGCCAGCAATGCATCTGTTGGTCTGATGCAGAATGTTATTAGTGCTGAGGGTGAGCCACTCACAAGCCACTTTTGAACCACATGTCAATGTCCAATATCTCTTCCCATCATCCCCACTAGGAAACTTCTCCGGTTAACTTGGCTGAGATCATTAACTCACCGTGTGGGCTATTGTGGATTCTAACCCAAGTTCTACCACACCATGGTAGTTTCATACATCCCTCCGTACTACCAGACAAGGCAAATCTACAATTACAACAACAATGCCTTTTGTAGTTCATCAGAATTACTTCATGCATATATATCTATAGACCTTGCCCTACTTTAAGATCATAATCTATAGGATCGCCATTTTAACCCCAGTTTTGACTGTCTGCATTGGGTATATTTTGCCAATTCCTGCATGATTGCAATACCGAGTACCACAGCGTCCTCAAATGCAGGAAGAAAAGATAATTGGTAAAACATGTCGTTCATTATATAAGTCAGTCATGAAAATTGGATTTATATAAGTGCCATTAATGAAAAAAATGTCTGAAGACATTTCACAAATGGAAGTCGCTATGGGGAATGGATGCTTTGCCATAGAAGATTAGGAAGGATAATTTAAAAAAAGATGGGTTGAAGAAAGGTTTTCAAAGGCGGAGAGAGAAAATGAAAGGTTTAGGGAGGGAGATACTGAGAGAAGGTCTGAGAGGCTTAAAACTCCACCACCATGGTAGACGAAGGCTACAAAAGTCAGAGGGCTGAAGGATATGTGAGGGTTACAAGACTGGAGGACGTTGCAGAGAGAAGATGAGGAAAAACCATGGAAAAGATATGAAGATAAGGATGAGTATTTTAAATTTAATGTATTGGGGACCGAGAGCCAATGTAGGCCAGCAAAAATGGGGAGATTGGGACTAGAGGTTATGTACTTTGGCAGAAAAAAAATCAAAGAGCAAGTTATTATTTAAATGGAGAAAGATTGCAAAGTGCCACAATACAGCGGGATCTGGGGGTACTTGTGCATGAAACACAAAAGGATAGTATGCAGGTACAGCAAGTGATCAGAAAGGCCAATGGTATCTTGGCCCTTATTGCAAAGGGATGGAGTATAAAAGCAGTGAAATCTTGCTACAGCTGTACAAGGTATTGGTGAGGCCACACCTAGAATACTGCGTGCAGTTTTGGTTTCCATATTTACGAAAGGATATACTTGCTTTGGAGGTAGTTCAGAGAAGGTTCACTCGGTTGATTCTGAGGATGAGGGGAGGAAAGGTTGAGTAGGTTGGGCCTCTACTCATTGGAATTCAGAAGAATGAGAGGTGACCTTATCGAAACGTGTAAGATTATGAGGGGGCTTGACAGGGTGGATGCAGAGAGGATGTTTCCACTGAAGGGGGAGCCTAGAACTAGAGGGCATGATCTTAGAATAAGGGGTCGCCCATTTAAAACAGAGATGAGGAGAAATTCCTTCTCTGAGGGTTGTAAATCTTTGGAATTCGCTGCCTCAGAGAGCTGTGGAAGCTGGGACATTGAATAAACGTAAGAAAGAAATAGACAGTTTCATAAACAACAAGGGGATAAGGGGTTATGGGGAGCGGGCAGGAAAGTGGATCTGAGTCCATGATCGGATCAGCCATGATCTTATTGAATGGCGGTGCAGGCTCGAGGGGCCGTATGGCCTACTCCTGTTCCTATTTCTTATGTTCTTATGTTCTTATATTCTAGAACAGGAGATGGGTGTCTTAGTTTTGGATAAGTTGTAATTTCTGGATGTTAAAGGATGGGGGACCAACAAGGAGGGCTTTGGAATAATCAAATGTGGAAGTGATGAAAGGATAAGTGTTTCGGTGGAAGGACTGACATGGAGCATTGTTGCAGAGGTGAATTAAGTGGTCTTGGTAATGGTTAAGAGGTAGGGTTCGAAGCTCAGCTCTGTGTTGAACAGACACTTTGGGCTGGATTTTCATTTTGATTGCGCCTCTGTTTGCGCCCCAGAGGGGGCGGTAATGGGTCACAAAATGCTGAGCACCTGGACGGCCAGCTTCCAGCACCCCACCGGCAAATTTGGTGGCGGTTTTGCGGCTGCACTGAGCAGTACCGCCCAGGAGTGTCACGCCGCTCTGCAACAACCCAGTTTTGACAGCGATGCGATATTTATTTGGAGCGGCACTCGTAGCGCTCCCTAGTGACACCGCCAGAGAAAGCAGGCGGTCCGAGCTGTCCTGGGGCGCTAAGGGAAGAAATGATTGCAAAAGATAAGTGAAATTGATATTGCTTTGTGTTTTTTTTTGCCATCCACCTTTATTTGGGGGGAGTAGTTCGTCGGGAATGTTTTATGTGTTTTTTGTCCCGATTTTTTTTTTCTCGCAGGGAGGCCTCTCTTCGGACGGTCCGAAGCTGGCTCTTCAGCAACAGATTTTCAGTTGCTCACCCGGCCTAGCGTCCTAAGAGACGTGTGGAACGCCTCCCTTAGCGCTCCGCTCCAGAATCAGGGCGCAGCAACCGAATTTTCTGGCTGCCGTCGCAAACAATTTCTCGCCGCAAAATTTACCGACCCACCGACATTAGCGCCCGAAGAAGCCTCCAACCAAAAATCCAGCCCAAAGATTTTGCTCAGTCTGACTTAACCAGAGTGAGAGGTTGAGGTAGGGGATGGAATCAGTGGCAAAGGAGGTTGTGGCAGGAGCGGGTGAATACAATCACTCACTAATACTCAGTTGGTGGAAGCTGTGACTCATCAATGACTTCATGGTGAACAGTCTGGCTGCTATGGAGTCAAGAGACGTGGTGAAGAGGTCGAGCTGGACATCAGCAGCATATAAATGAAAGCTGATTCTGTGCTGAGGAAGATGTCACCGAGGGGCAGCATGTAGATGAGGATGAGGAGAGGGTCAAGGGAAGCTACTCATAGGATTCAAGAGATGAAAGTGGTAGGTGGGAAGAGAAGCCATTGCTGAAGATGTCGGGTTGCAGTGGAATCACATGAGGTCTACCTTAAGGAGCTAGACAACGGAGTTCTCTAGTAACTTATTATGGCAGATGATTGCAGTCAAAGAAAGTTCGTTCCTTGTTTGCGCTCCATTTTAGAATTTTGCACCTGGAATTTCCGTGGTTACTCTTCCGATCTCCCCCTAACACTGAAATAACATAAATATCTAAAAATGGCACTTCATGATATTTCTTCGGGATTACACCTATGTTACGGTGGAGCATGGGAGAACCCAGTGCAACTCCCCTCCCCCTTCACCCTTAGATCCACACTCAGTAAATCCAATGCTAGGAGACTCTGAATCCAGTCTGAATCCATCCAAATCCTCATTTTGCTCATCGTCATCATCATCGACAGTCCCTCGAAATTGAGGGAAGACTTGCTTCCACTCTAAAAGTGAGTTCTCAGGTGACTGAACAGTCCAATACGGGAATTATAGTCTCTGTCACAGGTGGGACAGACAGTCATTGAAGGAAAGGGAGGGTGGGACTAGTTTGCCGCACACTCCTTCCGCTGCCTGCGCTTGATTTCTGCACGCTCTCGACGACGAGACTCGAGAGCTCAGCGCCCTCCTGGATGCACATCTTCCACTTAGGGAGGTCTTTGGTCAGGGACTCCAAGGTATATCTGGGGATGTCGCACTTTATCAAGGAGGCTTTGAGGGCATCCTTGAAATGTTTCCTCTGCCCACCTGGGGCTCGCTTGCCGTGTCGGAGTTCCGAATAGAGCGCTTGCTTTGGGAGTCGTTTTGCTCACAACGACAGTGAAGTCTAAAGCCCAGAAATCACAGATAAGAATCTTTCCTTCAGGTAAGAGGATCCAGACAGTGAAGCTGCCCGTTGACATGACCACATCTTGCTGCTTCGGAGGAAAGGATTACTCCGAACTTTATGTAACATCAGCTGTGGACGGGATGGATGAAGAATGGAAACAGAGACAGCCGCAAGCAGGCGGCATTTTTAAGGTCGGTCGATAGAATGCGATAATTGCCGATAATATCGCGATAGTGCTGGAGCTGTGAATCACAATTGCAAACTTTCTGATCTGCCATGCCACTCCCCTCTCAGCTGGCGAGAGTTCCGCCCAGACCATATGGAGGGCCGACTGGGTAGAATTTCCCGGCTAGCTCTAGAACTCCTTCGGACACAACTCCACAATAGCTTTTAAAAAGGATGTGGATACAAATTTGATAAGTATTCGGTGCTGTAAAATCCTATGATTCTAATATTTTTTGGCAAAGGATACTTTACCAAATTGTGCATGTACAACACAACAACTTGTATTTATATAGCGCCTTTAACGCATTAAAACGTCCCAAGGCGATTCACAAAAGTGTTAGCAGACAAAAATTTGACACTGAGCCACATAAGAAGAAATTACAGCAGATGACCAAAAGCTTGGACAAAGAGGTAGATTTTAAGGAGGAAAGAGAGAAGCAGAGCCGGAGAGGTTTAGGGAGGGAATTCCAGACCTTAGGGCCTAGGCAGTTGAAAGCATGGCCACCAATGGTTGAGTGCTTATAATCAGGGATGCTCAAGAGGGCAGAATTTGAGGAGCGTAGATCTAATTTATTAACAGCCTACATAACAGTACTACTGTTATCTCATGGATACATGTTGATGTTGACAAATGTGCTGACTCCCCAGGGGCCATGTATGAAAACGCAGTCATCCCTGGGAATAACAAAACCGCCTAAGTGTCACGGTCAAGCTTTGTTTACACGCCTTGAGTGTTTAGCAACGGCTCTCCTGTCTGTGTAGTAGCCTGAGGAACTGCTTTCTTTTTCTTTTTCTCCTGAGCTTACGGCTTGTAACTAGCAGATATGCTACAATCAGGAGTTGGCCGATTACTAAGGCATGCGATCCCACCCGGATCCATGCAGGTATGTCTGCCCGTATCCCCAAATCCCACCATGCTGGGGGTTTAATCTGGGCAATCTCCCCTGCTAGAATTTCAGTTTTCTGCTCCATGGTGTAAAAATGTTTTTGCGACAAATCCACTGCCTGGAGGAGGGCTGTAAGTTTCTCAGGTAGTGGGGCAGTGGGATAGCCAAACTGGGCGGCATATTGTTGTAGGTGGCTGAGGTTGTTTTGTACCGTGAGGTGAATCGTGGAAGGTTCAGGGATGGGTGTGATTCTGGTGTGTGCCACTTGAACCTCTGCCCTGGGTTTAAAGCAAAAGCTGCTGTACGGTATTGGACACCACCTTCCCAGTCCGTGTTCATACCATTGGGCACTTGTGGTGACACAATATGTCCCATCGCCTACATATGCTACCTGTGGAGGCATGTGGTTAGGGGCCATTAACTCCATTGTGCAATTGATAGGCTCTGCCCCAGCAGTGCTGAATCCGCATTGTGGCCTTGCAAAAGCGTTCAAGTGCTGGGGGCACAGGATTACCTGTGCTCCCCTGCTCCGACAACCCGAGAGGTCTGTACCTGTCACAGTGTGCTCCCACATTGTGACATAAGGTGGGACCTCTTGGAATCGCCCATACCACCCCATCCCCGACATCCTGCCACCACCTATAGAAAGCAATGGAGACCCCCTCTGAACACACGCGAGTGGATCCCCACATACACAAATAAATTCCTTGGTCGTACGCCCACCATTTCTCCCAGCACACCATTACCCCGCCAGATGACCCCATGATGGTTCGGTAGGTATCATTATCCAGACGTTTCCAGTCCGAGTGTCGGTCTCCCTCGTCCCTCTTGAGCTTTCTGAGCCACCACCACCGTCTCAGAGGTATGTCCCCTTGCCAAGTTAGGCATACCTTCCTGCCTTCTGACACTCTCACTCTGGAAGTGGCCACAGTGATCTCCGGGAATTGGATGGAGACCTCTCCGTAGGTAAAGTCCTTATGGTTGGAGTACTTGGTGGAGTTCGATCCCAACCACCCAGGCCATCTCCCCTCGTGGGAGTAGGTGACCCGGCCATCTGCCGCCGGAGTCCTTTCTCCTGTGGTCACTGTCGGCGCTTTGCCCCCGGAGCATCCGAAAACCAGGGAGTCCTCGGTGTCCCCTCGGTGCCCGGTGCAGATCCTTAGCGATACCAGCATCACTAACGTCCAGTAGGGAGGTGTTGACATCTGAAAGGCAAGAAGAATATGGCCTTGCCTTGAGAGACCTCTCCAGGCTCGGCCCACTTAACATGTTCTGAACATAACATGCTGTACCCAACCGTCACTGCCTTACCTAAACACATATGCACAGAACACAAAGTAACAAAACAGGAAGGGAAAATATATACACCGCCACCCGTCCCTGATTGGCACGGTGCTATTTACCCATGTTGTTGGCCGCCTGCCAGTGAATCTGTTGAAGCTGTTCAAACAGATTCCTGACGAAGTGGTCCCGGTTCACTTCTCGAAGCTGCCCTTCGGTGAGAACCGGCGCCAACACATGCACTGGGGTTCTCATGATCCGGCCTGTCATCAGCTCATGGGGTGAGTACCCTGTGCTCTTTGACTGACTGGCCCGGATTCCCATGAGGACCAACGGTAAGACTTCCACCCACTTGTTCGGTGAGTCTCCCGTCTCCTTCCGCAGCCTTTCCTTTAGGGTCCGGTTCAGGTGTTCTACGGGGCCTGAGGACTGAGGGTTGTTTGCAGTGCAAACCAGACAGCCCGCACAGAAGTTGCGGACGTCTTCCCGGAGGCCTGGCCACCACCCTGCCTTTTCTACCCGTTGCCAGGTAGATTCCGGCCCGGGGTGTCCCGCACCTGACCCTCATGGGCCAGCTGAAGGAATTCCCTCCGGTGTTGTGGCGGCACTACCCATTTGTCCCCTTTAAACAACATGCCTTCCCGCACAGCAATATCTGCAGCACTGTATGGGCCCTCCGCCTTTTCCTCCTTTTTGATAGCAGCCAAGGCAGCCTTCAGGATCGGATCCTGCATCTGGACTACTTTAAGATCTGGGGCCGCAGCCGCCCCTACGCTCCCTTGTGTCCCTGGCTTGCTTCTTGCTGCTGCTATCCTGCCTGCCTCGTATGGGTCCCATGGGCGACCTGTACGAGCACCTTCCCTTGCCAGCAGGTCTGCCTGCTGGTTACCTTCCCCCCGTGGCTCAGTTTTGGAGTGGGCCTTTACCTTATGGATATATACATCCCCGGTTTCTCCCACTGCAGCCACGATCTTTTCTAGCAGGGGTTTGGTCACAAGGGGCTTCCCATCCGCAGAGGTGTACCCCCGGCGTGACCAAATCGCCAGATACTCTGTTCACGAATTGCAAGTGAACATGCTGTCCGAGCAAATCGTGTATGGGGTAGGGAATTCCTCGGGGTGTGTGACCACATACATCACCGCCGAGAGTTCCGCCTGCTGGGCGCTCAGGGTGCATGGGAGTTTAAGAGCCAAGGCAATCCCTGCCTTGGGATCCCAAACTCCGCAGCCCATGAGTCTTGTACCCGCGGACACTGAACTGGAGCCATCAATGTAGATCTCGCGGCCTGTGGGGTATATCCCTGTCCGAAATCCAAAGTTGATGTCCCATACCCCCTCCACAGAGCATCTATGCGGCTGCCCTGGATAGATTACATTTTCTGCGAGCCTGGGCTCACAAAGGCCCTTGACCTTTAAAGTCATTTGGGAGAGGAGGAGGGTCCAGCGAGTGATTCTAGCACTGCTCACTGTCCCGTCCTTAATCCTCCCGTCCTACAGCATCTGCGTCGGGGTATGGTGGGTGAGGAGTGTAATGGGGGATATTCCGGTAAAGATCTAAGCTCTCTTTACTGCCCAGTGGGTGGCAAGCAAGTGCCTCTCACAATTGGAGTATCCCTTTTCTACCTCCGTGAGGACCCTGGAAGAGTGCACCACTGGTCTCAGCTGACCGTTTCGCCCCTGGAGCAACACTGCACTTAAGCTGTCGCCACTAGCTGCCACCTCCAGGAAGAATTCCTCCCCCCCATCAATTGCCCCTAGGGCTGGTGCTACCTGCAGGTCTCTCTTAAGATGGACAAATGCTGCCTCACAGCCCTCGTCCCATTCCCACTCGACCCCCTTATGTAGGAGTCTGAGCAGAGGGGCGGCTGTGGCTGCATAGTCCTCGATGAAGTCCCTACAGTAGCCAGTGATTCCCAGGAAAGAACTTACCCCCGACACATCCCTAGGGACAGGGAGTTCCTGCACTGCCTTTCTTCTAGCCTCATCAATGGCCCTTTCTCCTGCCCTTATCGTCAGGCCCAGGAATTTTACCTCCATTAGACCTATCTGGGCTTTTTTGGGGTTAACTTTAAAACCCCCTTCCTTCAGTAAGACCAGCAGTTCGGCCAGCAGTGGACCGTGTTCCTCACTGCTGTCTGTGAACAACAACAGGTCGTCCACATACTGGACCAGCTGGTGTGGTTGGCTGAAGCCTTTTAAGCAGTTCGCCATGCATTGGTGAAAGATGCTGGGACTATTATGAAAGCCCTGTGGGAGGCAGCTCCATGTATACTGCTGTTCCCGGAAGATGAAGGCAAACTTGTACTGGTCTTCCCTCCGTACAGGGATAGACCAGAACCCGTTGGATATGTCCAACACTGTGAACGTGGTTGCGGATGCAGGGATTTCCCCTATCAGATCCGCAACCGCCGCTACTGTGGGAGCACAAGCTGGGATGTTTTTATTGAGCACCCTATAATCCACCGTAGCCCTCCAAGAATTGTCCGGTTTCCTAACCGGCCAAAGCGGGGAGTTGACATGGGTGGCTATGGGTCTCAAAACACCCTGCTCGACAAGTGAGCTTAAAGCTGTCTCCAAGTCTGCTTCTGCCTCTCGGGGAAAGTCATACTGCATTTGCGGGCGGGACATGGGATCCCCATCTATTCTAACCTCCACTCCTGTGACTCTCCCACAATCGTGTTTATGGGTGGCAAATGCTGCAAGATTTGCTTGCACATAGGCCCGGTACTCGGCCGGGGGTTACCGACCAGAACCTCCAGGTCGTAACCCACTTTTGGCTTCATTGTACACAGAGTCCCTTTTCCCTGTTTCTTATCAATAACCATGACTTCTCCCTCTGCTCCCGTGCCCACTGTGCCACATAGACAGTGATTCCTCAAGTCTACTAGGATCTGGCGAGCGATGATGAAATCAGCCCCCAAGATCCCTTTTCCCACCTGCTCCCAGTTCATCAGGACGCACTTCCATTGTGTTTGGAGTGCTCCTAAACGAACTGCGAGCGGGACTGAGAAAAACCCAGCCTTCTCATTTCCTGTGAACCCAACTAGTTGATACGGCACCCCGTTTGATAGAGGTGAGGTTGCGGGGTCCTCCGAATGGACTATCGTGCTGGAAGCACCAGTGTCCAAAAGGTAAGCACCCAATACACCCTCAACCTCCATCTTGACCCAGGGCCGTCCCCAGGGCATTCTAATGGGCACGGGTATATAGGCTGGGTCTGGGCTAGTCATGGCCTCTGTACTGGCAGGGTTGCTGGTGCTTCCCTGCCTATTGCCGTGGCTACCTTCCCAGTCCCCTCCAGCGCTGTCCTCACTGCAGCTACTATCTCATCAAGGGATGGTGAGGAGCTCCCTCTACTTCCCCCACTCTGGGCGGCTCCTAAAGAACTTCTCCCCCCATATCTCTTTACTGGGCTCCTGCAATCCCTTTTAAAATGCCCAGCTTTCCCGCACCCGTAGCACACTCCCTCCTTATCAATCGAGCGACCACTCTCCTTGTGCCATTCCCTTTTGGGAATGGAGTTGGGTTTTACTTCATTTACACTACCTTTGGAGGTTTTCTCCTCCTCCCCTCCTCCATTCCGTTGGACCAGTGCCAGTTGCCTGACCACTGCTTCCTCGGTGAGGTTGGGGTCCCAGGAATCGAACCACAGTTCTGCCCTGGCCTTGAGCCGGGGCAAGCAGTTTGCCACCAGCATCCTCAGCCAGTGGCCAGTCTGTACCGCAGAAAGATTCGCCCGGTCGAGGAGCTCCCCACAGGCTGCGTGGTATACCACCCACAGCCTGTCCGCAAACGCCTGCGGGGTTTCCCCTGCGAGCTGCCTTGTCCTTTCGACCCGTTCGAAAGGACTGCCGTCATCGAAGCCCATAGCCTCAAGGACGGCCCTCTGGACCTCAGTAAATGTACGCTGTCCCCTCCGGCATTCTGCCGGTAGGGCCTGGTACAATTTGCTGTCCAGAGAGAAGAGCAGCAGCTTGGCTGTCTCTTCCTCATCGCACCCATTAATTTCCACTGCCTGCATCACCTCCATGAAGTGGATAGATGGGTCCCCACTGCTAGTGAGTTTGGCCAAATGGGCCACCATGGCCCTGAGTGATTGAACTCCATGGGGAACAATAAAGTCGCTCTCCAGTGCTCCCCGACCTTGGCCACCTCCCTGTGGAGGACCGTACTTGCGCTGCCTGACCGGGCACATCCGCCCTTGTTCAGGATCTTTCTGCGCTGGTCCCTCTACCTCCGGCTGTCCCACCATACCCGGTGCAGCAGACAGTGCCTGGTCGCCTGATCCAGCCTTTAACTGATCCTCGGCTGGAGCCTCACATCCCTGCTGCCGAGCGGGACCCATTGGTCCTGCCCCCAGCCCTGGGTATGCTACTACCTGCGTGCCCCGCTCCTCCTGGTACCCTACCGGACAAACCACCGGTGCCTCAGGAGGTGGTCGGGCGTCTCTTGCCTTTGGATTCTACCCCCCAATACTTTCCTTTGTCCCCTGTGGACCCTCCGGGTCCTATCAGGGCGACCATCCCCTTTGCCTGGGATAGAGCTTGGGTGAGAGTTTTAATCCTTTCCTGGCAGGTACCGTGATCTGTAAACTCACTGCTACTAGCCACTTTATAGGCTGTCTGTACATCTTTTACTTTATTCTCGAGTTCCCAAATTTTCTGGGTATACCGAGAGTTCTGTTCCCGGAGGGACCCCTCACTACCCTTGGCCTCAGTGACCTGACACTGAAGATAGTCCTGGCTATTTCGGAAGGTCTCCTCCAACTGCCTGTTCCTTTGCTGCTCCTCAGCTAATTCGGCCAGCAGGTTGTCCCCAACCGCAGGCCGGATAGCAGAGAGCTCCTCTGATTTCTGAGGACTCTGTTCCAAGCTTTCGGACTTGGCGGGTGAGGCAGATAAGCCAAATGGCCTTTTCCACCCTGTGGTTGTGGTCCTTCCCTGCTGTCCACTGAGCAGCAGCATCCACTGGGCGCTCTGCCCGAGTGAGGGCTTGCACCCAAGGTTTGGTGAGGTTCACCTTGCCAAAAATGTATGAGGAAATTCTCTCCTCCATTTTAGTTTCCTCTCTTATCACCTCATCTGTTATATTAACATCTCCTGTTTGCTTATGTCTTGCCGCGGTCACCATGTTCTGTAAGGGGTTCCCAGGGAGTGTTGTTGTGCCTTGGGTGTCTCTCTCTGGGCTTCTGCCCTCACAGCTTATGCCTGGCCTGTGAGGTACCCTGAGTGCTGCAAGAGCACCCCTGGAGAGACTGTGTCCACAGCTTATGAAGGGGGGTTTTGAGATTCGTGCATCCCCACAGCTTATGCCTAGCCTGTGAGGCACCTGTGAGTGTCAAACACTCCTAACCCCTTCTTCCCTAGCCTGTGACACACAATTGAGCGTTTTCGAGCTGCTCCTAGCTTCCCTTACACTGTTCTGACATAAGACTCACGATCAGGAGATGTAATACAATAGAACTGAGACAAGGTGATTCCAAGAGGAACTTTAGGCTTCCAATTTATTTGACAAGGTGTATCTCAACAAACAGCAATACATCAACAAAACAATCCCCCTAAATCCTACTAAACGGACACAACGAAAATCTTTACACAAGTTTAGCAGTACAATGTCCAACCTCCCACCTTTCCTGGCCTAACTGAGTTGGGAGTTCCGGGGACCAGAGGTTATACTCACTCCTGTGCCTTTCTGCAGTCTGGTGGTTTGTTTCTTCTATCTTCGGTGTCTTCGGACACTGGTTTTCCTTCAGTGTCGAGAGGCTTGCTGGTTGTTGGATCACAAAAGCACGGAACCACACACACTACGTCAGAAACCCCTTTTTATAGCCAGATTATACAGTCCGCCTCTCCTGCTGAAATCGATTCTTCCCATTGGTGGGCTTTGTGATTTTGAAAAATGCAGCAGTTTTAGATTATTGCGGGTTTTTTCCACTGATGTTAACCTACTCAAGGTTTGAATGGGTGTTGATTGCGTTGGCCTCCTGTAGCCATTGTGTAGGCCCTTGGGTTGTTTTGGGTTCCCTGGTTTCTGAAGGTCTGCATAATTTTCCTCCAATTCAGGTTTTCTAACCTACTCAAGGTTTGAGTAGGGGTTGATTGGGTTGGCCTCCTGTAGCCATTGTGTAGGCCCTTGGTTTGTTTTGGGTTCCGTAGTTTTCTGAAGATCTGCATAATTTCCTTCCATAGTGTAAACATGGGGAAGACAATAGCCCAATAATGGCTGTGAGTCAGTCCCAGTTTTCGAGCAAGTGCTCTCCCATTGGCTTGAAAGCCCCATGCTTCGGGCTGACTCTGTCTCACCATTGGCCCTCCGATGTCCTCCCCCGTCCAATCACTGCTCTGCCAAGGTCAAACTGTATCGGTTTCAATTCACAGCACAGACTGATCCCACAGCCCTTTTCCTTCTGGGTAAAATGAGGGGGTTTTCGTCCTCCCCTACATAATCGATGCTGTAAAATGCATGTGTCGATCTGGTTCGGTCCCGACGCTATCACTATCTCTGCTCAGACATAAATAATGATCAGAGAGGTCATGGAGGGCAGCGATGCCCATGGAACAATATCCAGCGCAAATCAGAATCTGTAGCGGCAGACAGGAGGTAACTGGACATAAAAATTAACGTTGAGTCCATATTCCTTTCTGTTTCAGATTACTGGACTTGGGGTGAAGGGAATACCACCATATTCATATGCAGGATAAAACACATCTTCAACAACCTTAAGCCTGCATTCCGTGCAGTTATGAGGCTTACTTGATCAACTGCTTTAAGCTACTATAACAGCAAGCTTTACAACATACCATTTTATAGATGCACTGATAAATTGTTAAGCTCTTTTGCCACACAAGATCTTTTTCACGTTTTCCACATTCTAATTATTGTTTAATATTTAATTCTAATTATACTCAAATGTTGGCCATCTGGCTATACTATGAAACAATAAAAATTATTTCTTCAGCACTATGCACTGTGTTGTTTTATGTTTTAATGGCTGATGTTGGACATCCTGGAGAGATGTGTTGGATGCAGAACTTCTTGGGGAGATGAGGGTTAAAAGTCGAACTTCTTTGTGTCTTGAAGGAACAGACTTTCCAATATAAACAGGAAGAGTTTGACGTGCTTTGAGGAGAAAGCATGCCTTGTCTTCTGATATCTAAAGTGCTTGTGTAAAGAAAGAAACACTATCATTTATATAGCGCCTTTCACGACCACTGGCCGTCCCAAATGCTTTACAGCCAATGAAGTACTTTTGGAGTGTAATAACTGTTGTAATGTGGGAAACACAGCAGCCAATTTGCACACAGCAAGCTCCCACAGTCAGCAATGTGCTAGTGACCAGATAATCTGTTTGTGTTAAGTTGGTTGAGGGATAAATATTGGCCAGGACACCGGGGATAACTCCCCTGCTCTTCTTCGAAATAGTGCCGTGGGGCCTTTTACGTTCACCTGAGAGAGCAAATTGGACCTTGGTTTAACGTCTCATCTGAAAGACAGCACTTCCAGCAGTGCAGCGCTCCCTCAGTACTGCTCTGGAGCATCAGCCTAGATTTTTGTGCTCGTCTCTGGAGGGGTGTTAGAACCCACTCAGAGGTGAGGGTGGCAGCAAGTGAGCCACCAGCTGTCACCGAGCCAAGGTCTTGTGTGTGCCTAATACCCATTTAGAACATAAGAACATAAGAAATAGGAACAGGAGTAGGCCATACGGCCCCTCGAGCCTGCTCTGCCATTCAATAAGATCATGGCCGATCCGATCACGGACTCAGGTCCACTTTCCTGCCCGCTCCCCATAATCCCTTATTCCCTTATCATTTAAGAAACTGTCTATTTCTGTCTTAAATTTATTCAACGTCCCAGCTTCCACAGCTCTCTGAGACAGCAAATTCCACAGATTTACAACCCTCTGAGAGAAGAAATTTCTCCTCATCTCAGTTTTAAATGGGCGGCCCCTTACTCTAAGATCATGCCCTCTAGTTCTAGTCTCCCCCATCAGTAGAAACATTCTCTCTGTATCCACCCTGTCAAGCCCCCTCATAATCTTATATGTTTCGATAAGATCATCTCTCATTCTTCTGAATTCCAATGAATAGAGGCCCAACCTACTCAACTTTCTTCATAAGTCAACCCCCTCATCCCCGGAATCAACCTAGTGAACCTTCTCTGAACTACCTCCAAAGCAAGTATATCCTTTCGTAAATATGGAAACCAAAACTGCACACAGTATTCCAGGTGTGGCCTCACTAATACCCTGTATAGCTGTAGCAAGACTTCCCTGCTTTTATACTCCATCTCCTTTGCAATAAAGGCCAAGATACCATTGGCCTTCCTGATCACTTGCTGTACCTGCATACTATCCTTTTGTGTTTCATGCACAAGTACCCCGAGGTCCCACTGTACTGCGGCACTTTGCAATCTTTCTCCATTTAAATAATAACTTGCTCTTTAATTTTTTTCTGCCAAAGTGCATGACCTCACACTATCCAACATTATTCTCTATCTGCCAAATTTTTGCCCACTCACTTAGCCTGTCTATGTCCTTTTGCAGATTTTTTGTGTCCTCATACATTTGAGATCTATTAACTCCTGTTTTTAAAGCCTGTGCTGGGTTCAAACCAAATCCAATGCATAGGGAGGCCTCAAACGAGAAAATGTACAAAAAGTCAAATACTAAACCCTAAGCACATGTGCAAATAAAGATAAGATAAAAAGTTGCTTGCTAAAGTGCACATACTGTGTTGTGATCATGGAGATAAAATATATCAACAGCTGTAGACTGGATGGCTTGATGTTGGAGGACTGTCCATATTTGGTTCAGTAAAATATTTTAGCCAGGTTACTGCCTTCTCAGTGAGTATTAGACCAGTAATTTATTAGGCACAATCCAATGTCACCATGGATGTCTACAAGTGCCCCACCTCCTCCAAACAATCAGGACACCAATAAAAAGATAGTCTGCTCAAACTAAAATCCCCCGCAAAAATGGGTGGGAAAACTAATTGTGAGGAGAAGACAAAACATCTGCAGAGGGACATAGACAGACTAAGTGAGTGGGCAAAAATTTGGCAGATGGAGTATAATGTGGGAAAGTGTGAGGTTATCCACTTTGGCAGAAATAATAGAAAAGCAAATTATAATTTAAATGGAGAAAAATTGCAAAGTGCTGCAGCACAGAGACACCTGGGGGTCCTTGTGCATGAAACACAAAAAGTAAGTATGCAGGTACAGCAAGTGATCAGGAAGGCAAATGGAATGTTGGCCTTTATTACATTTGGGATAAAGTATAAAAACAGAGAAGTCCTGCTACAACTTTTTAGGGTATTGGTGAGGCCACACCTAGAGCACTGCGTACAGTTTTGGTCTCCGTATTTAAGGAAGGATATACTTGCAGTGGAGGCAGTTCAGAGAAGGTTCACTAAGTTGATACCAGAGATGAGGGATAGGTTAAGTAGGTTGGGCCTAAACACATTGGAGTTCAAAAGAATGAGAGATGATCTTATCGAAACACATAAGATAATGAGGGCGCTTGACAAGGTGGATGCAGAGAGGATATTTCGACTCACAGGGGAAACTAAAACTAGGGGACATAGTCTTAGAATAAGAAGCCGCCCATTTAAAACGGAGATGGAGAAATTTCCTCTTTTTTGTAAGGGAGGTTTGTAAATCTGTGGAATTCTTTGCAGAGCTGTGGAGGCTGCGTCATTGAATATATTTAAGGCGGAGATAGACAGATTTTTGAAGGACGAGGGAATAAAGGATTATGGGGAGCGGGCAGGGAAGTGGAGCTGAGTCCATGATCGGATCAGCCATGATCTTATTAAGTGGCGGAGCAGGCTCGAGGGGTCAAATGGTCTACTCCTGCTCCTATTTCTTATTTCTTATGAATGTACGACAGCTCCGAAATTGCAAGACTGGGAAGGGTGGGAGATCAGCATGCCCTATTCCTTTTAATGACCAGAAATTGCAAATACTTCAAATCAGGCATGGTAAGCTCCATGTTGTGGGATTATCTGATCAGTTAACTGCCGTCGGGCCTGATTCCACACTGGGAATGGAGTCTCGGGGCGAATAACTAAAATCACAAGTGTCAGTTCAGGTTGGAGGAAATAGTCAATCCCGTGTGGTACTCACTGGTTACCTGGAGCGTTACTGGGACAACCGGTCATAGTGTGCTTGCACTCCAGAGTCATGTGGTCAACAACTATAACTTGCATTTACATAGCGCCTTTAACGTAGCAAAACATCCCAGTGGCGCTTCACAGGAGCGTTAGTAAATAACATTTGGCACCGAGCCACAGAAGGAGATATGAGGGCAGTTGAAGAGGTAGGTTTTAAGGAGCGTTTTAAAGGAGGAGAGAGAGGCGGAGAGGTTGGGAGGGAATTCCAGACAATTCAAGCTCCAAACATGGGATAATGTGTAAAATTACATTTATAAGAAAAGTCTTTTCAGTTCCAGTTGGTCAATAAATGTGCTGTGAGATTTAGGGAGATCCAGCACAGACAGACATAGAATCAGGCCAAGTCACCTACATCTAAAAAATAATCTAACGTGCTGACAGGGATAAACGTAACAAAATATTCCCATTAATGATTGACCAACCTCTTCATGGGTTTGTTTTTTCAACTGAAATCTGTTCACATCGATCTAAAGCAGCGGAGGAAACGTACAGCCACCAGGTACTTACCATTATCTTTTCGGTTTTCTTTCCTCCCCTTCTGTAAATGTTCAGGGGCATGTTTCCCCATGTGTTTCCCTTGTAATGTTACTGTGTGGATACTGGTGGGCCGAGGCAGTGTCTATTCTCTGGCTGGGGTCACAACTAAACAACAGTAACATTGCCCAATCGACTTGAAAGCAAATCTCTGAGCGTCTCGAACAAGGGAGGTTGAAGGCAGCCCCCATCTCTTGAAAAGGGAGTTCCGCATTGGTGGCCTGGGCTCCAAGGAAGATTCGGGGCCAGGTCCAAGCTCTCAGGACGGCCTCTTTGCCACTGTGTGTGTATGTCATCAAAACCCAGGTCGCCGTTTGGAGCGTGGGCAGGAACATCGGTGAAGCCTTGGAACAGCGGAGCAGCGGGAAGGTCGGGGCGGATGAGCGGCGAGAGATTGTGGCGAACGTACGGCGAGTGATTGAGGCGGAGGAGCGGTGCGGGATCATGGCGGAAGTACGGCGAGTGATTGAGGCGGAGGGGCGATGAGAGATCGTGGCTGAGATTCGGCGAGTGTTCGTGGCGGAGATTCGGCGAGAGATTGTGGCGGAGGAGCGGAGAGAGGTCATGGCTGAGATTCGGCGAGTAATCGTGACAGAGGTTCGGCGAATGTTTGATGCGGAGGTGCGGTGAGAGATCATGGCAGAGGTGCGGTGAATGAGGGTATGGGGCCCAGAAGAGCCGAGGGCCCAGGGGCAGCACGGGCCAACCCACACTGCGATATGTGCGCGCACTAGGTCCGTGCAGCAGAGCAGGTTTCCAGTTGTCCTGGTTATTCCTTGCTACTGAATAAAAGCCTAGCTCTGTCAAGCCCGTGTGGTGGCTGATGTGCAATGGTCACCATATGTTAAAAAAATCCACGCACAGGCATCTTCCACCCCTGGAGTTCAGGACTGGAATATCGGGTCCTTCATTGAAACATCTGTGAACTCATGTGAAAGCAAGTCATCCTCGTTCGAGGGACTGCCGATGATGATGACGATGTATTTGTTTGTGAGTGTTTGTGAGTGTTCTCAACTCCATCCCGCAGCATGCGACCCGCCACCACCTCAGTGAAACCCCACCGTTGCACAAGGTAGGAAAAGCCATGAAACAGCTCAAGAATAAGAAGGCTACGGGAGTGGATGGATTCCCTGCTGAGGTGCGAAATGGCGGAGAGGCGCTGTTGGTGCGGATACATGACCTCATCTCTCTCATCTGAGAAAGGAGAACGTGCCAGGAGATCTCAGAGATGCAGTGATCGTGACCATCTTTAAAAAAGGGGGACAAGTCCGACTGCGGCAACTACAGGGGAATCAGCCACTGGGAAAGTTGTCGCTAGAGTTCTCCTCAACCGCCTTCTCCCTGTGGCCGAGGAGCTCCTCCTGGAGTCACAGTGTGGATTTCGTCCCCTGCGGGGCACAATGGACATGATTTTTGCAGCGCAACAGCTGCAGGAAAAATGCAGGGAGCAGCACCAGCCCTTATACATGGCCTTTTTCGACCTTACAAAGGCGAGGGTCTATGGAGCGTCCTCCTCCGTTTCGGATGCCCCCAAAAGTTTGTCAACATCCCTCGCCTGCTCCACGACGACATGCAGGCTGTGATCCTTACCAACGGATCCATTACAGACCCAATCGACGTCCGGACCAGGGTCAAACAGGGCTTCGTCATCGCCCCAACCCTCTTCTCAATCTTCCTCGCTGCCAACAAGCTCCCTGCTGGAGTGGAATTAAACTACATAACCAGTGAGAAGCTGTTTAACCAAGCTGCCTCCAGGCCAGGTCCAAGATCACCCTAACCTCTGTCGTTGAGCTGCAGTACGCGGACGACGCCTGTTTCTGCGCACATTCTGAGACTGAACTCCAGGATATAGTCAATGTAGTTACTGAAGCATATGAAAGCACGGGCCTTACGCTAAACATCTGTAAAACAAAGGTCATTCACCAGCCTGACCTCACCGCACAGCACTGCCCCCCAGTCATCAAGATCCATGGCGCAGCACTCGACAACGTGGACCATTTCCCATATCTCGGGAGCCTCTTATCAACAAGAACAAACATTGATGTGGAGATTCAACACTGCCTCCAGTGCACCAGTGCAGCCTTCGGCCACCTGAGGAAAAGAGTGTTTGAAGGCCAGGCCCTCAAATCTACCACCAAGCTCATGGTCTACAGCGCTGTCGTAATAGCCGCCGTCCTGTATGGCTCAGAGGCATGGACGATATACAGAAGACACCTCAAGTCGCTGGAGATATATTACCAACGATGTCTCCGCAAGATCCTACAAATCCCCTGGGAGGACAGGCGCACCAACATCCGTATCCTCGTCCAGGCTAACATCCCCAGCATTGAAGCACTAACCACACTCGACCAGCTTCGCTGGGCAGGCCATATAGTTCGCATGGCAGACACGAGACTCCCAAACGAGCCAAAGGGGCAGCGAAAATGTTACAAGGACACCCTCAAAGCCTCCCTGATAAAGTACGACATCACCACTGACACCTGGGAATCCCTGGCCAAAGATCAACCTAAGTGGAGGAAGTGAATCCGAGAGGGCATTGAGCATTTCGAGTCTCAACGCCGAGAGCATGCAGAATTCAAACGCAGGCAGCGGAAGGAGCGTGCGGCAAAACAGTCCCACCTACCCCTTCCCTCGGCGACTCTCTGCCCCACCTGTGACAGTCTGTGGCTCTCGTATTGAACTGTTCAGCCACCAAAGAACTCACTTCAGGAGTGGAAGCAAGTCTTACTCGATTCTGAGGGACTGCCTATGATGATGAGTAGAGGCAGTTTAATCTGTTTTCAGATCACTCATTCTATAGCAGCTGTTTTCCCTATGAAATGAACTGTGAATACTCCCCTTTCTTTCAGAGAGAAGGGAACCGGGTTGATTGACAAATACCGGGAATGACTTCCCTGAGTAGGGCAATAAAGGCCAGCATTCTGGAGTCATTCAAGATGCTGTTGGGCACTCTGATCATAAGATACATACAGATAAGGAAAAAAGAAAGACTTGTATTTATATAGCACCTTTCATGACCACCGGACATCTCAAAGCACTTTACAGCCAATTAATTACTTTTGGAGTGTAGTCACTGTGGCCATGTGGGAAACAAGGCAGCCAATTTGCGCACAGCAAGCTCCCACGAACAGCAATGTGATAATGACCAGATAATCTGTTTTTAGTGATGCTGATTGAGGGATAAATATTGGCCAGGACTCCAGGGATAACTCCAATGTTCTTCTTCGAAATAGTGCCAGAGGATCTTTTACATCCACCTGAGAGGACAGACAGGGCCTTGGTTTAATGGCTCATCCGAAAGACGGCATCTCCGACAGTGCAGCACTCTCTCAGCACTGCACTCGAGTTTCAGCCTAGATTTATAAGCTTAAGTACCTGGAGTGGGACTTGAACCCACAATCTTCTCAGAGACGAGGGTGCTACCCACTGAGCCACAGCTGACACACGAGGAGTGCTATTTGGCCTATCATAATCCAAAAAGACGCTACAGCCTCCAACCCCACTGTAGCATCTGATTGTTTCTCAAAAGATCCCAAAGTTTTTGTCTCATAGATCACTCTTTGAGTGAAGAAGGACCTTCTGATATCAGTCCTAAATTGGTCTTTTGCCAGCTTGAACCGCTACCTCCTTATGCTTTTCCCACAGTTGAATTCAAAATAGTATTCCGGATTAACCTTTTCCATTCAGATTGATCACCTGGACTAGTTTCGATTGCCTAGATGGGTCGGACAGGAATTTACCAGTTTCCCCTCCCCAAATTGGCCTGGGTTTTTTATCTGGTTTTTCACCTCTCCCAGGAGATCACATGGTTTCAGGAGGGGTGGAGGGTATATGTTGTGATACACAAGGTATCGCAATGGGCCAGAGTGTCTTTACCTCTCTGTCATTGTGTGTATGATCGTATTCCCTTATCCTATATACCTCTATAAGACGTCTTCATCTCATTTCCAGACTGAAAATTGTAGGTTTCTTCTGTCTTATCCTCATGACTCAGACCTTTGAAACTAGGGGTCAGCCTTGTGGTTATTCTCTCTACCATCTCCCTTATTTCTTGGTGACCACATCTGGACACAGTACTCACTCAGTCTGACCAGAGCACTGTATTGTTTTATCTTGATGGTACTCAAAATTATATATTAATGATGGGAATACATCATCCGACATATTGCTCATTACTGACATCCAGTGTTATTAAGGCAGTGGATGGGGTGGGGCAGGGGTTCAAATTTAAAGGGTCTATTACAAGGTGGGAGATTTTATTTTAAAGATTTTTTTCTCTGCCAACTTTGCTAGCCATGCTATGTTGAATCAGTGGTAAAGGTAAATGGTTGCTACTGGTGCTGATTGCCATCAGGGATGTCATTTTGTTCTGTTTGTTAAAGCTGCCCTTTTCACATTATTACAACATAAGAACATAAGAAATAGGAGCAAGAATAGGCCATTTGGTCCCTCGAGCCTGCTCCGCCATTTAATATCATGGCTGATCTTCTACCTCAACTCCATTTTCCTGCACTATCCCTATATCCCTTGATTCTCTTAATATCCAAAAATCTATCGATCTCTGTCTTGAATATATTTAAAGACTGAGCCTCCACAGCCCTCTGGGGCAGGGAATTCCAAAGATTCACCACCCTCTGAGTGAAGAAATTTCTCCTCGTCTCAGTCCTAAATGGCCGACCCCTTATTCTGAGACTGTGATCCTTGGTTCTAGATTCCCCAGCCAGAGGAAACATCCTCCCTGCATCAACCCTGACAAGCCCTGTAAGAATGTTGTATGTTTCAAAGAGATCACCTCTCATTCTTCTAAACGCTAGAGAATATAGGCTTAGTCTACTCAATCTCTCCTCATAGGACAATCCCCCCATCCCAGGAATCAGTCTGGTGAACATTCGTTGCACTCCTTCGATGGCAAGTATATCCCTCCTTAGGTAAGGAGACCAAAACAGTGCACAATACTCCAGGTGTAGTTTCACCAGGGGCTTATATAATTGCAGTAAGATGTCTTTACTCTTATACTCAAATCCTCTTGTAATAAAGGCCAACATACCATTTGCTTTCTTAATTGCTTGCTGCACCCGCACGTTAACTTTCAGTGTTTCGTGATATGAACCTTCACCTTCCCTTCCACCCCTCCATCATTCATCACAGAAAGTCTGCAGCTTGAATTGCGGTGTCAAGAAAAATACTTTGTGGCATTTGTGAATGTACAAAATCTTTCAATCGTGCAGTTGTTCTGGTATAAACGCTGGCCTCCAAATCCAACTCACAGTTCCAGGATTTCGGATCAGCTTCTGCGATATCAATGGGGATTGGATTCCAGGGCTGAACACATTGCAAGTGTAAGCCTTTCGGGCAACCCAGAGAGCTCAGCTGCCTGCCTCGGGGGCTGTTGGTTTGTTTAATTAACAGTAAGGATATGACCTGAAAACCTGGAATTTGGTTTGGGATTTGCGGTGATTGACACCAGTGCCAGTACTGATACACTGTTCAACAAGGGTGGGTAAACAGTGCACGGGGATTATTCATTAATTAGACATGACTATTTTATTTTATCTTAATAGATACTGAAGTAGCTTTATGGTTAGAAACCCAAAATCTGTTCAAATGTTGTACCTCCCATAAACTATCCAAGCATTAATTCGAATCCACTATCACCTATGAATTAAAATGAATTAAATTAAGGTGTTAGCCGTGGCTAAGAGATAGCAGTCGTGCCTCTGAGCCGGAAGGTCATTGGTTCACAATCCCACTCCAGAGACTTTGCACAAAAGCTGGGCTGACAATTCAGTGCGGTACTGAAGGAGCGCTGCACTGTCGGAGGCGCCGTTTTTCAGATGAGACGTAATCATCATCATCATAGGCAGTCCTTCGAAATTGAGGAAGACTTGCTTCCACTCTAAAAGTGAGTTCTCAGGTGACTGAACAGTCCAATATGGGAATTATAGTCCCTGTCACAGGTGGGACAGACAGTCATCGGAGGAAAGGGTGGGTGGTGTTTTATATGATAAAGAGTCTGACTGGATACTATGAGCTCAAAGTAAAGTGTGATCGTAGTCTTTTACTGCAGGACTCCAGAGTGCCTCTCCAGCCTGTGAGGCCTCCTTAAGTAGCTGTGCTCCCAAGGGATTGTGGGATCCCTTGGGATGCCAGGGGATGAGCCCTCTGGTGGCTGTACAAGGTATATACAAGTTTACATACATAACAACACTCCCCCCCCCCAACGTCAACTGTGTAACTATTTATAAGGTGAGTCGATGTGGGGCCTTTCTTTCCCTGGTTGATCGTCACAACCAGATCAAATGCTGATTTTGGTAAATCGTTTGTTGGGCCCTCACTGGGCTGCCTGGTGTCGTGAGTCCTGCTGGGCTGTTGCGGATGGTGGGTTCTACTTCATGGCCAACCGTGGTGTCATAGAAACATAGAAACATAGAAAATAGGTGCAGGAGCAGGCCATTCAGCCCTTCTAGCCTGCACCGCCATTCAATGAGTTCATGGCTGAACATGAAACTTCAGTACCCACTTCCTGCTTTCACGCCATACCCCTTGATCCCCCGAGTAGTAAGGACTTCATCTAACTCCCTTTTGAATATATTTAGTGAATTGGCCTCAACTACTTCCTGTGGTAGAGAATTCCACAGGTTCACCACTCTCTGGGTGAAGAAGTTTCTCCTTATCTCGGTCCTAAATGGCTTACCCCTTATCCTTAGACTGTGACCCCTGGTTCTGGACTTCCCCAACATTGGGAACATTCTTCCTGCATCCAACCTGTCCAAACCCGTCAGAATTTTAAACGTTTCTATGAGGTCCCCTCTCACTCTTCTGAACTCCAGTGAATACAAGCCCAGTTGATCCAGTCTTTCTTGATAGGTCAGTCCCACCATCCCGGGAATCAGTCTGGTGAATCTTCGCTGCACTCCCTCAATAGCAAGAATGTCCTTCCTCAAGTTAGGAGACCAAAACTGTACACAATACTCCAGGTGTGGCCTCACCAAGGCCCTGTACAACTGTAGCAACACCTCCCTGCCCCTGTACTCAAATCCCCTCGCTATGAAGGCCAACATGCCATTTGCTTTCTTAACCGCCTGCTGTACCTGCATGCCAACCTTCAATGACTGATGTACCATGACACCCAGGTCTCGTTGCACCTTCCCTTTTCCTAATCTGTCACCATTCAGATAATAGTCTGTCTCTCTGTTTTTACCACCAAAGTGGATAACCTCACATTTATCCACATTATACTTCATCTGCCACGCATTTGCCCACTCACCTAACCTATCCAAGTCACTCTGTAGCCTCATAGCATCCTCCTCGCAGCTCACACTGCCACCCAACTTAGTGTCATCCGCAAATTTGGAGATACTACATTTAATCCCCTCGTCTAAATCATTAATGTACAATGTAAACAGCTGGGGCCCCAGCACAGAACCCTGCGGTACCCCACTAGTCACTGCCTGCCATTCCGAAAAGTACCCATTTACTCCTACTCTTTGCTTCCTGTCTGACAACCAGTTCTCAATCCACGTCAGCACACTACCCTCAATCCCATGTGCTTTAACTTTGCACATTAATCTCCTGTGTGGGACCTTGTCGAAAGCCTTCTGAAAGTCCAAATATACCACATCAACTGGTACTCCTTTGTCCACTTTATTGGAAACATCCTCAAAAAATTCCAGAAGATTTGTCAAGCATGATCTCCCTTTCACAAATCCATGCTGACTTGGACCTATCATGTCACCATTTTCCAAATGCGCTGCTATGACATCCTTAATAATTGATTCCATCATTTTACCCACTACTGAGGTCAGGCTGACCGGTCTATAATTCCCTGCTTTCTCTCTCCCTCCTTTTTTAAAAAGTGGGGTTACATTGCCACTGGCGTGTATGTTGGGGGGTCAAAGAAGGTAGGGTCCAAAGTGGGTTGCTCAGGATACTCTGTGAATCTGAGTTTGATTTGGTCCAAGTGTTTCCGGTGAATGAGTCCATTTGAAAGTTTGACCCAAAACACCTTGCTCCCCTCTTTGGCCACAATAGTGCCGGGAAGCCACTTGGGTCTCGTGCGGTAGCTAAGCAGAACTCGGCTAGGCGAGTCTGCAGTGAGCCTTCAGTTACCCTCTTCAAGTCCTGCTTGATAGTTTGTACTGCTCTCTCTGCCTGACCATTGGATGCTGGTTTGAATGGGGCAGATGTAACATGTTTGATGCTGTTACGGGTCATGAACTCTTTGAAATCGGCACTGGTAAAACATGGCTCGTTGTCACTCGCAAGGACATCAGGTAGTCCGTGCGTGGCAAACATGGCCCACGGGCTTTCAGTGGTGGTAGCGGACATGCTTGCCGACATTATCTCACATTCAATCCATTTGGAATATGCATCTACAACCATAAGGAACATTTTACCCCAAAACGGGCCTGCATAGTCGACATAGACCCTGGATCACGGTTTGGAGGGCCAAGACCATAAACTTAGTGGCGCCTCCCTGGGTGCATTGCTTAACTGCGAGTATGTGTTACATCTGTGCATGCAAGACTATAAGTCCGTATCAATACCGGGCCACCACACGTGGGATCTGGCTATTGCTTTTATCATCACGTGCCTGGGTGGGTACCGTGGAGGTCACTGATGAAAGTGTCTCTGCCTTTCTTGGGGACCACTACCCGATTGCCCCACAGAAGGCAGTCTGTCTGTATAGACATTTCATCTTTGCGCCGCTGGTATGGATTTATCTCTTCCTGCATTTCCACTGGGACACTGGACGAGCTGCTGTGAAGCACATAATTTTTTACTCGGGACAGTAAGGAGTCCTGGCTCGTCCAGGTTCTAATCTGTCGGGTTGCTCACTCTCGAATGCTTCCATAACCATGACTAAATCTGTGGGCTGCGCCATTTCCACCCCCGTGATGTGCAAAGGAAGAGTTTTCTGTGCCTGGCCTGTGGCGGATGGTGTAGTTGTATGTGGACAGCATAAGCGCCCATCTCTGGATGCGGGCCGATGCATTCGTACTTATCCCCTTACTCTTGGAAAACAGGAATATCAGTGGCTTATGGTCCGTTTCCAATTCAAATTTTAGCCCAAACAGATATTGATGCATTTTGTTTACGCCATCGACACACGCTAACGCTTCTTTTTCAATCATGCTGTAGGCTCTCTCAGCCTTAGACAGACTTCTGGATGCATCAGCAACTGGTTGCAATTTCCCAGATTCATTAGCTTGTTGCAATACGCACCCGACGCCATACGACAACGCATCACATGCTAGTAACAAACGCTTACATGGATCATACAACACAAGCAATTTTTTTGAGCAAAACAATTTTCTCGCTTTTACAAAGGCATTTTCTTGGCTTTTGGCCCATAAACATTCGTCTCCTTTACACAGTAAGGCGTGCAGTGGTTCTAACAGTGTGCTGAGACCTGGTAAGAAGTTCCCAAAGTAGTTCAGGAGTCCCAGAAATGTTCTGAGGCCTTGGTGCGTTCTCGATTGCCTCTGTCTTCGAATCGGTAGGCCTGTTGCTGTCCGCCGAGATTCTTCTCCCCAGGAACTCCAGTTCAGGCGCCATGAAAACACACTTCAAGCGTTTCAACCTGAGCCCCACGCGGTTGAGTTGACTAAGAATCTCCTCCAGGTTCTGCAGATGCTCCTGACTTGTAACCAAGATGTCGTCCTGGAAGACTACCGTGCGCGGGACCAACTTCAGTAAGCTTTTCATGTTTCTCTGGAATATCGCTGCGGCTGATCGAATTCCAAACAAGCATCTGTTATAAATGAAGAGACCTTTGTGCATGTTGAAGCAGGTGAGGCCCTTCGATGATTCCTCCAGCTCCTGCGTCATGTAGGCCGAGGTCAAGTCCAGCTTCATGAACTGCTTTCCTTCCGCCAGCGTAGCAAAAAAGTTGTCAGCCTTTGGTAGTGGGTATTGATCCTGTAGGGAGAAACAATTGATAATTACTTTGTAATTACCATAGATTCTGACGGTGCCGTCGCCCTTGAGGACTGGAACAATCAGACTGGCCCACTTGTTGAATTCGATTGGCGAAATGTTGCCCTCTCGTTGCAGCCAGTCCAGCTCGATCTCTACCCTTTCTCTCATCATGAACCGTACTGCTCTCGCCTTGTGATGGATGGGTCACGCCCCCGGAATTAAGTGGATCTGCACTTTTGCTCCTTGGAACTTTCCGATGCCTGGTTCGAACAACGAAGGTTACTTGTTTAAGATCTGGGCACACGAAGTGTTGTCAGCGGACGAGAGCGCTCGGACATCATCCCGGTTCCAGTGTATCTTTCCCAGCCAGCTCCTGCCGAGCAGCGTGGGACCATCGCCCAGTACCACTCAGAGTGGTAGCTTGTGCACCGCTCCATCGTAGGAGACCTTTACAGTTGGACCGCCGATTACGGGAATCAGTTCCTTTGGTGTAAGTTCTCAGTTTCGTGCGAATGGGAGTCAAGACTGGCCTTGAGGCCTTGCTGCAGCACAATTTTTCAAAAGTCTTTTTGCTCATAATGGACTGGCTCGCGCCTATGTCCAGCTCCATTGACACCGAGAGTCCAGTTAATTCAACCTTCAGCATTATCGGGGGACACTTTGTGGTAAATGTGTGCACCCCATCTACCTCTGCCTCCTTGGTCTGAAGCTCTGGTTCATCATGATCCACTGTGGATCTGTCCTCCTCTACAACATGGTGGTTTGCAGGATTAACAGGGTTTGCAGCTCACCTGCACAAACGTTGGAGGTGTCCCATTGTTCCACAGCCCTTGCAAACGTATCCTTTGAAGTGGCATGAATGGAAACGATGATCACTCCCGCAGCGCCAACAAGGGGTTAATGGCCGAGCATTCATCACCCTTGATGGTGGACTCTGAGACATCTGAAGACGTGCAACTGCAGGCATGTGGGGCCTGCCCTGTAGAAACATAGAAACATAGAAAATAGGTGCAGGAGTAGGCCATTCAGCCCTTCGAGCCTGAACCACTATTCAATAAGATCATGGCTGATCATTCCCTCAGTACCCCTTTCCTGCGTTCTCTCCATATCCCTTGATCCCCTTAGCCGTAAGGGCCACATCTAACTCCCTCTTGAATATATCCAATGAACTGTCATCAACAACTCTCTGCAGCAGGGAATTCCACAGGTTAACAACTCTCTGAGTGAAGAAATTTCTCCTCATCTCAGTCCTAAATGGCCTATCCCTTATCCTAAGACTGTGTCCCCTGGTTCTGGACTTCCCCAACATCGGGAACATTCTACCCGTATCTAACCTGTCCCGTCCCATCAGAATCTTATTCGTTTCTACGAGATCCCCTCTCATCCTTCTAAACTCCAGTGTATAAAGGCCCAGTTGATTCAGTCTCTCCTCATATGTCAGTCCAGCCATCCCGGGAATCAGTCTGATGTACCTTTGCTGCACTCCTTCAATAGCAAGAACATCCTTCCTCAGATTAGGAGACCAAAACTGAACACAATATTCCAGGTGAGGCCTCACCAAGGTCCTGTACAAATGCTGTAAGACCTCCCTGCTCCTATACTCAAATCCCCTAGCTATGAAGGCCAACATACCATTTGCCTTCTTCACCACCTGCTGTACCTGTATGCCAACTTTCAATGACTGATGAACCATGACACCCAGGTCTCGTTGTACCTCCACTTTTCCTAATCTGTCGCTATTCAGATAATATTCTGTCTTCGCGTTTTTGCCCCCAAAGTGGATAAACTCACATTTATCCACATTATACTGCATCTGCCATACATTTGCCCACTCACCTAACCTGTCCAAGTCATCCTGCAGCCTCTTAGCATCCTCATCACAGCTCACACCGTCACCCAGTTTAGTGTCATCTGCAAACTTGGAGATCCAAATCATTGATGTATATTGTAAAGAGCTGGTTCCCAGCACTGAGCCCTGCGGCACTTCACTAGTCACTGCCTGCCATTCTGAAAAGGACCCATTTATCCCTACTCTCTGCTTCCTGTCTGCCAACCAGTTCTCTATCCATGTCAGTATATTACCCCCAATACCATGTGCTTTGATTTTGCACACCAATCTCTTGTGTGGGACCTTGTCAAAAGCCTTTTGAAAGTCCAAATAACACCACATCCACTGGTTCTCCCTTGTCCACTCTACTAGTTACATCCAGAAAAAATTCCAGAAGATTTGTCAAGCATGATTTCCCTTTCATAAATCCATGCTGACTTGGATCAATCCTATCACTGCCCCATCCCCCTGCCATATTAGTTTAACTCCTCCCCAACAGCACTAGCAAACACTCCCCCTAGGACATTGGTTCTGGTCCTGCCCAGGTGCAGTCCGTCCGGTTTGTACTGGTCCCACCTCCCCCAGAACCGGTTCCAATGTCCCAGGAATTTGAATCTCTCCCTTCTGCACCACTCCTCAAGCCATGTATTCATCTGAGCTATCCTGCGATTCCTACTCTGACTAGCACGTGGCACTGGTAGCAATCCTGAGATTACTACTTTTGAGGTCCTACGTTTTAGCTCCCTAAATTCATCTTGTAGGACCTCATCCTGTTTTTTCGTTTATATCGTTGGTACCTATACCTATATGCACCACGATAACTGGCTGTTCACCCTCCCTTTTCAGAATGCCCTGCACCCGCTCTGAGACATCCTTGACCCTTGCACCAGGGAGGCAACATACCATCCTGGAGTCTCAGTTGCAGCCGCAGAAATGTCTATCTATTCCCCTTACAATTGAAGCCCCTATCACTATAGCTCTCCCACTCTTTTTCCTGCCCTCCTTTGCAGCAGAGCCACCCATGGTGCCATGAACTTGGCTGCTGCTGCCCTCCCCTGATGAGTCATCCCCCCCAACAGAACCCAAAGCGGTGTATCTGTTTTGCAGCGGGGTGACCGCAGGGGACCCCTGCACTACCTTCCTTGCACTGCTCTTCCTGTTGGTCTTCCATTCCCTATCTGACTGTGTACCCTTTACCTGCGGAAGACCAACTCACTAAACGGGCTATTCATGTCATTCTCAGTATCGTGGATGCTCCAGAGTAAATCCACCTGCAGCTCTAGTGCCGCAATGTGGTCCGTCAGGAGCTGTAGGCGGATGCACTTCCCGCACACGTAGTCGTCAGGGACACCGGAAGCATCCCTGACTTCCCACATAGTACAGGAGGAGCGTAACATGTGTTCGAGCTGTCCTGCCATGACTTAACCCTTAGATAAACTTAATTTGGCAACAACAATGCTAAAGGTTACTTACTGATAAAGAAAAGAAAAAGAAAAACTACTTACCAATCACCAGCCAATCACTTACCCTCTTGGCTGTGACGTCACCTTTCGATTTCTTTCTATTTCTTTTTTGCCTTCTCACCCTGCTGCAGCTGCACCGGCTGGTCTCTCCGATGTTGGTTACTCTACAGTCAAAAGTATGCGAAGTATCATTTCATGGCCAATGCCAAGTACGAAAAAGTCTCTGAGCATGTACTCCAAATGTCCTTAAAATTCTCAATGTCCTGCAAGGCGTCTTAGCTCGGCGACATAACTCGTCACTTCCTGGCCTTCAGACCTTTTGTAGGTGTAAAACTGATACCTTGCCATCATAACGCTTTCCTTCGGGTTCAGATGCTCCCGGATCAGTGTGCACAAATGATCGTACGATTTCTCTGTGGGTTTTGCTGGAGCAAGCAGATTTTTCATGAGGCCATACGTTGGTGCCCCGCAGACGGTGAGGAGAATCGGCCTCCGTTTGGCAGCGTTCGTTTCTCCCTCCAGCTCGTTGGCCACGAAGTATTGGTCGAGTCGCTCCATGAAGGTTTCCCAATCATCTCCCTCCGAGAATTTCTCCAGGATGCCCACTGTTCTCTGCTTCGTTGAGTTTGTCATCTGTATCTTGTCGCCAGTTGTTATATATGAATAAAGAGTCTGACTGGATACTGTGAGCTCAAAGTAAAGTGTGACTTCAGTCTTTTATTGCAGGTCTCCAGAGTACCTCTCCAGCCTGTGAGGCCTCCTTAAGTATCTGTGTTCCCAAGGGATTGTGGGATCCCTTGGGACTCCAGGGGATGAGCCCTCTGGTGGCTGTACAAGGTATCTACAAGTTTACATACATATCAGGTGGGGAGTCTGGTTTGCTGCATGCTCCTTCCATTGCCTGTGCTTGTTTTCTGCATGCTCTCAGTGATGAGTCTCGATGTGCTCAGCGCCCTCCCGGAAGCTCTTCCTCCACTTAGGGCGGTCTTTGGCCAGGGACTCCCAGATGCCGGTGGGGATGTTGCACTTTATCAAGGAGGCTTTGAGGGTGTCCTTGAAACTTTTCCTCTGCCCATCTGGGGATTGCCTGCCGTGCAGGAGTTCTGAGTAGAGCGCTTGCTTTGGGAGTCTTGTGTCGGGCATGTGGACAATGTGGCCCCTTCTGCTCTCTTAGGCGGATATGAAAGAAGAACAGGGATATTCTCCTATTTGGCAAATATTTATCCCTCAACCCACATCACTAAAAAAAAACACAGTATCTGGTCATTATCACTAAGCTGTTTGTGGGACTTTGCTGTGCTGTTTCCTACAATACAACAGTGATTACGCTTTAAAAAGTGCTTCTTGACTTTGGGATATCCTGAGGTCATGAAGGGCGCTGTATCAATGCAAGCTCTGTAAGGACATTGATTTCTGCAACCAAATGGGAAGAATCCCCACCCCCACCAACAGGTCTACTCCTCCATAGTAAGCCAGGCTGGCTAGTCATTCATCGAAAATGTCCCGGATGATCCTGGTTCAGGTATTGGAACATAACATAAGAAGATAAGAATTAGGAACAGCAGTAGGCCATCTAGCCCCTCGAGCCTGCTCTGCCATTCAACAAGATCATGGCTGATCTGGCCGTGGACTCAGCTCCACTTACCTGCACGCTCCCCGTAACCCTTAATTCCCTTATTGGTTAAAAATCTATTTATCTGTGACTTGAATACATTCAATGAGCTAGCCTTAACTGCTTCCTTGGGCAGAGAATTCCACAGATTCACAACCCTCTGGGAGAAGAAATTCCTTCTCAACTCGGTTTTAAATTGGCTCCCCCGTATTTTGAGGCTGTGCCCCCTAGTTCTAGTCTCCCCGACCAGTGGAAACAACCTCTCTGCCTCTATCTTGTCTATCCCTTTCATTATTTTAAATGTTTCTATAAGATCACCCCTCATCCTTCTGAACTCCAACGAGTAAAGACCCAGTCTACTCAATCTATCATCGTAAGGTAACCCCCTCATCTCCGGAATCAGCCTAGTGAATCATCTCTGTACCCCCTCCAAAGCTAGTATATTCTTCCTTAAGTAAGGTGACCAAAACTGCACGCAGTACTCCAGTTACGGCCTCACCAATACCCTATACAGTTGCAGCAGAACCTCCCTGCTTTTTTACTCCATCCCTCTCGCAATGAAGGCCAACATTCCATTTGCCTTTCTGATTACCTGCTGCACCTGCAAACTAACTTTTTGGGATTCATGCACAAGGACCCCCAGGTCCCTCTGCACCGCAGCATGTTATAATTTCTCCCCATTCAAATAATATTCCCTTTTACTGTTTTTTTTCCCAAGGTGGATGACCTCACACTTTCCGACATTTTATTCCATCTGCCAAACCTTAGCCCATTCGCTTAACCTATCTAAATCTCTTTGCAGCCTTTCTGTGTCCTCTACACAACCCGCTTTCCCACTAATCTTTGTGTCATCTGCAAATTTTGTTACACTACACTCTGTCCCCTCTTCCAGTTCATCTATGTATATTGTAAACAGTTGTGGTCCCAGCACCGATCCCTGTGGCACACCACTAACCACCGATTTCCAACCCGAAAAGGACCCATTTATCCCGACTCTCTGCTTTCTGTTAGCCAGCCAATTCTCTATCCATGCTAATACATTTCCTCTGACTCCGCGTACCTTTATCTTCTGCGGTAACCTTTTGTGTGGCACCTTATCGAATGCCGTTTGGAAATCTAAATACACCACATCCATCGGTACACCTCTATCCACCATACTCGTTATATCCTCAAAGAATTCCAGTAAATTAGTTAAACATGATTTCCCCTTCATGAATCCATGTTGCGTCTGCTCGATTGCACTATTCCTATCTAGATGTTCCGCTATTTCTTCCTTAATGATAGCTTCAAGCATTTTCCCCACTACAGATGTTAAACTAACCGGCCTATAGTTACCTGCCCCCTTTTTTAAACAGAGGTGTTACATTAGCTGCTTTCCAATCCGCTGGTACCTCTCCAGAGTCCAGAGAATTTTGGTAGATTACAACGAATGCATCTGCTATAACTTCCGCCATCTCTTTTAATACCCTGGGATGCATTTCATCAGGACCAGGGGACTTGTCTACCTTGTCTACCTTGGATTCCTGAGTCCACCACAGACGATTGACTTGGTTCCGATCTTCATTCACCACGTTATTCATCTTGGGGGTCACCTCAACCTCAAAGAGATACTTCTTATTATGTCTGTAATGTACCTATGAATGACTCCACGATGCAATGTGTTGTACTCAAACTGTAGTGACCGTGGTCCTTTATTCGTAACTCCCGAGTGAGGCAGCCACATGGTGGCTCCCCTTTTATACAGCCCCTGCCACCAGGGCAGGAAACTCCAGTCTCCACCAGTTGCACCCTCTAGTGGTGCCAGCAAGTATATATACAGTGTAAACCTTATTGTTAGTACATCAGGTAACATGTCTCCATCTTATGCAACTATACAGTGACTGCACAGAGAGTATATCTATGGTCTGCATATATAACACTTCTCCCCTCCAAAATGGGGATAGTCATCAGGTGTGGCATGGATTGTCACTGTTACACCCAGTGTGCCATTGCAAATCTCAACTCCTGAGGTACACTGAATAGCTTGATCAGAGTAACACACACAGGCAAGTACACACTGTACAACATGTACAGGTTTGGATATCTATAGTGGAGTTATACCGGATTCTTGAGTGCACATGCAGCCTTTATCAATCCATTTAGTAAGTGAAAGTATTGCTGCTGTGTGTGAAAAGATGCACTTGAATTTACTTTAACCTGAATTCTCAGCATTGATTTTTTTATAGAAAAAATTACATTCCTTATGAAATTTTTGAGAGAAAACTGCAAATTCTCAGTTCAACCCCCTCACCATGTCGATGTAAAACAGCACAACTAGGCCTTTGCCAAGTCCTGTCTGATATCAGCAATTTCCACCTGAGGAATCGTAGGCACAAACATACATCCTACATATCAACCTGGAAAACTAGCAAAAGCTAACAGTTTCAAAAAGTTGCTAACTCAAAAATGGCTTTGAGGAAAAGTCTATGAGTAGCAAAACCATAACTACTGAAACCGTCGAGTATCATCACCATTAAGCTACTGTACCTGGAATTGGAGTGGATTTTACTGCAGTGGTTTGTGGTGTTAGCAGTGGCTCAATGGGTGGCTCCCTCACCTCTGAGTCAGAAGGTTGTGGGTTTAAGTCCCACTCCAGAGACTTGAGCACAAAAATCTAGGCTGGCACTCCCAGTGTAGTACTGAAGGAGTGCTACGCAGTTGGAAGTGCTGTTTTTTATCCCTCAACCAACATCACTAAAACAGATTATCTGGTTATTATCACATTGCTGTCTGTGGGAGCTTGCTGTGTGCCAATTGGCTGCTGTGTTTCCTTCATTACAACAGTGACTTCACTTCAAACCAAAAGTACGTCATTGGATGTAAAGCACTTTGGGACGTCCAGTGGACATGAAAGCTACTATATAAATGCAACTCTTTTTTTAAAAGGCCCGTTGTGGCAATAAACACCACTTGAAGTCACATAGTCCACGATACGAGAATTCTTTAATACAAGCAGGAGAGGCCGTTCGGCATCCCGAAGTCTCTGTTACAGTGGTTGTTGCAATTTATTTCTATATAATCAAGCGGAAGCGAAACTTGACAGTTGACAAGCTAAAAGCTTACGTGAGCAACTGTCAATTGTTAATCATGTAAACTCTCAGCAGTTGTATTCTGTTATCTCAACCGTCTTATGTTTGCCCATTGCCTCTGTCACAAGGTTTATCTTTGCCCATTGTCTCTGTCACAAGGTTTTATCTTTGCCCATTGTCTCTGTCACAAGGTTTCATCTTTGCCCAGTGTCTCTTGTAACAAGGTTTCATGAAACTTTTTTATACCATCTACTACTTATTAACTGCTGACACTATGCTTCTGTCTGTTTTGCTTTGTAATTATGGTGGCAGTCTAATACATGGCTTCCAACTTGGCTACAGTGTTTTAAAACAACATTCCCATTAACCCTGTGCTTCCACCATCATCTTGCCAGCATCATCCACATCCTGAGAATTGTTTTTTAAGTGGACAGTTGGCACTATATGACACAGTTTATGAAGCAAACTGGCTTTCATGTTCTTGTTACAGTGAATGGTAGAAAGATTTAATTAATCCAGGTACTAAGAGAGAAAGGCAATTACTACCTTTTCGTTTCAGATAATGGCATCCGTTAAAATTGACTGTGTTGTGAAAGAGAAGTACTCGGTTGGAGAAAGTCCTGTTTGGGAAGAAAAACATGGCACTCTTCTCTATGTAGATGCCGTTGAAAAGAACGTGTACAGATGGAATCCCACCAGTAACCAAGTGGAGAAAGTCCGTGTTGGTAAGAAAATTATACCTCCATTTAGTAACAAATAGAGTACAAGTAGCATGGACACAGACATTGGCTATACCAACTCCCTATGCCACTTAACTCCAGAAAGTTCCCAATCTTGACCTGCCATTCTGGGTGGAGACACCATGGCAAAAAATTGAATAGATTAGCGCCACCTATTAATGCCACGGAAGCCAACTTGAATGATTTTGCCTGCCTTACCGCTTGGCGCTAATCTCGCCAGACAAAGTAGGTACAGAGATGTCCCGGGGCGCTAATGAAAGGAATGAGTGTATCAGGTAAGTTTTAGAGATTTTAACTTTATTTGGACTGATTTGACTTTCTTTGCTGTGCCTTGTGTTCAAATTAGGTAATTTGCAATTTAAAAAAAGTTTTCAGATACCTCCCCTTTGAGCGCCAGAACTTTAGTAGCGCCAGAAGGGAAGTGTGGATCACTTCCCTTAGTGCTCCACTCCACTCTTAGGGCGCTAAATATCAATATTGGTATTGCCGGCGCTAAATATCGGCGGGCGCTAAACTTAGTGACCAGGTGATATTAGCATTTTTCCCCCTAACGGTCATATTCTTCATATTGTCTTGCTTCCTTGATGACCTGTATGGGTATCCTCTGTATTAGACTCCTGCTGGAAAGCACATGTGTGTGTGGCTGTTTGGTGAAAACAGATTTGGGTTCAGCCTTGACGCACTCTATGGTGGAATAATCTGCTGAAACTTGAAGAAATGGCCACTTGGGCCAGGCACTGGAGGGCTTCCAGCACCCTGGAATCAAACTCCAGCAAAGCCTTCAGTGGTGGAGTGGAGAAAATTGTTGAAGGCAAAGTACTGTAAGTGATGGGAAAGACCAGCACAATTTGCCATTACTGTCAAGATAAACAATAATTATAACACCATTGAAAAAAATAATTTGCTGTTGACTACTGGGAAATTCAGTGTGCAGTCAGCATTTTCACTGAATAACTTATTTTCTCATCTGCATGGTGTCATCATCCGAAAACACAATGACAGTTTCCACGTGTACGCTGTCGACACACAGCTCTACCTCACTACCACCTCTCCCGACCCCTTCACTGCCTCTTAGTTGTCAAACTGCGTGTCTGACTTACAGACCCGGATGAGCCAAACTTTCCTCCAATGAAACGTTGGGAAGACCGAAGCCATTGTCTTTAACCCCTGCCACAAACTCCTCCCTAGCCACCGACTCCATTCCTCTTCCTGGCCACTGTTTGAGGCTGAACCAGGCAACCTCTGCGTCTTATTTGACCCTGAACTGAGCTTCCAATCCCATATCCTCTCCATCACCAACACTGCCTGCTTCCACCTCTGTAATATCGCTTGTCTCTGCCCTCTGCCTCAGACTATCTGCTGCTGAAACCCTCATCCATGCTTGTTATCTCCAGAGTTGACTATTCCAATGCTCTCCTGGCCGACCTCCAATCTTCCACCCTCCATAAACTTAAGCTCATCCAAAACTCTGCTGCCCATATCCTAAAGAAAGAAGAAGAACCTGGATTTATATAGCGCCTTTCACGACCACTGACTGTCTCAAAGCGCTTTACAGCCAATGAAGCACTTTTTGAGTGTAGTCACTGTTGCACTGTGGGAAACGCGGCAGGCAATTTGCGCACAAGTAAGCTCCCACAAACAACAATGTGATAATGACCAGATAAACTGTTTTTTTGTAATATTGATTGAGGGATAAATATTGGCCAGGACACCGGGGCTAACTCCCCTGCTCTTCTTTGAAATAGTGCCCTGGGATCTTGTACGTCCACCTGAGAGCGTCTCATCCTAACCTGCACTAAGTCCTGTTTATTCATCACCTCTGCGCTCACAGACCTACATCGGCCCCTGGCCCACCAATGCCTCAATTTTAAAATGCTCGACCTTATCTTCAAATCCCTCCATGATCTCGACCTTCCCTACCTCTGTAACCTTTGCCAGCCCTCCAAGGACTCTGCACTGCTCCAATTCTGGCCTCTTATGCACCGCAATTTCTTTCACCCTATCATCGGCATCCGTGCCTTCAACTATCTAGGCCCTAGGCTCTAGAATCCCCTCCCTGAACCTACACGCCTCGCCATCCTCCTTTAAGACAAACCTACCTCTTTGACCAAGCCTTGGGTCACCTGTCTTAATGTCTCCTTCTTTAGCTCGGTGTCAATGTCTGTTTACTAATGCTCCTGTGAAGCGCCTTGTGACATTTTACTATGTTGAAGGCGCTAGATAAATGAAAGTTTAAAAGGAAAATCATTAATGGTGTGTGGGCGTCGCTGGCAATGTTAGCATTATTAATTGCCCATGAGAAGATGGTGATGAGCCGCCTTCTTGAACCACTGCTGTCCGTGTGGTGAAGATACTCCCACAGTACTCTTAGGGAAGGAGTTCCAGGATTTTGTCCCAGTGACGATGAAGGAACGGCGATATATTTCCAAGTCAGGATGGTGTGTGACTTGGAGGGAACTTTGTATAAAGATTTCTCTGAATGTAATTGCTCCTTGCGCGTCCTCCGTTTTTCAGATGCTCCAGTTGGTGCTGTAGTTCCCCGGAGTTCTGGGGGATACGTCCTGGCTACTGGAAAAAGCTTTGCCTCTTTGGACTGGGAGAAAAAGGTGGCTACTGACATAGCACGAATTGACAATGAAAAACCCAACATCAGATTCAATGATGGCAAGGTGGATCCCGCTGGACGCTTTCTTGCAGGTTTGACAGTTTGAAATGTGTCTTGACTCCATCTCTGCCTCAGCTCATCTGCTGATTAAACCCTCATCCACGCCTTGTAAACTCTAAACCGGACTATTCCATCGCATTCCTGGCCAGCCTCCCATCTTCCACCTTTATAAACTTAAGCTCATCCAAAACTCTGCTGCCAGTATCGCAACTCACCAAGTCCCATTCATCCATTACCCCTGACCTACCCCTGACCTACATTGGCTCCCGGTTAAGCAACACCTTGATTTTAAAATTCTCATCCTTGTTTTCAAATCTGCCTCGCCCCTCCCTATCTTTGTAATCTCCTCCAGCCCCACAACCCTCCGTGATCTCTTCGCTCCTTCAATTCGCTCCTTCAATCTGACCTCTTGAGTATCCCTCAAGTACAGGGGTATTCATCATCATAGGCAGTCCCTCGAAAGAAGGATGACTTGCTTCCAGGCCAAAAAAGGATGTGTTTCAATGAAGGACCTAATATTCCAGGTCCAGAACTAAATCTTGAAGGGTGGAAGATACCTGTGCTTGGATTTTTTAAAATCGTGTGGTGGCCGTTGCACACCAGCCACCATATGGGCTTGACAGAGCTAGGTCTTGGTCCAGTGGCAAGGAGTAACCAAGACGAATGTTCTCACAAGCTACAGGAGTATTATTACTCTGCTGTCCGTATCCTGACTCGCACCAAGTCCCGTTCACACATCACCCCTGTGCTCGCTGACCTACATTGGCTCCAAGTCCGGTAATGCCTTAATTTAAAAAATTGCTTTCAAATCTCTCCACGGCCTCGCCCCTCTCTATCTCTGTAACCTCCTCCAGCCCTCCAACCCTCTGAGATCTCTGCATTCCTCCAATTCTGGCATCTTGTGCATTCCTAATTTTAGTCAATCCACCATTGGCGGCCGTGCCTTCAGCTTCCAAGGTCCTCAGCTCTGGGATTCCCTCACTAAACATCGCCTCTCTACCTCTCCTCCTTCAAGAAGCTCCTTAAAACCTACCTCTTTGACCAACCTTTTAGACACCTGTCCTAATATCTCCTTCTGCAACTTGGTGTCAGATTTTATTTGATAATGCTCCTGTGAAGTGCCTTGGGATGTTTTATTACGTTAAAGATATTGTGTTTCTAACACAGATGAGATTGAACACAGGGAGGTTAAAGTAACAGTGACCTCAGTCTTTATTAAGACACTCCAGAGTGAGGAACAGGCCTTAGGGGCCGGCTTATATACAGTGCTCCCAAGGAATGCTGGGATCCCTTGGGACTTCGGGGGATGGACTCCCTGGTGGTGGAACATGGGAGTGCATTGTTTACAGATACACAACATCACTCCCCACCAAAATCAAAGTGAAAACTATTTATAAGGTGAGGCAGTAAGGAGCCTTTCTTTCCCTGGTGGACCGCCTCGGTGCAGATGTCTGTTCTGGTGTGTTGGCTGTGCCCTCGCTGGGTTGGCGTGTTGTTGGCCCTGCAGGGTTGCTGGGTGAGTCTGGCCTTGCTGTGCTGTTGGGCGTGATGGGTTCGATTTCCTGGTCCGGGGTGGTGTTGTTAATCCTTTGGGTGTGTGTTGTGGGCTCGAAAAAGGTGGTGTCTGCTGTGGGTTATTCAGGGCAGTCTGTGAACCGCAGTCTCGTTTGATCCAGGTGCTTTCTGCAAATTTGTCCATTGTCTAGTTTGACTACAAAAACCCTATTCCCTTCTTTAGCTATCACCGTGCCCGCGCTCCACTTGGGACCATGTCCATAGTTTAGCACATACACAGGGTTATTCAGATCAATTTCCCGTGACACAGTGGCGCGACCATCGTTTACATTTTGTTGCTGCCGCCTGCTGTCAACCTGATCATGCAGGTTGGGGTGAACCAGCGAGAGTCTGGTTTTAAGTGCCCTTTTCATGAGTAGCTCAGCCGGGGGCACCCCTGTGAGCGAGTGGGGTCTTGAGCGGTAGATGAGCAGTACTCGGGACAGGCGGGTTTGGAGTGAGCCTTCTGTGACTTGTTTAAGGCTCTGTTTGATGGTTTGTGCTGCCCGCTCTGCCTGCCCATTGGGGCCTGGTTTAAACGGGGCTGAGGTGACATGTTTGAGCCCATTACAGGTCATGAATTCTTTAAATTCGGCACTGGTAAAACATGGCCCGTTGGCACTGACCAGTATGTCAGGCAGGCTGTGGGTGGCAAACATGGCCCTCAGGCTTTCAATGGTGGCGGTGGCGGTGCTTCCTGACATTATTTCACATTCAATCCATTTTGAAAAAGCATCCACCACCACCAGGAACATTTTACCGAGAAACGGGCCTGCATAGTCGACATGGATCCTTGACCATGGTCTGGAGGGCCAGGACCACAAACTTAGTGGTGCCTCTCTGGGCGCGTTGCTCAACTGAGCACACGTACATAGGACTCTAAGTCAGAGTCGATACCGGGCCACCACACGTGGGATCTGGCTGTCGCTTTCATCATTTCTATACCAGGGTGTGTGCTGTGGAGATCCGAGATGAATGTCTCCCTGCCCTTTTTGGGTAGCACTATGCGGTTACCCCACAACAGGCAGTCTGCCTGAATGGACAACTCGTCCTTTCGCCGCTGGAACGGCTTGATTAGCTCTTGCATTTCAACGGGGATGCTGGCCCAGCTCCCATGCAATACACAGTTTTTTACTAGGGACAGCAGAGGATCTTGGCTGGTCCAAGTCCTAATCTGGCGAGCCGTGACAGGTGAGTTATCATTTTCAAACGCTTCCATGACCATCAACAAATCTGCGGGCTGCGCCACCATCAACAAGTTTGCAGGCTGCGCCATTTCCACCCCTGTGGTGGGCAATGGTAGCCGACTGAGAGCATCCGCACAGTTCTCGGTGCCTGGCCTGTGGCGGATGGTATAATTATACGCTGATAGCGCGAGTGCCCACCTTTGTATGTGGGCTGAGGCATGAGTAATTATCCCCTTGTTTTCAGCAAACAGGGATATGAGGGGCTTGTGATCGGTTTCCAGCTCAAATTTGAGGCCAAACAGGTACTGATGCATTTTCTTTACCCCGAACACACACACTAATGCCTCTTTCTCAATCATGCTGTAGGCCCTCTCGGCCTTAGACAAGCTCCTGGAGGCATAGGCGACAGGTTGCAACTTCCCCGCAATGTTAGCTTGTTGTAATACACACCCGACTCCATTCGACGACGCATCACATGCTAGCACAAGTCTTTTACACAGGTTATACAATACAAGCAGCTTGTTGGAGCATAAAATGTTTCTGGCTTTCTCAAAAGCAATTACTTGGTTTTTAATCTCCATACCCAGTTCTCACCTTTACGCAATGACACATGTAGGGGCTCGAAGAGGGTGCTTAACCCTGATAGGAAGTTACCAAAATAGTTGAGGAGTCCCACGAACGACCGTAGCTCCGTGACGTTCTTTGGCCTGGGCGCATTCCAGTCTTGGCATCTGTGGACCGAATGCCGTCTGCCGCGATTTTTCTCCCCAAAAACTCCACTATTGTTGCCATGAATATGCATTTCGACCGCTTCAGCCGCAGCCCTACGCGATCAAGTCGCTGGAGGACCTCCTCCAGGTTTTGTAGGTGCTCGACGGTATCCCGACCCGTGACCAATATGTCGTCCTGAAAAACCACTGTGAATGGTACCGACTTGAGTAGGCTCTCCATGTTTCTCTGGAAGATCGCTGCAGCTGACCGAATTCCAAATGGGCATCTGTTGTAGATGAACAGTCCCTTGTGCGTGTTGATGCAGGTGAGGCCCTTCGAAGACCCCTCCAGCTCCTGCGTCATGTAGGCCGAAGTCAGGTCGAGCTTGGTGAACGTCTTGCCTCCTGCCAGCGTCGCAAATAGGTCGTCTGCCTTCGGTAGCGGGTATTGGTCCTGTAGCGAGAAACGATTAATAGTTACTTTATAATCGCCGCAAATCCTGACCGTGCCATCACTTTTGAGTACTGGAACAATCGAGCTGGCCCACTCGTTGAATTCCACTGGGGAGATGATGACCTCGCATTGCAGCCAGTCCAGCCTGACCAGTGATAACATTAAACAAATCTCTCAGCACACATGTGCTAGCAATGTTCATAAATTAATTGGAACTGTGTTTGCGAGCAGAAATGTACAGGGCAGAAACCACGAGTCTGCAACTGCCAGCAGGCCTGAGGTGACCCAGATGACTCAGAGTCCCCAACAAAGGATGAATGCAAGGCAATTCACACCTTGTTGGCGTTGTGGAGGCTTCCATTCAGCCTATTCATGCCGCTTCAAAGGGTATGTTTGCAAGAGCTGTGGAACAATGGGGCACCTCCAACGAGCTTGCAGACAAACTGCAAGCTCTGCAAAACCTGCTAACCACCACATGGAAGAGGAAGATCGGTCCATGGTGGATCAAAGCAATTTTGAGCCTGAGAGAGAGGAGGCAGATGCTGAAGTACACGGGGTGCACGCATTTTCAACGAAATGTCCACCTATAATGCTAAATATAAAATTGAATGGCTTACCCGTAGCCATGGAACTGGACACTGGCGCTAGCCAATCCATCATGAGTAAAAAGATGTTTGATAGACTGTGATGCAACAATGCACTCAGACCAGCCCTGAGCCCCATCCACACGAAACTGAGAACGTACACAAAAGAGCTTATCACTGTCCTGGGCAGCACCATGTTCAAGGTCACCTACAAGGGCACGGTGCACGAATTGCCACTCTGGATTGTCCTGGGCGATGGCCCCACACTGCTTGGAAGGAGCAGACTGGGCAAAATCCGCTGGTACTAGGATGACATCTGAGTGCTATCACATGTCGATGAGGCATCATGTACCCAGGTTCTTAACAAATTTCCTTCCCTTTCTGAGCCAGGCATTGGAAACTTTTCCGGGGCGAAGGTGCCGATCCACTTGGTCACAGAGGCACGACACATTCACCACAAGGCGCGAGCGATACCTCACATGATGAGGGAGAGAGTGGAAATCGAGCTGGAGAGGCTGCAACGCGAGGGCATCATCTCCCCAGTGGAATTCAGCGAGTAGGCCAGCCCGATTGTTCCAGTACTCAAAAGTGATGGCACGGTCAGGATTTGCGGAGATTATAAAGTAACTATTAATCGTTTCTCGCTACAGGACCAATACCCACTACCTAAGGCATGCGACCTATTTGCGACGCTGGCAGGAGGCAAGACATTCACCAAGCTCGACCTGACTTTGGCCTACATGACGCAGGAGCTGGAGGGGTCTTCGAAGGGCCTCACCTGCATCAACACGCACAAGGGACTGTTCATCTACAACAGATGCCCGTTTGGAATTAGGTCAGCTGCAGCGATCTTCCAGAGAAACATGGAGAGCCTACTCAAGTCGTTCCCATTCACAGTGGTTTTTCAGGACGACATATTGGTCACGGGTCGGGATACCGTCGAGCACCTACAAAACCTGGAGGAGGTCCTCCAGCGACTGGATCGCGTAGGGCTGCGGCTGAAGCGGTCGAAATGCATCTTCATGGCAACAGAAGTGGAGTTTTTGGGGAGAAAGATCACGGCGGACGGCATTCGGCCCACAGACGCCAAGACAGGAACGCGCCCAGGCCACGGAATGTCACAGAGCTGCAGTCGTTCGTGGGACTCCTCAACTATTTTGGTAACTTCCTACCAGGGTTAAGCACCCTCTTAGAGCCCCTACATGTGTCATTGCGTAAAGGTGAGAACTGGGTATGGGGAAAAAAAACAAGTAATTGCTTTTGAGAAAGCCAGAAACATTTTATGCTCCAACAAGCTGCTTGTATTGTATAACCTGTGTAAAAGACTTGTGCTAGCATGTGATGCGTCGTCGAATGGAGTCGGGCGTGTATTACAACAAGCTAACATTGCGGGGAAGTTGCAACCTGTCGCCTATGCCACCAGGAGCTTGTCTAAGGCCGAGAGGGCCTACAGCATGATTGAGAAAGAGGCATTAGCGTTTGTGTTCGGTGTAAAGAAAATGCATCAGTATCTGTTTGGCCTCAAATTTGAGCTGGAAACCGATCACAAGCCCCTCATATCCCTGTTCGCTGAAAACAAGGGGATAATTACTCATGCCTCAGCCCACATATAAAGGTGGGCACTCGCGCTATCAGCGTATAACTATACCATCCGCCACAGGCCAGGCACCGAGAACTGTGCGGATGCTCTCAGTCGGCTACCATTGCCCACCACGGGGGTGGAAATGGCACAGCTTGCAAACTTGTTGATGGTGGCGCAGCCCGCAGACTTGTTGATGGTCATGGAAGCATTTGAAAATGATAAATCACCTGTCACGGCCCGCCAGATTAGGACTTGACCAGCCAAGATCCTCTGCTGTCTCTAGTAAAAAAACTGTGTACTGCATGGGAGCTGGGCCAGCATTCCCGTTGAAATGCAAGAGCAAATCAAGCCGTTCCAGAGGTGAAACGACGAGCTGTCCATTCAGGCAGACTGCCTGTTGTGGGGTAACCACGTAGTGCTCCCCAAAAAGGACAGGGAGACGTTCATCTCGGATCTCCACAGCACACACCCGGGTATAGTAATGATGAAAGCAATAGCCAGATTCCACGTGTGGTGGCCCGGTATCGACTCTGACTTAGAGTCCTGTGTACAGCAATGCAGCGTGTGTTCAGTTGAGCAATGCGCCCAGAGAGGCACCACTAAGTTTGTGGTCCTGGCCCTCCAGACCATGGTCGAGGATCCATGTCGACTATGCGGGCCCGTTTCTCGGTAAAATGTTCCTGGTGGTGGTGGATGCTTTTTCAAAATGGATTGAATGTGAAATAATGTCGGGAAGCACCGCCACCGCCACCATTGAAAGCCTGAGGCCCATGTTTGCCACCCACAGCCTGCCTGACATACTGGTCAGTGCCAACGGGCCATGTTTCACCAGTGCCGAATTTAAAGAATTTATGACCCGCAATGGGATCAAACATGTCACCTCAGCCCCGTTTAAATCAGCCCCCAATGGGCAGGCAGAGCAGGCAGTACAAACCATCAAACAGAGTCTTAAATGAGTCACAGAAGGATCACTCCAAACCTGCCTGTCCCGAGTACTACTCAGCTACCGCACAAGACCCCATTCGCTTACAGGGGTGCCCCTGGCTGAGTTACTCATGAAAAGGGCACTTAAAACCAAACTCTCGCTGGTTCACCCGAACCTGTATGATCAGGTAGAGAGCAGGCGGCAGCAACAAAATGTAAACGATGGTCGCGCCACTGTGTCACGGGAAATTGATCTGAATGACCCTGTGTATGTGCTAAACTATGGACATGGCCCCAAGTGGATCGCGCGCACGGTGATAGCTAAAGAAGGGAATAGGGTGTTTGTAGTCAAACTAGACAATGGACAAATTTGCAGAAAGCACCTGGACCAAACGAGGCTGCGGTTCACAGACTGCCCTGAACAACCCACAGCAGACACCATCTTTTTCGAGCCCACAACACACACCCAAAGGATCAACAACACCACGCCGGACCAGGAAATCGAACCCAACAGACCAGCAAGGCCAGGCTCACCCAGGAGCCCTGCAGGGCCAAGAACACGCCTACTCAGCGAGGGCACAGCCAACACACCAGAACAGACATTTGTACTGAGGTGGTCCACCAGGGAAAGAAAGGCTTCCGTCTGCCTCACCTTGTAAATAGTTTTCACTTTGACTTTTGATGGGGAGTGATGTTGTGCATCTGTAAACAATGCACTCCCATGTTCCGCCACCAGGAAGTCCATCCCCCGAAGTCCCAAGGGATCCCAGCGTTCCTTGGGAGCACTGTCCCTCACTCTGGAGTCTCTTAATAAAGACTGAGGTCACTGTTACTTTAACCTCCCTGTGTTCAGTCTCATCTGTGTTAGAAACACAATACCTTTAATGTAATAAAACATCCCAAGGCGCTTCACAGGAGCATTATCAAATAAAATCTGACACCAAGTTGCAGAAGGAGATATTAGGACAGGTGTCTAAAAGGCTGGTCAAAGAGGTAGGTTTTAAGGAGCTTCTTGAAGGAGGAGAGGTAGAGAGGCGATGTTTAGGGAGGGAATCCCAGAGCTGAGGACCTTGGAAGCTGAAGGCACGGCCGCCAATGGTGGAGTGACTAAAATTAGGAATGCACAAGATGCCAGAATTGGAGGAATGCAGAGATCTCAGAGGGTTGGAGGGCTGGAGGAGGTTACAGAGATAGAGAGGGGCGAGGCCGTGGAGTGATTTGAAAGCAATTTTTAAAATTAAGGCATTACCGGACTTGGAGCCAATGTAGGTCAGCGAGCACAGGGGTGATGTGTGAACGGGACTTGGTGCGAGTTAGGATACGGACAGCAGAGTAATAATACCCCTGTAGCTCGTGAGAACAGTCGTCTTGGTTACTCCTTGCCACTGGACCAAGACCTAGCTCTGTCAAGCCCATGTGGTGGCTGGTGTGCAACGGCCACCACACGATTTAAAAAACTCCAAGCACAGGCATCTTCCATCCTTCAAGATTTAATTCTGGACCTGGAATATTAGGTGCTTCATTGAAACACCTGTGAACTTATCATTTTTTGGCCTGGAAGCAAGTCATCCTCATTTCGAGGGACTGCCTATGATGATGAATACCCCTTGGTCCAGTGGCAAGGATTAACCAAGGCGACTGGAGACCAGCTCTGCTCAATGGACCTAGTGCGCAAACATATCGCAGTGTGGGCTGGCCCGTGCTGCCCCTGGGCCCTCGTCTCTTCTGGGCCCGAACTCGCGCCTCTCCTGGGCCCTGATCACGTCGCTCTACAATCTCTCGTCGCTCCTTCGTCCCGACCTCACCGCTCCTGCTGTACCTGCCCACACTCCAATCAGCGACCTGGATCTTGGTGACGGCACTCTTCATTGCCGTTCCTCTCCTGCTCCAGCACGTGCTGCTCCCTGGAGTGGTATGTACGCTTAACATGGCAGATGGTCTCAACCTTCCTGTGAATGCACCTTGAGAGCATTTCCATGTGTTTGAGGAAGATTATATATTGTGGGTTTGTGACCGTGGGAACAGTTTGTGTTTCAGCAGGAAGGTGCTTTCCAAATCTCAGGCCTCTCTGCGTCAGCGTGACTTATTCCGAACTCCAATCGAATTGCATTTCAGAAACCAAAACCACTTCTCACGAACTGGTCAAAAAGCCCCAACATATAAGGCTCCTCAAACACGATGTAATTATTACTCGTTTAAACCGGACACCTGGTTAAGTTGAGTTTCTTATTGACACGCCAAGCTGCTGATGCTCCCGTTAAGCTGCATGGCCGCGCAGTGCTCTGAAGGTCCCGTGCAGGCCGCTCAGCGGCTTCACAATGGAATAACCGGGCAGGGGCAGAATTTTGAATGGGCCGCGCAGCCTGTTAAAGAAGCCGGGCACCTAAAAAAAAGATTAGTGGAAACATTGCCAGCCACTGTATTCAGGCATTGAGCAAAGTTCTTTGTTAACTAAACTGTACAAACTAATCTCAGTACATGTTAAGGTCAATTTTGTGAACTGATTGTGTTATACTGAGATGAGATTGTTACGGAACACTGAGTAATTATCAGCAATGTTTGAAAGAAAACAAACTTTCCAATTAAAGCAAACACGCACTAAAATTAAAAGGAAAACGGAATATTCCGTTATAATGCCTAACAAAACAACCAAGCATTAAACTTTTGCTATTTTCACTGACTATCATATTTCCATTTGTTTCTATGAAAGACTCGCATTTATATAGCACCTCTCATGACCACCAGATGTCTCAAAGCACTTTACAGCCAATGAAGTACATTTTGAAGTGTAGTCACTGTTGTAATGCAGCAGCCAATTTGTGCACAGCAAGCTCCCACAAACAACAATGATCAGATAATCTGTTTTAGATGTTGATTGAGGGATAACTCCCCTGCTCTTCTTCAAAATATTGCCATAGGATCTTTTATGTCTACCTGGGAAATCAGTTTAACATCTCCTCTGAAAGACGGCACCTCCGACAGTGCAGCACTCCCTCGGTACTGCACTGGAATGTCAGCCTAGATTTCTGTGCTCAAGTCCCTGGAGTGGGATTTGAACCCACAACCTTCTGACTCGAAGGTGAAGGTGCCACCAATTGAGCCACAGTTGACACTGCGGCATAAACCAAAGCTGATTTGCAAAAGCAAATAAACACAGAATAGAGATATTTAAAAAAAACATAGAACTTCAGCTCATTTAGTAAAGAATGATCACACATCCGATGCCATACACTGATATAGTAGCCCAGATGTCCAACAGTGCTCAGAAGGAGTGATACTGAGCAATACAGGCCCGCAAGGTTCCAGGCTCACTCCCTGGTCTGTACTGGGTTGCCTGAGCTCAGGTAAGGCAGTTGTGATTGGCTTCAATTTCTTCAGACTTGGGGAAGGGGAGGGAATCAGCTAGGGTCCCTGACCAGTGTCCAGTCAACCTGCTAGTTAGTGTCAGCTGTGGCTCAGTGGGTAGCACTCTTACTTCTGAGTCAGAAGGTTGTGGGTTCAAGGCCCACCCCAGAGACTTACAACACAAAAATCTAAGCTGACACTCCAGTGCAGCGCTGCACTGTCGGAGTTGCTGTCTTTCAGATGAGATGTTAAATCAAGGCCCCGTCTGCTCTCTCAGGTTGGACGTAAAAGATCTCATGGCACTATTTCGAAGAAGTACAGGGGAGTTATCATAGAATCATAGAAATTTACAGCACGGAAGGAGGCCATTTCGGCCCATCATGTCCGAGCCAACCGCCCAAGAGCTATCCAACCTAATCCTACTTTCCAACTCTTGGTCTGTAGCCCTATAGGTTATGGCACTTTGTGCACATCCAAGTACTTTTAAAATGTGATGAGGCTTTCTGCCTCTACCACCATTTCAGGCAGTGAGTTTCAGACCCTCTGGGTGAAGAAATTTCCCCTCATATCTCCTCTATGCCTCCCCTCAATTACTTTAAATCTATGACCTCTGGTTGTTGACCCCTCTGCTAAGGGAAACAGGTCCTTCCTATCCACTCTATCCAGGCCCCTCATAATTTTATACACCTGAATCAAGTCTCCCCTCAGCCTTATCAGTGTCCTGGCTAATATTTATCCCTCAATCAACATTACTAAAACAGATTTTCCGGTCATTGCTGTTTGTGGGAACTTGCTGTGCACAAATTGGCTGCTGTGTTTCTTACATTACAACTGTGACTACGCTTCAAAAGTACTTCATTAGTTGGTGGTTGTGAAAGGCGCTATATAAATGCAAGTTTTTTTTTTCTTTTTCTTTACTTTGTTGTTGGCTAGCCTGGTGAAACTTGCTGAGTTGCCTCACAAAAAAATGACCTTCAAAAGGGGAGAAGCTTTATGTATCTGTGTGTGTGTTGTTGGGGAGATAGTGAAAGAGGTAGCATCTTAATAAACGATTCAAGCCCGTTCCCCTTAGCTGTCCTATTTTGAGATTATAAGCCCTGGATTGCTTGGGGTAGTATTATTTGCTCTGTATTATTTCCGATTCTCTTTTAATATGGCCTTCTTGTTTCAGGGACCATGGCAATGGAGACTCGTCCTGGTGAATTAGAAAGGCATCAGGGATCACTTTACGCGCTGCAACCCGATCACTCTGTGGTCAAGCACTTTGACCAGGTGGACATTTCCAATGGTCTGGACTGGTCACTGGATCACAAGATCTTCTATTACATAGACAGCTTATGTTTTACTGTGGATGCGTTTGACTATGACTTGCAGTCAGGAAAGATCTGTAAGTATTACAAGTTTATTCTGAATTATTTTGATTTTGTTTTATGGGTTGTGGGTGATGCTGCAAAGGCTGCATTTATTCCGACAATGTCACGTTGTGCAGTAAAAGACCCCGCTGGAGAGATACTACTGGTCTATTCTACGTGCAGGTCCATACAGGAAATGGGAGTATTATTTTTTATTGGTTCCTGAGATGTGGTCGTCGCTGGTAAGGCCAGCGTTAACTGTCCATCCCTAACTGCCCTTGAGATACATACAGATAAGGAATGCTATTGGCCTATCTTAGAAGAAAGAAGGAAGACTTGGATTTATATCATCCAAAAAGACCCTACAGCCTCCATCCCCATCTTCGCATCTGATTGTTTCTCAAAAGATTCCAATGTTTTTGCCATCTGGAAGTCTATTCCACATGTAGATCACTCGTTGAGTTTTTTTTATTCGTTCCGTGATGTGGGCATCGCTGGCAAGGCCAACATTTATTGTCCATCCCTTATTTCCCTTGAGAAAATGGTGGTGAGCCGCCTTCTTGAACTGCTGCAGTCCATGAGCGAAAGTTACTCCCACAGTGCTGTTAGGGAGGGAGTTCCAAGATTTTGGCACAGCGACAATGAAGGAACGACGATATATTTCCAAGACAGGATGATGTGTGACTTGGAGGGGAACTTGCAGTTGATAGTGCTCCCATGCACCTGCTGCTCTTGTCCTTCTAGGCGGTAGAGGTTGCGGGTTTGGGAGGTGCTGTCGAAGAAGCCTTGGCGAGTTGCTGCAGTGCATCTTGTGGATGGTACACACTGCAGCCACGGTGTGTCGGTGGTGGGGGGAGTGAATGTTGAAGGTGGTGGATGGGGTGCCAATCAAGCGGGCTGCTTTGTCCTGGATGGTGTCGAGCTTCTTGAGTGTTGTTGGAGCTGCGCTCATCCAGGCAAGTGGTGAGCATTCCATCGATTTGTGATATGTAAACTCTACACTGTTTATTTTGGATAGCAAATCGGAGGGTTGTGTACAAGCTTGAACAAGAAGAAGGTATTCCTGATGGACAGTGCATCGATAGTGAAGGGAAACTATGGGTCGCCTGTTATAACGGTGGAAGGGTCCTACGTATTGACCCAGAGACAGGTAAGCAAACCATTTGGGGATTTTCTACTGTTAGATGTTTGGTAGTATAGTTTTTCAAAATCAGCGAAAACACACACACAGGTGGGCAAAGTTGTGGCGATGGAAGTAAGTGGTCTTGATGATTGAAAGGATAATGGGGCTTGAAGCTCAGCTCTGGGTTGAGGAGGATGCCAAGGTTTCACACGGATTGGTGCATCCTGAGCAGTGTCCTAGGCCCAACTATCTTCAGCTGCTTTATCAATGTCTTTCCCTCCATCATAAGGTCAGAAGTGGGCATGTTCACTGATAATTGCACAGTGTTCAATTCCATTTGCAACTCCTCATATAATGAAGCAGTCCGTGCCCGCATGCAGCAAGACCTGGGCAACATCAGGCTTAGGCTGGTAAGTGGCAAGTAACATTCATGCCACCCAAGGGCCAGGCAATGACTATCTCCAACAAGAGAAAGTCTAATCACCGCCCCTTGACATTCAACAGCATTACCATCCCTGAATCCCTCACCATCAACATTCTGGGGGTCACCATTGACTCGAAACTTCACAAGATGAGCCACATAAATACTGTGGCAACAAGAGCTGGTTATTCTGTGGTGCGTGTCTCGCCTCCTTACTCCCCAAAGCCTTTCAACCATCTACAAGGCACAAATCAGGAGTGTGATAGAATACTCTCCACTTGCCTGGATGAGTGCAGCTCCAACACTCAAGAAACTCAACATCATCCAGGACTAAATAGTCTACATGATTCGCACCCCAAATACCACCTTAACCATTCACTCCCTCTACTACCAATGCATCATGTCTGCAATGTATACCATCTACAAGATGCACTGCAGCAACTCACCATGGCTTCTTTGCAACACCTCCAAGTTACCTAAGTCACACACCATCCTGACTTGGAAATATATCGCCATTCCTTCATGTCGCTGGGTCAAAATCCTAGAACTCCCTCCCTAACAGCACTGTGGGAGTACATGGACTGCAGCGGTTCAAGAAGGTGGCTCGCCACCACCTTCTCAAAGGCAATTAGGGATGGGCAATAAATGCTGGCATTGTCAGCAATGCCCACATCCTGTGAATGAAAACATATTTTTGTTTTAAAGTGGGCGGGATGGTAGATAGAATCTGTGGCAAGGAAGCGGGGTTTTTTCAGGAACTAAAAATGAGGCTTTAGTCTTCCTGATGTTCCGTTTGGAAGATGTTTTAACTCATCCTGAAAACAATATTGGACAGGCAGTCTGACAGAATGGAGGTGTTGATGGGATTGAGAGAACAGGTGGAAAGTTGGAGGAGGCTATCATTGGAATACATGGCTGATCCTGCACTTGCAGGAGATGGCAGTGAAAGGTAGCATGTAGATAAGGAAGCGAAGGGAGCCAAGGACAGATATCTGGGGACTCGAGAGGCAAAGGTGTGGGGTGGGAAGGGAAGCTGTTGCTGGAGATGTGGCTGGCTACATTTGGGTAGATGGGAAAAAGCTTTTATATCTAAAAGCACAACCGTTAAAAATAAGATGTCAACGCCATTTGGAAGTCAGCTCAGGTCGACAAGTATCTCTGTGGTGGATGGAAGTTCTGCCCATCGGAGATGTGCTTCAATCAAGTAGCAGTGATGGAAAGGCTGGATCTTGTTTCTCCTCCAGTTCATGCTGGCACTCTTCTCCCCATTCAATCCCACTGAGCTTGTACGCTTCTTCCATTCCCCAGCGAATGTTGCTCCCAGCTTCTTCGTCCCTCCCTCTCCCCTTCATTACCATCTATGTTCCCTTCCCTCTGTGCCAGCCATTTCCCCTTCCTTCTCCCCATTCATTGACATTTATCTCTCTCTCTTCCATTGCAATCCATTTGTCCATCTCATTGTGATTCATTCTCCCCTTCCATTGCCATCCAATGCCATTGTCCACTCAGCCCTGCTCCTACCTGAGTCTGGCTGCTAATAGCGCATACTGGGTCTCCCTACTCTCAGCGCTGCACCAATATTAGAAATTGCAGCTTGGTTTACTGCACACAATTGGACCAATGACAAAGGAGGAGTGTTTCTTTCAGGTAAAAGAATCCAGACAGTGAAACTGCCCGTTAGCAAAACAACGTCTTGTTGCTTCGGAGGGAAGGATTATTCTGATCTTTATGTAACATCAGCTACCAAAAGAATGGACGAAGAGTCGCTTCGGAGAGAGCCACAGGCAGGTGGGATTTTTAAGGTATGTGAAATTGTCTTACCAGATTCCTAGTACAACTAGCGACAGGTAGAATTTACAAATGCATCCTCCCATTGGCTTCCCTCCTCTCCCGTCTTTCAGATGAGACGTTAAACCGAGGCCCCGTCTACCCTCTCAGGTGGACGTAAAAGATCCCATGGCACTATTTCGAAGAAGAGCAGGGAAGTCCTGGCCAATATTTATCCCTCAATCAACATAACAAAAACAAATTATCTGGTCATTATCACATTGCTGTTTGTGGGGAGCTTGCTGTGTGCAAGTTGGCTGCCGCGTTTGCTACATTACAACAGTGACTACATTCCAAAAGTACTTCATTGGCTTTAAAGCGCTTTGAGACATCCGGTGGTCGTGAAAGGCGCTATATAAATGCAAGTCTTTCTTTTAAGGCACTAATGCATCCTGGGATAATTGCAGACGGCTCCAACTTCACTCAAGTGGTTATTGTTCAAGCGTGACGATAATAAGGGGAACTGATAGGGTAGATGGAGACAAACTATTTCCAGTGGTTGGTGAGCCTAGGACGAGGGGGCACAGTCTAAAAATTAGAGCCAGACCTTTTAGGAATGAAGTTTGGAAACACTTCTACATACAAAGGATGGTAGAAGTTTGGAACTCTCTTCCGCAAACAGCAATTGAGGCTAGGTCAATTGTTAATTTTAAAATCTGAGATTGTTGTTAACCAAAGGTATGAAGAGATATGGGTTAAAGGCGGGTCTATGGAGTGAGGTCGCAGATCAGCCATGATCTCATTGAATGGAGCAACAGGCTCGAGGGCTAACTGACCTAATCCTGTTCCCATGTTCCTATGGTTCTATGTCCTATGTAAAGCTCGATAGCGAGCATATAGCAGACGATTTGTCTGTGCGGATCCCGCTGTCAAACTTGGTCATCTCCTCAAGTGCCATTCACACAGATGTGATTTCATACAGGGATCACTAAATAGCAATCAGGACTGAAAATCCTGGCTAATTTGTCCTCCGCCTAGCTCAGCAGCACTCTTTCCATTAGGGTTACCCCACGGATGATCAGCTAACTCAGTACAGACTAGTGATCAAAGTTTCTAGGTCAATATGGCTCAGTTCTTTACTGACCAATTTCTGAAGATGGTGGAGAGGAATGAGGGAATCCTATAAAAATGAAAGAATGAAAGGCTCGCATTTATATAGCGCCTTTCACAACCTCAGGACCTCCCAAAGCGCTTCGCAGCCAATGAAGTACTTTTGAGGCCTAGTCACTGTTGTAATGTGGGAAACACAGCAGCCAATCTGTGCACAGCAAGCTCCCACAAACAGTAATATGATAATGTGACCAGAAAACCTGTTTTAGTGAAGCTGGTTGAGGGATAAATATTGGCCAGGACACCTCTTCTTCGAAATAGTGCCATGGGATATTTTCCATCGATCTGAGAGAGCAGACGGGGCCTCGGTTTAATGAAAGATAGCACCTCCGACAGAGCAGCGCTCCCTCAGTACTGCACTGGGCGTGTCAGCCGAGATTTTGTGCTCAATTCTCTGGAGTGGGATTATGAACCCACATCCTTCTGACTCAGAGGCAGAATACTACTCACGGACAAGTGCGAAAGACTGGATACAGCAGATACTTAAAAAAGACTGCTTTTTCAGGACAGAATATAAAGATGCATAAGTTAAAAATCTTATTTAATTGTTTAATTTTATGTTAGTCATAGGTTTTTTTTACTCCTTTTTATGACACCTTTGTCCTGCCACCTCCTCTCCTGCTGGCATTGACTCCAGGCTGGGTTCAGTCCTATCAGCATTGGCTTTCCACTGGCACCCTGCCAAGTGGGCATTACTCATGTGTGTGTGTGTGTGGCGTTAAGCTTCATGAAGACTTCATTCGCCCAGCCTGGTCATGCCATGAACCAACTAACTTTTTTCCATCGATCCATCTCCACTTTCCACTCGGGGGTCACTAGATAGTGGGAGTATGATCAGGAGCAAGAATCTCAGCCAATCTTCCGAATCCAGAAGTACTAGTGCTGCTTTGCTAGGGATAGACGTTGAGACCTTGCAAGCATGTGAGGCCCAGGTATTCATAGAAACATAGAAAATAGGTGCAGGAGTAGGCCATTTGGCTCTTCAAGCCTGCACCACCATTCAATAAGATCATGGCTGATCATTCCCTCAGTACCCCTTTCCTGCTTTCTCTCCATACCCTTTGATCTCTTTAGCCGTAAGGGCCATATCTAACTTCCTTTTGAATATATCCAATGAACTAGCATCAACAACTCTCTGCAGCAGGGAATTCCACAGGTTAACAACTCTCTGAGTGAAGAAGTTTCTCCTCATCTCAGTCCTAAATGGCCTACCTCTTATCCTAAAGCTATGTCCCCTGATTCTGGACTTCCCCAACATCGGGAACATGCTTCCCGCATCCAACCGGTCCAGTCCCATCAGAATTTTATACGTTTCTATGAGATCCCCTCTCATCCTTCTAAACTCCAGTGAATAAAGGCCCAGTTGATCCAGTCTCTCCTCATATGTTAGTCCAGCCATCCCTGGAATCAGTCTGGTGAACCTTCGCTGCACTCCCTCAATAGCAAGAACATCCTTCCTCAGATTAGGAGACCAAAACTGAACACAATATTCCAGGTGAGGCCTCACCAAGGCCCTCTACAACTGCAGCAAGACCTCCCTGCTCCTATACTCAAATCCCCTAGCTATGAAGGCCAACATACCATTTGCCCTCTTCACCGCCTGCTGTACCTGCATGCCAACTTTCAAGGACTGATGAACCATGACACCCAGGTCTCGTTGCAACTCTCCTTTTCCTAATCTGCAGCCATTCAGATAATATTCTGCCTTCGTGTTTTTGCACTCAAAATGGATAACCTCACATTTATCCACATTATACTGCATCTGCCACGCATTTGCCCACTAACCTAACCTGTCCAACTCACCCTGCAGCCTCTTAGCGTCCTCCTCACAGCTCACACCGTCACCCAGTTTAGTGTCATCTGCAAACTTGGAGATATTACACTCAATTCCTTCATCTAAATCATTAATATATATTGTAAAGAGCTGGGGTCCCAGCACTGAGCCCTGCGGCACTCCACTAGTCACTGCCTGCCATTCTGAAAAGGCAACGTTTATCCCGACTCTCTGCTTCCTGTCTGCCAACCAGTTCTCTATCCACGTCAGTGCATAACCCCCAATACCATGTGCTTTGGTTTTGCACACCAATCTCTTGTGCGGGACCTTGTCAAAGCCTTTTGAAAGTCCAAATACACCACATCCACTGGTTCTCCCTTGTCCACTCTGCTAGTTACATCCTCAAAAAATTCCAGAAGATTCACCAAGCATGATTTCCCTTTCATAAATCCATGCTGACTTGGACCGATCCTGTCACTGCTTTCCGAATGCGCTGCTATTGCATCCTTAATGATTGATTCCAACATTTTCCCCACTACTGATGTCAGGCTAACCGGTCTATAATTACCCGTTTTCTCTCTCCCACCTTTTTTAAAAAGTGGTGTTACATTAGCTACCCTCCAGTCCATAGGAACTAATCCAGATTTGATAGACTGTTGGAAAATGATCACCAATTGATCCACTATTTCTAGGGCCACTTCCTTAAGTACTCTGGGATGCAGACTATCAGGCCCCAGGGATGTATCAGCCTTCAATCCCATCAATTTCCCGAACACAATTTCCCGCCTAATAAGGATATCCTTCAGTTCCTCCTTCTCACTCGACCCACTGTCCCCTAGTACATTCAGAAGGTTATTTGTGTCTTCCTTCGTGAAGACAAAACCGAATTATTTGTTCAGTTGGTCTTCCATTTCTTTGTTCCCATTATAAATTTACCTGAATCCGACTGCAAGGGACCTACGTTTGTCTTCACATATTTATCGACGCTTTTGCAGTCAGTTTTTATGTTCTAGGCAGGACCGGAACCAATTTCCGAGGGGGAGTGTTTGCCAGTGCTGTTGGGGAGGAGTTAAACTAATATGGCAGGGGGATGGGAACCAATGCAGGGAGACAGAGGGAAACAAAAAGGAGACAAAAGCAAAAGACAGAAAGGAGATGAGTAAAAGTGGAGGGCAGAGAAACCCAAGGCAAAAAACAAAAAGGGCCACTGAATGTAAAGAGGCTGCAGGAGGGGTCAAAACTAAAAATCATGGTTTCAAAACTAGTATTAAAACACTCTACCTAAACGCACGCAGTATTTGAAATAAAGTAAATGAGTTGACGGCACAAATCATTACAAATGGGTATGATTTGGTGGCCATTACAGAAACGTGGTTGCAGGGTGGCCAAGACTGGGAATTAAACATATAGGGGTATCTGACGATTTGTAAAGATAGACAAGAAGGGAAAAGAGGTGGGGTAGCTCTGTTAATAAAGGATGATATCAGGGCAGTTGTGAGAGACGATATTGGCTCTAATGAACAAAATGTTGAATCATTGTGGGTGGAGATGAGAGATAGTAAGGAGAAAAAGTTACTGGTGGGCGTAGTTTATAGGCCCCCAAATAATAACTTCACGGTGGGGTGGGCAATAATCAAGGGAATAATGGAGGCATGTGAAAAAGGAACAGCAGTAATCATGGGGGATTTTAACCTACATATCGATTGGTCAAATCAAATCGCATGGGGTAGCCTTGAGGAGGAATTCATAGAATGCATACGGGATTGTTTCTTAGAACAGTATGTTACAGAACCTACAAGGGAGCAAGCTATCTTAGATCTGGTCTTGTGTAATGAGACAGGAATAATAAACGATCTCCCAGTAAAAGATCCTCTCGGAATGAGTGATCACAGTATGGTTGAATTTGTAATACAGACTGAGGGTGAGGAAGTAGTGTCTCAAACGAGCGTACTATGCTTAAACAAAGGGAACTACAGTGGGATGAGAGCAGAGTTGGCTAAAGTAGACTGGAAACACAGACTAAACGGTGGCACAATTGAGGAACATTGGAGGACTTTTAAGGAGCTCTTTCATAGTGTTCAACAAAAATATATTCCAGTGAAAAAGAAGGGCGGTAAGAGAAGGGATAACCAGCCGTGGATAACCAAGGAAATAAAGGAGAGTATCAAATTAAAAACCAATGCGAACAAGGTGGCCAAGGTGAGTGGGAAAATAGAAGATTGGGGACATTTTAAACGACAGCAAAGAATGACGAAGAAAGCAATAAAGAAAGGAAAGATAGATTACGAAGGTAAACTTGCGCAAAACATATAAACGGATAGTAAAAGCTTTTACAGGTATATAAAATGGAAAAGAGTGACTAAAGTAAATGTTGGTCCCTTAGAAGATGAGAAGGGGGATTTAATAATGGGAAATGTGGAAATGGCTGAGACCTTAAATAATTATTTTGCTTCGGTCTTCACAGTGGAAGACACAAAAACCATGCCAGAAATTGCTGGTCACAGGAATGTGGGAAGGGAGGACCTTGAGACAATCACTATCACTAGGGGGGTAGTGCTGGACCGGCTAATGGGACTCAAGGTAGACAAGTCCCCTGGTCCTGATGAAATGCATCCCAGGGTATTAAAAGAGATGGCGGAAGTTATACCAGATGCATTCGTTATAATCTACCAAAATTCTCTGGACTCTGGGGAGGTACCAGCGGATTGGAAAGCAGCTAATGTAACGCCTCTGTTTAAAAAAGGGGGCAGACAAAAGGCAGGTAACTATAGGCCGGTTAGTTTAACATCTGTAGTGGGGAAAATGCTTGAAGCTATCATTAAGGAAGAAATAGCGGGACATCTAGATAGGAATAGTGCAATCAAGCAGATGCAGCATGGATTCATGAAGGGGAAATCATGTTTAACTAATTTACTGGAATTCTTTGAGGATATAACGAGCATGGTGGATAGAGTTTTACCGATGGATGTGGTGTAATTAGATTTTCAATAGGCATTCGATAAGGTGCCACACAAAAGGTTACTGCAGAAGATAAAGGTACGCGGAGTCAGTGGAAATGTATTAGCATGGATAGAGAATTGGCTGGCTAACAGAAAGCAGAGAGTCGGGATAAATGGGTCCTTTTCGGGTTGGAAATCGGTGGTTAATGGTGTGCCACAGGGATCTGTGCTGGGACCACAACTGTTTACAATATACATAGATGACCTGGAAGAGGGGACAGAGTGTAGTGTAACAAAATTTGCACGTGACACAAAGATTAGTGGGAAAGCGGGTTGTGTAGAGGACACAGAGAGGCTGCAAAGAGATTTAGATAGGTTAAGCGAATGGGCTAAGGTTTGGCAGATGGAATACAATGTCGGAAAGTGTGAGGTCATCCACCTTGGGAAAAAAAACAGTAAAAGGGAATATTATTTGAAAGGGAGAAATTACAACATGCTGCGGTGCAGAGGGACTTTGGGGTCCTTGTGCGTGAATCCCAAAAAGTTAGTTTGCAGGTGCAGCAGGTAATCAGGAAGGCGAATGCAATGTTGGCCTTCATTGCGAGAGGGATGGAGTACAAAAGCAGGGAGGTCCTTCTGCAACTGTATAGGTTATTTGTGAGGCCGCACCTGGAGTACTGCGTGCAGTTTTGGTCACCTTACTTAAGGAAGGATATACTAGCTTTGGAGGGGGTACAGAGACGATGCATGAGGCTGATTCCGGAGATGAGGGGGTTACCTTATAGAAACATAGAAACATAGAAAATAGGTGCAGGAGTAGGCCATTCGGCCCTTCGAGCCTGCACCGCCATTCAATGAGTTCATGGCTGAACATGAAACTTCAGTACCCCATTTCTGCTTTCTCGCCATACCCCTTGATCCCCCTACTAATAAGGACTTCATTTAACTCCTTTTTGAATATATTTAGTGAATTGGCCTCAACAACTTTCTGTGGTAAAGAATTCCACAGGTTCACCACTCTCTGGGTGAAGAAGTTTCTCCTCATCTCGGTCCGAAATGGCTTACCCCTTATCCTTAGACTGTGACCCCTGGTTCTGGACTTCCCCAACATTGGGAACATTCTAAACCCATCAGAATTTTAAATGTTTCTATGAGGTCCCCTCTCATTCTTCTGAACTCCAGTGAATACAAGCCCAGTTGATCCAGTCTTTCTTGATAGGTCAGTCCCGCCATCCCGGGAATCAGTCTGGTGAACCTTCGCTGCACTCCCTCAATAGCAAGAATGTCCTTCCTCAGGTTAGGAGACCAAAACTGTACACAATACTCCAGGTGTGGCCTCGCCAATGCCCTATACAACTGTAGCAACACCTCCCTGCCCCTGTACTCAAATCCCCTCGCTATGAAGGCCAACATGCCATTTGCTTTCTTAACCGCCTGCTGTACCTGCATGCCAACCTTTAATGACTGATGTACCATGACACCCAGGTCTCGTTGCACCTCCCCTTTTCCTAATCTGTCACCATTCAGATAATAGTCTGTCTCTCTGTTCTTACCACCAAAGTGGATAACCTCACATTTTTCCACATTATACTTCATCTGCCATGCATTTGCCCACTCACCTAACCTATCCAAGTCACTCTGCAGCCTAATAGCATCCTCCTCGCAGCTCACACTGCCAACCAACTTAGTGTCATCCGCAAATTTGGAGATACTACATTTAATCCCCTCGTCTAAATCATTAATGTACAGTGTAAACAGCTGGGGCCCCAGCACAGAACCTTGCGGTACCCCACTAGTCACTGCCTGCCATTCTGAAAAGTCCCCATTTACTCCTACTCTTTGCTTCCTGTCTGACAACCAGTTCTCAATCCATGTCAGCACACTACCCCCAATCCCATGTGCTTTAACTTTGCACATTAATCTCTTGTGTGGGACCTTGTCGAAAGCCTTCTGAAAGTCCAAATGTACCACATCAACTGGTTCTCCCTTGTCCACTCTACTGGAAACATCCTCAAAAAATTCCAGAAAATTTGTTAAGCATGATTTCCCTTTCACAAATCCATGCTGACTTGGACCTATCATGTCACCTCTTTCCAAATGCGCTGCTATGACATCCTTAATAATTGATTCCATCATTTTACCCACTACCGATGTCAGGCTGACCGGTCTATAATTCCCTGTTTTCTCTCTCCCTCCCGTTTTAAAAAGTGGGGTTACATTGGCTACCCTCCACTCGATAGGAACTGATCCAGAGTCAATGGAATGTTGGAAAATGACTGTCAATGCATCCGCTATTTCCAAGGCCACCTCCTTAAGTACTCTGGGATGCAGTCCATCAGGCCCTGGGAATTTATCGGCCTTCAATCCCATCAATTTCCCCAACACAATTTCCCGACTAATAAGGATTTCCCTCAGTTCCTCCTCCTTACTAGACCCTCTGACCCCTTTTATATCCGGAAGGTTGTTTGTGTCCTCCTTAGTGAATACCAAACCAAAGTACTTGTTCAATTGGTCCGCCATTTCTTTGTTCCCCGTTATGACTTCCCCTGATTCTGACTGCAGGGGACCTACGTTTGTCTTTACTAACCTTTTTCTCTTTACATATCTACAGAAACTATTGCAATCCGTCTTAATGTTCCCTGCAAGCTTCTTCTCGTACTCTATTTTTCCTGCCCTAATCAAACCCTTTGTCCTCCTCTGCTGAGTTCTAAATTTTTCCCAGTCCCTGGGTTCGCTGCTATTTCTGGCCAATTTGTATGCCACTTCCTTGGCTTTAATACTATCCCTGATTTCCCTTGATAGCCACGGTTGAGCCACCTTCCCTTTTTTATTTTTACGCCAGACAGGAATGTACAATTGTTGTAGTTCATCCATGCGGTCCTAAATGTCTGCCATTGCCCAGCCACTGTCAACCCCTTAAGTATCATTCGCCAATCTATCCTAGCCAATTCACGCCTCATAACTTCAAAGTTACCCTTCTTTAAGTTCTGGACCATGGTCTCTAATTAACTGTTTCATTCTCCATCCTAATGCAGAATTCCACCATATTATGGTCGCTCTTCCCCAAGGGGCCTTGCACAACGAGATTGCTAATTAATCCTCTCTCATTACACAACACCCAGTCTAAGATGGCCTCCCCCCTAGTTGGTTCCTCGACATATTGGTCTAGAAAACCATCCCTTATGCACTCCAGGAAATCCTCCTCCACCGTATTGCTTCCAGTTTGGTTAGCCCAATCTATGTGCATATTAAAGTCACCCATTATAACTGCTGCACCTTTATTGCATGCATCCCTAATTTCCTGTTTGATGCCCTCCCCAACATCACTACTACTGTTTGGAGGTCTGTACACAACTCCCACTAACGTTTTTTGCCCTTTGGTGTTCTGCAGCTCTACCCATATAGATTCCACATCATCCAAGCTAATGTCCTTCCTGACTATTGCATTAATCTCCTCCTTAACCAGCAATGCTACCCCACCTCCTTTTCCTTTTATTCTATCCTTCCTGAATGTTGAATACCCTTGGATGTTGAGTTCCCAGCCCTGATCATCCTGGAGTCACGTCTCTGTAATCCCAATCACATCATATTTGTTAACATCTATTTGTACAGTTAATTCATCCACCTTATTACAGATACTCCTTGCATTAAGACACAAAGCCTTCAGGCTTGTTTTTTTTAACACCCTTTGTCCTTTTAGAATTTTGCTGTACAGTGGCCCTTTTTGTTCTTTGCCTTGGGTTTCTCTGCCCTCCACTTTTCCTCATCTCCTTTCTGTCTTTTGCTTTTGTCTTCTTTTTGTTTCCCTCTGTCTCCCTGCATTGGTTCCCATCCCCCTGCCATATTAGTTTAACTCCTCCCCAACAGCACTAGCAAACACTCCCCCTAGGACATTGGTTCCGGTCCTGCCCAGGTGCAGACCGTCCGGTTTGTACTGGTCCCACCTCCCCCAGACCCGGTTCCAATGCCCCAGGAATTTGAATCCCTCCCTGCTGCACCACTGCTCAAGCCACGTATTCATCTGCGCTATCCTGCGATTCCTACTCTGACTAGCACGTGGCACTGGTAGCAATCCCGAGATTACTACTTTTGAGGTCCTACTTTTTAATTTAGCTCCTAGCTCCTTAAATTCGTTTCGTAGAATCTCATCCCTTTTTTTACCTATGTCGTTGGTACCAATGTGCACGACAACTGGCTGTTCTCCCTCCCTTTTTAGAATGTTGAACCCGCTCCGAGACATCCTTGACCCTTGCACCAGGGAGGCAACATACCATCCTGGAGTCTCGGTTGCGGCCGCAGAAATGCCTATCTATTCCCCTTACAATTGAATCCCCTATCACTATCGCTCTCCCACTCTTTTTCCTGCCCTCCTGTGCAACAGAGCCAGCCACGATGCCATGAACTTGGCTGCTGTTGCCCTCCCCTGATGAGTCATCCCCCCCAACAGTGCCCAAAGCAGTGTATCTGTTTTTCAGGTGTTGACCACAGGGGACCCCTGCACTACCTTCCTTGCAGTGCTCTTCCTGCTGGTCTTCCATTCCCTATCTGGCTGTGGACCCTTTCCCTGCGGTACGACCAACTTGCTACACGTGCTACTCACATCATTCTCAGCATCGTGGATGCTCCAGAGTGAATCCACCCTCAGCTCCAACTCCGCAACGCGGTCCATCAGGAGCTGGAGGCGGATACACTTCCCGCGCACTTAGTCGTCAGGAACACTGGTGTCGTCCCTGAGTTCCCACATGGTACAGGAGGAGCATAACACGTGACCGAGCTGTCCTGCCATGACTTAACCCTTTGATAAGCAACAACAATGCTAAAGTTTACTCACTGTTATAGAAGAGAAAAAAGAACAGCTACTCACCAATCACCAGCCAATCACTTACCCCCTTGGCTGTGACGTCACCTTTCTGTTTCTTTCAACTTCTTTTTTGCCTTCTCCTTGGAGCTGCACAAGTACGCCTCTCGCCGACCCCGGAACTCATGCCTCTCCACGCACCTCCGACGCTGCTCCCGACTGCCGCCGCGTTGGGCCTTTATAGGCCTCTCGCCGACCCCGGAACTCACGCCTCTCCACGCACCTCCGACGCTGCTAGATGATAGATTGAATAGACTGGGTCTTTACTCGTTGGAGTTCAGAAGGATGAGGGGTGATCTTATAGAAACATTTAAAATAATGAAAGGGATAGACAAGATAGAGGCAGAGAGGTTGTTTCCACTGGTCGAGGAGACTAGAACTAGGGGGCACAGCCTCAAAATACGGGGGAGCCAATTTAAAACTGAGTTGAGAAGTAATTTCTTCTCCCAGAGGATTGTGAATCTGTGGAATTCTCTGCCCAAGGAAGCAGTTGAGGCTAGCTCATTGAATGTATTCAAGTCACAGATAGATAGATTTTTAACCAATAAGGGAATTAAGGGTTATGGGGAGCGGGTGAGTAAGTGGAGCTGAGTCCACGGCCAGATCAGCCATGATCTTGTTGAATGGCGGAGCAGGCTCGAGGGGCTAGATGGCCTACTCCTGTTGCTAATTCTTATGTTCTTATGTTCCCTGCAAGCTTCCTCTCGTACTCTATTTTTCCCCTCCTAATTAAACCCTTTGTCCTCCTCTGTTGAATTCTAAATTTCTCCCAGTCCTCAGGCTTGTTGCTTTTTCTAGCCAACTTATATGCCTCTTTCTTGGTTTTAACACTATCCTTAATTTCCCTTGTTAGCCACGGTTGAGCCACCTTCCCCATTTTACTTTGATTCCAGACAGGGATGTACAATTGTTGAAGTTCATCCATGTGATCTTTAAATGTTTGCCATTGCTTATCCACCGTCAACCCTTTAAGTATCCTTTGCCAGTCTATTCTAGCCAATTCACGCCTCATACCATCGAAGTTACCTTTCCTTAAGTTCAGGACCCTAGTTTCCGAATCAACTGTGTCACTTTCCATCTTAATAAAGAATTCTACTATATTATGGTCACTCTTCCCCAAGGGGCCTCGCACAACAAGATTGCTAATTAGTCCTTTCTCATTACACATCACCCAGTCTAAGATGGCCAGCTCTCCAGTTGGTTCCTCGACATATTGGTCTCGAAAACCATCCCTAATACACTCCAGGAAATCCTCCTCCACCGCATTGCTTCCAGTTTGGTTAGCCCAATCAATATGTAGATTAAAGTCGCCCATGATAACTGCTGTACCTTTATTGCATGCATCATTTATTTCTTGTTTGATGCTGTCCGCAACCTCACTACTACTGTTTGGTGTTCTGTACACAACTCCCACTAGCGTTTTCTGCCCTTTGGTATTCCGCAGCTCCACCCATACCGATTCCACATCATCCAAGCTAATGTCCTTCCTTACTACTGCATTAATTTCCTCTTTAACCAGCAACGCCACCCTGCCTCCGTTTCTTCTCTGTCTATCTTTCCTAAATGTTGAATATCCCTGGATGTTGATTTCCCAGCCTTGGTCATCCTGGAGCCATGTCTCCGTGATGCCAATTACATCATATCCGTTTACTGCTATCTGCGCAGTTAATTCATCCACCTTATTCCGAATACTCCTCGCATTGAGCCACAGAGCCTTCAGGCTTGTCTTTTTAACACACTTTGCCCCTTTAGAATTTTGTTGTAATGTGGCCCTTTTTGTTTTTTGCCTTGGGTTTCTCTGCCCTCCATTTTTACTATTCCCCTTTCTATCTTTTGATTCTGCCTCCATTTTATTTCCCGCTGTCTCCCTGCATAGGTTCCCATCCCCCTGCCATGTTAGTTTAACTCCTCCCCAACAGCACTAGCAAACACTCCCCCTCGGACATTGGTTCCGGTCCTGCCCAGGTGCAGACCCTCCAGTTTGTACTGGTGCCACCTTCCCCAGAACCGGTTCCAATGTCCCAGGAATTTGAATCCCTCCCTTCTGCACCACTCTTCAAGCCACGTATTCATCTGAGCTATCCTGCGATTCCTACTCTGACTAGCACGTGGCACTGGTAGTAGAGATTACTACTTTTGAGGTCCTACTTTTTAATTTAGCTCCTAGCTCCCTAAATTCGTCTCGTAGGACCTCAAGAAAAAAGAAAAGCTACTTACCAATCACCAGCCAATCACTTACCCCCTTGGCTGTGATGTCACCTTTTGATTTCTTTCTACTTCTTTATTGCGTCCCTGCTGCAGCTGCACCAGCTGGGCTCCTCGACCTCCCGCTGGCTCCCCGACTGATTGGCCTCTGTAGGCCTCACTGATGTCCCGCTCTGCCTCTCCTACACCTCCTCGACCTCCCGCTGGCCCTTCCTGACTGATGGGCCTTTTGTAGGCCTCCCGACTCTGCTGCTCCGCCTCTCCTACACCTCCTCGACCTCCCGCTGGTGCCTCCCGACTGATGGGCCTTTTGTTGGCCTCCCGACTCTGCTGTTCCGCCTCTCCTACACCTCCTCAACCATTGCGGAGCCCCATATGAGACGAGTCTACCTAAACTCAGTGTGACTTTCAATGACTTATTTATGGTATGAGCTGAGGGTTTACTCTATTTATTGACAGATAGTCACTCTCTGAGGTAATAACTGAGAAGTTTCCAAATGAATGAGCACCATTTTATTTTACTTTCCAGGTTTCTGGATTGGGTGTGAAGGGGATTCCACCATATTCGTTTATGGGATAGAATATTTCCACAAGCTGGTTCAGTGCCAACCGAAAAGAGACCTAATGAACTGCTGCAGGGTTTTCAAACAGGGAAAAGAAAAACCGGACAAAATCTTACTGGAAACTCTACTTTCTTTCCATTTTCCCTGTAATGTGTACCCACCTAAAACTGGACAGAGTTGTGCCAACTCACAGAGTGTGGCAATGTTTCCATCCATGCTACTTCTGTTTAAAAAGGGTGTGTGTTGCTTTATTTTTTTCTCAATTTCTCTCCCTCCCCCCTCCTGATGGGAGTGACTCTTACTGATGTAGTACTCCATGGGGTCTGCATCCCTCCATTGAAGACAGAGCCGTTAATTAACCATTGCATAACTATGATAAACTCTTTACTATAATACAGTACCTCAAATTAGTCTGTGGATTTAATGCAGTAACACACTGAATCTAAAAGGTGCGAGAATCCTCTCCAGGAAATGGTCTCACCCAATGTGGACTTGGCACTGGGTAGGGTTTGGAAAAAGTGGCCTATTGAAACTCCAGCACACTTTGTAAACACAATACAAGCCTTTTTAATGCTATGAGAAAGCAGATGCTCCCATCTAGTAGTTTAACCTTAGATGATTTCCATATTTACGAAAGGATATTCTTGTTTTGGAGGCAGTTCAGAGAAGGTTCACTCGGTTGATTCCGGAGATGAGGGGGTTGACTTATGAGGAAAGATTGAGTAGGTTGGGCCTCTACTCATTGGAATTCAGAAGAATAGGAGGTGATCTTATCGAAGCCTATAAGATTATGAGGGGGCTTGACAAGGTGGATGCAGAGAGGATGTTTCCACTGATGGGGGAGACTAGAACTAGAGGACATGAACTTAGAATAAGGGCCCATTTAAAACTGAGATGAGGAGGAACTTATTCTCTCAGAGTGTTATAAATCTGTTGAATTCGCTGCCTCAGAGAGCTGTGGCGGCTGGGACATTGAATAAATTTAAGACAGAAATAGACAGTTTCTTAAACAATAAGGGGATAAAGGGTTAAGGGGAGAGGGCGGGGAAATGGAGCTGAGTCCATGATCGGATCAGCCATGATCGTATTAAATGGCGGAGCAGGCTCGAGGAGCCATATGGCCTACTTCTTATATGCTCCTATTTCTTATAATAGCTACCAAGGTAACATAATGTTATGCAGATTCTAAGGCTGCATGAGCAGAGCTTGCTCCTGATAGGGCAAACTACTGGCATTGCTAGTGACGCCCACATCCTGAGACCGACTAATGTCTGTGCTTGCAGCCTGTGACTGCAAGTAATACTATAACTGCAGGGCCTCAAACTGTGGTGCTCTTTCCCTCCTTTCCTTGGACAATCTAGAGCAGAGCAGAGCAATTATTTGGACTGGAGGTCCAGTTAACACGCTTTGGTGAGCTGTTGAGGGCTGCCCACCAATGTTCCACCAATTGCACGGTCCCATGCAGGCTGCTCCCCAGCTCCTGCCACTGGAAGAGATACTGCGCATGTGTGGCTGCATAGTGGTCAGCCGCGCAGCAAATTTAAAGGGACTGCAAGCAAGTGCACATTGCATAAACATTGCATAAACAAAATTCAGATAGTAGTCAGATGCTATCTTACATACACTATATGTATTCAATACTGCATGTATTCCATAAATGCCAGACACGAGACTCCCAAAGCAAGCACTCTACTCGGAACTCGCCCACGGCAAACGAGCCAAATGCGGGCAGAGGAAACATTACAAGGATACCCTCAAAGCCTCCCTGATAAAGTGCGACATCCCCACTGACACCTGGGAGTCCCTGGCCACAGACCGCCCTAAGTGGAGGAAGTGCATTCGGGAGGGTGCTGAGCTCCTCGAGTATTGTCCCCGAGAGCATGCAGAAATCAAGCGCAGGCAGCAGAAGGAGCGTGCGGCAAACCAGGCTCCCTGCCCACCCTTTCCCTCAATGACTATCTGTCCCACCTGTGACAGAGACTGTGGTTCTCGTATTTAACTGTACAGCCACCTGGGAACTCATGCTAAGAGTGGAAGCAAGATTGCCTATGATGATGAGAAATGAATCAAATTTAAAAGTTGAAAAAGTTGTGGTATCTTCTGGTCTCTGTAAATCAGTGTTGTGAAATAGAACTGTACCTGTAATGTCCTTACACACTATGATAAATTCACATGAGGCACTTTCTGCAGACAAGGTCACTCTATGACCTGAACCTTTATTCCCAGGATCAAGAAGTGATGATCCTGCGTGGGACCTCCCTTTATATACCTGGATAACCAGGTGAGGAGTGTCTCCCACAAGTTCACCCCCTGTGGTCAAGGTGTGCATTTCTTACATATATACAGTATTGCAGTGTTGTTACATAAAGGTTACATACATGACATCACCTCCCCCCTAACATTTTATTGGGATCATAGGTTGAGTCTCTCGGGTGGTCTGCGCTCTCTCGTGGAGCGCCGCAGTTGGGGCTCTGGTTGTTGAGCCTTGGTATGCGTGTCTGTCACCTGTGGTGATTCCGGCCTGTCTGGGCTGACCGCAGGGACTGTGCATGCTGCTGAATGTTCTTGTTGCTCGTTCACTGGCGGTGGTGTGAATACCATCTCATGACCATCCTCAAGTTCCTCAGTGTCCATGCTGAACCTTTTTTTTATTTGGTCCAGATGCTTGCGGCATATCTGCCCATTGTTAAGTTTAACCACTATGACCCTATTCCCCTCTTTGTCTATTACAGTACCCTCAAGCCATTTGGGCCCCAAAGTGTGATTGATAACAAATACAGGGTCATCAATTTCTATACATCTCCCCCTTGAATTTCGGTCATGGTACTCGTTTTGGGACTGGCACTTGCCTTCAACAATGTCGGACAGGACTGGATGAATGAGGGACAGCCGAGTTTTGAGTGTTCATTTCATGAGTAACTCCGCGGGCGGGACCCCCGTGAGCGAGTGTGGTCGGGACCTATAGGCCAGCAGGAGGCGCGATAGGCGGCATTGAAGGGAGGGTCCTTGAATCCGGAGCATGCCTTGTTTTATGATTTGGACCGCATGTTCCGCCTGGCCATTGGAGGCCTGACATGGTTAATGCCATTACCCGACATGAACTCCCGGAACTCGTAGCTTGTGAAACATGGGCTATTATCGCTAACAAGGATGTCCGGCAAGCCGTGGGTCGCAAAGACTGCACACAGACTCTCCACGGTGGTGGATGTCGTGCACGAATTCAAAATGATGCACTCGATCCATTTCGAGGACGCATCAATCACAATGAGAAACATTTTTCCCATGAACGGGCCTGCCTAGTCTACGTGAATACATGACCATGGCCTGGTGGGCCAGGGCCATGGGTTGAGCGGAGCCTCCCTGGGGGCATTACTTAGCTGGGCACATGTCGTGCACTGCGAACACAGTGGTCCAAGTCTGCATCAATTCCAGGCCACCGCACATGTGACCGGGCAATGGCCTTCATCAGCACAATGCCTGGGTGCTCGCTGTGGAGTTCCCTGATGAATGCTTCCCTGACCCTCTGGGGCAGGACCACCCGGCTGCCCCATAGTAGGCAGTCGGCTTTGGATGGAGAGCTCATCCATCCATCTGTGAAATGGTCTGACCTCCTCAGGACATGCTCCGTGTGTGGGCACCCAATCCCAGTCAGGACACATTTCTTAATCAAGGATAGGAGGAGTTCTCTGTTGGTCCAGATTTTGATCTGGCGGGCTGTGATGGGGGGGCCTGCGGTGTCAAAGGCATCGACAGCTATGACCATCTCGGCGCTTTGCTCCGCTGCTCCCTCAGTGGTGGCCAGTGGAAGCCGGTGCCGGATGGTGTAGTCATACGCAGCCAGCGTGAGAGCCCATCGCTGTATGCGAGCTGATACATTGGTCTTGACAGCCTTGCTGTCTGACAGCAGGGATGTTAATGGCTTGTGGTCCATTTCTAATTCGAACCTCCTGCCAAAGAGGTACTGATGCATCTTTTTCACCCCATAGATACATGCGAGTGCTTCCTTCTCAACCATCCTATATCCACGTTCAGCTTGAGAGAGCGACCTGGAGGCATAAGCCAAGGTTGGAGTTGGCCCTCAGCATTACACTGCTGCAACACACACCCAACCCCATAGGACGATGCATCATATGTCAGAACCAATTTCTTACAGGAGTTCTACAGAGTCAACAACTTATTTGAACAAAGTAGGTTCCGCGCCCGATTGAAAGCCCGTTCCTGACAGTCCCTCCAAAACCAATCGCAGCCCTTATGCAGGAGCACATGTAACGGCTCCAACAATGTGCTTAAGTTCGGCAGAAAGTTCCCGAAATAGTTCAAGAGTCCCAGAAATGAACGCAACTCCGATGTGTTGCAGGGCCTGGGTGCTCATCGAATCGCCTCCGTTTTGGATTGGGTAGGCTGAATCCCATCAGCAGCAACCCTCCTGCCCAGAAACTCGACCCCGGGAGCCAAAAACACACATTTCGACTTCTTGAGTCGCAGGCCTACCCAGTCCAGTCGGCGTAGCACCTCCTCCAGGTTGTGGAGGTGTTCCTCGGTGTCACGACCGGTGATGAGGATGTCGTCCTGAAATACGATTGTTCCAGGAATGGATTTGAGCAGGCTTTCCATGTTCTTTTGAAAAATCGCGGCCGCTGATCGAATGCCAAATGGACATCTGTTGTAAACAAACAGTCCCTTGTGCGTGGTGATGGTGGTCAGTTGTTTAGATTCGTCGGCCAGTTCTTGGGTCATGTAGGCTGAAGTGAGGTCCAACTTGGTGAACAGCTTGCCGCCTGCCAGCGTGGCAAAAAGGTCCTCTGCTCTCGGGAGCGGGTATTGGTCTTGTAGGGACACCCGGTTGATAGTGGCCTTGTAGTCGCCACAGATCCTGATCGAGCCATCCGCTTTTAGGACGGGAACGATGGGGCTCGCCCAGTCGCTGAATTCAACAGGTGAGATGATGCCCTCTCTCAGCAATCGGTCCAAATCGCTCTCAATTTTCTCCCGCATCACATACAGCACAGCTCTGGCTTTGTGGTGCACTGGTCTGGCGTCCGGGGTGATGCATATCACTACTTTGGTACATTTGAACGTCCCGATACCAGGTTGAAATAGTGACTCAAATTACTGTAGGGCCTGTGAGCATGAACTTCGCTCCACAGATGACATGGCGTGCACATCCCCCCATTTCCAGTTCATCTCAGCTAACCAGCTCCTCCCCAACAGTGCGGGGCCATTGCCCGGGACAATCCAGAGCGGCAGCCAGTTCACTGATCCATTGTGTGTGATCGCCAACATTGCACTGTCTAGCACTGGAATGATTTCTTTGGTGTACGTCCGTAATTGTGTCTCAATGTGTTCTAGTTTGGGTCTGCTGGCTTTGAGTGGCCATAGCTTTTCGAATTGTTGAACACTCATGAGTGACTGGCTGGCCCCCGTGTCCAGCTCCATGCGTACAGGGATGCCGTTTAATAGGACTTTCATCATCATAGGTGGCGTTTTGGTATATGAGCTGTGAATGTTTGCCACATGAACCCGCTGAACTTCAGTGTCCATTGATTTGCCCCAAGCATCATCCTGTCTCGCAGACCCCTCATCTGGTTCATCCGCCTCATATATTAGCCTGATTACAGGCTTTCTGCACATTCTGGCTAAATGGCCACTGAGGTTACAATTTCTGCAGACGAACTGTCGAAACCTGCAAGTCCTGGCAGCATGTCTGCCCCCACACCTCCAGCATGAACTGAGATTCCCATTGTTGTGAACAAAAGAGCTGTTACAAGGCATTCCTCGCTGAAAAGGAGTTAGATGTAGTCCTTACTACTAGGAGGATCAAGGGGTATGGCGAGAAAGCAGGAATGGGGTACTGAAGTTGTATGTTCAGCCATGAACTCATTGAATGGCAGTGCAGGCTCGAAGGGCCGAATGACCTACTCCTGCACCTATTTTCTATGTTTCTATGTTTCTATGATTGTCCCTTTGACTGCTCTTGAGCACCCTGTTAGTGGGGTCAATGGCCTCATCCTGGGCCACATTGTCCACTGGGGTGGCGTAAATGTCCGTTCAGCCTGCCATTGTCTCTGTTGGAGACTTACTCTTGGGTCTATTGCTGCCTGGGGTGTGTCGAACTGCCCTTGCTTGCCTGCGGGGCTCTGAGTCGCATTTATGATATTGACTCCCTGATCTGTTGGAAGCAGAATTGCGCTTGTATATTATCTTGGTTTCCTCTTCCCCCGCCATAAAAGTCTGAGCCATCAATGCTGCCGCCTCCAAGGTCTCAATTAGTTTTCTGAAAATCCCAGCATGACCAATGCCCTCAATAAAGAAATCCCTTAGCATCTCCCACCTGCAGGCATCTGTGAACTTACAGAGGCTGGCCAAGCGCCGGAGGTCCGCAACGAAATCCGGTATGCTCTGTCCTTCCTGACGTCGCTGGGTATAGAACCTGTATCGGGCTATGTATACGCTGCTTGCTGGTTTGAGGTGCTCACTGATTAGTTTGCTGAGCTCTTCAAAAGTTTTGTCCGCCGGCTTCTCTGGTGCTAGCAAGTCTTTCATGAGCGCGTAAGTCTTAGGTCCACAGCTGGTCAGCAGATGAGCCCTTCGCTTGTCGGCCGCTGCGTCTCCCAGCCAGTCCTGCGTGACAAAACTCTGCTGGAGCCTCTCAATAAAATCGTCCCAGTCCTCACCAACACAGTACCGTTCATCTGTGCTGCCGGTGGCCATTCTCGTGGGTCGTTGATTTCCGTTTCTCGTCGCCAATGTAAAGACCTGACACAATACCACAAATCCACACGAGGCACATTCTACGGACAAGGTCACTCCATGACCTGAACCTTTATTCACAGGACCAAGAAGTGATGACCCTGCGTGGGACCTCCCTTTATATACCTGGATGACCAGGTGAGGAGTGTCTTCCACAAGTTCACCCCCTGTGGTTAAGGTGTGCATTTCTTACATATATACAGTATTGCAGTGTTGTTTTGTAAAGGTTACATACATGACATTACCCTCTGTAGAGCCTGTGTGAGCATCAATTCTCCACCTCAGTCATCCTTATGTCCCGCTGCAAAGATTACTAATGCCGTCCCAATTGGTACCAGATGAGAACTCCGCCATTGGGACCCAGAATCACGGAGAGCATCATTTTAAGAACAGGCCATAGAGAATCGCTTTTGCAAATTATTAATTTGAATGAAGTATTATTATGTTTTTTCCTTGGCTGCAGTTCGGGTCTGTCTCTGACCCATGAGAGGTGAAAGTGGATAGGTGAATGTGCAGCTTGAGCTCTGGCTCGCGTTCTATTTCTGTCCCATCCAGCGAGCCGGATATAGCCTGCGGGCCGGATTTTGCCCACCACTGATTGAGAGCATTAGCAGCATCTAACCATTGGTACTGCAATTGATTTACTTCTCCTTGCCTCCTAACATTGGTGGTATCTGATACTACGGGTAATCACAATAAAAAAATCTGTTCAACCCTCAGTGTGCACAGTTAATGAACAAAGTCGGGTAGACCAGATGTGAAGTATGTTTTTTCTCACCAGTCACACAGTTACAGAAAAGCCCAGCTCTATACATTCTTACAAATGTAGGTCCTCGGATTCTCCAATGGCTGGTTAACATGGGCTTCTTCGCCTTCTTTCGTATAGTAGTAGCAAAGAAAATCAAATGTTAATATCTATGTCAGATATCCAGTTCAAAGCTTTGGTGTAACAGCGTGGATATTTTGTAGACTGCCTGTAAATTTCCTCTGAGGGCGGTGCTCAATGATGTGCCCCAGGGTCTGATTAAAAACTCCTCAGTCGCATGATGGGGATGCTTTAATCTTTCACCTATGGAGAAGGTGGCAGCATCTACCATGACCGGTTCTGAGGCGGTTGATGATTGTCCACTGTTTGCGAGGAAAGTTTGATCCTTCATCAAGATCCATGGTGTGACCCTGGACACCGTGGGCCACTTCCCATATCTCGGGAGCCTCCTATCAACAAGAGCAGGCATCGACAGCGAGATCCAACACCGCCTCCAGTGCGCCAGTGCAGCCTTCGGCCGCCTGAGGAAATGAGTGTTTGAAGACCAGGCCCTCAAAACTGCCACCAAGCTCATGATCTACAGGGCTGTAGTAATACCCGCCCTCCTGTATGGCTCAGAGACATGGACCATGTACAGTAGACACCTCAAGTCACTGGAGAAATACCACCAACAATATCTCTGCAAGATCCTACAAATCCCCTGGGAGGACAGGCGCACCAACATTCTCAGCATCCTCATCCAGGCTAACATCCCCAGTATTGAAGCACTGACCACACTCGATCAGTCCCACTGGGCAGGCCACATTGTTCGCATATCAGACATGAGTCTCCCAAAGCAAGTGCTCCATGCGGGGGTCCTTCACGGCAAACAAGCCAAAGGTGGGCAGCGGAAATGTTACAAGGACACCCTCAAAGCCTCCCTGATAAAGTGCAACATCCCCACTGACACCTGGGAGACCCTGGCCAAAGATCACCCTAAGTGGAGGAAGTGCATCCGGGAGGGCGCTGAGTACTTCGAGTCTCAACGCCAAGAGCGTGCAGAAATCAAGTGCAGGCAGCGGAAAGAGCGTGCAACAAACCAGTCCCACCCACCCCTTCCCTCAACGACTATCTGTCCCACCTGTGACAGGGTCTGTAGCTCTCATATTGGACTGTTCAGCCACTAAAGAATTCACTTCAGGAGTGGAAGCAAGTCTTCCTCGATTCCGAGGGACTGTCTATGATGATGATGATGACTGTTTGCGAGGAAAGTTTGATCCTTCAGGTTGTACTGTGGGGTCCTCTATAAGGAATCCATTCCGTATGTCGCAGTTATTCCAAGCATTCTGCCATCGGTCATCAAGACTGAGTGGAGATCGTTGAAGGGCTTTGGCCTTCTAGATTTGAGATGGGTTGGTGGTAGGTTGTTCAAGTCGGCCTGCATCATCATGTCGTACTACCCTCTGCAGGATATGCTTCAGGCTACCACATTAGCTATTTTCCACTGCTCATATTTAAATATTAAACACTTGGGCTCAGTTGGTAGCACACTTGCCTCTGAGTCATCGCATCTGAGTCAGAAGGTTGTGAGTTCAAGCCCCACTTCAGAGACTTGAACAAACAACCTTTGCTGACACTCCCAGTGCAGTGCTGAGGGAGCGCTGCACTGTCAGAGGTGCAGTCTTACGTTAAAACTTGGCCCCGTCTGCCCTCTCAGGTGGACGTTAAAGATCCCATGGCACTATTCACAGAAGAGCAGGTAAGTTCTCCCTGGTGTCCTGGTCAATGTTTATCCCGCTACCAACACCACTAACATAGATTATCTGGTCATTATCGCATTGCTGTTTGTGCGAGCTTGCTGTGTGCAAATTGGCTGCTGTGTTTCCCACATTACAACAGTGACTATTCTTCATTGGCTGTAAAGTGCTTTGAGACGTCCGGTGGTCATGAAAGGTGCTATATAAATCCAAGTCTTTTTTTTCCTTCTTTTTTCGTATGATAGTAGCAAAGCAAATCAAATGTCAATATCTATGTCAGATATCCAGGCCAAAGCTCCCAGTGTATCTTGTAGGCTGCCTGCAAATTCCCTCTGAGGGCAGTGCTCAATGAGGTGCTCCAGGGTCTGATTAGGAGCGCCACATCACATGATGGGGCTGCTTTAATCTTCCACCTATGCAGACGGTGGCAGCATTTACCATGACCGGTTCTAAGGCGGTTAATGGTTGTCCACTGTTTGCGAGGAAGGTTTGATCCTTCATGTTTAATGTGGGGTCCTCTATAAGGAATCCATTCCATAGGTCGCAGTTCTTCCAAGCATTTCACCATCAGTCATCAAGGGTGAGGAGAGATCGCTGAAGGGCTTCGGTGACGGTCCAAAATGGCCTTCTAGATTTGAGACGGGTTGATGGTAGGTTGTTCAATTCGGCCTGGATCGTCATGTTGTACTACCCTCTGGAGGTGCCGCCTTTCGGATGAGACGTTAAAACAAGACCCCGTCTGCTCTCTCTGGTGGAGGTTAAAAATCCCATGGCACTATGCAAAGAAGAGCAGGGGAGTTATCCCTGGTGTCCTCACCAATGTTTATCCTTCAACCAACAGATTATCTGGTTATTATCACAATATTGTTTGTGGGAGCTTGCTGTGTGCAAATTGGCTGCTGTGTTTCCTGCATTACAACAGTGACTACATTTCATTGGCTGTAAAGTACTTTGGGACATCCTGAGGTTGTGAAAGGTGCTATATAAAGAAAGACTTTGATTTATATAGCACTTCTCGCGACCACCGGACGTCTCAAAGCACTTTACAGCCAATGAAGTACTTTTGAAGTGTAGTCACTGTTGTAATGTGGAAAAGGCGGCAGCCAATTTGCGCACAGCAAGCTCCCACCAACAGCAATTTGATAATTGTTATGTCTTTGGATGCTCTGATAATGACTCCACGAGGCAATGCATTGCACTTCAACTGTAGTGACCTTCGTCCATTTAATATAACTCCAGAGTGAGGATCACACATGGTGGCCTGCCTTTTATACTAGGCCTGGCCCACCTGTACAGGTAGCCTACAAGTCTCCCACTGCAGTGCTCTCTGGTGGCACATCATATGTAATAGTACAGGCAGTAACATGTCTAGATATATGACATCACTCTCCCCCAAGTCCTTCGTGCAAATCACCTTCATTGGCTGTGCTCTGGGCGTAGCTCTATCTGGTTGAACCTCGGAGTGTCGTTTCCATCTTGGGTGAGTAGGTGGTGTTTCGTTGGCAGTAGAGGTGCTGGTGGCTTCTGTTTGTGAGTCCATGACCACTCCATTCTCTTCCCCCCACATATAGATTATGCCGGTGGCTAGTTACATTCAAGTCCAGAAAAAAAATTTTGCAATCACATTGTTCCATTTGTGGTACTGTTGTGAGGCAAGTACATTTGACTGGTGAGGTACATTCTTGATACATACTTGGACTCAGTACTGGTGTCAGCACCAGTGCGTGAGGACAAACTAGTGCCAGAACTGCTGGGTGGTGTCCAGGTGTCTGGTGGCGGCGTGGTGCCCAGTGCTGGCAGTGAGAACCCGGTTGGCTCAAGTTGCCTACTCTCGGGGCCTTTGCCATTGCTCCTAGCGTCAGGCAGGTTCACAGATGCCTGTGACTGCCCTGTCCTATCCTTGCGGTCCGGGTCGCTGCTGTTCCTGAGGAGCAGTCGTCCGGCAGTGCACAGGGAACTGCTGACTCACTTGCCTGGGCGTTATTTGGGTTGAGATCCTGGCTGGTCCCGGTCCCATTTGGGAGGACTGTTGTGGGTGACCCTTCGTTCCCGGGTGTAGCCTTGGTGGCGATAGGGTCTGGGGGCTGCGCCTTAGCGCGGTTTGCTCTTTCGGCTCGTGGCAGTTAGTGCCATTGGGTGCCTGAGAGATGGAGCCGATCAGGGGCAGGGTATCGATGTTGGTGCCATTGCCCTCCTGAGATCGCTTGCTCTGCAGCTTGTCTATATTGGTTGCTTGTGGCCACACTTCATGGTGCATCACTGGTCCCAGGGACGCAGGCTACAGCGTTGGGTAGCCCGCTGGACCTGTGTGCTCCGATGGGTGTTTGCCCGCTACATAATCAGAATGCAGTTGAAACCCTACATCGCACAACGTTTCATTACTCATTCTAGATAAACTGTAGCTCCGATCACAATCGGTAGTCTTTTCTTTGCTTATTATGTGTATAAAACTCTGATCATCAATTACAAGCTTTACATTTAACTCACAGTTGCTATTACATTAATTGAGAATGTGGAACTGTCCCTTTAAGTGTGGTGGGTTGCAGGCCTCCTTTAAGAGAGCCTTGCTATCTTTACCCCAATCCTCTTCTTCGCTTGGTGCCACGTGTTGCTTCATCAGCGCTGCACCTCGTGGTCTGGCCTCCACCATCTTTTTCTTCAGCGCCTCACCTCATGGTTTGGGCGCCATCTTTCTTCCCTCCACGATGTCGACTGCTTTGATCCTCTTCTCCCCGGGTTCTGCCACTGGAGCCTGGAAGGTGCGTTCAGGTCATCTCAGCTGGATCATCTCCACGCAGTCGTGCTGAGCGGTCTGTGCCTCGGGTGTTGTGCTGGTCTGCTCTCTGGTGCCGGATCCAACCTCAGGTGGGGGTTTGCTTTGCCTCTTAGCACAGGGGACATCGATCGCTGGAGGGGTCGCTGGAGGGATGTCGTGAATAGCACTTTTAGTGAGTTGGTCACACCGCAGATAAAGGTTACTCAGGCAGATAGGGAACGGGTGACCATCAGGAAGAGCAGTGGAAGGAAGGTAGTGCAGGGGTCCCTTGCGGTCATTCCCCTCCAAAACAGATACACCGCCTTGGGTGCTGGTGGGGGATGACTCATCGGGAGGGCAGCAGCAGCCAAGTCCATGGCACCGTGGGTGGCTCTGCTGCACAGGAGGTCAGGAAAAAGAGTGGGAGAGCTATAGTGGTAGGGGATTCTATTGTAAGGGAAATAGATAGACGTTTCTGCTGCTGCAATTGAGACTCCAGAATGGTATGTTGCCTCCCTGATGCAAGGGTCAAGGATGTCTCGGAGCGGCTGCAGGATATTTTGGAGGGGGAGGGTGAACAGCCAGTTGTCGTGGTGCATATAGGTACCAATGATATAGGTAAAAAATGGGATGAGGTCCTACAAGGCGAATTTATGGAGCTGGAGTTAAATTAAAAAGTAGGACCACAAAGGTAGTAATCTCAGGATTGCTACCAGTGCCACGTGCTAGTCAGAGTAGGAATCGCAGGATAGCTAAGATGAATACGTGGCTTGAAGAGTGGTGCAGGAGGGAGGGGTTCAAATTCCAGGGACATTGGAACCGGTTCTGGGGGAGGTGGGACCAGTACAAACTGGACGGTCTGCACCTGGGCAGGACCAGAACCAATGTCCGAGGGGGAGTGTTTGCTAGCGCTGTTGAGGAGGGGTTAAACTAATATGGTAGGGGGATGGGAACCTATGCAGGGAGACAGAGGGAAGTAGAATGGGGGCAGAAGCAAAAGATAGAAAGAAGAAAACTAAAAGTGGAGGGCAGAGAAACCCAAGGCAAAAATCAAAAAGGGCCACATTACAGCAAAATTCTAAAGGGGCAAAGTGTGTTAAAAAGACAAGCCCTGAAGGCTCTATGCCTCAATGTGAGAGGTATGTGTAATAAGGTGGATTAACTGCGCAGGCAGCTATTAACGAATATGATATAATTGGCATTACGGAGATATGGCTCCAGGGTGACCTAGGCTGGGAATTCAACATCCATGGGTAATCAACATTCAGGAAGGATAGACAGAAAGAAAAAGGAGGTAGGGTAGTGTTACTGGTTAAAGTGGAAGTTAACGGAATAGTAAGGAAGGACATTAGCTTGGATGATGTGGAATCTGTATGGGTAGAGCTGCGGAATACCAAAGGGCAGAAAACGCTAGTGGAAGTTGTGTACAGACCACCAAACAGTAGTAGTGAGGTTGGGGACAGCATCAAATAAGAAATTAGGGATGCGTGCAATCAAGGTACAGCAGTTATCATGGGCGTCTTTAATCTACATATAGATTGAGCTAATCAAACTGGTAGCAATGCAGTGGAGGAGAATTTCCTGGAGTGTATTAGGGATGATTTTCTGGACCAATATGTCGAGGAACCAACTAGAGGGCTGGCCATCCTAGACTGGGTGATGTGTAATGAGAAAGGACTAATTAGCAATCTTGTTGTGCGAGGGAAGAGTGACCATAATATGATAGAATTCTTGGGGAAGAGTGACCATAATATGATAGAATTCTTCATCAAGATGGAGAGTGACGCAGTTAGTTCAGAGACTAGGGTCCTGAACTTAAGGAAAGGTAACTTCGATGGTATGAGACGTGAATTGGCGAGAATAGACTTGTTGAGTGATACTTAAAGGGTTGACGGTGGTTAGGCAATTGCAAACATTTAAAGATCACATTCTTTAAATTAAGTTAAAGAACTTCAACAATTGTACATACTGTCTGGAGTAAAAATAAAACAGGGAAGGTGGCTCAACCGTGGCTAACAAGGGAAATTAAGGATAGTGTTAAATCCAAAGAAGAGGCATTTAAATTGGCCAGAAAAAGCAGCAAACTTGAGGACTGGGAGAAATTTAGAATTCAGCAGAGGAGGACTAAGGGCTTAACTAGGAGGGGTAAAATAGAGTATGACAGGAAGCATGCTGGGAACATAAAAACTGAGCTTCTATAGATATGTGATGAGAAAAAGATTAGTGAAGACAAATGTAGGTCCCTTGCAGTCAGAATCAGGTGAATTTATAATGGGAAACAAAGAAATGGCAGACCAATTGAACAATTACTTTGGTTCTGTCTTCACGAAGGAAGACACAAATAACCTTCCGGAAATACTAGGGGACCGAGGGTCTAATGAGAAGGAGGAACTGAAGGAAATCCTTATTAGTCAGAAAATTGTGTTGGGGAAATTGATGGGATTGAAGGCCGATAAATCAACAGGGCCTGATAGTCTGCATCCCAGAGTACTTAAGGAAGTGGCCCTAGAAATAGTGGATGCATTGGTGATCATTTTCCAACAGTCTATCGACTCTGGATCAGTTCCTATGGACTGGAGGGTAGCTAATGTAACACCACTTTTTAAAAAAGGAGGGAGAGAGAAAACAGGGAATTATAGACCAGTTAGCCTGACACCAGTAATGGGGAAAATGTTTGAATCAATTATTAAAGATGAAATAGCAGCGCATTTAGAAAACAGTGACAGGATCAGTCCAAGTCAGCATGGATTAATGAAAGGGAAATCGTGCTTGACAAATCTTCTAGAATGTTTTGAGGATGTAACTAGTAGAGTGGACGAGGGAGAACCAGTGGATGTGGTGTATTTGGACTTTCAAAAGGCTTTTGACAAGGTCTCACACAAGAGATTGGTGTGCAAAATTAAAGCACATGGTATTGGGGGTAATGTATTGATATGGATCGAGAACTGGTTGGCAGACAGGAAGCAGAGAGTAGGGATAAACAGTTAATGGCAGGCAGTTATTAGTGGGGTGCTGCAGGGCTCAGTGCTGGGACCCCAGCTATTTACAATATACATCAATGATTTACATGAAGGAATTGAGTGTAATATCTCCAAGTTTGCAGATGATACTAAGCTGGTTGGCGATGTGAGCTGTGAGGAGGGTGCTAAGAGGCTGCAGGGTGACTTGGACAGGTTAGGTGAGTGGGCAAATGCATGGCAGATGCAGTATAATGTGGATAAATGTGAGGTTAGCCACTTTGGTGGCAAAAACACGAAGGCAGAATATTATCTGAATAGCGGCAGATTAGTAAAAGGGGAGGTGCAACGCGACCTGGGTGTCATGGTACATCAGTCATTGAAAGTTGGCATGCAGGTACAGCAGGCAGTGAAGAAGGCAAATGACATGTTGCCCTTCATAGCTATGGGATTTGAGTATAGGAGCAGGGAGGTCTTACTGCAGTTGTACAGGACCTTGGTGAGGCCTCCCCTGGAATATTGTGTTCAGTTTTGGTCTCCTAATCTGAGGAAGGACATTCTTGCTATTGAGGGAGTGCAGCGGAGGTTCACCAGACTGTTTCCCGGATGGCAGGACTGACATATGAGGAGAAACTGGATCGACTGGGCCTGTATTCACTGGAGTTGAGAAAGATGAGAGGAGTTCTGATAGAAACATATAAAATTCTGACGGGATTGGACAGGTTTGATGCAGGAAGAATGTTCCCGATGTTGGGGAAGTCCAGAACCAGGGGTCACAGTCTAAGAATAAGGGATAAGCCATTTAGAACCGAGTTGAGGAGAAACTTCTTCACTCAGAGAGTTGTTAACCTGTGGAATTCTCTACTGCAGAGAGTTGTTGATGCCAGTTCATTGGATATATTCAAGAGGGAGTTAGATATGGCCCTTACGGCTAAAGAGATCAAAGGGTATGGAGAGAAAGCAGGAAAGAGGTACTGAGGTTATTGATCGGCCATGATCTTATTGAAATGTGGTGCAGGCTCAAAGGGCCGAATGGCCTACTCCTGCACCTATTTTCTATGTTTCTATGTTTCCCAGCTCCAATGAATCTTCTTCATCCACCTTCTTCCGAGTAGCGTTGGTCCATCACCTGCAACAATCCACAGTGGTAACTTGTGCACCGCGCCATCATGGAGTACCTTTACATCCGCAGTGCCAACGACTGGGATAAGTTCATTGGTGTAGGTGCATAGCTTTGCCTGAACTAGGACCAACTTGGGTTATTCAACTTGATTGTCCCATAGCCTCTCAAAGGCTTCTTGATTCATTACTGACTGGGTCGCCCCTGTGTCCACTTCCATGAAGACTGGAATGCCATTTATCTCGACTTCCATCCTCAACGGGGAACATTCTGTGGTGCAGGTAAACATTCCATGCACCTCATCGTGGGCTGAGCTGCCTCTCTGACTATCGCTTCACAATCCACGCTGGATTCATGGCCATCTGCAGACTCTTCATCAACACAGTGAGTCATATTTCTTTTACACATTCGCTGGAAGTGGCCCTGTGTGCTGTCACACACATAGTCCTTAAAACGGCACTGGTGAGCCCTGTGATTCCCTCTGCAATGCCAGCATGGTGCTGCATGATTAGCCCCCCTCGGCGGACTCTGAGTTAAGGGACTCTGGGGTCTGTTCTCTCTCCCCTGAGGAGATTCATGTTCTACAGTCCAGCCTCTAAAAGGCGCCAAGTACAGTACTTGCCAGGTTTGAGTCCTGAGGATGAGTCATCCGCCTAGAGCCGCAGGTCGAGGTCATGAATGCCTGGCTCACGGTGATGGCCTTCTGCAGTGTGACTGTGGTATCCGCAGATAGTAGCCTGTGAAGAAGGCCCTTGTGGCCGATTACGATGACAAAGATATCCCACAGCGTCTCGGTGAGGTGGTTGCCGAAATCACAAGGCCGTCAGCCTCCTGAAGTCTGCAGCATACTTCGCGATTTCCTGACCTTCGGGCCGTCGGTAGGTATAAAACTGGTGTCTGGCTGTGAGGATGCTCTCTTCGGGCTTGAGTTGTTCTTGGATCAGCGTTACAAGCTCCTCGTATGTTTTGGTCATTGTCTTCGCTGGTGCCAGCAAGTCCCTGATGAGGCCATAGACGGTGGACCCACAACTGGTTAGCAGGATAACTCTGTGCTTATCAGCCAGTGTGGCCGGATTGTCGCCTGCCAGGTCGTTTGCTGTGAAGAAATGGTCGAGCCACTCCACAAAGGCATCCCAATCATCACATCGGTGAACTGCTGCAACGTACTAAGATTAGCCATTTTCGTAGTCTGTAGTCTCGTCGCCAATTTTTATGTCTTTGGATGCTCTGATAATGACTCCACGAGGCAATGTATTGCACTTGAACTGTAGTGGCCTTAGTCCATTTAATATAACTCCAGAGTGAGGATCACACATGGTGGCCTGTCTTTTATACTAGGCCTGGCATACTTGTACAGGTAACCTACAAGTCTCCCACTATAGTGCCCTCTGGTGGCACACCTTGTAATAGTACAGGCAGTAACATGTCTAGATCCATGACAATAATGACCAGATAATCTGTTTTTGTTATGTTGATTGAGGGATAAATATTGGCCAGGACATCGAGGATAACTCCCCTGCTCTTCTTCGATGTAGTGACATGGGATCTTTTACGTCCACCTGAGAGGGTAGACGGGGCCTCGGTTTAACGTCCCATCCAAAAGATGGTAACTTCAACAGTGCAGCGCTCCCTCAGCACTACATTGGAGTGTCAGCCTAGATTTATGTGCTCAAGCTCCTGGAGTAGGATTTGAAACCACAGCTTTCTGACTCAGAAGCGAGTGTGTTACCCACTGATTCACAGCTGACTTTTGCTCATGGATTTTTTAGTGGTTACAATCAAGCAGGTACAGCAAGTGATCAGGAAGGCCAATGGAATTGTGGCCTATATTGCAAAGGGGATGGAGTATAAAAGCAGGGAAGTCTTGCTACAGCTATACAGGGTATTGGTGAGGCCATACCTGGAATATTGCGTGCAGTTTTGGTTTCCATATTTACGAAAGGATACACTTGCTTTGGAGCCAGTTCAGAGAAGATTCACTAGGTTGATTCCGGAGATGAGGGGGTTGACTTATGAAGAAAGGTTGAGTAGGTTGGGCCTCTACTCATTGGAATTCGGAAGAATGAGAGATGATCTTATCAAAAGGTATAAGATTATGAGGGGGCTTGACAAGGTGGATGCGGAGAGGATGTTTCCACTGATGGGGAGACTAGAATTAGAGGGCATGATCTTAGAATAAAGGGCCGCCCATTTAAAACTGAGATGAGGAGGAATTTCTTCTCTCAGAGGGTTGTAAATCTGTGGAATTCGCTGCCTCAGAGAGCTGTGGAAGCTGGGACATTGAATAAATTTAAGACAGAAATAGACAGAGGATAAGTGGTTATGGGGAGCAGCAGGGAAGTGGAACTGAGTCCATGATCAGATCAGCCATGGTCGTATTGAATGGCGGAGCAGGCTCGAGGGGCCGTATGGCCTACTCCTGCTCCTATTTCTTATGTTCTTATGTTGTTATGTTCTTATATCAAAGGGTTGTTAGTCTGGTGACAGGATACACACACGAGTGGTTTTTATAATAACAAGCTTTATTACAGTGAATGATTCTATTTATATTAAATGACATGCAAATAATACAACCTGGTTCCTGGGCTCCACCTACCTCCGAGAATGCACTCTGATGTTAGAGAAGAGCACAAGTCCCTCCAGATCCTCTGCACTGCTGCATTTCTCTGGACCCTCGAGAATGCTCTGTCTTAAAGGGGACCTGGCTCTATTTTAATTTTTATTGTTCATTCACGGGATGTGAGGATCGCTGGCAAGACCAGCCTTTATTGCCCATCCCCAATTGCCCTTGAGAAGGTGGCGGTGAGCCCCTTCTTGAACCGCTGCAGTCCGTGTGGTGAAGGCACTCCCACAGTGCTGTTAGGAAGAGAGTTCCAGGATTTTGACCCAGCGACAATAAAGGAACGGTGATATATTTCCAAGCCAGGGTGTCCTTGTCCTTCTAGGTGGTAGAGGTCATGGGTTTGGGAGGTGCTGTCGAAGTTGCTGCAGTGCATCTTGTAGATGGTACACACTGCAGCCACAGTGCGCTGGTGGTGGAGGGAGTGAATGTTAAAGGTGGTGGATTGGGTGACAATCAAGCGGGCTGCTTTATCCTGGATGGTGTCGAGCTCCTTGAGTGTTGTTGGAGCTGCACTCATCCAGGCAAGTGGACAGTATTCCATCACGCTCCTGACTTGTGCCTTGTAGATGGTGGAAAGGCTTTGGGGAGTCAGGAGGTGAGTCACATCTTATACTATAATACCTCCTGTATGGCTCAGAGACGTGGACCATGTACAGTAGACACCTCAAGTGGCTGGAGAAATACCACCAACGATGTCTCTGCAAGATCCTACAAATCCCCTGGGAGGACAGATGCACCAACATTAGCGTCCTCGTCCAGGCCAATATCCCCAGCATTGAAGCACTGACCACACTTGATCAGCTCCGCTGGGCAGGCCACATTGTCCGCATGCCAGACATGAGACTCCGAAAACAAGCACTCTACTCGGAGCTCCTTCACGGCAAATGAGCCAAAGGTGGGCAGAGGAAACGTTTCAAGGACACCCTCAAAGCCTCCCTGATAAAGTGTAACATCCCCACCGACACCTGGGACTCCCTGGCCAAAGACCGCCCTAAGTGGAAGAAGTGCACCCGGAAGCGAGCTGAGCACCTCGAGTCTCGTTGCCGAGAACATGCAGAAATCAAGCGTAGGCAGCGGAAAGAGCGTGTGGCAAACCAGGCTCGCCACCCACCCTTTCCTTCAACCTGTCCCACCTGTGACAGAGACTGTGGTTCTCGTATTGGACTGTTCAGTCACCTGAGAACGCATGCTAAGAGTGGAAGCAAGTCTTCCTCGAGGGACTGCCTATGATGATATAATAGTGGGATAGAAGCAGTTTATGAATAGAATAATTTGTTTCTGCACTTTAACCAGTGGGTTACAGATATTGGCACAGTGGCATTTCAATTCGAATAATCGCAACTATATTTAAATAAAATGGAGCTATGCTTATTTTTAAGATCGGCACAATAATATAACGCATAAGCTCTCTCTTGCTGAGCATTGGACTGGATGACCAACTTTCAGAGTAAATTTGATTCGTATAAACAATTACATCCGGAATGTATTCATAATAAACACCCGCCCCTTCTGACTTGCGCACAAACGCTGCAAGTCTGCAGTGACAGCGGAAAGGCAAGTGAAGCCGTGGCACAGACAGCGGAGAATCACCGCAACCGGGGCACAGACAGCGGAGAAACACCGCAACCGGGGCACAGACAGCGGATTGAAAGCCCTGGACAGATTCTCTCCATCAGAAGCACAGTGGAGACACGGTAGCGCTTTCTTCCCCCTCTCTCTCCCTCTCTGTCTGTCTGACGCCTTGGCACATTGTTTATTTACAATTGCACTCCGGCTATGTTTCAATCACCCTGATTCAAAGTTTCAATGACCCTGTTCTGCAACGGGAATACACGTCAAACTCTAGTTTCCAGTCAGTTGCTACCTTGCTGGCTCATTTCCTCCTTAGATCTGCAAGTTTTTTTTTCTCCCTCAATCCAATTGCATTTTTTTATGCACAGGATACTGTGGAGAGAGTTCATGATTTCCCTCAATCTCTCGGTTCCTCTAATGTGGCTGGTAAATTGCATTCCCGGATTTAACAAATTCAAATCTCCTTGAAGCAGATTCAATAGTAACATTCAAAAGAGAAGTGGATAAATACTTGGAAGGGGAAAACATTGCAGGGCTGCTTGGAGGGCGATTAATTGGACAGCTCTCCCAAAAAAGCCACCGGCATGATGGCCCGAATAACCTCCTGTACTGTATCATTCTATGATTGTATAAGGTGCAATGGGAAACATTAGGCAGGGTTGTTGCTGATAATTGCTATCCATGTGCTTTGTGCTGGGAAGTTTGTGTGTTGGAATGTTCGGATGTGGACAGAATTGGATTCAGCTGCGGTGCTATCATAGAAAGAAAGAACTTGCATTTATATAGCGGCCTCTCATGACCACCAGACGTCCCAAAGCGCTTTACAGCCAATGAAGTACTTTTGGAATGTAGTCACTGTTGTATCGTAGGAAACGCGGCAGCCAATTTGTGTACAGCAAGCTCCCACAAACAACAATGTGATAATGACCTTGCAGTCTGTTTTAGTGACGTTGGTTGAGGAATAAATATTGGCCAGGACACCGGCGAAAAATCCCCTGTTCTTTTTCGAAATAGTGCCGTGGGATCTTTATGTGCACCCATGGTCAAGAAGCCTTGGGATTCACTTCAGCAGACACACAAAGAATGCAGGCTTGGCTAGGGTATCTGAGTGCTGTGGGAGCTAGTGGATTTATACCCGAGAAAGATTCTAAGGCTGAAACTTGACTGGAGAGATTCACATAAGAACATAAGAATTAGGAACAGGAACAGGAGTAGGCCATCTAGCCCCTCGAGCCTGCTCTGCCATTCAACAAGATCATGGCTGATCCGCATGCAGTTGGGGGAAAGATGGGAGGTGGCAACTTATTTATGAAGTTTGGAGAGGAAAAGGAAGGTGGGGATTGATCAGTAGTTTGCAAGAGCAGAGAAATTGGGGGTGGATGTTTTGAGGAGGAGAATGGTCCGTGGGAGGGGGGCAGTACCTGAGGACAGAGAAACATTTACAATGGATGGTCAGCAGTTTAGTGGGAATAGGGTTTAAGGAGCAGAATGAGCTTGGGGAGGTAGGAGGGAAGCTTGGGAAAGGCATGGGTTCAGGGCGAGGGTGTGGGAATCTTGGGGGAAGTTTTTTTTGATGCGGAAGGGGAATTTTAAGACTGATATCAGGAAGTTTTCTTCTCAAGGATCGATCAACTGGAAGCAAAAACCTGGAAACATTAAAGAAACAATTGGCTTCTATAGGGCAATGTGAGGTTATTCACTTTGGTAGGAAGAATAGAAAAACAGAATATTTTTTTAAATGGTGAGAAACTTTTAAATGTTGGTGTTCAGAGATTTTTGAGTGTCCTCGTGCAAGAAACACAGAAAGCTAGCATGCAGGTACAGCAAGCAATAAGGAAAGCAAATGGCATGCTGGCCTTTATTGTAAGGGGGTTGTAAGTGTCAGAGTAAAGAAGTCTTGCTGCAATTGTACAGGGCCTTGGTGAGACCACACCTGGAGTACTGTGCACAGTTTTGGTCTCCTTATCGAAGGAAGGATATACTTGCCTTAGAAACGGTGCAACAAAGGTTCACTAGATTGATTCCTGGGATGAGAGGACTGTCTTATGTGTAGGGTGGGCCGATACTCTCTGGAGTTTAGAAGAATGCGAGGTGAATTCATTGGAATATACAAGATTCTGAAGGGGATTGACAGGGTAGCTGCTGAGAGGTTGTTTCCCCTGGCTGGAGTGTCTAGAACTAAGAGGCAGAGTCGCAGGATAAAGGGTAGGCCATTTAAAACTGAGATGAGGAGGAATTTCTTCACTCAGAGGGTTGTGAATCTGTGGAATTATCTGCCCCTGAGGGCTGTAGATGCTGAGTCTCTGAATAAATTCAAGGTTGAGATCGATAGGTTTTTGGAATCTAGGGGAATCAATGGATATGAAGGTCGGGCAGGAAAGTGGAGTTGAAGTCGATGATCAGCCATGATCTTATTGAATGGCAGAGCAGACTCGAGGGGCCGTATGGCCTGCTCCTGCTCCTATTTCTTATGTTCTTATGTTCTACAATGGGGAACTTTAGAATCTTCCTGGATGGATGAATTTGGGGCAAAGTCTAAACATTAGAGCCAGGCCTTTCAAGAGTGAAGTTAGGAAACATTTCTACACATAAAGGGTGGTACAAGTTTGGAACTCTCTTTCTGCAAACGGCAATTGATGCTAGGTCAATTGTTAATTTTAAATCTGAGATTGATAGAGCTTTGATAACCAAAGGGATATGTAGCAAAGGCAGGTATATGGAGTTAGGTCACAGATCAGCCATAATCTTTACACAGGATTACACAGAATATACGGCACAGAAACAGGCCATTCGGCCCAACCAGTCTATGCCAACGTTTAAGCTCCACTGGAGCCTTTTCCCTTCTTTCCTCATCTAAATCTATCAGTATAACCCTCTATTCCCTTCTCCCTCATATGCTTGTCTAGCCTCCCCTTAAATGCAACTATAGCATTTACCTCAACCACTCCCTGTGGTAGTGAATTCCACATTCTCACCACTCTCTGGGTTAAGAAGTTTCTTCTGAATTCCCTATTTGATTTCTGGGTGACTATCTTTATATTAATGGCCTCGAGTTATGCTCTCCCCCACAAGTGGAAACATTCTCTCTCATTAAAAGGCAGAACAGTCCCAGGTTAAATGGCCTCCTCGTGTTCCTATAATTAGGAAGGGAAGAATGATCTTTCTTATCTGCAATTATCTTGTGGCTGGCTTTGAATTCTCAGGATGGCGGTTTCTATTCATGCTGCACTGGATCTGGAGGGAGGGAGGATGGTAAAACTGGAAAGATCGGTTCAGCATGGTGCTGCGTTTCAATTGCAGCAGCAATTTCAGCTTCTGTTCTTTACTGCTGGTGTTCTGTAGCGGTCACAGTGCAGGGTGGAACCCACAGCCTCTGGGGATAATTCCAAAAACGGCTTAGCATGTGCAAGCTTAGCCCGCAAGCAGTTATTTAAAAGCTACAATTATGATGTTTGTTTTCTGACGCAGCAGTGGGAGAAAGTCTGTACGGGATGACAATGTGCAACTCGCGTGTGTTGCTGGGCTGACTCATCCTGCGGCTGGAGAAAATGGCAACGCTTGACGGGACAGGTATCTTACAAGTCGCTGTCAGTTTAAAAAGCAAGGCATGCATTTCTATAGCGCTTTTCACGACCACTGGATGTCTCAAAGCGCTTTACAACGAACAAAGTATTTTTTGAGCGTAGTCACTGTTGTAATGTAGGAAACGCAGCAGCCACTTTGCGCACAGCAAGCTCCCACAAACAGCAATGTGATAATGACCAGATAATCTGTGTTTTTGTTATGTTGAATGAGGGATAAATATTGGTCAGGACACAGGGGATAACTCCGCTGCCCTTCTTCGAAATAGTGGCATTGGAAATTGTACGTCCACCTGAGAGAGCAGCCAGAGCTTCGGTTTAACATCTCCTCTGACACTGCAGCACTCCCTCAGAACTGCACTGGAGTGTCAGCCTAGATTTTTGTGCTTAAGGTCCTGGAGTGGGACTTGAACCCACAACATTCTGACTCAGAGGCAAGTGTGCTACCCACTGAGCCACAGCTGATTGTAGGGTATTAAGATGAGCTGTTCCCTCTTGCAACAGTTCTCCCCTACGTTGTTCAGTTGTCTAAGAATTTACGCGTTGTATTCTGCACTAATCTTAATCCTTCATATAAAGATAGTGGCCTAGATTTTAACCACACATTCCCTCCCCAAAACCGACCCCATTACATTTTAGAGTGCAGAATTCAGGATTTGGATGAGGCTCCCGCAAAACCCGATGGACTGAATGGCCTCCTTCTGTGCTCTGTTATTGAAAAGGCAGGCCGAGCCTAATTAACATACCAAAGTCATGGCCTGATGACATCATCGGCACCGCGAATTAAATTTAACAGGTGAGCAATGGGTCGGAAACTGAATGCGAGATGCCAGTTCCCCAGGGGAACAGGCATTTTTAGCACTGCTTGTGGACCAGGAGCAGGAGCGCACCCACCAGGCCCCTCAAGAAAGCCTTCAACCACCCCCCAGCCCCGATCTCCAGCCTCCCTCCCCCAGCCCCGATCTCCAGCCTCCCTCCCCCAGACCCGATCTCTAGCCTCTCTCCTCCAGCCCCGATCACCGGCCTCCCTCACCCAGGACTCCCAATTTTGGGCCTCTTCCCTCCAGTCCACCTGCCTGCCGGCCATGCTGCCCATTCGGATGGCTGCCGGGTAGGAGGTAGCACAGCAAAGTGCAAATAAGGCTCTGCCATTAAGATCTGCAGGGCCTCCACATCCTCCGCCTTGCCAGGTTCTTCGGCCAATTTTGACCTCACCCGCGGCGTCCTTACCTTCTCTTAAATATCGGGGCCGGCGTTTCAGGGTCAGTGTTTCAGGGTCAGGTTTGAGTACAGATTTTTTCTTCATTGTACAAAAAAGCCAAAAAACTATAATGACAATAATTTGTATAGTATCTTGAACGCATTAAATATCCCAAGGTACTTCTCGTAGAAGAGAGGAGACACTGAGCAGTAGCAGTAGGAGAGGTGACCAAAAGCATGGTCCTTTATGTTGTTTCCCTGGGCTCTCTGCCGATCTTCCACCAAAGTTACGCTGGTAGATTGGCAAACTCCAGGGACATTCTAACCCTCTGAGGCATTTATAGCATGAATAGTGATTGGGAGGAAACTGGATATCCACAAAGGGAATTGTGATGGGAGACGAAGGCCCCACCCAGTATTTATTGAGCTGCGTGTTCAGGGAGAGGAATCATAGAAAAATTACGACACAGAAGGAGACCATTCGGCCCATCGTGTCTGTGCCGGTCGAATAAGAGCTACCCAGCCTAAGTCCGTAGCCATGGAGGTTACGGCTCTTTAAGTGCACATCTAAGTACTTTTTAAATGTGATGAGGGTTTCTGCCTCTACCACCCTTTCAAGCAGTGAATTCCAGACTCCCACCACCCTCTGGGAGAAGAAATGTTTCCTCATCTCCCCTTAATCCTTCTCATCATCATAGGCAGTCCCTCGGAATCGAGGAAGACTTGCTTCCACTCCCAAAGTGAGTTCTCTGGTGGCTAAACAGTCCGATACGAGAGCCACAGACCCTGTTACAGGTGGGACAGACATTCGTCAAGGGAAGGGGTGGGTGGGGCTGGTTTGCCGCGCGCTCCTTCCGCTGCCTGCGCCTGACCTCTTCACGCTCTTTGCATTGAGACTCGAAGAGCTCAACGCCCTCCCGGATGCACTTTCTCCACCTCGGGCGGTCTGCGGCCAGGGTCTCCCAGTGGTGGTGATGTCGCACTTTACCAGGGAGGCTTTGAGGGTTTCCTTATAACGTTTCCGCTGTCCTCGTATCTCATTGCTCGTATCTGGCATGTGAACTATGTGGCCTGCCCAGCGGAGCTGATCAAGTGTGGTCAGTGTTTCAATACTGTGGATGTTAGCCTGGACGAGGATACTGATGTTGGTGCACCTGTCCTCCCAGGTGATTTGCAGGATCTTGCGGAGACATCGTTGGTGATATATCTCCAGCGACTTGAGGTGCCTTCTATACATCGTCCATGCCTCAGATCCATGCAGGAGGGCGGGTGTTACTACAGTCCTGTACACCATGAGCTTGGTGGTAGATTTGAGGGCCTGGTCATCAAACACTCTTTTCCTCAGACGGCCAAAGGCTGCACTGGCGCACTGGTGGCATCAATCTCCGCATCAATGTCTGCCTTTGTTGATAAGAGGCTCCCGAGATATGGGAAGTGGTCCTTCTACCAACTACTTTAAATCTAAATAAAAGGAGTTATGGATGGGAAACTGCAGGACGTGTTTTGATTTTTTTTCTCCTGGCTTCCCTCGTGGCAGCCAGCCTGATTGACAGCCGGCCTGTCGGGCGGGATAGCCCACAGCAGAGGGGCGCAGCGGAGGAGCAGGTCACTTGTCGGCAGGTAGGGCTAGTGGCTGGGGAGGGGGGGAATAGATCGCGGGGTGGGGCTAGAGCATGGCCGGGGCGGTGGGGGAGGAAACGAGTTTATGGTCACAGGATGCGAGGTTGTGGAGCTCGGTGATCGTGGAGGCAGGGTCGGTGATTGTGAGGGTAGATCGAGTGGTGTGTGGTCGGACAGATTGCGGTGGAGTGTGTGTTTAAAGGTTAAAAGCACTCCTGCTCCACCTGGCCCACACCAGTGCTGTAACTGCTCTCGCCTGATGCAGCACAGATGCAGTGTCCAGAATTCGGGACTGAGGCCGTTCCGGATTCCGTGATTTTCCGGACTTTGGATCGTCTTTCTGACATCACGAATCCAGAAACACCCGAGTCCAAGTTTGGGTATTTTTAGAGTTCGGAATGTCAGAAAGGGGGGGTGAGGTGGTCCCCGCTGAGGAACTGTTTGGGCGCGGCCCCACCATGGAGGAGCTGTCCGGGCAGGACCCCACCATGGAGGAGCTGTTCGGGCCGGTCCCGCCGCCGTGGAGCTGTTCGGGCCGCCGGCACCACCATAGAGGAGCTGTTCGGGCGCGGCCCCACCGTGGAGGAGCTGTTTGGGTGGGCCCCGCAGAGGTAGAGCTGTTCGGGCCGCCGGCACTACCATGGAGGAGCTGTTCGGGCACGGCCCCACCGTGGAGGAGCTGTTCGGGTGGGCCCCGCAGAGGTGGAGCTGTTCGGGCCGCCGGCACTACCATGGAGGAGCTGTTCGGGCCGTCGGCCCCACCATGGAGGAGCTGTTCGGGTGGGCCCCGCAGAGGTGGAGCTGTTCGGGCGGGTTCCGCCATGGAGGAGCTGTTCGGGCCGCCGGCCACACCGTGGAGGAGCTGTTCGGGGGGGGGCTCCGCCGTGGAGGAGGTGTTCAGGTGTGGCCAAGGAGGAGTTCGGGCCGGCAGGCCCCGTCGCAGAGGAAGGGTTGGAGCAGGCCGGTGAGGAGGCCCCAAGGTAAGGGCAGCGGCAGCGAGCGGGGCGAGGTGAGTGGCGGCGGGGCAAGGTCAGTGGCGGGACCTCGAGGTCGGTGGGTCCAGATTCCGGATCATTTTACAGATTGCGGACGACCCTACCACCGGTCTGTCCGGATTCCGGAACTCCGGATTTTGGACGCTGCACCTGTATTGCCAACACCACTGCCTCATAAATCAGGTGACAAACGCTTAGAATCATGAGACTTGGTATCGTGAAATCATGGGTTTCTATTTGTTTCATAACCTGACCCTCCGATTACCTTTGCTTCCGGACAGTAATTACAGGTAAATGCAATTGCTAATCAAAAACATGAGTCATTCTTTGATTTGGCTGGAGTTAAGCAATGACTGAGATTTCCTAGTTGAGGGATACGGTGTGATAAGGTACCCTGAAAGTAGTACAGGAAGAGAGGACTGGGGACATTTGTTATTCAGAAACAGCCTGTGTCTCTCTCTGTCTGTCTCTCCCTCTCTGTCTCTCTATCTCCGTCTCTCTCTGCCTCTCTCTGTCCTTCTCTCTGTCTCTTTCTCTTTCCCTTTCTATCTCTTTCTCTTTCTCTCTCTGTCTCTTTCTCTGTTTCTCTTTCTCTTTCTCTCTCTATCTCTGTTTCTCTGTTTCTTTCTCTCTTTCTCTCTCTCTGTCTCTCTCTCTCTTTCTCTCTCGGTTATTATAAAGAGCGGACCTGTTCAGTTACAGGAGCCTGACTCCGCTCTGTTACAGTCTCAATCAGACCCACTGCCCCATATAGCAGTTACAAAGAAAGGCAAAAGTTGTCTTTGAGGCTGGAGTGAAGCATTGGCTATTGCTGAACAGGCACTTGGATCTAAAGAAATCTGTCCCGTGCATTTTCCTGCCCTGTTTGGGTATTTAGTGATAAAACAGATCTCCTGATTCTCAAACCCGAAGCACTGGACGAGTTAGGTTGCGATCAGCACACAGACAGGCTGAGCACCGCTTCAGACACTTCTAATACTGTACAACAAATTCCTGCTTCGAGTTGAGTCGAGACCAATTTCTGAATCAAATTATCAAATCATATAGCGCCTTTCAGGACCACTGGACATCTCAAAGTGCTTTATAGCCAATGAAGTTCTTTTGGAGTGTAGTTATTGGTGTAATGTGGGAAACATGGCAGCCAATTTGCACACAAGCAAGATCCCACAAACAGCAATATGATAATGACCAGATAATCTGTTTTTTTGTTATGTTGATTGAGGGATAAATATTGGCCGGGACACCGGGGATAACTCCCCTGCTCTTCTTCGAAATAGTGCCCTGGGATATTTTACATTCCCTTGCTGTTGTTCCCTCGGTATAACGTCTCATCCAAAAGGCAGCACCTCTGACAGTACAGCACTCCCTCAGCACTGCACTGGAGCGCCAGTCTAGATTTATTTTTGGTGCTCAAGTCTCTGCTGTGGGATTTGAACACACAACCTTCTACTGCAGAGGTGAGTGTTACCCACTGAGCCACAGCTGACACTGTAGGACATCAAGGGAGGGAGAACTACATCAGAGACAAATTAGAGAAGTTAGAGACAGTTCATGTCTTGTCCAAGGAACTAGACTGAGAAGTAACCGATTTGTGCGTGCGTGAAAAATATACGGGATGCGCGCAAGTGCAAATCGCGTACTTATTTTGCGCATGAGCAAATTGGTGTATTTTTTTTTAAATCCCGAGATTTAGGCATTCCACTGCGAGATAGCGAGTGAAGCTTTTGTTTCACTCCACAATCACGTCTCGCCTGATGGAATCGCGAGAGTTGGCAATATTGCTTATGGGTCCAGCCCTTCTCGCCTCATTTTACCTTCCTGGTTTCCCGAGGCCTGGGAACCCCGGCCGACATCAGTTAAAAATAGAAAGCATGATAAAATGGAGGCATGCAGCCTCCTTTTAAAAGCGTTCAACGACTGACCCATCTCCTGAGAGCGGATTGGTCAAACGTCCCGTTTCTCCGCCCCCCCCTCCGCCCAACTCCTGCTCAGTCCTGCCTCCATTAAACCGGAAGTGGGTGGGTACAAGGTGGATTGGAAATGGATTTGAAATTTTACCTTCCTACCTGACCTAAACCCACCCGGTTTTGTGGGTTAAAATTACTCCCCCACCCCAAATGATGATGACATGTAATGGCTTCATTTGCATAATTTCTGCTGTTCAAATCATTATGACCTCATTACAACACATTTTGTGCACTCAGACACTGCGTGACTCAGTGTAGCTAGGGGAATCTGAGTGAAAGCTCTCACTGAATAATGCATCACACGCAGCATAGTGAACACGTAGATAATTTGCTTCAAGGTATCTGCCCTCGCTGTTTGTTTAAGATGTGCTGAAATATGTAACTATTGGAAATGGGTGGTACTGTAGGTTTCAGGGTATACAGGGGCCTTTCACTTCTAACACTGTCAGTGTCAGCTGTGCCGCAGTGGGTAGCACCCTTGCCACTCTCCAGGGACTTGAGCACAAAAATCTAGGCTGACACTCCAGTGCAGCGCTGAGGGAGTGCTGCACTGTTGGAGGTGCCCTCTTTTGGATGAGATGTTAAACCGAGGCCCTGTCTGCTCTCTCAGGTAGACGTAAAAAATCCCATGGCACTATTTCGAAGAAGAGCAAGGGAGTTATCCCCGGTGTCCTGGCCAATTTTTAATCCCTCAATCAACATAACAAAAACAGATTATCTGGTCATTATCACGTTGCTGTTTGTGGGAGTTCTGCTGTGCGCAAATTGGCTG